>NC_050449.1:79255489-79963823 GCF_903995425.1 Onychomys torridus
GATGGTACCTAGATGATGATCTGTTCAGTTGAATTAACTGAAATTATCTAGGCAATTATTTCATGCTTCTACATCATATATCTGGAACCAATAAGCCATGGACAAGATGAGGGAGAAAAAAATCAATGTCACAATTTTCATTCTGCCGTGCTCCAAGTCCACTGTGAATTCCCAAAATAAATAAAGAAGCTCATATTTGCAGATTGGTGGTTATAGCTCTCAATAACAGTGGATGTGAAAAATTAGAAAGCATCAAGCTCTTGGTCAGGATGGGAGCTAGAGCTAGGGAGCAATCCTAAACAGAACAACCAGAGAGCTACAACCTTAGATGGAATCCATGACGTATATAATGAGAGAGAAAGGAGTTAAAAGTAGTATGTAGTGTGGTAGGCATTGTGAATACTCATTCCCAGAAGTAACCATACATATAACCCAAGGATGGAAGATAAGTTAATTGTTGGGCTGGCATGCTCAAGACTTAACTTAGGACATAGTGGAGCTGATCATCAGAAGAATGTCTTCCATGTCTGCAACGAGGAAACAGAAACCTCAGATAAAAATGAAGAGTCCATTCCCGTAAGACAGAACACATGATAAAATGCACAAAGGAAGAAAAGCTTATTTGAAAATGGTGGCTCACCTTGACCCATTGTTTGGAAACAAAGCTGTGAAGTTCAGTTAGGGTTGAATTGTGCACATGGAAATGAGAACATTCACTTCATCCAGGTTTATGGGAATGTGTCAGAGTTATGTAAAAGAATGAGGTACAAAAGCCTAGCTGGAGATAGCAGTTGCTCAGGTTTAACCATCAAAACAGGGTCCTGACCCAGGGCCTCTGACTGCTGATAATGTTCTCTTCCTACAGAGTGCAAGGTTAGATCTGTGTGTTCCCATCTGAACACCAAAGACACAGCTAGGGAGATAGATCACTGGGTACAGTACCTATTGCATAAGCATGGGAACTTGACTTCAGTTCCCTAGCAGCCAGGTGAACACTGGGTACGGCAGTTACACAACCCTAGCCATGGCGGTTGGGGAGTGTCATGGAGACAGGCAGATCCCAGAGCTTACTGTGCAGTCTGAATTGTTGGGCTCCAAGTTCAGCAAAAAGGCCTGTCTCAAATACTAAGGTAGAGGGCTGGCAAGATGACTAGATGGGCAGAGGCGCTAATCTGTGGGTATGGTATGATGACCTGAGTTCCATCCCAGGGTGTCACAAAGCGGCAAGACAGAAACAATTCCAGAGAATTGTCCTCTGGTAGTCATACATGTCCCTCTTCCCCTAAAATAGATAAATGCATTGATGGATGGATGGATGGATGAATGAATGAATGAATGAATGAATGAATGAATGAATGAATATTTAAAATGATATGGCAGAAAGAAAACAGAAGACACCTGGTAACCCTTGGTCCCCACACACATGGACCTTGGCACATCTGTATGCACACATACATATGCACATATACATGTACACACATGCACACATTTACCAAATAACCACACACACACACACACACACACACACACACACACACGAGAGAGAGAGAGAGACAGAGAGAGAGAGAGAGACAGAGACAGAGACAGAGACAGAGACAGAGACAGAGAAACATAGAAAAGGACCTTCAGAAATAACAAGCATGACTGTAGACACAAGAAGACATGTCCTGCTAACAAAAGAAACCAGAACAGTTTTGTTTTACTGAAGTAAAAATGAATCAGTCCCCTAAGTCCAAATGATGTGTCTACTGAAATTTTAACTTTTAAAAGGGCAAAATTATTCCTATAATCATTTTAGGATGTGAGAACAGGCAGTTAAAGTCCCAAGATATTGAAGTCTCATTCCTTATTTGAAGCACTGCTTTGTTTTCTATTAATAACCACAGAAATATTTTAAAATATCACAGCAGCATTTGCAGCATTTTAACCTCAGGTGACATGAAAGTCATTTATTAAGTAATCCTCCTGCTTCCCCAAGTTCTCAAGTAAAAGTTACAGTAGGAGCTGCAAGTATTGTGTCTTCGTTGATTGATTGCAGTAAAGCACACCAGTATATATTGTTGGACTGGACAGATGACTCAGCTGGTGAGAACACTTTCTGCTCTTGCAGAAGACCAGAGTTCCAATCCCAGCACCCATGCTGGGTGTCTCAATGCCACTTGGAATGCCAGTTCCAGAGGGTCACACACCTCTGGCCTCCAAGAGCACCTGCACTCACTTGTACATACCTGCACACAGACACACATATACACGGTTATACTTTTCTTAATTAAAAAGGACATATTAGGCGTCAATTAAGATTCAAACCTGTCTTTAATAACTTTATTCTGCTCTTGTTAATTGAGCTGTTCAGTGAAGAGAGAAGCTAATAAGCAACTGATAGTTCACTTGCCTCTAATTTTTTTTAATCACAAAAATATGAAATTACTGTAACAAAGTATCTGAATATTAGATTCTGCCTCCCAGATTTCTGAAGGAACCCCAGTCAGTGGGCATAAATATGGATCAACCCAAGTGGAAAGCCCAACAGAAATGAATGGAAGGCTGGAACAAACAGAGCTTTTACAGTCAGGAAGTCCTGAGTTGAGTCCAGACTCTATTATTCTTCAGCAGTGTGTCTCAGTGACTTCTCTAAATCTTATGTTCTCTTAGCTATAAGCTGAGAACAGTAATCCCCACATCACAACATCACCATCAATGTTAAATACTGTTCTTTTTGTGTCTGCTTTCCTCCCTCTCCCCCTGTTTTCTACCTTGCTAGTGTCTGTCCTTAGAGATACAGGACGTTTACAGATGCTTGGGGTAAACTCATCAATGTGACATCATCTATCCCATCTATGAGTACCTTGCATCTGCTCATAGACTGGACCTCCACACAGTGCAGGACAACTCGTCAGGTGCATTGATTATATTGGGGATGCTCTAAACTGAAGACGAAGGAGCAAGAAAGAAAGGAAATGCTACAAGAGTGATAGACTTCATGGTTTCATTCCCATGAATGCTATCTAATAAAGAAAAAATTATTCAAATTATCTTAAGGCATATATTATTGGTGAGAGAAGCCATTATGAAAAGCTTACATAGTTGATTATTCAATTCACATCACATTAAACTGTAGAAAAGGTGAACAGATCAGTGGTTGCCTAGCACTTGGAGGTTTCCAACAGGTGACTCAAGGGATTTGATTTTAGGGGAATAGAAAGCTAGTGTGGTGTTTTGAGTGAGAATGGACCCCATAGGCTCATGTATTTAAATACTTAGTCCCCAGTTGTTGGAACTGTTTGGGAAGGATTAGGAGGAGTAAGTGTGGCTGTAATGGAGGAGGTGTGTTGTGACACTGGAGGTGGGTTTGGGGTTTTCAAAACCCCATACCATTCCCAGATAGCTCTCTCTTTTGTTCTGCCTCCTGGTTGTAGATTAAATGTGAGCTCTTAGCTACTGCCCCAGCACCATGTCTGCCTACCTGCTGCCATACTCCCCACCATGATGGTCATGGACTCTCAACCTCTGAAACTGTAAGTCCTGATAAACTCTTCTATAAGTTGGCTTGATCATGATGTCTCTTCACAGCAATAAAAAACTAACTAAACTAGGTACTGAAGCACATACAGTATGTGTATAGGTTAGCATAGGGACATTTGTTTATTTTGTCAGCTGAGAGTTATCCAAGATCTATTTTCATTCTTAGAAATGTCTGACCTTGGGTTCAGGGCTAAAGAGGTGAATGAACAGGAAACACCTAGTAGTGGGGGAAATAAGCAAGTTCTAAAGAGAGCAAACAGAAACCTACAGTGATATCTTGTGGAGCCACTTTGACCTCTAAGGCAGTCAAAACAGTAACATCATGTGTACATTTTAGTACAAGAGCAGCATAAAGGCTGAAAACAATATGACACAGACAAGAACCACACCAAGGAACTCTCAAAGAAGTAACAGTGTGAGCAACCAAGTAAAGCCATGTGTAATTCAAAGTATAGACTATTCATATGCTCATGGTAGCACTAAATGATTGACTAAATAAAATGGGCAGATCTATAATGCAGAGGAATTCCAAATAGTCTGTATAGATTAGATACGCTGCCCTTTGGAAAGAGTAACATGACTTCCCACTCCTTAAAATGGGTAGGGGCTGGAGTGTGGAAGAGAAAACACTGGAAAGCTTCTACCTCAGACAGGTAAACAAAGTTACCATCAACACAGATGAGCCTCTTTGACTCACCCCAGTTGATGCACCCTTGACTTTGTATAATCAGAATGGCTCGTTGACACTGGTATTATTTCCTAAGCTCCACCATGACTAAAATACCACACAAATCCCAATGAATGGACATTCTGCACCATATCTGACCAGTACTTTCCAAGCATAGGAAGGTCATAAAAAACAAGGAAACCCTCAGAAACAGATACAGCCCACAGTCATATAAGGAGATGTGTGATTAGATGTGATGGTCAAATCCTTGCTGAAATTGTACTTTTGAGTTCAATAGAATTGAGAGAACCTCCATAGTTTGTAGAATACCCCTACCTGGGACTTTAGGCTATGTAGGCTACCAGGTCTGACTAGCTCTCTGTACTCTGCTTGCTCTCTCTGCTGGAGAAATGGAGACAAGGAGCCATTGTTTCTATCTAGGCATTCTCATCTTACAGCATAGATCTCCTTCTGGCCTGTTCAAGGCACCTCACAGCTTTTATTTTTCAGCTCACAGTTTGCAGAATCTCCCCATTTCATCAAAGACAGGGCTTGGTACAGCTCACTCTTTTTAAAAGCTAACTTTTACAGTGAGATCCAGAAGATCTTTATTCCAACCCTCTTCCTAAAAAGAAAAGTATCACTTAATCTTTTAAAAAGACACTCCCAGAGTTAACTGCAGGCTCAGCAATCTTTCCCTTCCTCTCTGGCATCTTCTCTGAGTTTGATATTTTATGACTAACTGGATTGCCATGGTATTTTGTGGAAACACTTTGACTTCCAAGGCACTCAGAACAGCAATGTCCTATATACATTTTAGTACAAGAAGAGCAGTATAAAGGCCGAAACAAAAATAATCAGCCTACGCTGCCCGTTAGATTTTGCTAAGCTTGTGGATAATAGCAAGGAGTCCCTGCAGAGGCTGACCTTGTGATTTCTTTGTGTCCACCTAGACTTTGCAATAAAATTTCCCATATTTAAACATTCACACTGCCCCAAATAGAATTTTCACGTGAAGTTATTCATACCTACAATGCATGAGGTTTTGTGCTTCAAGTGCTGGTTAAATTTGACTTCACTAATTTTATTGAAAATGCACATAAGACTTGATATTGCAATCAAATGTTTCCCGTGATTATTTTCACCATGTAACGATTTTTCTTTCCCAAGCACTTACTTAGTGTATAGTAAACAGGAGGGTTCAAAAATAATAGTGAGCTATAAACTAAATGCAGCTGGTTTGTGATTTCTCTAAAGCATCTCTCTGATGAAGGTTTTTGGAGAATAAAAGCGGTAATCAAGCACTGGTTTTTAAAGAAAAGTATATAAGATAAAGACTCAAATGTAACTGACAGTGAAAGTGTGAAATCCAAAAGGAATCTCAACAGCTTCAGAATGACTATGTGAACTTTGTACAAGTTCATTGAGCTAGTTACATAGTCTGGCTGGTCTTGCTGCACAATTTTCATTTGCAAGTTCTTTCCAATAAAGTTTTAATTTATTTTCAAAATTACCTTTTAAGAAAAATCACACAGGTGTAAAAGTCAAATACCCTCAATTCCCTGAAGAAAGATGGAGATTTTCTTAGATCTTCCTTCCTGTTCCCAAACGTCCCCATTCCTCCGGTAAGTTAAGACTGTTCTGCTCGGCTTCCTCACACTTTTTTGAGCAGCTAACGCTGCTACCAGAGCAGCATTGGGGCAGGAGCCCCGAGAGTGCGAGGTGAGAGTCCTTTGTAGACTGTACAAATCAGAGTACTTTCCTTCAGGAAAGGTGTAGACTGTAAGACCTCTGCCTTTGCACTCAGCATCCATGCCAAGACCCAGAGATACAGCAGCCCAGCTGAATCACTTTTGTTGATGTCATCAACTTGGTTTTTGTTCTCTGCCTTCTTCTACTTCTTCATTAGAATTGCATTGATCTCCAGCTCTCTGAAGATTCTTCCTTTAGGATTTCCATCTATGCTGATCTTTCGTGTGCATGCTTGACATTCCAGAATCTGAAGGCAGATGACCACACTTCAGCCCAGAGCCACAACTTTCCAGCCACTGTCAGAATGTCTGACTTTGCTTCAGAGGAAAACAAAGGCAGTAGCAATGACTTCCCAGAGCCAGGAAGATTAGCAGGCAAGCATGCTGTAGCTTAGCAACCCAGGACCCCCACTTCCCTTTTCTATCAACACACTTGGCAATGCTAAACCCCACCTGCATAAAACATCACGTATACACTTCTCTCCAAACAAAGGCAACTGAGTCAGTCTGATCTACAGCACCCTAGCAACTCTTGGTAATACCCTACTTGTGACCAAAGACACCCTGAAACTAAGGAAAATGGACTAATGTAGACTGGCTTTGGGTACATGAATAGGAAGGCAAACTGTGTGCTCTGATTGAACCTTTATGGGGAAAAAATCCTATTTAACATTGTATGACTAAGCCTGTTTAGATGCCCATGAGATTAAAATCAGATATATTGTGGGAATGGAGAGGTGCTGTGAGCAAAGGTTTATATAAACCACACCTACCTGATGGGTGATGCTGGGAATGTATTGCTCTGATAAGTAAAATGCTGATTGGCCATTAGCCAGACAGGAAGTATAGTATAGGTGGGATAAGCAGACAAGGAGAATTCTGGGAAGAGGAAGGCTGAGTCAGGAGTTGCCAGCCAGACACAGAGGAAGCAAGATGTGAAGGCAGAACAGAGAAAAGTTACCAAGCCATGTGGCTAAACATAAATAAGAATTATGGGTTAATTTAAGTATAAGAGCTAGTTAGTAATAAGCTTGAGCTAATGGTCGTACAGTTTGTAAGTAATATAAGCCTTTATGTGTATACTTGGGTTCAAGTGGCTGTAGGACCAGCAGATGAGAGAGATTTGTCCTGACCATGGGCCAGGCGGGACACAGGAAAACTTCAGCTACATCTACCAGTCAAAACCAAAAGACCACCTACATCTCCCCCAACTCCTCCCTCCCCAACAACCCTAACAAATCAACCAACTCCTTCTGGACCCACAAAAGAAAGTTCCCAGCAGTAACCAGGGCCTCTAGAACCCACTACTCATGTAGCATGCTGCTCCCTTGCAGTATATCTGACCTGTACTTTTGCATTGTGTCAACGAATTTCTAAACCCTCTTATTAAATAAGAAACACAGAGCTAAATCCGAAGAGATCAGAGCAAGAGCCACCTAGATTTAGCTTACCAACAGCAATAGCTTCCCCCAAGAGAGCTTGTTTCTGAATAAAACCCTTGCTACTTTGAAGTTTGTGTGTACTTTGATTCTTTGAACAAGAAGTCCATAACTTGGAAACTCTTGTTTCTGACAGTGACCACCAGCAACAGAAGGATTACATGGATTCCTGGAAATCTCTGTTATCTCCTAAGTGCCTAATAAAGCTTGCTTATTATAATTCTCTAATTCGATATGGTTTTATTCTGAGCTGTTGCCATGTTCTGAATGTGCACTAAACTCATGGGTTGGAAGATGAACTTTAAGTGGAACAGTGTTGGGGGAATCACCCCTAATGAAAGGTGCTTTTAGCTCTTGAATGAGCTGAGGCAACTGTAAATAGAGCATGCTCTTTTTGGCTCTTCTATCCTGTGAGGATGGAGTTTACACCTCTTAGCTGTCTCCCATCCACATAAAACACATTAGGAAGATTCCAAATGCCTACACCTTGGTCTTGAACTTCTCATTACCGGGGAAATAAGTCAGTTTTCATAAATTCCTCTGTGTGTCACTCATAAGAGCAGCACAAAGCAGAATGAGACAAATGTCCTCATAGCTTCTTTTTTTTTTGGGGGGGGTCTTGATTTTCACCATTTATCTTTTTAACTGGCTTTTCCTTTTTAAAAATATTTTTGATATCATAATATTTTTCTTTATTCTTCCCAAGTTGAAGTTTTATGGGTTCTTTTGCTTATTTCTTAAATTACATCATTTAAATATAATTAACATTTTTTTGCATGGTTGCATTTTTTTTTTTTAGTTCTAAAACTGAATTTTGTATATCATGTTTTTTTTCTCTCCCTTTATTAAACACTTTGTATTTCTAAGGCTTTGAAGGTTCTTTCTTAAAGTTGTTTCTTATCTGTTTTTCATTTATGCATCTCAGTCTTATTTTTCTATTCTTTATTTTTTATTCCTTCATTTATTCTGTACTTGACATGTTAATGCCTTGGTTTCTGCTCTTTTGAACCCTTTACCTTAGTGACTTTAACCTATTTTTAATGTCCTCAGCTTGTCATTGGCCTTAGTTATTTGACTTGCTTTGTTGTCTATTTTATGTAGACCCAGGAACATGGGGACAGCCGCAGTTTGGAGCAGGCACCCCTGAAGCAGGAGGGACTAGCACTTACTGGTTCAGCTGCCCCTCCAGCTGTCCCCATGGCACTCACTATGGAAACCACAATCCCCTCAGTGTAGGAAACCAATACTGACTAGGAAGTCCAAGCACCACAGGCCCAAATCTTCCCAATCTCAATAATATTCATAGGGATGGTATATACACTAATTTTGTAGGAATAATATTGTTCCCTTTTACCTAAAAAATTACTTCTCTTCTAATTATAAAAACAATATATTCAGAGGAAAATTGAGTAATGAATTTTTAAACCTAAAAATTATATACCATTCCACTTGCAAGAAGATTATTATTTTATATGTTAATGTATTTTCTTTCTCAAAAATTTTAACTGCACATAGACACACATATATTATATATATATATAATCTATATATAAATATAATTACTTTAAAATTAGGGTTGTGGGCTGAATGTGTAGTTCTATTTGTAAAGTGCTTGCCTAGCATGCAGAAAACTCTAGATCTGACACCCAGCATTGCATAAACTGGCATGAGAGTGAATACCTATAATCCTAGCACTTGGGAAATGGAGGTGGGAGGATAAGAAATTTAAGATCATCTTCAGCTATGTAGTGAGATTAAGGCCTGCCTGACATAGAATCCATGTTTTAAAAATGAAATGAATAAACAAGCAGAATAAACCAAATAAAATGACACAACCTGCATTTCCATTTATCCCCATGTCTTTATTTTCCTATACCTTAAAAAATATTTTTTTTACTAAAAATAGATTCTTCTCTCATACAATATATCCCAACCACAATTTCCCCTCCCTCTACTCTTCTTTGTTCCCTCCCCACCTCCCTTATCCCTCAAGTTCACTCCCCCTCTGTTTCCTCTTCAGAAAAGAGAAGGCCTACCAAGAGAAGACAGCCAAACAGGACAAAATAAGATACATGACAAAGCAAAATCCCTCATATCAAGGCTGGACACAGCAACCCAACAGAAGGAGAGGAATCCCAAGAGCAGTCACAAGAGTCAGAGACCCACTTGTTCACAGTTAGGAGTTCCATTAAAATACTAAGTTAATAGCTATAATATATACACAGAGGACCTGGTTTGTTACATGCAGGCCCCATGTTTGTTACGTCAGTCTTTGTGGGCCCAGGTGAGCTCTGCTTAGTTGGTTTAGTGACTCTTAGTATTTTGTGTTCTCTTAGTATCCTCCATCCTCTCTAACTTCTACAATCTTTCCTTCCCTTCTTCCGTGGGGAGGGACCTGATAGAGACCTCTAATTTGACTCTCTGCATAATTTCTGGCTGTGGGTCTCTGTTCCTACTTCCATCTTCTGTCAGAGAAAGTCTCTCTGATGATGACTGGACAAGGTACCAATCTATGAGTATAGCAGAACATCATTAGGAGTAATTTCATTGATTTCTTTTCTTTTGCCAGTCATGTTTGGTTCTACCCTAGGACTCTGGGCTGTCCAGTCTCCAACTCCTGACCATCCAGGCAGTGTAGGACATAGACTCACTCTCATGGCATGGACCTCAAGTTAAACCAAACATTGGTTGTCCACTCCCACAGGTTCTGTGCCACCATTTTGCCAGCAAATCTTCCAGGCAGAACAGATTGTAGGTTGAGGGTTTTGTGACTGGGTTGGTGTCCATGTTTCTCTTTTTGTAGCCTGAAGAGTACCTATTTTTCTGCACCAAAGAACATAGGTGTGAAGGTTCCTATATTCCAAATCAAGCTGAAAGTTATGCCTAGCCTGGGGCCACCAGTCTGATGTTTCTATATTAGCTATCTCACACGTAGAGCCAGATTGAGAATCGGTAAGCAGAATACTAGTAAATCATAAAATCTGGTTGAGGTCCATTGTATTTTTGTAATATTAGTTTTAGCTACTTGTCTCTTTTTACCAGACATGTTCCAAAGGGTAACTTGTACTGTCTAGAATAGACTCAAGAGAGGATCTATGAACATGTTACTTGATGAACACCCAAAAGGGCTTATGAACCTATGACTCTCTTCTTCCCAGAGAGAAAAAAAAGATAGTAGTTGGGAAGCACAGTGTTGGAGACAGGAGTGGGGGTGGTCTCCCTTCCTAGATCTAATGGCCAGTACCAGCTCCTCTGTCAAATTAACACAGTATTCTGTATCTGACACAGTTAAGGAGCAGGTGGGTGGAGGATGATATAGAAGTTTCTATCTGTGTAGTAAAGTTGTAGCTGTACAATCTCCTTTAAGGGTTGGGGGTAGAGAGGGTTTCAGAGAAATTAGGCTACAGGAGACATACTCTGAAGTAAAGCAGTCATTCCTACATGCCTCCTGAAGTCCTGGGCTACAGAGCTGCAGCATGCTGTAAAAACTCCAGCATTTCAGACCAGTAAAAGGAACATTAAGGTCCTAGCTAAGACAGAACCATGAAGAAGCAAAAGTGGTCTCAGGGCTGCGTTTTTCCAGGGATGTTAAACCCCAGGAGAATACCAGACTCAGACTTGACTGGGGATAAGGAAGTCTACATTTGTTCTTTCAACAGTGTTAAGCAACGTTATTGAATGGTGTAAGTCCTTTAGTTAATACAGAAGTAGAATTGTGAGTAAAACAAACATGCTTTCTTATAACCTGGGAGGGAAGTAGGTATAACAGAGTAACAACAGGAAATTATAATGTGACATCATAATGTCACAACAGGGGAAGCACAAGACATGTGGAAAAATATCTAACTAAAACTAAGGTGTCTTGGAAGAATGAACCAGAAGCCCCATAGAGTTAGGGTTTTGTATGTTCAGAGGGCAGAGACTGAAAATTGTTCTATAAAGACACTCTGGCAACAAAAAGAGACAGGTGCCATAGGAGAGCTGAGAGAAGCTTGGTGTGGCAGAAGAGCCACACTCAAGTATTGAAGCAATGAGGCATAAGATAACCCAGGAGACCCTGTAGCACGAATCTTAACAGTTCTTATTCATAAAAACAAATCTGGGCCAGGTATTGGGGTGAATGCTGGAAGATCAGAGAAGTAAAACAAGCCACAGTTTTCTCACCTCGACAGTTCCTCAGCTGATCCTGTTTCCTCAGACTGGATGGCTCTCAGCTGAACTGTGCTGCTCAAAAGCCTGAATGCTTAACCAGCCAAATGCTTCTAGTTTCTGGTCTTCACACTTTATATACCTTTCAGCTTTCTGCCATCACTCCCTGGGATTAAAGGCTCGCTTTCTAGGATTAAAGGCATGAGTCACCATGCTTGGCTGTATTGTTGAACAGATGGATTTCTGCCTCTGGAATGCTAGGATTAAAGGCGTATGCTACCACTGCCTATCCTCATGTTTAATATTGTGGCTGTTCTGTTTCTGACCCCAGATAAGTTTATTAGGGTACACAATATTTTGGGGAACACAATACCACCACAAGACCCGGCACTCCAGTCGGGGTAGTTGAAGAGAACCATGATAATGATTATGGATTTAAGTGCTCAGTAACAGCCATTCTCTGGCTGAGCTGGTCCTTCGAGAAGAACTCTACCATTGAGAAGCACTAGAATGGCTAGAGCTTTGTCAGGTGCCAAGAACTACACAAGTATATCTGAGTTAGAGGTGGTAAGGAACGGGGGCCTACTCAAGGATGAAAATAACAGCTTCATTGCACAAATTGGGTTATCTAGGACCCACTGCAGAAGTACAATAAACTTCCAGCTGTAGTTAGAGTTTTCCTGTCTGGCCCAGTCAGGACAAATCTCTCTTACCCGCCAGTCCCACAGTCGCTCAGACCCAACCAAGAAAGCACACAGAAACTTACATTGTTTACAAACTGTATGGCAGTGGCAGGCTGCTTGTTATCTACTTCTTCTCTCTTAAATTAACCCATTTCTGTTAGTCTATATTTTGCCACATGGCTTGTGGCTTACCAGTGTCTTTACATGTTGCTTTTCATGGCGGCGGCTGGCAGTGTCTCTCTCCAGCCTTCTACTTCCCACAATTCTCTCATCTCTTGTCCCGCCTATACTTCCTGCCTGGCCACTGGCCAATCAGAACTTTATTTACACAGAGCAATATCCACAGCATCCAGCCCCACTGGGTGTGGACATGACTATATTCTTCATATTGGTTGATGGCTAGAACATAGTGGGAAAGATGGAGTCCAGGTTAGAAAATACTAATTAGCGGTTTCTCCTACAGGAGAGAGTCAGGGATGAGTAAAGAAGTTGATAATCAAAAAGCACCCTCTCCATTAAGTCCATGGTTGAACTTCTTAACAACATTTTCCATAAAAATTAAGCAGAGCTTCATATTCTGGAAGGATATTATTTTGAAAATCAGTTACAGTTTTTAAAAAGTCTGTGTAAGTGATAATTCAGAAATTCCATTACACAAAATTATTATTAGTTTTACTGATGGACTACAGGGAGTTGCATCACCTTTTGGCAATAAACCTGAAATAACCACAGAAAAGGCACATACAAAACCAAAATAAAATGCAGGTCTCATTTCTCCATGGTGAAAGAGAAGGCTGTTCAATGCTTTCATTACACATTCATTAATTAGAAACACATTAGAGACTGAGAATTAAAGTGAGCTTATCCCAGACAGACAGCATAACTCGTGATGCAGAAATAAAAACATATCTTCATAAACACCCATTAAGCATTAACCTCAAGTTCTGCAAACTCATAACACCATGTAGAACATTTTTATGCAAGCCAAGCAAAACAGTGAGATCGGGACTTACCTCTTATTAAAATAAGAATGACAAAGTAAACTGTGTATCAGAGCTGTTCCCTTTTGTATATGTAAGTTCAACTGGTATTTTCCAAGCTGTTTTCAGTGCAGGAATATTTGATGTCATCTTACTCTTGCTCTAATCAACATTTAATGGAACTGTTTAATCTCTCATGTAGAGCATCCTGTCACATCCCGTTCTCATAATAACTCAGTGAGGTAAGTACTATTTAAAGCTTACAGAAGGCATGCAAGTTGTCCAAAATAATGGACATGGTCATGTCCAGACATCATCGCTCTAAACATAGTATTACCTTCTGTTGCTATTTTTCCTTAGTGAATAGAGATTATATGACTCCAAAGAATAGTTTTCTGTCTTTTAATTATTGATTTCTAAAATCTTCATCTTGGTCTCTACTTTTTCTAATGTAAACATTAGAAACCCAAAATCTCTTCCTCCAGCTAGACATGAATGTGCTAGTTACTCATGTAACTGCTCAATAAATATGCATTAAGTTCTAGCAATGCTCCTGGAGCTGTGTAGGTACCAATATACAGGATATTTTCTACATTCTCTGTATTAATGTCGGAAAAACGTGATCATATTTTGCTATTTGGTATATATCAAAAATTTTGACAGGCAGGGAAAAATAATTCAAACAGAATAGTTAGTTGTTCCTTCCTAACAGGGTCTGTATGAGCTGTGCTGAGAAAAGACTCCATTCACAAGTACTGTAAATAAAGAAGTCATCACCACAGATGCCACAGAAAATAATGGCAAATTTTGTGAGCAAAGAGAGGCTCTCAAGTTTTACACCTTACATGAGATAGGCTTTAGAAATCCTTTAAGTGATAGTATCTGCTAAAATTCACACAAGAAAAGGACCATCTAAGTAGGCCTCTATGCATCAAAACTTTAAGAATAATCTAAAACAGAATCACTTTGCCAAGGTATAGTCACCAATGAATTCATCCAAACATTTAAGGACAAGGTTAGTGCCAATTTCCCCATAATCTCTCTCAAAAGGTAAAACCACAAAAGATTCCTCCTTAACTCATTCTATGAAGTCAGCTTTGCCCTAACATCAAACCACACAAAAGGATTACCTTATCTTTTTTTGAAAACAGATGCAAAAATCTTCAACAAAATACTAGTAAAGGAAACTAAACAACATATAAAATGAATTACTTACCTTAACCAGGTGGGACTGATTCTAGATGTATGCTTCTTATTCATCTAGAATATGAATTAATGTGACTCATCATATGACTGGTTAAAGGTTTTTAAATTTTTCTATTATACAAAGAGATATGGAAGAACATTTAACATATTCTAAATTATAATAAAAAATATTTTTAGTGGTCAGAAACTAAAAGATTTTCCACTAAGATCAAGAACAAGGCTCCTCTCCCCACTCCCTTAGCATCACACAGGCATCCCCAGCTGCAAAGAAAAAAAAAAATGAAAATAAAGAACAGACGGGAAGAGGCATACAAATTGAGGATGAAGAAATCAAACTGTTCACAGAGGTTGCTTTTGATGGCTGTTATCAGTTTATTAGGATTTTCCACAGGCTACAATGTCTGCATAAAAGGGCAGTTTTATAGCATCCATCCTAAAGTGCATTTGTAGTGAATGTGTAATCCTCCCACACAGCAGCACATCTTCTAACATTAACTGATTTGAAACAGTAATCTCAATAGCAAAGCTGACAATCCCAAATGCATGTGCAGCTGTGAAACCACTGGCATATTCACACACTATTACAAAAGTAAAGTTACACAAACTCTTTGGAAAATATATTGAGAATTTCCAGCTGAGCCACACATATATGTAACATCTGAGGAAACATTCTACATGCATATATAAGAAGGTTATAAACATATATGTTATGTGCTCAAAAGAAATTACAAAATTCTGGAAAAAGTCTTGTATTCAAATATTCATTGAAATGTCTGTCATGCACTGTAGTAAAAAAAGACAGATAAATAACAAAAATATTTGTAGATAAATATTACTAATAAAGTGTTCTCTTCCTGTTTGTGTCGCAACAGTACAGTCAAGTTTGACTAATGATGAGTATATCCAAGTGTAGTTCACCAAAATTTGTCTGAAGGACAACAACTTGAGCTTCCCTAATACTTCAACTAAATATCTTAATCCAGCCAGAAGAAATGTCTACAACACTTATTTTCAGAGTAGAACAAAAGTGGTTATTTTCTTCTTCTTCTTTAAAAATGTTTATTTGAAAAATTAATTCCATCTAGTTCTTTACTTGGTGAAATCTTTATCATTTGCCATTTCATAAAGGCAGAAGAGTACTAAAAATTTAAAAACATCTGTTAAAGACCTGCTTTAGCAGGGGGGTTCACGTCCCAGAGAAGAGGTGTGGAGTCGGAGGGGGGGGCAGCAGACATGATCTAAGGGTGAATTGGGATAGCTGCCAGCAGCCTTTAATTGAGAAAGGACTACAGCTTTATACTATATTGTGTACATAGGATTAAACTGGAGACCAGGGGCATGTAAGCTCGGGTGTGGCTTGATATCAGGGGTTAAGGAATCTAGCATTGACCTTGACAATAGGCACCAGTCATGTGTTAATGAGAGGGCCACATGTTCCTCTTGCTAGAGAAAAAAGAACGATAGCTTTATCAAGTAGAAACTTTGCTCAAGCCCCCAAAGGAATGGAGGCCCTTATCCAAATGTCTGACCTTTGGAAAAGGGCTTCTGGGGAACAAACACTATACTACAATTTCTTCTTACTATATAGGCCTGTTCCCTTCATAAGGCTCCAAAAAGGGAAGGTCCTATTGCCCTACTCCTTCCCCATTATCTGATACGATTCTGATTTCTCTGTATTTATTAACTTAACTTGTGTCTTTGTTGGCCTCAGAATCTGGATCTAAATTGTAGACATTTCATCCTAGGGATCAGATGTGTCTAGAAAATCTCAAACATTCCTGGTGGGGAATTTTTTTCCAAAGACTCATTTTGTTTAGAGAGGCTACCATTGTGTACATTTTTATCCTTTACCAAAGCCCGCACAAAATTTCCCGAAGAGAAAAGCATTTCTCTTCAGAAAAGGGTAGGCCTCCATGGATAAAAACAGATGCAGAAACCCACAGCCAAATTTTAGGAAATTCTATGGAAGAGAAGGAAGGACTGTAGGAGCCAGAGTGGTGAAGGACACTTCAAGAAAACCATAGAATCAACTGGGCCCACAGGGGCTCACAGAGACTGAACTGACAACCATGGAGCCTGCTTGGGACTGACCTAGGCCCTCTGCATAGATGCTACAGTTGTGTAACTTGATCTTCTTGAGAGACCCTTAACAGTGGGAGCAGGGACTGTCTCTGACTCTGTTGCCTGCTTTGGGGCTAACATTATTTTACACTGGGTTTTTGGTTTTGATTTTTTGGGGGTTGGGTTTTGGTTTACATATAAAACTTTACTTAAATTCCAAACTGAGTTTAAATTTATGAAATAAGTCATCTATCAAATTTTGTTCATGTAAATCCATTACACTATGGAGTTAATTTCCAAGACTTCAAGTCACAGTGCTCCAGAAATGGGAATTAATATCAGAAAGGTCAAAAGTAAAGAGCCAGAACATTGATGTACCAAATTCAGAGTCCTGTCTAACAGTCAGAGGCACTGAGAGTGTGATTTACATTAGCCTCTTCACAGTAGATGCAAACTGTGCCCACTGCTCATGGGACATACATCACTAATGCTGAGTATCACACTTTACTTTTTATATGTGAGAGCACTGTATTGTACTAAAAATGAAACAATGTGTGCAGATATATATGATCTTTTTCCATTTCATATATGTCCAACTGTTTTTGTCTTTAAAAGAAATTAAAAAATTAATGAGGATCAACATACAAACTTGTATTTGTTTAGAGAAAACAATATCCATGAAAATGAAAAATTCAGAGTTTAGACAAGGAAATGTTACATAAAAATTTTGACATTTTTTGGTATTCTTAGTCTTTAGCTTATTTCATATGTAAAAGAAATCAGTATAAACTCTTTGAAACTTGGACATGAACAAGACTCATTAGCATATTTATATCTATTGGTTTATGCACTAGACTTTCTTTCCAGAGTCAGCTCTCTGCCACAGAAATCAGAGTTTCAATTGAATACTTCATTTCCTTTCTTTTCATTATTTCCTTTCTTTTTGTTGTTATTTATGCTTCTCTTCTTTTTTTAAAAAAATGTATAATATTTTTTCATTGTTTAAATTTCCATTTTTTATTTAAGATGTTTTTCATACAGTGTATTTTGGTCATGTTTTTCCCTTGCCCAGGAACTCCTTCTAGGTTCTCCCTACTCACCCAACTTCATTCTCTTTCTAACTCTGTCTCTCTGTCTCTCAAAACAAAAACTAAAGACATGGAAACAATAGGATACAAAATTAATATGTGACATTCAGTTCTGTGTATAAGAGGAATAGACATATGGAATTTAAAACTACAGTGTTATTGATGTGAGTATGAAAGAGTACAGAATTAGAGATAAAACAACATAGCAGTTATAGTTAGAAGTCCGTTGAAGTATAGACAGAACATGTTTAAATGTAAATGGTCCCCAAAGGCTCATGTGCTTGGACATCTGCCCCCAGTGAGCTGGGCTCTCCTGCATCAATCATTAACCAAGAAAATGCCTACAGACTTGCCTACAGGCAATCTGATGGAGGCATTTTCTCTTTGGGGTTTCTCTTCCTACATTATATCAAGCTCTTCATTGTATCAAGCTGACAATAAAACAATCAGAGCCATGCCCTTGAACAGGATTGTGTGAACCCAGTTTCCAAGGATCTCTCTGTTTCCTGGTACTAGATGGAGCACTTCAGCCATCATGTACATGTACTCCTCTTTATTCTATGCTACCCCACCCCCACACTTATTCTGTGCTGTTCTCACCCTGGTCCTATGATGTACTGCTCTCTCTAGAGGCCCAAATCAACAGGACACCTTATCATGGATCTCCAAAATCATTTGATTAAAAATATCTTCCTTTTCATAACTTAATTGTTTCCATTATTTCATCATAATAATGCAAAAGTAACTACTATAGATACTGACAAATAATTCTAAGGACTACATGGATATACAAAATATCACAGAAACGTCTACATAATATTAACAGAGAAGAATAAAAATCAAAGACTGGCACTATTCAACTTCAAAACCAACTACAATGCTGAGTAGTTACGACAGTGTTTTTATTGGAGAAGTAATAGACATATACAAATGGAAAAATAGCCTGAAAGCAGACTCACACAAATACAAGCCACTGAACCATGAGAAAAGAGTAAAGACAATTCAACAGAGGAAAACTGTCTACTCAACAAGTTGTTCTAGAATAACCAGATGTTCACATGGAAAAACAAAAGGTCTAAGCACAGTCATTTGTATTAGTTCAGTGTGGCCCATAAACTTAAGTAAACACACAACTATAAAGCTCCCAGAAAATAACAGAAGAAAATCCAGGTGACCTTGCATTTAATGATGGCTTTTTTTGTTTATTTTTGTTTGTTTGCTTGTTTGTTTGTTTGGTGAGTTAGGGTCATGGGCACTCTGCAGTGCAGATGTGGAGGTCAGAATTCAGGTTATCAGCTTTATTGGCAAGTACTTTGACTCACTGAGCCATCTACCTGCCAAGTCCCATGCTTGCTTTCTACATAGCACAACAAAGATACAACTCATGACATAAAAAATTGATGATCTGAACTTAAATATAATTTAACATTTCTTCTCTGCAAAAGACACTGTCAAAGGGATGCAGATCACAGTCTATGAGAAAATTGTTGTAAAAGACATCTGATAGAACAGTTATTCAAAATGCACAAAAAGTTCTTAAAATTCAAATTAGTAAAACAAGCAGCCAGATTTTTAAAACAAACAAAAAAGAATCTAAACAGATACCTTGTTTAAGAAGCTATATTGGTTACAATTAATCATGCAACAATGCTCAACAGCTAACAGCATGAAGAAATTACAAATGAAAAAAACACTATGATGTCACTGCATGCCTATTTGATGGCTAAAATCCAAAACACCGACACCACCAAGTACTAGGAACTCTCATTCATTACTGGTGGGACACAAAATGGAATAGCCATTTTGAAAGAAGTTTGGCAACATAGTCTTAGCAACTGAATTCCTTTGTTACCCAGTTTGTGGGTAAATTCATGTCCATACAAAAAAACTGCATACAGGTGTTTTTAGCAGCTCTGTTTGTATTTTCTCAAACCTTAAAGCAACCAAGATGCCCTTCAACAAGTGAATGAATAAAATATGGTACATTCAGATGACAGACTAATAGTTCATGCTAAAAAGAAAGTGAGTTATCAAGCCATGGAAAAGCATGGAGGAAACTCTAGCATACCATTGCTTCATGGATGGAGCCAGTTGGAAAGGATAACATGCTGTGTGAGTCTAACTACAGATGGTCCCCAATTTGTGATGCCTTTGCTCATGCTGGTATTCTTTTTTCCTTTTACAACAGTGCAAAATGAATATACATTCAATAAGAGCTTTGCTTTGATCTTTTCCCAGACTAGTGCTTTGCAGCACAATATTCTTTAGGAATGCTCACCTTTTGCCAAGAGTAAATGTTCTAAGCACACTCAGAGTAGGTTGGGCTAACTGATGGCTCTCAATAGATTAGACATATTAAATGCATTTTCAACTCATGGGCTATTGTTAATAGACAGTGTGTTTTTCAGGATGATTCCTTATCATAATTTAAGGAGCATCTGTATGTGATATTCTGAAAGACATAAAACAGTAAAAAGGTGTCTTTTCAAAGGTTTAGACAAAGGAGAGAATTTTTCTTTTCTTTTTTTTAAACAGAGAACATCAGTGCAATGAAACCACATTGTACACAGTTCTGCAATGGTGGCTGTGTGTTACTGTGCATTTGACATCACCTACAGAACACATACTGTCAAGAATGAATCTTAAAAACCTGTAAAGGAGTCAGAGACAGCCCCTGCTCCTAGTTAGGAGTCCTACAAGAGGACCAAGGTACACAACTGTAACATACATGCAGAGTGCATAGGTCAGTCCCATGCAGGCTCGCTGGTTGTTGATTCAGCCTCTGTGAGGCCCTATGAGCCCAAGTTAGCTGGTTCTGTGGGTTTTCTTGTGGTGTCCTTGACCCTTCTGGCTCCTACAATCCTTTCTCTTCTTCTGCAGGATTCCTAACTCTGCCTGGTGTGTGGCTGTGAGTTTGCATCTGTTTCCATCAGTTGCTGAATGAAGCTTCTCTGGTGACAATTGGACTAGGCACCAACCTATGTATCAGGCTATGTATCTGCTATTGCTAGGAGTCTTAGCTGGGGTCATCCTTGATGTAGATTCCTGGGAGATTACCTAGTGCCAAGTTTTTACCTGACCCCAAAATGTGCCTCCTTTCCAGTAGTCTCTTTTAGTAGCCTCCCCCTCTACCCCTAATCTGATCACTTATGTTCCCTCCCTCCCCTCAAGCCCCCACCCTTGGTCCACTCATGAAATCTCTTCTATTTACCCTTCTGAGGGAGATCTGGGTGTAACCCTATGAACCTTCCTTGCTACCTAGCCTCTCTGGGGCTGTAGATTGTAGCATGGTTATTATTGTGTGATATTTTGTTTGTGTTCTGACAAATAAAGTTTTCCTGGAGATCAGAAGGTAGAGCTAGCCACTAGTTAACTACAGAGGTATGGAAGTGATAAGGCTGGGCAGAGACAAGAAGTGATAAGGCAGAGGGGAGAGAGGATCTTGGCCCTTTTTGGTTGGAAGATTCAGAAAGGTTAGAAGTCACTGGTGGCTGCTCCTCTGCTTCTCTGATCTCCAGGCAAGCTTTATTTGTCAGGACACAAAACGTCATACAACAGGTTATCCTTTATTTTATAGCTAATACAGTTATGAGTGAGTACATGCCATGTTTGTTTTTCTTGGTTTGGGTTACCTCACTCAGGATGATTTTTTTTTTTCTAGCTCCATCTATTTGCCTGCAAATTTTCTGGTGTCCTTGTTTTTAACAGCTAAGTAATACTCCATTGTGTAAATGTACCACATTTTTTTTTTATCCATTCCTCTATTAAGGGACATCTGTGTTGTTTCCAGGTTCTGGTTGCAACAAATAAAGCTGCTGTGAACACAGTTGAGCAAGTGTCTTTGTGGTATGATTGAGTATCCTTTGGGTATAGGCCCAAGAGCAATATCACTGGGTCTTGTGGTAGGTTGATTCCCAGTTCTCTCAGAAACTGCCCACACTGACTTCCAAAGGGGCTGTATAAGTTTGTACTCCCACCAGCAAAGGAGGAGTGTTCCCCTTGCTCCACATCCTCTCCAGCGTGAGCTGATGCATGTGTTTTTGATCTTAGGCATCCTCATACTGGGTCTCCTTGTCCAGCCTTAATACATGGGGAGGTGCTTAGTCTTACTGCAACTTGATATGCCATGTTTTGTTGCTACTCATGGGAGACCTACCCTTTCATAAACAGAAGCAGAGGAGAAGTGGATTGGGGGGCTGGTAACAAAGGGGGGATGGGACTGGAAGGAGAGGAGGAAGGGAAACTGAGGCTGGGATGTAAAATAAATAAGTAAATAAAAATTTTTAAAAAGAATCAATCTTAATGCACACTACAGGCTTTGTATGATACTGACACGCATGTTCATCAACAAGTGTACCACTCTCCATTGATGGTTGAGGATGCTATTCATGACACAGAAGCACATGGGAATTCTCCATCCTCTGGGTGTATGGTCATGCTTTCAATTGAAACATTCTGTTCTGAGGCTTATAAAACTCAAAAAAAAATTACAAAATTCATGAGCTCTACCATAAAGTGTTTTCAAAACAATAAGCAGTTTCTGGGAAGGAGTCTCTGGTAGAGATGCCAAAGGTTGGACAGAGACCTTAAGGTGTCTGTCTTTTGTGAAGAGCTGCTCCACTCCTGCTAGAGCGGCCTTTCAGGGATTTATCTGCCTTTCAAGTCACCATGTTATGATAAGTAACCCCTACCCCATGCTCCTGAAAACAACCCAGGAAACTCGCTGCACTGGTGGGCAGGGTGAGTCATTTTTGTCATCTGCCCTCAGACATTTCTCCAATGAATGATATAAAATGTGTTAGGGTCAATTGGAAGAGAGACCCCCCAAAAGTCACTTAACAACAGCACCCATTTTTTTTCTACCACTACTTGAAAGAGACAAAACTGTCATGGAGATGAAAGAGGGGATGGGAAAGCCACACGGGAATTTCTTGAAATTCAAGGTGTAGTCACAACTTCAGCTTCTAATACACCTGCTAGTCATCCCCTGGAGAGAGGGAGGGGTGAGGGGGCAATTCACATCAGACTTCTAAATTATAACAACAGGAAAAGAGACTTCTCTGGCCAAAATGAGCTAGAGGTTGGGAGTCAGGGGACCTCAGAAAGTGGCTCCCTGAGCTTCTGTTTTCTTCTCCTGGTAAGAATTAGGAGGATTCTTACCAAATATCTAAATATCCCTTGCAGGGAAGGACATAGGAAGGAAAAATTTACCAGTTATAATGAACAGTTATTATGGGGATGCTATGACAGGGACTTCAGAATCCTTATTCTGAGGAAGAAAGTGTGTGTGTGTGTGTGTGGGGGGGGGGTAATCCTCCAAAATCAGGACAAATTAAGGCAAGTACTATTTGATTGGGAAGTGGTAAGGTGGGTTTACACAGGATAAATTTTAGTATGCAAGTAGAAACATCCAGGGGATAATTTGAAATATGTGATAGACACTCAGAAGAGATTAAGGCCAGAGATATAGAGCCAAAACCTGTCAGCTTCAAACTGATTGGTGAAAACATGGGTACCAATGAGATCTGGAAGCAGAGGGGGGAAATTGCAGGTCTACAACCCCTCAATTGCCAAGTCTCTGAGATGCATAGACTCTGAGATGATGCGTGGCCAGCGAAACAAATCCACAGCACATCCATCAGGCCCTGCTTTTTATGTCCTCTTCCTCCTATATAAACACAAGGTAATTAATCAAAAGAGACAAAAACTCCCAAAGATTTGTTCCTCATTTCCCCAATCCTGTCGGCTCTGGGCCCCTCTCCAAAGTCTTCATTGAGTACTGGAAGTGTGTTTCGAGCTTTAACCAGCTGTCCCTTTTGGTCAATACCCGCCAAAGGGTGTCTTCAAGTATGTGGCATCTAGAAAGCAATGATGAAAACAGGGTTTGTGGACATGACAGCTCATGATAACAGTGAAAGGACTAGAAGGATGTGTAAGTCAAGGGTCTTCCAGAATTTTTGTTTCTTTTTAGATTCTTGGAATGCTGCCCTCATTGGCTTCCAGGTGCACACTATTGTGTGAGTTCAATCCTTCCCTGACTATTGTCAGAGTAGACAGCAGCCCTGTCCTCTCTGGTCCAATTGTGTCTTTGGTTCTGTGCTCTGACTGCACTTGCCTGTACAATCCTTTACATTTCTAGGACGACCAGTGTCCAAACTTTTGACCACTGTGAAAGAAGTTTGCATTTTCTTTCACTGTTCTTGTTGCTCATAATTTTGGTGATTTATAGTTACAACTGCAGTTAAGAAGTCTTTGGGGTTTTGTTTGGTTTGAGGTTTTTGGCCTTGGACCTACGCCAAAGTACAGAGCAAGCCATTTTACCCACATGTTTTATTCTCTGTTGCCAAGATCGTGTTTATTATCAGATGCCATAGTGACATCTAAACTACTTCACCTGAGACTTATAGACCTGGGAAATGAGTAGCTAGAGAGAATAGAATCAAGCCATCTTTCCCTTACACCCAGTATGAGATCCACGTGAATGCCTTAGTTCAAAGCGGGTCCATAAATGTGAACTTGGGAAATTCATTCACACACAGAGAGAATTAAACACCCATTCTCTGTGTACTCCAGTAGCACTCGAGTCTCCAAGCTACTCCCTGTCAATGAAAACAATTCTAAAAGGAAGCTAAGAACCATCCTGTGAAAGGTGACCTTTGTTTAAAGAGATTCCAAGAGGATCCCTTTCTACTTTTCAAACATTGACTCGTTATTCAAGCACATTCAGTATGTTCTTGTGGATAGGCCAGTGCCAGATATTTTACAAAGCTAATTAAACAGACACAATACTGGGAATTATGATGTAGAAGAAGCAGCTGAAGTGGCTTAGAAGAACAAACTCAAAACAAAAGAAACAGCATGAGTGACACACAGCCATGCAGATACCTTACAGGAGTAGATGTGTCATTAGCTATCAACTGGCACCAAGAGGACCATCCATCCTGCCTTTGGATTTCATTGGGACTGGGTGTTTCTATTGTCTTCTGCTCTATGTGTTGCTTCTTTGGTTGGCTTCGTCAGTCCTGGAGCCAAGTTCAACAAAACTAGATGATATTCCTTCCTTCCATTCTGCAGAGAGAGCTTCTCAGAAGAACACAGGCATCCTGAAGACAGATGCTTGACCTTCCTCGATCCCCTTACCTAGGTCTTGCTTGGTCATATTGTGTCGAACCTGAGATCCATCTCTCTTCCAGGTTTCCTTCCCAGAGTTATTTGCCCATCTCCTAAGCACAAAGCCCAGGTTTCTCTGTCTCATCCAAATAAGGTACATACTTTAGACAGCCAAAATATGGTCATACTAATGACAGTTAATGAAAGCACTGTAGTAACCAGTTACCACATAACAGGAGGAGTGCCAAGGTTCCCACAAACCAAGAATTGTGTTAATTTTGAATAATTTAGCAAAGTAAACCAGGAAGAAAATGCACTATCGATGTTTCAATTTTTATTTACTTTTTAAGATTTATTTTTATGAGTATGCATGTATGTATGTGGACCAGATATGTGCCTAGTATGCATGGAGGTTGAAAGAAGGTGTTGGATTTCCTAGAACTAGAGTTATGGACAGTTGTGAGCTGCCATGTGAGTGCTGAGAATTGAATCTGAATCTGAGAAGTGCTCTTACCTGCCAAATCATCTCTCTAGCTCCCTGTTGTCAGCATTTTAAAGAAGTGAGTAGTTACTGATTTGTAGGATACCAGGGTACATTTTCTATTAACAGTGGTCAGGCCCAGTGTAAAGGTATTAGTGAAGCTGACGAACAGAAGGGACCTCTGAAATCATGTGAGGGTCACCCAGTAGTGTCAGGCTAAGACCTGGGATCTCTCAGGATGTCCTGAGGCCATCAGTTCTGTCTACCTTGGCAGACTCTAAGATGCCCAATCTGTGTCCATGCCTGTGTGGGGCATGAGAATCTTTGATCATGCTGGGAACTCCACCATAAGGTTCCTCTGGTCCTGTCATCTGAATCACACTACCATCTCAGTAGCTACCTAGGAGCAAACAGCAAATCCCTGCTCTATCTAAGAGCCGCTATAGTGACCCTCTAGATTCTACAAACTCTCCCCATCCTCTTCTTGCATCTTCTCAAAAACACACTCCTCTTACACTGCTGACTGCTGATATATCTTGTATATCTTTTCAGTGGATTTAGGTTTCTCAAAACCCATAAGGGATGTGTCTGGCCAGAAACTTTGGCTTTGGGCCCAGAAATATAAACTACTCCTGAGATAAGTAGGCCCAAATGCTCTGGCTTTTTGCTTAAAATGAAGAAAGAGAAAAATACAAGAAGAATTATAGTACTGGGAGAGGTAGACTACAGGCATTAGAAGTCAGGGGGCAAGGGTCTAACTCTGCCCAAGGCAAAGGTGAGGCCCACAGATAAGTTGAATGATTTGAGATGAGTCTTCAGATCAATAAAATGTATCCTTTATTTGACCTTCCAGAATATATATTTTTTTAATTGGGAAATATCTATATGAATCTTTCACTGTCCCATCTAGTTCATAAACTTCACTCTAGGTAGTCCAGAAATGTAGCAAAAAAAAAAAATCACATATTTTACTATTTTACTTTTCTAATGATGACAATAAAGCAGTGACAATTAAAATAAAACTAAAGGCCAAGTATCGGGAGGCAGAGGCAGGCGGATCTCTGTGAGTTCGAGGCCAGCCTGGTCTACAGAGTGAGTTCCCAGGAAAGGCTCCAAAGCTACACAAAGAAACCCTGTCTCAAAAAATTAAATAAATAAAACTGCAGAATGGTATGAAACATATTCTATCATTGGATATATATATTCTTTAGGTTTGCCTGGAGGAACTCTGGAGATCTAGTTCACCCATTTTTTTTCTATCAGCCTTACTTCCCGTGCCTAATTGTAACATGCATAGATACTGACATGAATTTGAGTGATTGAGTGAAATCAGACACACCAACCATCCTAGGTCCGGTAATTAATACCTTGTCAAATAAGAACACAGTGGTGCACTCAAGAGGAACAGCCTAGGAGTAATTATACAGTGGCCAGGTTAGGGTTTAGTAAGTGACACTGATTTATTGGTCCTCAGCTTTTGACATTGCCTGTCAAGATCAATTTATAATGGAAATGATTCATCTACCCTTCTCATTCGAAGATCAAGTGTGTGTCCTCTGCTCCAGGGAATCTAACTTTCCTTGGCAGACTGATGGAGTTGAAGCCTAATTAACATGATGATAAATCACATGGCAGCCATTGCCTATTACCCAAGCCTCAGATAACCTATCCATGATTAAAGCTGTCTTTTGTGAGTTCCTGTCCTTAGAGAGGGTCAATCAATATAAGAACCATCCTGAACTAAATTATAGTGTTTCTTTGGAGGCAATAAACAAAAACAAACCCTGCATCCTTTGTAAGACAAACAGAAAAGGATCAGAAGAGGGAGAAGAAAGGATATGTACCGAAAACAAGACACAGTGGACCCCTTCTCTTGCAGAGCTGAGTGTTTTCTCTCTGCATAGATAGGAGCCAGTGAAGCAGTGACCATACAGTCTCCTCTGGACAGGAGATATAGGCTGGCTTCCCTAGGACTTCACAGAAAAAAATCATTCCAAAGTATCTAAGGGGGTTACAGAGACCTCATGTCAGTGACAGACAAGATGCTGAAGTTTTAGTAAATGCTGCAAAAATGCAAAAAAACAAAACAACAACAAAAAAAAATTATCTACATAGCCATGTTCCATTGTGGCCAAGGTAGCAGATGTGAGGTCAGTAATGTAACCTCTTTTGAGTCTCAGTTTTCTGATACCTAAAGTTGGGAATTAAACAGCATAATGGTTAAAAAGTCTTCACCAGAGTCTGTGACATGGAGGCATTTGGTAGGAGAAAAGAAGAGATCTAGAAAAATCACACACAGGAGCCAAGAGGTAAAGTCTGAGCCCCAAGTATAAAGAACATTAGCTTATTACATTTTCTAGTACCAAAGATGTTTACAATGTTTTATAATGTTAGGACTGATTTTATTTTTCAGAAATTTAATTACTCATTTGAAGCCTTTATAAAGTCCATTAACAAGATGTTTATAAGATCTATGAAGTAAAGCCATATTTTATATCTTTGTATCTAAAATGTTATTTGTGACTCATTTTACTGTACTTCTATGGTTTACTATGATTTTTATTAAGAACAAACAGCCAACACTTACATAAGCAGAGTTTCAATTATATAAAGTAGTTTAGCATTCATAGGCAAGATGAGGTATAATGTCAATTATGGCCATGTAGCATCTAGTCAGTACATCCTTGCCCAGAACAAAATGCAAAAATAATGGCAACACAGCTCTATCTTTCATGTGGATTTTTGACATGGCAACTAGATTCAGTCAATATTTCAACAATATTCTAAAGTTAGAACAATAATTTCCATGGCCCCAGTATTACTGAGGTATCAAAATATTTATGCGGCCTAAAGAATGGTGTGATGTTGATGTTGATTGCCAACTGGACAGGTATGGAATCATTTAGGTGCAAGCCTCCAGGCAGACCTACAAGGTATTATTCAAATTAAGTTGGCCTCTGGGCATACCTGTGAGGGGGGTTGTCTAGATTAGGCTGGCCTCTGGCCATGCATGTGAGGAATTATCTTAATTGGGTGACACAATTCTCTAGGCTTGAGTCCTGTACTGTTTAAAAAGGAAAAGTTAGCTTAAGGTGAGCACTGCCATTCTCTGTTCCCTGACTGAAGACTCAGTGTGACCTCCACGATTTCCCAACCATAAAGACTGTACCCTTGAACTGTGAGCTAAACTAAACTCTGCCCCTCCTAAACTGCTTTTGTCAGAGTACAATTACCATAGCAACTGGGAAAGCAGCTAAGTCCAACGGGGTGTAGATATTAGAATTAAAGAACCCATACCAGCTTTAGTCACTGAAGACAGGGAGAGCAAGAAACCTTATCTTCATCTTGTTTCAAACACTTGAAATCTGAAAACATTGGACAGGCTAGAACCATCTTTCCCTTTGCATACAACATATTTTGTTGGTTTTTGTTTGTTTGTTTGTTTGTTGTTTGGTTGGGTTTTTTTTTTGGGGGGGGGGGGGAGCAGAGGATCAAACCCAGGGCCTTGTGCTTGCTAGGCAAGTGCTCTACCACTGAGCTAAATCCCCAACCCCACAACATATTTTTTTAAAAAAGAAACCACTACTCTGTCCATATCCTGTCATGATTCCCTATGTCTTCAATGTCCTACACATTCAAGGTCAGCAAGTGACAAGGGAGCAGCAAGAACACAGAAAAGTGACTGAGACCACAGTTACCTCAAAGGTCATGATGGGAGTGAAACACTTCGAAGGAGAACCCAAGAGCTACACCAGTTTAATATTTACAATGGGAATATGGTGAACCAAGTAGCTAATGATAAGTCCAGTGTTAGCACAAGATTCTCTAAGCAAAATGGAAAGGAATAATCCATGATGAGTAATTTGTCTTATAATCAGGCAGGGCCTTGTCCTTTTGGCTATACCTTGTGGGTACAAATCACAACACAAGGGTCTCAGTGTATACCTGGAGGCCACACCCAGCAGGTCTCTTAGATGCAGATTGACAGGGATAATGGCCTCTTAGGCTTCTAGCTGGGCAAAACAGGCCCATTTGATAACTAACTTACCCCATTGTGAGAACACAGACATTTGCCTATGGTAAAAATCTAATCCCGGTATTAAGGGTTCAACTTTGATTCCATGCTATTGGAGACTGGCAGACAGCCTCCCCGCACCCAGTATGGGTTTCTCTCTGTGTGTCTCTGTCTCTGTCTTTCTGATAAAACAATTATAATGTTTACCACTTCAACTCTTGTTAAGTGTACAGTGTCATACACTTATTATTATATGCATGTAAATTTCTGTACTACCAGCCTCTACAACTCTTCATGTTGCTAAACTGGACCTCTTGACCTTTCCAGGTCATTCCTCATTTTGTCCTCCTTGGCAGCCAACCTTCTACAATTTGACTGTTCTATGCTGTTCATCACGTCAGCAAAACAGGTGTGTTCTGCTTAGCACAATGTCCTCAAGTTTAATATGTGAGACATGTACTAGAATTTTATTCTTTTCCAAGGCTGAAAAGTATCCCAACAGATGCTTTGAGCATGTTTTGTTCATCTATTCATGGATTAATGGACACCTGGGTTATTTTTCCCTTTTGGCTGCTGTAGAGAAGCTTCAGTGGACATGGTGTGTAAATATCCTTTTAGGAGCCTGTTTTCAATCCTTCTGGCTATATGGAGGAAGAATTGTCAAGTCATACACAATGCTACTATATGTCTGTGTGTGTAACAACATTTGGGCATGTGTTTGGAGGCTGAAGGAAAACTTTGAGTATCATCCTTCAAGCACCATCAATTCCTTTGGAAACAAGTTTCTCACTGGCCTGGTACTCACCAAGTAAGTTACATTGGCTGGCAATAAACCCCATGGATTCAGATGCCTCTGCCTTTCCAGTGCAGGAATAGCAAGTGCAGCATCATGCTTAGCCTTTTACTTTCATGCATGAGGGTGTGTGAACTCCAGTACTTATGCTTGCCAGGCAAGTACTTTACTGACTGAACCATTTCCCCATCCCTACAGTTCTATTCCATTTTCCTGAGGCACCATGATGGCCTTTCCTATACTCTGTCATGTCACTTGCCCCAGCCATTGTTGGTGGCACAGCCTCACCATCATCCTAACTCCATTTTGTTACTTCTGCCCTGCACAATTGCCAAACTCTAAACTCTTGTTCCAATCCACTGAGCACATTAAGGCTATATTAATTTTTCTTTAACTGCAGTTTTGATGTACTTTCTTTGATTAAAGGGTGAAAAAAAGAGAGAGAGAGAAGAGAAGAGAAAGCCCTTTGGTGGTTCCTAACCTGCCCGTTGGAGCAGTAACTCTCAGGAGCAGGCCAACAGGACTACCCTCTGTGTTCCAAGAAGACCTTGCTCCAACCTTTCCTTGCCTCTTTTTTTTTTTTGCTATGCCCTTTGCCTTCCTTTCTGTTGTAGTCCCATCAACCAAAATACCCTCACCCCTCAGAACTGATCTCACATGAAATTTTCACAGAACAGCCAAAATGGCCCTTCAAAATTCAACTACCCATTTCATCTCTGTAGCACTTGTGCACCCAAGAAACCTGTCCTCAGACACATTCACCATGTTCCCCACAAGGATATGGTAGCTGTTTTCCTCCCAATCATACTGAAAAGCCCAAGGCTAGGTATCTGTTTTATTTGTTCTCAAAACTCTGACATTCTGTACTGCAGGGCACACACACAAAAAAGAACTCTGTTGTTCAATGTTGAAGGCTTCATATTTTCCTGACTGTGATGAGAGACATCTATCTATTTTAAAACTCCAAACCCTTAGAATTGGGTTCATAAATAGACTCTTTGATGATGTCCTGGGAGTTCTTTATTAGGGGTCTAAATTATTGAGTTTATCTGTTTGTATTGATCAGACCAAAGAGATAATGCCTAAATGCCTGTCCCCCTTAGGATGGTATAGAATGAATTAGTTGCCACTGTATTTCACATTGGACCTTTTGCAATTAACTCTTTTTTTATTATAATTACTGACTTCCAAGTGCTCTGTGCTAGCACATGAATCATGATCATCTCACAGTGATCATCTCATGGAAATAGATGCAAGGAATATTCATCATTAGGCAGAGTGTCAGCTATCAGTGAGAAGTTTATAACTTATCTACTTTTTAATTGCTTTGTTTTATTTCCTCCTATTGGACAGAATAAAATAAAAAGAATCACTACTTTTGCCAAAGAGAAACAACATAAAAATAAGTTAAAATAGGAGAGAACTCCGCATGCATGGTGTAATTTAAAGTAAAATTATAACACATAATAAAACTCAAAATGAGTTGCAGCTGTGGTTTGAAAACCTTAAATGTATCATTGAAAAGAAAATTGACTAATAAACAATCTCCCCCACACTAGCAAATCAGTGTACATATGCAAATAAAATTAATTCATGTTGTAAAAAGGCTAAAAAGAAATCCATAAAACATGTAGGAAGCTCCCATTTTTCAGGATGGTTACGGGGGAGAGGCAGAGGGAGGCCCTGCCCTGTTCAGTCGGGAAGACCAAGAGAAGAAGATAAAATCAGGAACCAGAGTCTCAGAAGGCAGGTGGGAGCCAAAGGAGGAAGCAAAACTGAAATGAGCTGTAAGGAGGCCACAGAGACTAGACAGGAAGACAGAACGAGCCAGTAAAGCACAACAGGGAAAGCGATACAGGTCTGTGAGTTGAAGTATCCAGCAATACCCACCATAGCTCACACTGTGTTTGGTAAGTCTGGAAGCAACATTGTAAATTAATCAAGCCAGCTGTGTATGCCTGACTTTTTACTTCTGATCTGATTAAAATTCTTGACTTCATATATGACTCTAGCACATATTAAAAATACCAAGGGCTTGAGTATCTTAAAGCTCTTAGTGTGTGTGGAAGAAATTAAGGGTGCATGTCACTCTAGCAGAAGACCAGAGCTCTGTCTCCAGTACCCAACTCAGGCCACTCACAGCTCCAAGGAATCTGACACCCTAGAAATCTGAACTTGTATTTTCACATACTCACACAGGAACACACACACACACACACACACACACACACACACACACACACACACCATTCTAAAATAAAATAAATCCTAAAAAAAAAATGAAAGAAATGAGTGAGATACCTACTATGATTGTTTCATCAAATAATTTGTGACTGATTGTTCTAAGATTTCTAGCCAGGATCCTTGCATATTTTAATGCCTAGGACAGTCCCAGTTAACACCTTTGCGCCCAGCATAGTTCTCCCATTCAATCTCAAAAGTTCCCAGACTTAGAAGAGAAATTTTATTTCAAGTCTATGAAGTCATCTAGTTTGTAGTACAGTTGGAAAGCAGATTTTTTTTAGAACACCTGCTTGTCAACTTGCTTACCAACCATTAAAAGAATATAATATATGCCACTTAACTTTACAATAGCTTTAGACTCCAGGTAATCAGGTTTTAGTGACTAATTTAGACAGTAAATTTTTATATAGAAAGTATTTTTTAAACTCAATGATTGTGTATAGCTGTGGATGATTTTTAGAATCAATTTTTCAGTATGAATAGATAGCCAAAATGTTACTACCATCAACCCTCTGGAATATCTTTATAACAAATCATTACAAATGGCAACCATATTGTGGCTGCTATATTGACAATCAGCTGTGTGTGTGTGTGTGTGTGTGTGTGTGTGTGCGTGTGTGTGTGTGTGTGTGTGTGTGTGTGTGTAAGTATTTTAATGCTCCCAGAAATATAAGATAATTTATATAATTGTTGTCTTTTGTGACAATGACTTTGTTACTGGATTTGTATAAAAAAGAGGCATTCTTGTTTTCTTATTAAAATGTCTAAAATTGTCTTTAAAATATTTTATTTAGAGCTATTGTTGGAGCAGTCATGTAGTTTGAAGGAACTGGACATAGTCACCTGTTGGGATAAACCAAGAAGTGGTCACCCTGGGAACCAGATCACATTCTTGCCCCCTCACCCCTCCACGCTCCCACCCCCCACCACCGCCTTATTCCCTACTTTATAAATGGCATTCCTTGTGGTGGGCTTCAACTGGAATGACAGGCACTTGGGAACTAGAAGCAAGGAGAGCTCAAGTCATCTTTAACTACATAACAAGTTCAAGGCCAGCCTGAGCTACAAAGACCCTGTCTCAAACAAAACAAGGACAAGCAAACAAAATATGCACCTCACATGAAGACTGTGAATTAAGTCCCCATCTTTCATAGCTTATTTTTTCATTAAAACTTTTCTAAATATTCATGCTTTTACCCTTAGAACTGTGCTGCTCTCAACTGTGGTCAGGGAAGCTTCTTTTTTGCAGTGGACAACAGTCAATGGAGAGATGCAGAGCTGGTCAAAATGATGAGAAAAAGAGACTGAGTGTTCAGCGCCAACTGTGACATCTTATCAGTCCCACCCACGAAGGCTCAAGAAACATTGTGTAAGAAGAAACAGAAGGAACAAGAAACATAGGAGCCAGAGGTTAGGGAGGAGTTCTGTGAATTGCTGTCCTCTGAACATGACAATGGCTATTGCGCTTATGAACACATAACTGCTGTAGTTACCTGCACAAGACCTGCATATGATCAAGCCAACCAAAGTTCTGACATAGATGAAAAATGTGGTTGCCAGGCCCCACCCTTTTCTGAGGAGTTCTTGGGAATTGATAGCTGATTGGGAAGGGAGAATCATTCTTTATTGATTGAGTGGCCACTGGTAGCTTTACCATACTTCAGTGAATGGTTCCATATCCATGCATGTATGGGTAGCACTAATTGGACTTATTATGTGACAAAATAAAGAGGATGAGAGGACAAAGAGGAGAAGGAAGAGGAAGAGAGGAGATAAAGTAGAGAAGAGGGTGTGCTGGGGGAGAAGAGGAAGAATGGGAGTATGTATATAATCTTTTTTTCAACATATACAGATATGAAATTCTCAAAAACTATTTCTTCAAAAATTTCACAGATGTTCATCTGAGGGACGAAAAGAAGTATAAATAATGTAGATTTGTGTGTAGAAAGTATAGGGGGATTCCATTTCACAGTGTCAGAAAGCTTTTGAAATCTTTAAATCTAAAGAAACAACAAAATCTTTTAAAATCTCTAATTTACAATTCAAATAAGTGAAAAAATCTATAAATTAAAAATAGCCAGAATACTTTTAGTTTTGGGATGCTATGCCAAGGACCAAGGGATTGAAAGAAGGAACCATGCTGAGCTTGAGCGGCTCGGTTTTGAAACTGAATCTCTAAAGCATTAGCACAGGAAAGCAAGGTGTTCCCTTACATGAATCTCAGGCCAAGCTCTCAGCATGTCTTTAGAAGCAGCTGTTTAACAAGATGGTCGATGGTCGCAGTGCTAATGGTGAATCCTAAGTGTCTAGGTCTTAGGACAAAAGAGGAAAGAAACACAAATACATGGTCTACAACGGGGGGGGGGGGGGGGGGGGGGGGAGCAATACCGAACGAGCAGATTAATACTCCCACAGCATGTTATCTAGAATCCACATGACCACCACAGCAGGAAGGGGACTGCATATTCAAAAGAAAATATGGCTGAGAGGGCCCTCAAGTTCTGAAAAGGAGCCTTGGTAAAAGTCATCACAAACTATCTCCCTGATTTATAAGACTAGCTTGGGAGTCCATTTCTATGCATCTAACACCTGAGTCAAAAGACTCACTGGTAGCTTTAAATTTTATCTCGTGCTATAATTGCAACATAAAAATAAATCTGCCAGACTGGCTTCAGCAAAGCTCTTGTAGTTGGAATGGTGCCGTGCAAAGCGTTTTGTTTTGTTTTGTTTTAATGTATTTTGGATGGATGTGCACATTCATTATTTCCACTAGTATCACCATGCCCCCTCCCCAAATTTAAAACATATGAATGTTTAAAATGTGATTTTTAAAAATCAGAACACCTACAGTTTCCTAGAATGAGAAAACTGCTCCAAGTTGGAATGGAACATTTCTCCTGGCAGGCCAAACAATGCCCCTTGCATTCTTCTGTGAGGAACTGAATGCAGAATGCACAACTCACAAAGAAGGATCTTGTTGAACTGTGAAGAAACCACATGATTAATTGATTCTTCTTGTCGCGGGGTTTGTTTTTGACACCTGACATCTGTGCACAGTCACCCCAAAAAATGTATATGTGAAGAAAAAGCAAACAGGCTTATTTGTTAATGCTGTGTTTCACAATACCTTTCTATTGAAGATTTTGTGCATTTTACCATATCTTATGGTTAACCTGTACAAGTTCTGTGTAGAGCCCCTTAGGGCAGTGGTTCTCAACCTGTGGGTTATGACTCCTTTGGGGGTCAAATGACCCTTCTATAGGGGTTGCCTAAGATCATCAAAAACACAGATATTTGCATTATGATTCATAACACTAGTAAAATTATAGTCATGAAGTAACGATGAAAATGATTTTATGATTGGAGGTCAAAACATGAGCAACTTATTAGAGGATAGCATTAGGAAGGCTGAAAACCACTGCCTTAGGGTATTGTAGTGGTTTGAATAAGAATGCTCCTATAGGCTCACAGATTTGACTACTTGGTGACCAGACAGTGGCACTATTTGAAAGGATTAGGAGGTGTGTCCTTGTTGGAGGAAGTGTGTCACTGGGGTGGACTTTGAGGTTCCAAAAAGCCCATGCTAAGCCCAGAGTATCTCTGCTGCCTATGGATCCAGATATTCTAGGAACTCTCAGCTACTTCCTCAGCACTATGTGTGTCTATGGGCTATCATGTTCTTGCCAAAATGATAATGGACTAAACCTCTGAAACTGTAAGCCAGCTCCAGTGAAATTCTTTCATAAGAGTTGCCATGGTCACAGTGTCTCTTCACAGCAATAGAAGAGTGACCAAGAGAGGTAGCTCTTCATCCTGGAAATTTGAAACTTTACAATGTATGTAAATGTAACTTTCCCTCCAACTTCAACTTCCACACCTGCCATTGTTTGGACAAGGGCTGTTGCAAAATTTCTCTCTCTCTCTCTCTCTCTCTCTCTCTCTCTCTCTCTCTCTCTCTCTCTCTCTCTCTCTCTGTGTGTGTGTGTGTGTGTGTGTGTGTGCATGTGTGTTAATTCCCTAAAACAGCTCAAACAGTGACTCTTCATATTTAAATTAAGTCAAGTGTTCTCTTAGTCCACACAAGGCCTTACGCCCATTGTGGTTCCTGGTTCTAGTCCCTTGCAATGTTGGAGACACAGTATGAGTGACTTGGGCATACTGACTGTCAAACAGCCCTTGCAATCGGACAAAAGAGCCCATCCTCAGAAACAGTGATGCTAACAGGCATGGGAATGAAGGTGCTTTTCATTGGGGCAGAGAAGGGAAGCCCCAGCACAGCAGCAGGAACTACTACTAAATTTCACCATAAAAGCCGTGATCTCTTTGTGGAATCTTGTACAGAGAATAGACCAGATGCCTTAAAAGTAAGAAAGTGAGGACAGAGCATGTGCACAGCACTGTACTGGCTACAAAACTGTGCATGTAGCCTGCTAGGTGCCCTGGTGCTCTTAGCTTGGAATCTGCAAATGTACCTGACAGCCCTCCTTCCCCAGACCTAAGGGCCACATTCCGGGCTCAGGGCAGCAACTCAGGCAGCAGATTCTTTGATATAAAAGGCCTTAACAAAGGATACTGCTTGCAGAAAAAAAGAAGGATAATTACTAGCTTTCATCTTTTGGCTCAGGAATCTCATCATAACATGTCAGTATGAGGGCATAAAACTAAAATATTACTCACAGATCACAGTGTCAATGAAGTCCAATTTTCATTGAAAAGAAAGTGCATGTATTTAGCTGGCAGCTAAAGCAAAAGTTCCCAAGGGTTCATTACTACTGTGTGCACCACACAAATGAGTGAAGCCATTAATTAACTTTTCAGAAATTTAAAATGATCGATGGATAGTTATTGAAAGAAATTAGCAGTACCATTCACAGAGTGTGTGTCATGCTGCACTGCTAGGCTAGATCCAACAGGATAGTTCATAGAAGATCACAACATTCCTGGAAAGAAGCACCATGAACAGCCTTAGTGAGATCACTAAGGCTCAGGGAGGTTCCTTTTCCCAGCCCTATCACATAGCCAGTGTGACAGAATATGCTCATAACGGACTGGATCTGTTGCAAAGCCTGAACCACACTGTCTCCAAAAAGATGGAAAGATAAAAAATAAACATTATTTTGAGAAAAAAAATAATCTCACAAAGCTTGCTGGGAAAACCCTGGAAGTGTACATACCACTCCTTTCCACTCATGTGTTCTTTATATTTAATCTATTTTCAAAGGAGAGAGTGTGGGAGACACGTACATACTCATCACATGTTGACACCCATGGAATCCTGGCTATCCGCTCTCAGAAAGAGTGGAGGCAAAACAGAACACTGTCCTAGGGTTCTCGTAGGCAGCTGGCAAAGGACACATGACTTTTGGACAATTTCATTCTGCTTCCCCCATGATGCAGTGAAGGGTGAAGTCACCAAATGCTCAAGCTGGGAGCCAGTCCAACTCAGTTCATATTCTGTACAGTTTCACACCATTATCCTAGCTCTTCCCAGTCTCACTTTCTCTTTTCCAAAAAGGAAATGTAATAACCACAATCCTTCCCACAAGGAGCTCTCAGTGAGAGGCTCCTCCAAGCTCCTCACAGAGTCCTGATCACAGGACAGTTGTGACAACAGGAAATGTGCAAAACGCTTAGAGAGCAAGATTCTTACCTCCAGACAGTGTTCTTGGGCTCAATAGAATAGCCCTTCGAGAGTCCTTCAAACGCAAATGCTGCAACTACAAAAGCCCATCCAAGTAATTCTTTTGAGTTGTCAAAATATTGCATTAGAAACTCTCAAGATCCTATTCAAACTACCATAAGCCATTATAATGCCTTATAAGCGGTGAGTGGTTTCTGTAATGATGTTGATGGAGAAGTAAGGTACTTAATAGAAGTTCTCTGGCAAAGAGGAAACATTATAAAGAGAGCAGCAAAGGATGACCAGATTCATTAGCTGCTTCTGAATGGCAACACCAACCAGTGGCTGAGAGTGGCCGAAAGTCTGCCACAGCCAAGGTAAGGGAGGGTCAGCTTGTAGCCAGAATCCAGTCAGTAGCTGATAACACAGGTGTCTGCAGTAGACTTGCCGTCATGTCCTGGGTTCTCTGCATGGCTTTGTTTTATTGGGAAGAGAATGAATAATTTTTAATGAAACAAAATTTATTGACAACTGTACCCAACCCACAGAAAGTTTCATAAAGGGCCATGTCCTCCAGGCATGAACATCATTTGTTAGTTTTTTCTCTGTTCCTCCTGTAACTGAAATGCTATTTAAATGAATACTGTGTCACATGTCATTGCCAGAAGTCACGTGCTTTTACAAGTGTGATCTGTTCTCTCTTTATTGGTCTCTTAATCACATTCTCTTGTGGAGAAGTTTACATTGAACTACATTGGAGACCATTAAGTTTGTTTAAACACCACAGGCAATGAGGTTAATTTCACTCCTAAAAGGTTTCTCTAGATAGCCAAAGACATGAAACAGACCTGGAAGCATGTTGCATGTCACTAACCTTAGAGACGGGGCATATAATACAATTCATTAAGCATAATTGAACCAGAAATCCTACAGTGAATATGGAACAAAGAACAGTGTGTAGACTGACTTTTTGAGTACATCTAGTTCTCTCAGTGCAGGGTCAGCACCCATTAATTTTAATGGACACAACCTGCTCATATATCAGCTGAAGGATTTTACCTTCTTCTTATAATACAGGCTATATAAAGAGAAAAATGTCCAAAAAAAAAAAAAAAAAGGAGGAATCTGCTAACACATACCTAGAAAATGAAGTCCAAAGGCACCATAGTCAGTCACATGTAAGTGAAAAATTATCCTCAGATTAAGAAAATTTGTTTCTTCAGAGAAAGAAAACCTAGGAAAAATAATGTTGAAGCTATATCCTTGATTGACTGCTTTCCCATTCACAATCCAGCTCTCCTGTCCCGTGTATTAATGTGAGTTTGAGAGTAGAGGTGTCTTGGTCTCTAACACTAGAGGAACAGCAAAAACCATCACACAAAGGGCACTCAACAGACACTTGTTCAACTGAAAAGGACTATCCACTGGTCCCAAAACTGCCGCCATATGTTCACACCTTTGTGCTTCAGCTCACACTAATCCCTCTGCCTGAAATAAACCCCCAACTACCCAAACCCAGTCTTCATTAATCCCCATCCAATCCACAAGAGCCATGTAATGCTAGAAGGTTATTCCTGATTCTCCCAGGAGACTATTGATGTCTCAGCATATTGTATTATCCTGTTACATTCAGAAAACTTACTGAAAGCCCCAAGAAGAATTTGTTTAGATGAATCATACCATCGAAAGTTATGCCAGGAATTAAAAAATAATAATTTATTTAATGGTTCACTAAAGCAACAGTAGGAAATTCATTAAGTATTTGCTCAAACAACACATTTTTTATTTTAAAAAGTATACACATGCACCAAATTGTGGAGGTATTGGCGTTGCTTAATGTTTTTCAAATTTCTTTAAAGTCAGACTTAGTGGAGAACAGACAAATGGATTCCAATGTATTCATCCCTCCCCATTGTGTTACTATGTACTGTTTTCATTAGCATGTCTAAAGACAAATTGGCCTAACATGGCATGCACTTGGAAAAGGAAGGAATATTTTGAATGCTTTTCAGATAACTGCAAATACTTTCCTATGATATCACGAACAAAATTCTACAAGAAGGGTGGTTCCTCAGTGTTAAATGGAACTGAAAAAATACTAATGGACTTTTAAAACTTTGCTGCATTGAGTTGTTATTCTGGTTTTCATTTTGAATAAATATGTTACCTATACATGGTTTTATGATATGCATCAATGTTTTTCTGAAACTGCATAGAGCATCCCTATCGGTAACCAAGTTAGGAAATGGCTGCTTTAGACTTAATGGTGCAAAAGAAATGGAATGTTTCTATTTCCTTCTCCTAATCCTGACCACAATACTAATACTTCCTATATCTGCTACTTTGGATGTAAAACAAAAAAAAAAGTATAGTTAGAGGTGAGGAGGAATTAAAAAACAGATGAAATCAGGAAGCAACAGGTAGATCGACACCAGTACCTGTTATTTCATGAATGTCTAGTGCACTATACACACACACACACACACACACACACACACACACACACACACACACCTTTTTTCTGAGATATGAGAGATTATAGTGCCCTATCTTTCTTGACCAAATGCTTCAGTTTATATTTCTTTAAAAGGTATGGGTCTATTAGAATGGATAAAATCTAAATACTGAAAACATCAAGAGTTGACAGAGATGAAGAATTCCTGCCAGCAGAAATTCTAAATAATGCTGGTGGGAATGCAAAAAAGAAAATAAATACATTGGAAGATGGTTTTATACTTTCTATCAAAATTGAACTTACCCTTGTCTTATTATTCAGTAATTATGCTTCCTGATGTTTACCCAAATTAATTAAAAAAAAAAAAAACTTGCATCCACTAAAACTGCAAATGAATGTCCATGGGTACTCCATTTGTAACTGATAAAGCTTTCAACCAAGTTATCCCTCAGCAAGTAAACATGAAGCCAGACAATGGGATATTATTTAACATGGAAAGAAAATGAGCGACCCAGCTCCAGAATGCTATGAAGCCACCATCACTGTTTCTGTGTGAAAAAGAGGCTAGCTTGAAAGGGAAATACTAGGAAGTACCAAGTGATTCCAACTGAATGACATTCTCAAAAGGAACAACTTTGGAGACTGAAAAAGTCTGGCCAATGGTTGCCAGAGTTTGTATGGAAAGGAAGGCTAAATACAGCTGAGGATATTCAGGGCAATGAAACTAGTGTGTGTTAAGGCAATGGTAGGCATCTATCACTGTATTTTTGTAAAAGTTCATAGGTCACCCCACACTAAGAGTGAACCTGAATGTAAACCGTGAGCTTCTGGATTATAAGGATGTGTCAATGCAAGCTCATCAGTCCTAAGAAATACACCCCTGATAGTGCATGAACAGGTATAGAAGCCCGAGAACAGGTGTGTACAGGAACTCTCTACACCTCTTACTGTAGTGTGCTTTGAAACTAAAACTAAAGTTTATCCATTAATAAAGGGGGTACTGGTTTATATAAGCACAGTTCAAATATCAAAACAAACCAAAATCCCTTATAATTTATCCATTAGCATTATTCAATTTATAGAACCAGTCAAATTTCATGAATGGGTCCACCAATGTCCTTGATAAAGTAAATAACTAAAATGTTTTCTGCTATAAGGTGACACGTTACATTTAGTTGTCATTTCTCTTTATCTTCTTATTGTTTCTCAGTTTTTATCTTTCATGGCTTTGGCTTTTAAGTTTTAGTTATCTAATTGTTCCTCATGAGTAGATTTAGACTACAGACGTTGTTTTTGAGGGGTTATCATAGAAGTAACATCAGTGTGTAAAAAGAGGATGGTGGCATCTATATGTTACTATTGTTCATGTTGATAACCTAAGTGATGTCTGCCGTGATTCGTCATTGGAAATCCACTTTTTTCCTTTTGCAATTTATGAAAACACATCATAGACCTACTCTGAAAAAATATAAAGACCCCATTACTCTTCATAGTTCCACTAAGTAGGTTCCTTTTTAGTTCTGTATGACATCACCATTATACTTCATATTTCCACCAAAGAAGTTGTTTCTTAGTTCTGACTGACATCATCATTTCAGGTGGATAGGAAAGGGTGACATATTATGAACCCCACAGTGCTCTTTTAAGTTTTCCCTTTTCTCTGAACAATATAAACCATTCCTGTTGCACAGGAAGTAATAACAACACTAAGCTTGGTGTTACTTAATTGGATTCTCAAAGCTGGTCAGAATGGAGCTGATCTAATCAGGTTAGTGTAATATGTACATTCTGGGGCTTTACCAACAGGGCTGCCAACAGGCACTTACAAAATCCCTGGTTGGCATGGCCCTTCTGAACTCCATGAAGCCAGCCAACTACTGTGTGGCCATAGTAATAAGCCTACTTCCCTTGAATTTTCCTGAGTTTCAAGGTCCCTCTCAAAAAATGCTGGATTCCTATGGACTTAAAAAGGTAGTTACTTCCTGGAGATTCTTTAGACCAACACAGTGGTCACTTCTGGGGTTCAAAAGATTGTTTATACAACTGAATTATCTCACTAAATCTAAATGATCTGCCTTCAGGGTAGACAGACTCTTCTATTGTATGCATCCCACCTTTAAGCCTACTCCATGGACTATTAAAATTCAGATAATATATCTTTCAGTTCTAGAATTTCCAGATGCTTCTTTTTGAATAATTTCTATTTCTCTATTACTGGTAGGGTGGGGAATGCCACTTTCAGACTTCTTAATGTATCATGTACTTAGCATATCAAGTTACAAGCTTAAAGGTTGTAACTTGGCCCTTTCATTAATTCAGTCATCCTTTCTTAACACATTCATTGTGTTGAGTGTTGTCATGCAATAAAAAAAAAGAAATCTTGTCCTCTAAGACATTCAAATCTTGTCATAAAGATGAAGTGTGGACTCATGAAAGTAAAACAAAATGCAAAGTTATATGTGAACTAGTACCAAATCTAAGTGTTTCACAAAAATGCTCTTCCACTCAAAGTATAGTCAGTCCATGGATAAGTACCATCCATACCCTATGAGGACTTCGTACAAACTCAGAATCCCTAAACCTACACCAGACCTGTGGAAACAGAATGAGAATTTCACAAAATTCATACGTAATTCTTAAGAAAACACACACACACACTTAAACACAAACACAGCACCACAACAAAATGACAGGAGTCAATAAACATTGCTCACTGATATCTCTCAACATCAATTGTTTCAATTCCCCCCAATAAAAAGACATACACTAGTGGTGCACACATGTAATCCCAGCACTCGGGAGGCAGAGGCAAGTGGATCTCTGTGAGTTCGAGGCCAGCCTGGTCTACAAAGCTAGTCCAGGATAGGCTCCAAAGCTACAGAGAAACCCTATCTCGAAAAACCAAAAAAAAAAAAAAAAAAAAAAAGACATACACTAACAGAATGGATACAAAAACAGGATCCATCCTTATGCCATATGTTAAAGAAATACACCTTAACATCAAGAATAATATCACCTCTGGGTAAAAGGATAGAAAAAGATATTCCAGGCAAATGGTCCTAAGAAGCAAGCTGGTGTAGCCATTTTAATATCTAACAAAATAGACTTCAAACCAAAACTAATCAGAAGAGACAGGGAAGGACACTACATACCCAAAAAGAAAAATCCAAGGAGAGGAACATTGCAATTTTTAGTTTCTATGTGTCAATGACAAGGGCACTCAAGTTCAGAAAAGAAACAATACTACAGCTTAAACCACACGTGGAACTTCATGCACTGCTAGTAGAGACTTCAATACCCCAGTCTTGCCAATAAACAGATCGTTTTCAGACAAAAACTAAACACAGAAATGTTGGAGCTAACTGAGGTTATAAACCAAATGGTTCTAACAGATATTTACACATTTCACCCAAACACACACACACACACACACACACACACACACACACACACACACACACACACACATACCTTTTCTCACCCCTTCATGGTACTTTCTCCAAAACAGACCACATACTTGAACACAAAGAAAGTCTCAACAGAAACAAGGGAATTGAAATATCACCTTGGATCCTTTCTGACTACCAGATTAAAACTGGATATCAACAACAACAGACATCTTATAAACTCATGGAAACTGAACAACTCACTACTGACTGTAAAATGCATCAAGTCAGAAAGTAAAAAAGAAATTAAAGATTTCCTAGAATTGAAGGAAAATGAATGCACAACATGCCCAGTCTTATGGACACAATGAAGGCAAGTTCATAGCACAACATGTCTACATAGAAAAAAATTATGAGTTACTAGTATGAGAAATCTCATACTAGCAACTTAACAGCACATGAAATGACAGACTGAGGAAGAAACCAGGGAATCAACAGCTTTCACAAGAGCCTCAAATAGTATAAAATACCTTGGTGTAACTCCAATCAAGCAAATGAAAACTTTGTATGGTAAAAATTTTATGATATTGAAGAAATAAATTGAAGAAGATATCAGAAGATGAAAAGATTTCCCATGATCTAGGATTGGTAAAATTAATATAGTGAAAATGGGATGGGAATCAATCTACCTCAAGATCCAACTACACCACTTTTGGACATATAACCAAAGAATACTTCATCCTACACAGGGACACCCACTCAGCCATGCTCACTGAAGCTTTATTCATAATAGCCAGAAACGGGAAACAACCTAAATGACCCTTAACAGATGAATGGATATAGAAAATGTGGTACATTTACACAACGGAATATTACTTAGCCATTTAAAAAATGAAAATTTCAAGTAAATGGATGGAACTATTAAAAAAAAATTATCCTGAGCAGAGTAAACCAGACCCAGAAAACCTCAGCAACATATAGGGCCTGCACAGGTCTGCACCAAATGGGATTGTAGAGCTGAAAGGAGAAGTGGAACATGTCCCTCCCCATTCCCAACCCAGAAACAATCTCCAACTGATAACCACTTGCAAATGAAAATTTAGTTTTCTCCAAGGGAGTCTCACTGGGTAAACAAACTACTTTTATATGTAGGCTGCATGTCCAACAGTAGATGGCCAACAGATAACAAACTCAATGGCATCTTGGGAGGTTCCTTATCTCATAATGCCATATCAGAACTCCCCCTTTTATCTTATTTCTTTTTATTTCACATATATACTCTATGTAATAGATAGAGTAGAGAATATACAGAGACTATATAGCATATACATATATTCTTTCTCTTTTTACCCTACAGGTCCTTTGGGTATATGTTGTGGGTTCCAGTTTTGTGTTTTTATGGGATTCCTGAGTATGCAAATGGATGGATCTCTGCATCTATATCTGTTTCTTGTGTCTTTTCTTGGGCTCTTTCCCTTATGTTTTTTTGTACCATTCTGATGTGTTAGTTTTTGTTTTATCTTATGTTTTATTTTGTTATTATCCATCAGAAGCCCATTTGTTGTCTAATGAGAGACAGAAAGGGGGTGGATCTTGGTGGAAGGTGTCTTAGGGTTTCTATTGCTGTGAAGAGATACCATGACCATGGTAACTTTTTTTAAAATTATATTTGTGGTTTAATTTTACATATCAGTCATGGGTTCCCCTGTCCTCCCCACTCCCGCCCCCGCCCCCACCTTCCCCCAGCCCCTCCCCTCCATTCCCATCGCCTCCAGGGCCAAGACTCCCCTGGGGATTCAGCTTAACCTGGTAGATTCAGTATAGGCATGTCCAGTCCCCTCTTTCCAGGCTAAGCAAAGTGCCCCTGCATAAACCCAAGGTTCCAAACAGCCAGCTCAAGCACTAGAACAGGTCCAGGTCCCACTGCCTGGGTGCCTCCCAAACAGTTCAAGCTATTCAATTGTCTCACTTATCCAGAGGGCCTGATCCAGCTGGGAGCTCCACAGCTTTTGGTTCATAATTCATGTGCTTCCATTAGTTTGGCTATTTGTCCCTGTGCTATCAGACCACCATAGTTTAAAGTTAGATTTTAACAACAACAAAAACTACAGAAAACCTACAATCTCATGGAAACTGAATAATGCTCAACTGAATCACCAATTGGTTAAGGAAGAAATAAAGAAAGAAATTAAAGACTTCCTAGAGATCATTGAAAATGAATACACCACATATCCAAACTTATGGGACTCTATGAAAGCAGTGCTAAGAGGGAAATTCATAGCACTAAATGCCCACATAAAGAAATTGGAGAAATCTCACACTAGTGACTTAACAGCACACCTGAAAGCTCTTGAATAAGAGTAAGCAAAGTCTCCCAGGAAGAACAGATGCCAGGAAATTATCAAATTGAGAGCTGAAATCAAAAAACAGAAATAAAGAGAACAATACAAAAAAATAATGAAACAAAGAGTTGGTAACTCTTAAAAAGAAAACATTTTTGAAGTGGTGGCTTACAGTTTCAGAGGTTTAGTCCTTTATCATCATTGTGGGGAGCATGGCAATGTGCAGACAGACATGGTATTGACTACATCTTGATGAGTAGGCAACAGGAAATGGGCTCCATGTCACACTGAGGGAAGCTTGAGCAAAAGAGACCTTAAAGCCTGCCCCTACAGTGACATACTTCCTCCAACAAGGCCACACCTACTTAAACAAGGCCACACCTCCAAATAGTGCCACTCCCTATGAGATTATTGGGGCCATTTACATTCAAACTAGCACAGGAGAAGAGGTGAAGAGGAACTGGAAAGAATAAAGTAAAAGGAAATTGTAATCAGGATATATTATGTTAGGGGAAAAAAATCTATTTTCTATAAAGGAAAAAAATGAAAGTAGAAAAGCATTATCCAGAAGTTAAGAAGAAGGACTTAAGTGAAGTTTAGTGTAGATCTCACACAGAATATGAGATTTCAGCAAAGATCATTTTCAGTGGAGATCAAAGGACAAAATTAGGAATAAGTGAAACTAGAATGTGGTTAAATAAAACCCTGGATACAGTAACTCTTGGACCAAGTAGAACATTTTCATTTGCAAAGTAGGGAAATTACAACCTTAAATTTATAACACAAGAATTGTCATCATTTAGTCTGGCTATGGGTAGTTCTGGGGTTGAACAGCAGGGATGAGTAATTCAACAATGTCATCCAAAAAATAAAATCTTTCTGTTTTCTGTTGTTATTCAATTTCCCTTCTATTTCAACTCTGAGGCTCACTTCCCTCCTTAGCCTTGAGATATTTGCTCAGTTGTAAGTGTTCCATGAAGCATTAAGTATGTCTACTTTGCTTTATGTTCTTTTTAGGGATAAAACGTATTTTCTCAGAGCCCTCTCTAGATTTCCCTTCATGTATCATTGACCAGTACTTTGAAATTGCATGTGGTTCTACCAATTGCTTGGGGAAATGAATGCCACAACTTTGATGGGTATATAAGAGTTCTTATGTATTGTGGTGGTAAGACAAAATTAACAGCCTCTTTGGAAGATGGTTTGATGTTTTCTTACAAAACTGAACATATTATCATATCATCTAGTAATCATGCTTCTTTAAGTCAAGTGGTCGTGAATAATCTTCTTGTCTGGGGATGAGCCCAGCATCCCTTGAGAGAAATATGCCTAGGGAGAAAGAGAACAAAAAGTTGGGGTTTTGTTTACAAAGAAAAAGGATGTCTATTAATCCAACTAACTACCAGGCATCCTTCGAGTTTGTCTTGTTGAATCTAATTCTGAAATTGGCCTCCTTCATTTGAAGAAAGTGCTACCCTTGAAACAAATATAGGGTTTTTTTTTTTTTATTTTTAAGTAGAGAATCATAAAGATGGAAGTCATAGTCGTCCAGTTCTTAATTCACAGTGTTGCTTATCAACCCCAAGGAAATGTTTCTGTGCCTCAAATTTTCACGAATAGTCTTGGTTTTACTTTGGAGAGCATCAGTTGTCTTAATAACTCTAAACTACATCACATTAATCATGTTAAATCCAGACCCTCTTTTCACTGGCTTGCATTCGCTCTTCTGATACAGAGACTAACACTTAAGATTTATTGAGTGACATCTGGTTAATTAAATGTCTATTTCCTCCTGCCTGTTAAAGGGATCATAACACAGACAGGCAACATTGGGAGGATAATTAAAGTGCAACCAGAGATTAGGACTAACCTTGAAACTCACTGTAATTAAAATTAAAACAGGAGCAATATTCGGAAAGAATTACTGCCTTTATCTGAGCTGTTTGTACGCTTGAAACCTGACTCTGGAAATCTGCATTGTGCTTTTTTCCAATTTTGTATGTGGCTGAAAGTTTCACTTTCCATGAACATCTCTTGTGCAAATATTTTTACATTTGGCCTTCAAGGAAGCTCACCCTTAGCATTCATAAGATCTGCAACAAGTTCAAACACGACAAAAATCTCATCATGGAGAAGAGGAAGTGGACTCAAATTTCCACCCCTAACAGAGAGGCTATTTGCAACTGATACCTGCTGGGAATGGAAAATCAGTTTTCCCCAACAGACAGACACTGGGCTTATCAACCACAATCCAGGGCAGGTCCCACACCTAGAAGTATTTTTTGGTTTGATTTGACATTTGTCTATTTGTTTTTTACTTTGTTTGTTTTCTGGTGGTTTTGTTTAGAGAGAGAGAGAGAGAAAGAGAGAGAGAGAGAGAGAGAGAGAGAGAGAGAGAGAACATGAAATAGGAAGTAGGGAATGTGGGGAAGACCCTGGAGGAGTTGAGGGGAACAATTATGGTCAAAATGTATTGTATGTAAATAAGTAAATAAGTAAATAAGTAAATAAGTAAGTAAGTAAGTAAGTAAGTAAGTAAATAAATAAATAAATAAATAATTTTTAAAAGATAACCCTTAAAACAATTATAAGGTATCACTCACTTGCCACTAATTAAGTCTAGGGCTGTCACCAGTAAAAATGAAGTAACCCAAACAAGGCAGGATAGGTACCTTATCAGACAATAGTAGGAAAACGATAACAATTTTAAGCCCTGGAACCCAGGGCTGAGGTAAGGCTCCAAGTCAGATATTTTCCCTATATTGTTATTGTTTGAGAATTTCATATGTACATATAGTTACGTTTGAGAAATTCCAAGTCTCACTTGCTTACCCTCCAACTTCTCCCTTAACTCCCATTATCATCCCTTATCCCTCATCTCAAGTGTTCCTTTTCTCTGTAAAACCTCTTAGTTCACTTAGTGCTGCCAGACATGTACTACTGCAGGGATGTCTAATGAAGTAAGGGTAGCCTCTCAAGGGTTGATTCCTGAAAAAACAAAACACAACATAAACTAGTTCACTCTCTCCAAACAGTCATCAGTTGACAATAGTTCCTCAGCTAGCAATGGACTTTATGGCCATCTCCTCCATCCATGATATGATTTTTCCTGGGTTGATCTTGCACATACAGTCAAAGATGCTGGAAATTCCTATGTGCAGTTGCCTTGTTGGTTCAGAAATGCTGTTTTGTTACAGTTTTCCACTGCTTTGGGCGGGCTCTTACCATCTTTCCAATCCCTCTTCTGCAATAATCCTCAAATCTTGAGAGGAGGGGATGTGATACAGACATTCCATTTAGAGCTGAGCACTTCACAGTCTCTAATTTTCTGCATGTTGACTAGCTGGGGGTCTCTATGTTCATCGCCATCTACTGCAAAAAGAACCCTCTCTACTTCACTGATGAAGATGCACTGGTGAGCTTAAAATCATGCCCATTTACAAAATGATAGCAGTAGGTTCTCCCTGGGAGACCAAGTACTGATCCATTTAGCTAGTCTTTTGGTCTCATTAACAATGACAACCACAAGTTCAATCTTGTGAAGCAAACCTTAAATCCTGACCAAAAATGGTTGGTTGCTACCGTAACATTTGTGCCACCAGTGGCAGATCTTGTTAGACATTTTGATATTGAAGTTAAAGAGTCCTTACCTGAAAAAGACTAATGATTATTTTTATCCTCCAGTAGCATGCATAGCAACTTCCAGCACTATAAAAGTTAGTCAATAGGGATTGAGCTTCTAGGCTAGTACCAGCTTGATTTCTCACATTCTATGACTCAAGTATGTAGTGTCTTCAGCAATAGAGTATTACTATCAAGTTCTGGAGGATAACCAGAAGCAATGTCAATAGTCTGTGATATTTGGTAGTCTATGGGACCCCACTCATCAACAACTCAAAAAGAAATAACTCTTTCTGGCACTGAGCTGATCTGATAGTCTATGATGTCTGGAAGAAGCATTGTCCCCTGGCTAATAGGTAATTCCAATATATATATATATATATATATATATATATATATACACACATTTTATGAATCTTTACAGTGTTAGGATTCCATATGGCTTCTTAAAAGATCAGCAGTGTTAGTTTTCCTTCCCTGTGCTTTTCTCCTCTACCTTCCCTCCCATCACTACCCAATTTAGCCCTTGTTTCTCTTTGATTCTCCATCCCAACCTTGCTACCTGCATTAGGTCTCCTTTCTCTGAAAGACATCTCCCCTAGCCATTTACCAGCCTCTTGATTTCTCTGGGTATTCTAATTTAAACACATATCTAAAGATTCAAAGTCAGAATCCACACATGTGATATTTGCCTTCTGAATCTGGCTAATGTCATTTAGAATAATTATTTACAACCCCATCCATTTACTTGCAGATTTCATAGTTTTATTTGTCTGAACAGCTGAATAGTACACTGTTGCATAAGTGTACATGATTTCTATGTATTCACCAGCTCATGGACAGCAAGGCCTATTCCATTTCATGTCAAATGTGAATAGAGCAATGATGAACATGGATGAGCAAGTATATCCATAGTGAGATATAAAGGCCTTTGAGTATGTGCCCAAGAGTGATAGAACTGGATCATATGATAGATATAGTTCTAGCTATTTGAGGAACTTCCATACTGAGTTCCATGGTGGCTGCACCATTTTGCACTCTCCCCAACAAGGGATATATATATATATCCCTTTCCCCCCACACTCATGCCGGCATTTTTAGTTATTTTTCTGACCACAGCCATTCCTATTAGTATAAGATGAAACTTCCAAGTAGTTTCCACTTGTATTTCCCTCATGGATATGGATGCTGAACATTTTAATATTTTGCATCCATCTATTCATGTTTCTTCTTTTAAGAACTTTCTGTTTAGTGCTATATCCCAATTTTTAACCAGGTTGTTTGTTTTCTTGATGTTTATGAGTTCTTTGTATATTCTAGACACAATCTCCGTCAGTGGTATATGTGGAAAAGCCTTTTTTCCTCATTCTGTAAGTTTCCTTTCAATGTTAAGAAAGGCTAATAAAACCATTCTGTGCTTTTAACCACAACCCCTGCTGTGCTTATAGCCATAGACTTTATATCTGCTTTATTTTTTAGAAAGCCTACAGACTAAGTGCTAGAGAGAGTGTCATGCACATGATTTGTGTGTTCTAAATACTCTGCCTACTTTGGAGAAAAGAGAAAAGTAGTGTAAAGGGGATCAGAAGAACCTTACACCTTCATCTAGTAGAGTCCTTGTAAGTGCTCAGACTGGCAGTGTGCATTCCAATCTCAGCACCTCTGTTTGCCGTGACACCAATTCTTAGGCACACAGTACTAAGCCCATTGTTTCCCCCACCATATGGTTTTACTCAGGGAGAATGGAAATTACAGTAATTGGGCCTACCTGTGCGTTGTGAAAGTTAAGGGAGAAGAAAGTTAAATTTGTTCAATATTTACCTCCTAGGAATGGCCTATTCCCACTGTTACCAAAAGTAAAACTACAGGGGTGTTTGCAAGTTTTCCTTACACTGACATACTAAGTAAAGACAACAAATTTTTGAGCACCATTGAGCAACTTTTTAAAACAAGAAGATGGTTACATTGATTCAAGCACTGGGCTAGATATAAGTAGACTGCCCCTAAATATGACTCCTCTACAAAGCCCTTACATTCATGGATAGACCTGCAATTTTTCTGGAATAGTATTTCCAGAATAAAATTGAACAAGAAAGCCCAGATCATAAGATTATGGCAAAGACAGGGAGTATTTCTGTATGTCACTCATTGACAAAATGGTAGCTTACAGATATTATTGAAGGAAACAAAGTTCAACTCTCCAAGGCATCTCCAGCCAGGTCTAGTGAGTAACCTAGTAAGCTTGATTCTCAGGAGGGAAAGGCAGGAAGATTTTAAGTTCAAGGCCAGGCTACTACACTATACTGCAAGACCTTGTCTTTAAATTTCTTCTTCCTCTTCCTCTCCTCCTCCTCCTCCTCCTCCTCCTCTTCATAATTTCTTTAGTTCTTGTCCTAACTCTCTCATGCTTCCTCAGCAGAGTGAAAAGCTCTGAGTGACTTTCATTCTATGAATAATTACTCCCCCTTGAGTGCAGGACATGATCATATACCAGTAATGGTTGAATTAGATTGGATTAAATTTAAATGAGTTTTCATTAATGAAATATTTCTTCTGATGAAGAATCATTGTTTCTGTTCATTAAAATTTCATCTTACCTTAGGAGTAAAACTGTGATAGTACAATATGCATTGGGGTTAGGAGACAAAATATCTGAATAAATTATTGATAAAACATGAAAAAGAATCATTTTATTCCAGAAGTCCTAAGAAAATGTGTTTCAGATCTTCTAGTTCTCCTGTTTGATAAATCAAGATAAAAGAATGGCTGTGCAAATGTTTGCAAAGGGGAAAACATTATATAAATATACTTTGGAAGTATTTAGTTGCAGAATGCAAAATGTCATTTCCTTGGCTTGAAACCACAAAAGAGAGAAATTTCATTCCTAAGAATAGGAAGATATAGTCTATTTTTGTACCTACCCGATTGGACAGATTCATGGCACATCAATAAGAGATATTTTATGGCCATTTTTACAACAAAGATGAACTGTACCCTTTAAAAGATTCAGTTTTTAATATCTGGAAAGGGCATTGCAGAAGTTTTATTTTGCAAGTTTTTTTCTTCCAAGGTGGTAACTATATGATTATCAATCACCAAGCACACAATAACTCAGACAAAGATTTATACTAATTCAGATAATCACCTACGTGTCTCCTGGGGTCTGTCAGTTCTTGTTGTTTTGTTTTTTGTTTGTTTGTTTGTTTTTGCATACTAACTTATTAAGAATATTTTACAAATTATAGAAAATAAGCAGTGGATGGATGTCACTATTATATCAACAATTTCAGGAATATGCTACAAACAAAATAGGTTTTCTCAACTTTTCTATATGATTTCACTGTTTCTCCTTTTCTTCATGTATTCTGATTTCATGTACTCTGCTATCATTTAATCCAGGCCAAGCAGGGCTTCCTTCTCAAAGACTTCCTCAGTGGTTTTAAACCTGTGGATCATGACCCCTTTGGAGGTCACATATCAGTTGTCCTGCATATTGGATATTTCCATTATGATTCATAACAGTAGCAAAATTACAGTTATGAAGTAGCAACAAAGTAAGTTTATGGTTGGGGGTCATGACAACATGAGGGACTATAAAGAGTTGCAGTATTAAGCAAGTTGAGAACCACTGCTCAACAGTTTGTGGGGGTTTTGTTGTTGGTTTGGGTTTTGTTTTTGTTTTTGTTTTTTAAGTTTCTCATGAGGTGTCTGTCCTCTGATCCTACATTTTGTGAGATGCCAAAAGCTTGGCAGTTAGTAGATGGTGCCCCACTAGTAGTGAATATTGACAACCTGACACAGCCCCAGAACCTCTCTAGAACTGCCCCCTCCAATTTCCCATGGAACTTTATGAGAATGAGAATAACTAGCTATAGACCTTGATGAAACAGTGACAGCAACAAGCAAGAGCCATGATTTCACAAAGGTTTTGCAGAATCTTTCCATATGTCACAGTCCCACCTTACATTAGATTAACTGTGAGTTTTAGAGGTCGTTAGTCTTTCCTCAATCTGTTTCTTTTGTTTTTTAACATTAATCCTTTATCTCTATGCAAAGATCGACTTCACATATCCAGCTCTGGTAATGGTACAGGAACCAGAGCAGAGCTCACATTGGCAGGCATGATCAATTCTTCCAAAAGCACTGTAGACCTTCCTGGAAGTATAGCCAATATTTCATTTGATTGCATTAATGCTAAGGGAAGCTTTTTATAACATTCAAATTACCATTTTTAGCAAAACTGAAATTTATTTCAGTCTAGAAACACATTAAGCTGCCTCTGTATCCAAACAACTTGTTATGCAACACGTAAGCACATCCCAAACTTACCTTACCCCAATTTATAATTTCACTTCTTAAATATCATTTACTATAGTTTTTGGTACTCCCAGAGTATAAAAATCTCATTTTTAAGACCCTTTTATAAAGTATGCTTGTTTTCTGTTTGTTTGTTAGTTGTGTAAGCAAGTAATGGCCAGAACTAATGATTCCTGTGGGTTTTTTAATTTTATACAGAAACAAAATTTGCAGTCCTAAAATGTTGAGTGACTATAAATCTATATTTGTCTGGTTGACCATTTGCCTTCATAAATCCTCTGAACCTGATACCCCTAATTAGCTTCCATAACATCCCAGGTGTGCACAGATGTGCTATCTGCTAATTCATACTTATCTATTTTGATGAATTAAGGAAACACGCTGAGAGATTTATTTTGCAATGTGGTGGTATTATACTTTGCTGTCTACATCTTTATTTAAAAGAACTAAATTGGTGAACCTGGAATAGAGACCAGGGAGATGAGAAAAACTTATACTGGTATCGACAACTGGTTAAGTTGTTGGGGACTAGTCAACAGCAGTCACACTAGTAGAGGTTATTAATGAGTAAATTGAAACTAACTACATAGTGCTAGATTATAGTCAGAAATATTCTTACTGCTGCACCTTTAACTTAAAGTACATACTGATGTATAGATTCAAAAACGATCTTGTAAATGTGTATGCACATGAGTTGGTGTTCATAAATATGTTTCCTGGCTCTGCCCATTGAGAAGCTATAACATTCCAGGAGTGATGAGGTACTCAGTGTCTTGATGTTGGTTTTCAACAATGAAAGTGATGAAGGATCCTTGGAGAAATGGGTGATTATAAAATTAAGGCCAGAAATAAGCAAAATAAGCTTGAAGCATCATATTCGGCTAGAAGGTAAAGAAATAATAAATAAGATGATGGTGATGTATCAAAGGGACCTTAGAATCAACATGAAATTTTTTCCAAAGGCCAAAACTAAAATTATTTGAGCAAAAAATAAATAATGGATCAGTACATTGCAACTCAAAATACAGAGTACATATCTATAAGCCAGTAATTATGTAAATAAGGGAACAGATAAATGGGAAAACAACCCCTTTCTGTAAAACAATTGCAGACGATCCACACATACATGGCCCTCTCCAGAAAGTAGTGCTTACCTCGCCCCCTCCTCCACATGGCCTCCACTAGCTGACTTGCTTTCAAGTGTGGGGACAGGTCTAGATTTCCAGAGGCAAACCTGATGAACAAGGTTAACACTATCATTCACAAATAATGTTGGCAGTCTACCCTTGCTATGCGATGAGAAGGGCATTTTTCTTCTGTTCTACTTCTAAAAATCCCATTTACTCCAACCCAATCATGAGGAAAAAAAACCCATCAGGCAAAACCAAAATGAGGGACTTCTACAAACCCTATGAGCTGCACTTTTGGAAATGATTAATGTCACTTTAAACAAGAAAAATCATGAGGCATCAGCATGGATGCTGAAGGACACAAAGCCAAGAACACCTAAAGAGGCCTGGGAATAAATGCAGTGCGTCCTTCATCAGATGGGATCCTGCGATGGGGAAGCACAGGAAGGGAGGAGCTTTAATTTTTACAAAGTGAAGAGTTCAGTCAGTTGTAATGTCACTGTTGGTTTTATACTTCGGACAAATGTGCTATTGTTAGTATAGGAGATGCTGGTACACAAGAACTCAGTATCATCTTTGCAGATTTTTCTATACATTTAACAATATTCGAAACAAAAAGGTTGGGTGAACTGGAGAGGCAGTTCAGTGTTTAAGATCACCGGAGGAGACATTTGCAGAGGATGCTAGTTTGGGTCTCAAAACACACAGTGTCTCAAACTATCTCTACCTCCATTTCTAAGGGATCCAATGGCTTTTTCTGGCTTCCCAGAATATCAGCCAAACATGTGATATGTGTGTGTGTGTGTGTGTGTGTGTGTGTGTGTGTGTGTGTGTGTAAAACATGTGGTATAGGCAAACTCATACACATAAAATAAAAAAATGATTTAATAGTGATTAATAGCAATGAATCATTTAATGATTATCCAAATAAAATAAATAAATGATTTTTTAAATTTTATTTTATGTGCATTGGTGTTTTGTCTGCATGTATGTCTGTGTGAAGGTGTCAGATCCCCCTTTTTAAAAAGAGAAGTTGGGGCTAGAGACATAGCTTAGAAGCTTGTCCAGGAGACCTGGGTCCAGTTTCCAGAACCTAAAATGAGCAATGCACAACCATCTGTAGCACTAGCTCCAGGGGCTCCGACGCCCTTTTCTGACCTCTGAAGGCACTTACCTATGCACATATACACACACCCAAATATAAAAATGACTCTTAGAAGTTTATTTCCACCTATACACATCTATAAATATAAAATTATTTTTAGAAGATTCTTTACATTTTAAACATGAAAGCAAGTATCGTGCACCTTCAAAAATCAGGAAACACGAATTTCAGTTGCTTTCCTTTGGTAAGACCAATATAGTCCTTTTACATATGCAGATACAAAAGAAATATACTTTAAAAAAGATTCTCGAGGAAGACCTAACCACAGTGAACAAGCTCAACTATTGATCCCTTTCCCCACCCCTGGTCCACCCTCCCCCTACCACCACCACCACACACACACACACACACACACACACACACACACACACACACACAATGGAAGAGGCTGAGAGCTCTGGTTCAGTACACTGGCTTTATAGTAAGTATGGGCAACCTTTGGTGACTCAGACTATCTTACTTTAGTGAGAACAAGTTTGAGCAGCACAGGTTCTGGGTGTGGCGTGGGGCTGGGATGGAGAAGACCTCCACAAGCACACCGTCCAAACCTTAGTAGATCGCCTGTCAGGTGCCCAGAAGCCACAGTGTGCACTCAAGGCTGTGTCGCATTGGGGGATAGTCCACTGTTTAGAAAATCTGGGCATGCTTTTAAAGTACTTGCCTTATCCCAACTGTATACTTGGGGCTAGAAATCCCTCCTGTGTGTTCATTCAAACACAGGAGAAAACAGATCCTATTTTTAAAACATGGGTGCTAAAAAGAGAATAAGAAAAAGGTGTCAATCAAAGCTAAACTCACTAGGACTCTGAGAAGTAGACAGTCCATCTCTATTTATTTGAAGAAAGCAGTGTGAGAGAATATAGGTTATGATGAGAATGACATCTTCAAGGTCAAAATCAGGATTCACAATCTACCAAGTTCACATTGCTACTTTTGAGGTAGGGGTCTGAGAAAACAGATGTCAGAAGGTCAGTCCCACCTGGCTTATGTCTACAGGAAGGTAGACTAAATGTGAATGAATGTTGTTATTTTGCTTATTTTTATTTGTTCGTTTGAGACGGGGTCTTACTATATGGTCCTGATTGGCCTGGAACTTTGTATATAGACCAAGCTGGCCTAGAATTCACAGAGATCCACCAGCATCTGCCTCCTGGATACGAGGACTAAAAACCTATATGAGCCCAATCAAATGTATCTGGGGTGTGACTAGATGGAAAGCCTTTTATCTGCAACTTCTGGCCTAATTATATCATTGTAATTCTGAACACTCAGAAATTAAAATGTGTTTTCCAGTGTCCTGAGTGAATCAAACTAACACACATGGTCATTTCAAAAAGAAAAACATCTTGGGACAAAGGCAAGACAAATTCCTACGTCAAAACTGGTAGTTTCAGGGACTAGAGAGGAACATCAGTCAGTAGAGTGCTTGCCTGGAGATCACTAGGATGGATCCTTATCATTTACACAAAAGAGCCTGCCTTGGTGGCATGCATTTGTAATCTCAGAACTTGGGGAGTGGAGGCTGGAAGATCACTGGAGTCCACTGTCTAAATCAGTGGTTCTCAACCTTCCTAATGCTGTGATCCTTTAATACAGTTCCTCATGTTGTGGTGACCCCTAACCATAAAATTATTTTCATTACTACTTCATAACTGTAATTTTGCTTCTGTTATGAATTATAATGTAAAGATCTGATATGCAAGCTATCTGATATGCTACCCCTGGGAAAGTGTTGTTCAATGACACACAGACTGAGAAACTACTGGGCTAGCCAGTCTAACCTAATTGGTGAGCTCCAGGCCAGTAAGAGACCCTGTCTCACATGATGTGGATTGTGTACCCGAAGATGACACTGGAGATTGCCCTCTGGCTTCCACATGCATGCACGCATGCTTATACCCACACACCCACAAACATGCACACACAAATATTTTTTTAATAGATTTTGAAAGGGGTTAGCCATTAGGAAATTCTATGAATTCTTTCATTTACAAATTATAGAAATAAAAGGCTGTTCCTTTTAGACTATCAAGCCCAACTGAGGTTATACAGACAGAAAAGAGCTGGAAGGTCAGTGATTGGCTGACAGTCCATCAACACACTCTCAGGTCAGGGCAAAGGAGATTCGGGAGCCTTGACAGAAACTTTAAGATGCAATGGTCATCTCAGAGAGGGATGACACTCAGGAATCATTACAAAGAAGCAGCCCAGACTAGGCTAATTCCATCACAACTGCCTCAGCTCGGGTGCTTTTCTGAGCCACCATGATGCCTTCCCACCACCTGACACTGTGTCCTCAAGGATGTTCCCAGCTGCCCTACAGAGTCTAACTGGGTACGAGGCACACAGTAGGCAAACTGAAAGAGAATGTAAGGCAACACTAAAACTGATTAAAATCTCATCTGCTTTCCCATGGACCCACAAATCACCAAGTCCTAACAATGATGAACTCTTCCTCCAAAAAAAATATTTCTTGCCAGGAGTTCTAAACTATCGTTGTGATTACTACTGAGTTTTAATGCTATACACACGAGCTTGGAATTAGCACAAACTGAATTGCTTCTCCTTTAATAAACCTTTTATATGGAAATTAATTCAGAGAATTCCCAGCCACACAAACAAGACTCTAAATGTGTTTATCTCATAGTGAGCTGGTATTGACTCCCACTGTTCTAGCTCACCTCGCTCACCAAGAGTAGCTTGCCTCACTTTCCCCAAGCAAAGTTTCACCCATTCTTGCTGCAAATACAAGCTTGCCGAGCACAGTGGTAACAGTTGTGAAAAGCAGAAACCATGCAAGAAGGTCTTCACTCTCAATGGGGAGAAAAAAAAGAGTCTTCTGTGACCCTCAAACTTCTTTCGCGATACATAAAACCTCTCTCGCTGCCAACTGTAAATGACTACAGAGATAAAAATATAGAAAATTTGATATTATTTAGTATACTGTAGTTTATCAGTTAGAAATACAGTGAATTTAAAGTAAATACATTGTATGAAGAGTTTTTTGGGGGGGAGGAGGGGTGTTTTGTTTGTTTGTTGTTGGTTTGTTTAGAGACAAGTAGGGTCTCACAATGTAGTTTAAGTAGCCTTGACTAACAATCTTCCAGTCTTAGCCTCCCAAGGGTTGGGCTTACACATACATCAACACATACAGCTTAAAATGCATTTTTTTGTTGTTCTTTTAAAAAGAAAAGCTTATCAAGACCATTTCCAATGGTGTTTACCTTCTTTCTTCTTCTTCTCCTATAACATATGTAATGAGTTTGTTCTGTACCTGAACAAATAAATGTCCTCTCAAAGACTGAATCATCTTCCAGAGTTCCAGGGACAATTTGCCCCCAGCAGCAGAAGGATAAACAAATATGGTAAAATTTCTCCACAAGTTCTTTCTTGTGGAGATATTGATGGGGTCACTGTTTCAGGAACATCTTTGATTTTATTGAAGGCCTGTACCTCTCTATGACAGTAAGATCATCCTTGCCACTCTGCTAACTGAATGAAGTCTCAACGCTTTGGGGCTCAACAGCTAAGAGCACTTTCTGTTTCTGCAGAGGACACAGGTGTGATTGCCAGCATGCACACGTCAGCTTACAACCACCTAAAACTTCAGTTATAGGGATCTGATGTCCTCTTCCGGCCTCCTCAGGCACCAGCACGTATAACATGCATGCAGGCAAAACACCTACACGCACGTGCCATACTTATTCTTTGTTAGCCAGTTTCCTCCTCTGTAAAATGTCAAGTGAATTGTCACTGGGTAAGAAAGCACAGTGCCAGGTGCTTTCTTATCTGTGCCTGAGCTAGATATTAGAGACTCGTCACTACCAAACATTCAAATGTTAAGAACTGGTTGTCAATCTACTTCATGCAATTACTCATAGTTCATGAAGTGAACTGGCAACTGAAAGGTGAACCTTGTTGGAAGGCTGGCATTCTTCAACTAAAGTGAGATCAACAAATTGAGCTAAGTAAAAACTAGCTGTAGCAAATTGACTCCAAATCACAAGAGGCAAGGGTGGGCAGAGGCGGAGACCCAGGACTTCTCTTACTTCTGGTTTGTCATTCCATGGGACCACTCAGTACTTTGCTTTGTGTTTAAAATATTTCAAATAGGGAAGATAATGGACACTAAGGTGTTGTTGGTCAGTATAAATTTTCATCAGGAAATATTATCTTGAATTTGAATAATGTCCTTAAAATTGAGACTTCTAATTCTTTCTCATGTGTTAATTTTTATAAAAATAACAATCATTATATTAACATTGAAAACAATAATCTACTCATATATGATGATATGCATGTGTTGAAGTGGCACACTGAACCCTCATGTGTATGTGCAATTATAGTGTCAGTTAAAAGTGTTTTAAAGTAGTCAGCACTCAGGAGTCAGGGACAGGCAGATCTCTGTGAGTTTAATGTCAGTCTAGTCTACATGGTGAGTTCCAGACCAGCCAAAGTTACAACTGCAAGGCTAAAATTAAGTTAAATTACATCTAAGTGTTAGATTTTATTTAAAAAATTATGCATTCTGCATTATGTAGGATTGACAGGCTGCATGGTCCTCAAAAGATAATTGTTTTTCAGAGATATTAACATGATGCTTTCTGTTTACTGAAGCACCATCCACACTAAAGAAGAAAGATATGAATCATCCTAGCTGTCTACTGACTGTTGAGGTAAGCAGGAAAATGTGGTGCATATCCACAGTGGCATATCACTCTGCCATGAAAGAATGAAATTAGGTTATCTGCAGCAACCAGGGTGGAACTGAAACACATCATGTTAAGTGAAAAAAGCCAGGCACAAGAAAGACAAATACTGCATGTTTTCACTTCTATAAAGAAGCTTAAATGCTGACATTTCAGAAACGAGGAGAATCAGGGTTATCCAGGACTGAGAAGATTTTTTGGAGGGTGCAATGGAGACAGTTTTGTTAGTTAGTGTGGGGGAGAGTGGGGAGATAGGAGGAAGCCCAGGGTCATTGTAGAGTAACTGGGTAGCTAATTGTAACGAAGTCATAAGCTCCTTGTAGAAGCTATGGTGAGAGATCGCCAGAGACCACCCTATAGACAAGGAGCCAAGTACAAGGTACCCAAGAACGACTGAAGCTACACATCTGGGAGGCAGGGATAGTTAACTCTCTGTCAGGGTAAATCGTGTAACTATGAGAACAGCTGATCGTGTAACTATGAGAACAAAGGCAGCTTAGTATGATTAACAGCAGTTAAGACACTTGGAAGGTCAGAAGGTGGTAACACTAGCAAGACAGTGAACAATGCTTGAACAGCGCATGTTCATCTCTCTGGTTAGGCCATGGAGTGTACGGCTCAGCCCATGATAGCACAGAGAATTAACCATTTCAATAAAAATTGGCTCAGCTTTTATGGAGCTTCTGCCATTGTCCTATAAAATCCTTTGATAAAAGAAATTCAGTGGCTTTTTCCTCTCTTTCAAACCACTCCCAACTCCCAAGAGTTCTCTCGCCTTTCCCTTAATATTTTTCACCTTTCTTAATAAAGGCATCTTCTGCTTTGCATACCTCAATGAGAGTCCACATCTTTAATCTTCATTAGCTTGAGACAATAAACTGCAGCCACAGTTCATCTTTGATGACTACAGACATCTGTCATATTAGGTCATTGGGTCATGTACAACTGAGCCGTGAAAGGTCCCATTGCTATCAAACCTTGCACCACAAACAGAAACAAAGAAAAAGGAAAGAGAGAAGGAAAAAAGGGAGAAAGGAAGGAAGGAAGGAAGGAAGGAAGGAAGGAAGGGAAGAAGGAAGGGAGGGAGGAAGGGAGGGAGGGAGGAAGGGAGGAAGGAAGGGAAGAAGGGAGGAAGGAAGGGAAGAAGGAAGGAAGGAAGGAAGGAAGGAAGGAAGGAAGGAAGGAAGGAAGGGAGGAAGGGAGGAAGGGAGGAAGGGAGGAAGGAAGGAAGAAAGGGAGGAAGGGAGGAAGGGAGGGAGGGAGGGAAGGAAGGAAGGGAGGGAGGGAGGGAAGGAAGGGAGGGAGGGAGGGACCGAGGGAGGGAGGGAGGGAGGAAAGGAGGGAGGGAGGGACGGAGGAAGGGAGGGAGGGAGGGAAGGAAGGGAGGGAGGGAGGGACGGAGGGAGGGAGGGAGGGAGGAAAGGAGGGAGGGAGGGACGGAGGAAGGGAGGGAGGGAGGGAAGGAGGGAAGAAAAGAATATTTAGTGCCCTGTATTATGGACTGGGTGTCTCAGATGCTACACATTCTAGGGGGCATATTCTCATTGTCTGTGATCCACAGCATGTTATTCATTAGACATAAAAATACTTGAAAATTTTAAATAGGCATTTATTCAAAATAAGATATTTTGATAAGTATATACCTTAAGTTTCAGTTTTAAAGCATAGCTTATAGACACACAAAAGATAAGTTTTGAGAGTATGTCACACTGGTAACCAACATAGCTATAATAAGTCTATTTTCTTAAGTTTTATTGCTTGGTGAACATTTTGATGGAGTCAACATGGTATTGCTATGACGTGATTTCTTTTTATGTATACTAACATAATTTTTATTGATTCTTTGGGAATTTCACAGCATGCATCACAATCCCACTCATTTCCCAGTCCTTCCACGTCCAACATCCACTCTTTTTTTTTTCCTTTGGTTTTTTCGAGACAGGGTTTCTCTGTGTAGTTTTGGTACCTGTCCTGAATCTCGCTCTGTAGCCCAGGCTGGCCTCGAACCCACAAAGATCTGCCTGGCTCTGCCTCCCGAGTGCTGGGATTAAAGGCATGTGCCACCACCGCCCAGCTTCAACATCCACTCTTGTGGCCTCCCCACCCTCCATGCCAAAAGAAAATTGAAAACAATAAAAATAAATTTAAAAAAGGGAAAAAACAAACCACGTTCCTCCTCCATCTTTCCCACCTCTCCATCACATACTCATTTATCATAGTGGCCTTGGGAACTGCAGTGTGCCAGACAGCTTTACTTGCAAATGTTCAAGGCCTATGGCCTCTGGTACACCATCAATACTGGACTGAAACTCCTCTCCAATACCCTGTTGCTGTTCTGAGTCATGGAGATCCTATGGTTAATGTTCTGGTCTGTTTATCCCCTCCAGCAGGTCATAGATGGGGTAGATGTTAGGGTGGGTCAACTCAAAGCCCTGGACGTGGGCCTGGGGGGGTAGCTCAGGTGGTCAGCTGAGGCCTTCACCAGGACCTCCCCCTTCAGGCAAGGGTCAGGGCCATCTCTTTTACACCCACTCCATCTGGCTGGTGAGAGAAGGGGGTGAATATTCCAAAGGTGGTATATTTTAACATTCTACTTAATAAAAAACTTTGCAAACATCTTGCCCGAGATCAGAAAGGAATCTGCTATCTTCCATTTTTAAAAAAGGAAAGGTTTCAATTCAATTCAAGAGCTCATTTTTGCCACTGATTTCTCCAAGAATATTTATCAAGAAATAAATATTAATTAGATAAGTGAATTGAAGATATTTATAGTGTGAGGCAAGAGGAACAGGCTATGAAAACAGAGGAGGGAGAAATGAAAGATGTTTCCTTTAAGGGGAACAGGGAAGAAGCTGGGCTCCCAGCTATAAGAGGCAAACCGAAGGAGGTGGCTGGCTTCGGAATGTTAATACCATCACTGCAATTTAGTTTTAATATAAGTAATTAATCAACTTTTGTCACTTTCTGCAATACACTCCGAACATTCTGTATGAGCCCCGTCCTTCACTGTGCTCCTTCAAGTTTAAAAGCCTGAGGCTTTCAGAACTTGCCTTGTGACATTGGTGAGGCCCCTTTTTTATAGACTAATTAACATGCCAAGAATTTCAAACCAGCAAGAGATACAATGGTATTATTTTCCAGTATTGGAGACGTTTTTCATGCCTGCTTCAAAAACCTTGAACACATTGGCCTTGTCTTCTCAAAACCACTCAGCTGACTACAGTAACTAACTTCAAATTGATTTCAGAACACCCCTTCTTGCCCACTGAAGTTCAGATGAGGAAATACTATCACATTATGCAAATTTCTCCTTATAGACCCTTTTCAGTGGTATTATTAGGAAGGAGTACATTTATGTTCCTAGAGATTAAGTTGCGTATGCTGAACCAAGGGCCACATTGGACTGGAATAAATGTTGACGAGCAGGCACTTACAGCCAGTCACATTGTGCTCCTAAGTTTTGGGGGATATGGAACGCTCAGTTCTGGCTCTGAGTTATAACCACTGCTAAACTTCTACCAAGTCTTCTAAGGCTTAAACTACCAATTCACCAATACAGAAACCACATCTGTACCAGCTGCATCCAATGGATAAAAAGAAGTCTATAAACCACAATGTCTCCAGTTGTCTTACTGCACATGAAGACAGAGTCTCACCCAAGGGGAGACAGTCTAAATACATTTTTGTTAGAATTTGCATTGTGCATGTAAATGAACTTTCTGTGGGATTAAAAAAAAAAACAAAAACAGAATGGAGTAAAGACAAGGGTCCCCCAAGATATAGCAACAGGAGCATTTTAGGGCATGCCTTTCCATCTTTATTTTACTATAGCTTGTATTTTCCTATGCAAATTCCATGGAAAATGAAAAGTTTTGCATCTCTAAATGAGTTGTGGCCTAATATCTGCTCAATCCACAAATGGAGCTCTATAGAAACCTCTGAGTGCTACATCTCCTTCCAATGTGAAAGGTGCAGAGACTCCCACCGACATAGAGCATGGCTCAAGGCCTCCTGGCCTGCACACACTCAATTTTCCTCACAGTCAAGCAAGGTAAGACAGAAGAGCATTGCCATCAGAGGGAAAGAGATAAATTACCAGGCTGGAGACTCCTTTAGCCTGGTTTGGTTTATCATTACTGTCATCCACAAAGTGATTAGAGTCTTCCACAGTATTTTGCTCTCTGCTCAGTGACCCATCCATAAACAAGCTCAGGGCATCCCCCTGTTGCAGCACTAGAGTTGTTGCTTCAAAACTGCCCTTTGAAATCACCCCTTCAGTTTGCCCAAGAGAGTCTCCCAAGGCCATTTATGCCAAAGCCCCAGGAGCCTGGGTAGAAATGAATTCTAAAATCCTCCCTTCCCTCACAATCTCACAGTGAAAACACACACATTTCTCCTATCAAAGAGATGCTCCAAGTTGACTGCTTCTTCTGCACCCCTTGGAAAGTAAATGTCATGAAAACAAATTTTCAGTCAGCATCACTTTAATGTGAAGTGGGGGGTCTGTTTTCATGAGGCAAACTAAAATACTGTTAAGAGCATGGATGGGACAGGGGGGCGGGGTTGGTGTCTGGAGAAGAAAACGAGATGAAGGATCCAGAATCAGTGCCACCTGTTAGCAATCAGAGGATTGCTAACAAAATGAAAATCTCACTTTGTGAACCAGAAAACGTCTTATAATGCATGGTGGTGTCTGTGCAACAGAAACACCATTTTGCACAAGTTTAGGTGTGTTTTATTGGCAGTGGAAGGTATGTGTAATCTTTGGCCCAGTGACTCTAGGTGTGACCCTAAGGATGTAATCTGCAGCTCACAGAAAGGAAGACTTATACCTTTCTAGTTGATAATGTCAACAATACAGTACTTATTAAGTAAGGTACCCTCACTTGACAAGCTGGTGGAGGAAAAGGTTAGCATCCATGGAGAAGAGCCAAGTATAAGTCATCATGTAAAAATACAATCACTTGTTTATGGAAATGCATGAACCCTGAGGAGAGTCTCAGGCAATCAACAGAGGGTGTCCTGGAGGAGGGAGGGAAGGAGGAAAGCAGAAATGGGGGAAAACACATGGTTCAGAGTACAGGAGTAAGACACATGGATGCACACCCTCACTCTGCCATGGTGGGAACTGCTGTGACCTCTTTATAGATTCCTCATCTGTGAAATGTAGAAAATGTGGTTTCTTGGAATTTTGAAAAGGGTCGAGTGAGGTCCTGTTAACACAGTACACAGCGTACTACTGGAATGAGAGATATTTCTAAACTTTATATCTGTAATTGCCAATTTTCTACAATGAACAAATATTACTTTTATAATGAAAAAAGTCACTTCAACAAATGTAAGCAAATAAGAAACTGATACGAAGTCAAGCATTACTCAACAGCAAAGAATGTGTCTTGGGAAATGAGTTTAGTGACTTAGTCAATGTGCAAACATCAGAGGGTATTCTCACACAGACTGAAGCAGTTACAACATTGCTGAGTGATGTCATTTCACAGGACCACAGTCCTGTATGTGGTCTGCTGTTGACAAAACATCATTAAAAAGGGCTGGAGCAATAGTTCAGCTGTTAAAAGCACTTGCCACTCTAGCAGGGGACCCAAGTTAACTTCCCAGAATCACACAGTGGTTCACAACCATCCCTAACTCCAGTTCAGGGATATCCAGCTTTGTCTGGATCTGTGAGCACCAGGAACCCACAGATATGCAGGCAAAACACATGTGAAATAAAAATAAATATATCTCATGTGGTCTTCATTTATCATGGTCAGCCCTTGTTCTCCCTTTCTGTTCTAGATCCAGCTGGGATCTCCTGCTCCCCTAAGCTTTCTTTCCCTCAAATCTTGCCCTTCATTACTCCCACTGTCGTCCAGGTTGTTCATGTAGATCTCATCCATTTCTCTGTCATTGGGTGATCCCTGTGTCTTTCCTAGGGTCCCGTTTTCTAGGTAGCCTCCCAGGAGTAGTGAAGCAGTCCAGTCATCTTTGTTTTACATCTAGTATCCTCCTATGAGTGAGTACATACCATGTTTGTCCTTCTGAGTCTGGGTTACCTCACTCAGGATGATTTTTTCTAGATCTATCCATTTGCCTGCAAACCTCATGATGTCATGATGGCAAAGTGCTGGAGAGGTCCCCTTAAATCCACAATGATACATTGGAAAAAGCACAGGGACAAATAGCCAAACGAATGGAAGCACTTGAATTATGAACCAATGGCTGTGGAGCCCCCAGCTGGATAAGTGAGACAATTGAATAGCTTGAACTGTTTGGGAGGCATCCAGGCTGTGGGACCGGGACCTGTCCTTAGTGCATGAGCTGGCTGTTTGGGACCTTGGGCTTACACAGGGACACTTTGCTCACCCTGGAAGGAGGGGACTGGACCTGCCTGTACTGAACCCACCAGGTTTAAATGAATCCCCAGGGGAGTCTTGGCCCTGGAGGAGATGGGAATAGAGGGGGGATAGGAAGAAGGTTGGGTTGGGGGCGGGAGGGGGGAGGACAGGGGACCCCATGGCTGATGTGTAAAATTAAAACACAAATATAATAATAAAAAATAAAAAATAAAAAATAAATAAATATATCTCTTAAAAATCTTTTTTTAAATGTCATTAAGTGCCATATGACTGTATGCTTAAGGAATCAGAGGGAAAGTTATGCCCACAATTTACTGCAAAATTAAATTGGACAGGTTAATGCTAGCTGTACAGATGTTTACTGTAAAATCCTTCCAACTTTTACATATGTATTAAAATAGTTATAAGAAAATGTTAGGAAAAGTTTATCATTATAAAATTAATTTTTATTTGTGAGTGCAGTGCATTTCTTTTAACAGATCATATATATAAATAAAGAAAAAAATTAATAAACCCCTTGCTTTACATCCTGCCAATCCTACCTCCTCGAAAGGTATGTTTTGTTCCTTCCACACTTCATGCTCATAAATTTAAATCAAACTGGTTTTGTAAGATCTGACTTATATTACTTAGCACCTGCAGGGTGTTTTTTTATATTTATTTTATTATTTTTAATTATGTGTGTCTGTGTGTGTGCACATGAATACAGGTGCCGTCTGAGTCATATTTTAATCCCTGGCACCTATGTTTTTGTATTTAGAAAATGATTGTTTGAGAAGCTTTCTCCAGCAACTAATGGGAGCAGATGCCGAGACCCACAGCCAAACATTAGGCAGAGCTTGGGGAACTCTGCAGAAGGGGAGGAAGCATTGTAGGAACTAGCAGAATCAAGTACACCACAAGAACACTGACCACAGAATCAACTAAGCAGGGCTCACAGGGACTCAAAGAGGCTGAAGCAGCAGTCATGGAGCCTGCATGGGTCTGACCTAGGTCCTCTGCTTACGTTATGGCTGTATAGGTTGGTGTTCTTGTGGGACTCCTATCAGTGGGAGTGGGGCTGTCTCGGACTCTTTTGTAGACTTTGGGGACTTTTCCTCTACTGGGCTGCCTCATACAGCCTTGATATGAGGGCCTGTGCCTAGTCTTATCGCATCTTGTTATTCCATGTTCGGTTGATAACCCTGGGAGACTTGCTCTTTTCTGAATGGAGACAGAGGAGGAGTGGATCTGGGGGAGGAAGGGGGAAGACTGGGAGGAGGAGAAGGAAGGGAAACTGTAGCTGGAGATAGGAAACTGCCATTGGGATGTGACATATGAGAGAAGAATGAATAAGTAAGTAGAGAAATAAGAAAACTACTGTTTTTAGAAGTGTATGCTTACCTTTTGTTAATGAACTATTTGGACAAATAGTTTCTTTGTCGATAACAGTAGTTGGAGAATTATAGCTTCTTCACATATTTGATTTTTCTAATTTCATATATATATTGTTTTTTCGAGACAGGGTTTCTCTGTGTAGTTTTGCGCCTTTCCTGGAACTCACTCTGTAGCCCAGGCTGGCCTCGAACTCACAGAGATCCGCCTGGCTCTGCCTCCCGAGTGCTGGGATTAAAGGCGTGCATGCGCCACCCTGCCCGGCTAATTTCTTATATTTTTAAGACATTTTATTACAAGAAATGAAATACTTTGATTTTCAAAATTCTTTCTATTTTCTTTTATATTGCAGTGAAAGGGTGGAGAAGAACCAAGCCAACTCCTCTACAAGAAGCCACCTCCCACAGGCCCCCCACCTCCCATCCCCCACCCCCACCCCCTGCTATCACACTGGTAACATCTGGATTTGGGAAAAGAAACACTGAATCCAGCAATAGGCCTGGGTCACTGCTGGATCTCATTGTGCAGTATTGGGGGAGGACCCCTACTCTATAACTATAGGTCATCAGGTTCTGAGTTTCCGAGGAAATGACACCTTCATTCTCCTTGAGGAGGGACCCTGGCTGCTGCTATGTTCAGTTTCAACTATTCTACAACACTTAAGCATTCCTTGCCTTCTTCTTTTCTATCCAGAACCAAATCACCTCCCTCCTGTGCTTGGTATCCACAACTTCAAGACTATTTGAGCAATTCCTTCTGCGATACCATCTCTCAGCTTCCAAAGGATAGAGGAAAGATGGTCATTTCACTGGTTAGAGGGCAAGTGGAAGTTGGGGGGCCCAGTTGCTCTTTAAATAAACGGTCCTCTTCCTTCGGCCTCTTGACCATCATCCATGCTATGTAGGGACTAGCATTCCTGATTTCTAAGAATTCCTAGAACATGACAGTAGAGTCACTAAACTTCTGATTGACAACCTCATGCTCCACATACTTACTCTCCAGTTGGACCCATCTTTGCTATGCGACATGGAGGGACATTTGACTCTCCTACCTTCCACTGTCTTACATTACAGTCTGGATTTTCAGATGTTTCCTGCCTCTAGCAAAGAGACTGGACACCTGCAGCTTTGGTGTGGTTAAGTGTCCTTGTTTTGTCCTGGCTTCTGGGGGGGATAATTGGGCAGAGGCATCATTACTTTGACTTTCCATCTCATCATTGAAAGAGCCTTCTATTAGCATAGGAAAGATTCCTGTTTGTTTTCATGAGCGAAGATAGAAATTGATTCTCTGCTAATTGGAAACAGCCTGTCATATTTCTATTTCTTCATGATCTCAGCATGAGTTCTCACTAAATGATTTCCTTCCCTCTCTAAATGCCTGATACATTTGAAGTTCAAAAATCTGAAGTAGGAAATCATGAAGCAAATGCTGTTTCTTTTGTCTCTGGCAGTCCCTTTGATGCTCAGGCAGTGTATACTAACTCCATCAGGTAGAAGGAGAAATGAAGGTAGAATGTGATGCCCAATGTGTTGAAGGAGACTGTGGCATGAGAAGCTAATATCTGCACATAATGTGGTAATTTCAAGCCAACATTTTCTTCTGAACACCAAGAGGAAAATAATGGGAAATAAAATGCTTAGGATTTTAGTGCCTGCTGTACTTACGAAACAAAAGCCTGTACAACACCTAATGGTGCATAGTTCTACCAACACTGTAAATATTTCCTTTGCTATCCACAATTATTTTAGGATCTTGTACTGAGTTCTTTATACTCTCTTCCTTTAACAGATTTCAGAGACCAGACTCCAGGAAATGAAATGGACAAGGTAGACACCCAGCAAGCCATCCATCCCTATTATTTCCCGAACTAGTCTTCAGACACCAGTATGTTTGGGGAGCCCCTGCAGGTCTCTACATGTGCATTTCATGCATATTCAAGGGAGCCAAAAGAGAGAAGGCATGCACAGGGGAAGTTAATGGAAGAAAGAAGCATATTGGAGTGCTCTTTTAATTAACAGAAGCTAATGAGTGTGTCCTCTGTGAAAGTAGCAGTTTCCAGGTAGTGGTTTTCAGTATCAATGCAATAAATAAAGCTAGCTGAAGCTTCAGGGAACAAGAGGTGAATTCCTAAGATAATTTTATTTTTTACTCAGGATCTGAATAACTTAGAAGGAAGGAAAAGACAAAGGAGGGATTTTTTTCAATTAATAGACAAATAGCTACTTTATAGAAAAGCTCAAAACAAAATATGAAGTTAACTCAACACCACACAACCAACATGTCCATAGGTTCATGTCATGAACCTGAAGAGAAGATGAAGATGAATGTGAGTTTGGTCCCATCCTTATGTCAAATTGACAATCTGGATGATGGAAAAAATTGAAGAGGTATGTGAAAATAAGATATACAAATGGCCTAAGAGGCAAGACATTATGAAAGAAAAAAAAGGTGTCGAAGGGACAATGTATTTCATTTGCTTGTTGATGTCACTATTTTTCATTCTCAAAGTGTTGTCCTAAAAGTCTCCACACCCTGGGCTGAGGTTCTCCCTGATTCCAGGGACAGGTTGCATCTGCCACAGGCACACTATAAGCTTTTGGGGTTTGTTTTTAACATAGAGGGCTCAAAGAAGAAATGGAAACTCCTGTCTCCCAATTGCAAGAGTTGTAGATTCCGTGGGAATGAGAAGATGGGAGGGCAGCCATGGGGAAAGCTCAGTAGGGACCTTCAGCTGACTACCTCAGCTTCCTTGGTTTCTGCTGGATGTCTATGAGGCCCTGATTTGATGATGGCATCTCTAACCTGTTGCTATTTGTTTTTAATTGGAGGCCTTGTCCCTGGGGGACATTCGACTCTGCAGTTGTATCTGCCTGCTCTGGGCTATGAACACTCAGTGTGCTTCCAATCTATATGGAGACAGATGATAGCACATGTGAAGGGCTCCAACCTATGTATGGAGAGTGAACCTTAGTTAACCAAAGTTAAGACCCCATTTGATTGAGTGAAACTGAACAGGATAGATGGAACGTATGGGCGGCTGATGTGATAACAATGGCTGCTTCTACACGTTAGTCAGTGTTTATATGGGGCCCATTATATATACATCAGACATAGAGAGAATGAAGAGAGGAGACATCGTACTACTGTGGGACACCCAAGGATTGGGCTAGAGCATGCTTTTTATAGCACAGTAGGAGCTTTATGGAATCTTGACATGTCGAAATAGAACAGGGATGCTTGGTGCCAGAAAAGGTCAGTCCATCAATTAGGAAAGGGGGAGATATGGATCAACAAACAAACAAAGAAATAAAAAGATCTAATTTGGCTGAAATCTGAAGTCCTCTTAAAACACTGCATGGGATTGGGGATTTAGCTCAGTGGTAGAGTGCTTGCTTAGCAAGCACAAGGCCCTAGGTTTGGTCCTCAGCTCCAGTTTAAAAAAAAAAGAAAGAAAACACTGCATATTTTCTACCTTAGCCCTGTGCTTTGTGCTGTGTAATGGGAAGAATTTTATAAATACATACATATATATGTATATGTATATATATATATGTATATATGTATATATATACATATACATATATATGTGTGTATATATATATATATATATATATATATATATATATATATATATATATATGTATCTGTGCAATGTCCAATTTCTAAACCCATTGCCTTGGGCCTTCCTGTCTATCTGCTTCCCATTCTTTAATATTAGTGTAGTGCACAAGCTCTCTCCCAGTGATACCTCTAGCGAACAGTGCTTTTTTTCTGTGGCTGTATTCTGACTCAACTCTTATCCACCCTTTCATCCTTTTATGAGATGTTAGGAAAGCCTTCAGAACCTGCCTACCTTGCTTGCTTAGATGGGAGCATCTCTAACAGGGAAGGCAGTTCAGTGGCATCCAGTCACAAGTGCTTCAGCTAAGCAACTTCGGCCTCTTATCACTTTCCTAGCCTCTCATTTATTCACTTAGAACAATATGTGATATACATTTGGTACCACCCCCTAGATGAAGGGCTACAGATAATCAATGGCTGCTGAGACAGGGAGAATCAGTTTTCTCTAGAGATGAGCCCCCTGATAGATTATCTAGTCTCATGTGGTCAGTCCTAAATACTCGTACATAGGAGCAACACTAAATGGACTCAGTAGGTTGTGTATCAATATGCATATATATGTAACAATAATAATTAAAGAAAAAGAGATCATGAACTTTAGAAGAAAGAAGTGGGGATATTGGAGGACTTGGAGTGAGAGAAAGAGGGATAGAGATTAGATAAATAATTTTGGTTCCAAAAATCCGATGGGTTTAAAGGGCACCAGGCAGGTGTGTGGTGCAGACATATATGTAGAAATATCTATTCATATAAATTTTTTGTGGTGATATTTTGTTTGTGCTCTAACAAATAAAATTTGCCTGAAGATCAGAGGGTGGAGCTAGCCGTTAGCTAACCATAGAGGTCTGGATGACTGTATAGACAGGAGACAGGAAGTGATATGGCTAGGCTGAGAGAGAAATATAAGGCGGACAGAGACAGGAGCTCGGCCCCTTTTCAGTCTGAGTTAAGAGGTGACTGTGGCTGCTTCTTCACTTCTCTGATCTTCAGCTTTTACCCTGATATCTGACTCCAGTTCTTTATGATTACCACCAATTTGTACTACAGGTTTTTTTTTTCATTCATAGTTTGAAATTTTTAAACATTTTTAACACTGATGTTAATATCCAGGTTGAACAATATAGCATTCCTTATATTGTTCCTGGATTTCTTTAATCCATAGCATTAGTAGGCATCTACGGGGTAGAAGACTTTGTTTGATAACTGCAAACAAGAATGCACACATTATAAAGATGTGTATCGTGCCTACCACATGGCTTCAGCCACTCCCAACTGTTTGCCAATACTCTTGTTCCAAAAGATCCCTAAGAGCATAATTCTAATACCTACTTGAGTATCTCGGATGACTATTTTAGCTTCATTGGTATATCTTTTCATCTCTCATAACCAGACTGCACACAAAATTCTCCATAGAACATCTGACACAGCTTTAAACTCTTCAAATTGATCCACAACTCTGAAATTTTATATAATCCTACAGTGGAGCAATAGTTAAAATTTTGCTCATAGAGGCAGCAAATACTAGCTGAAAACAGCGTTTCCTGATTTTACCTTTTTATTTAAAAAAAAAAAAACTCACTTCTCCAAAGATTTACATTTCATATATAACTTCTCCTCAACCTGAGATGTCAGCTTCAGATATTTCAGTTACTGTATCTTACTTGATGTGAAGAGCAAACACTCCCAAGTATAATTAGTATGATTTGTAATTATAAGTTGTAGTTTGTGTGCTGATTGCTCTCTGCTTTCCCTATTGCTCAAGGTACATGTAATTTTATACATTAGAAAACCACTGACTCATCTGTCAATGGGTACTTTAACCAACATGCAAGCCAATGCAGATACCAGAAGCCTTGGTAGCAATAATCCAAACAAAACCTTGATTACAATCACTTGTGGGAAATGAAAACTTTTTTTTCATATCATTGGGTAAAATTCCTAACTTTGCTCCTGAAGAGATGTAGGTGAACAGAAATCAGTACAGGTCAAGGGAGGGGACAGAAAAGATACAGAAAGACACAGAACTCAGGCTGGCAAGTACGGAGCATCGAAACAAGTGAATGTTGACATGAGCCCAGACATCAGCAAGTAGGTGCAGACAAGAAGCTTGGCAAGTTTGAGTATCAGTAACAGAGGAGGAGGAGGATGGCAGGGAGGCCAAGGAGCAAGGTGAGCATGTCTAGGGGAGCAGAGATGAAAATGGCAGAACTCTGCAGAAGATAAGCCCTGAAATGAACAGGAACTGAAGCCAAGGCCATGACTGCTGAGCTAATGGAGATGTAAGTGCCTAAGATGTGAGCAACATAGACAGCCCACTTCAATGGTCCTAATAGGCCTAATACTGCTTTGACTGGAACCTCCCATGACTGAATGCAACAGCTTCCAGAGCACTGTGAGCCAACTGCCAGGATGTTCACCAGCTGTAACTGAGTGACAGACAGCTTTGGTATTCTTTAACCAGGTGTTTCCTACTGTATGCAGGATCAGGCCAAGGTATGAATCTGAATGTGAATTCAAGTATACATGATACAAAAAAAAATTTTTTTAATAAAAACTATGAACTCCACTCCTGTTTCCTTGACACAAACAGCAATTTCCCTTAGGAAACTGTTAATATTTAAAGAATTTCAATTAATACATATTTAGAGTCATTTCTACACAAAAATTGAATTCTTAAAACAATTCACCATGCAGGATGTAAAAGAATCCATAGGGTGTCTTGCAAATCATATTTGAAGTTATTTTCAGGAAATAGTGAATGGATATTGATTTTTCCTCTTAGGTCAATGAACTTGACTCCTGGTAATATACCACAGGTACCTGGAAATACTCAAGTATAAGGCATAGCAGTGCACACCTGTAACCCCCAATACTGAAGCTGAGGCTAAAGGATTGCCATACATATAAGGATAGCCTGGACTACATAGTAAGTTTAAGTGCAGCCTGAGCTACTTAGTGAGACTTTCATTCCAAAATAATAACAACAGTAAATTGAATGTGAGTTCTGATTAGTCTTGGGTGGAATGTGAGCATCAGAATGTCTTTGCAGTCATCAGTCCCAGCCCATGAGGTTATTGAAAAGGGATTGTGACTCACATTGTACTGCTCTATGGAAAAGACTCAACAAGGAAGGTATGACTGTGAAGAGCACAGTGTGGAGAGACAATTATGGTGCAGCAAGAATGTTCCATACTTTTCTTTCTTTGTGTAAATGGTAAGTGGCTAGACATAACACAGGCTCACTTTTGGAGGTCACTGGACTCTCCACATGACAGCATGTTGTTTAATCATGCTTTTAAGCTGCTGTGCGGGCCGGCATTAATGGATCTTATTACCTCTCTGTTCATACAAGCCCCACTTACCCTTTCAGTTCCTGAGTGTGTGGCCAATACTTTGAAGGAACAGCAAGGGGGACTGTCTACATTTGAAACAGAAATCTAAGGCAGCCAAAGCAATTTTTTCAAAAGCAAAGACATGGTTTCAGATCCAAGAGAAATATGTTATCAAATGAATGTTTCCTAAAAGGTAATGTTAAGAAAGGGAGATAAACACAAACTTTTATAGATTCAAGAATGCCGTCCTGAATGAGAATACTATCTAATAAAAGTTTAGAAAGAGCTAGTTGGTAAGGAAATATATGAGTTTTACAAGCCAGAAACTCAACTAAAAGACTCTATGTATATGACTGGTTGATGAATATTATCCATGACTTGTAAGTGTATTTAGAAATTAAAGCTATTAAATGTTAGATTCGAATATAGTATTGAAAAATACAACAGGCATATGAGGAGAGTAGTATAATGTTATCATGAATATTCATTTTGACTTCAGATTTAAATTGTCCACTGATCCAATATTATATACTAAAGAGAAGTAGCATTCCAACTGCCCCAGATACAAAGTTCTCCTAGTAAAGAGAGTCTTCCCCCAAAAATGCAATGATTAAGAGCTTCCACACCCTGCCCACCATTAATCACACTTCTGCCCACATCTTCCATCTTGTAGATTGAATTCTTTCCTATGAAACAGTTTTTTTGATTTAATAAAGTAGCCACCCCTACAACCCCAGGAGCCTAGTGAGGAAGCATTTTTCATTGATCTGGGACCCTTGCTAGCAAAGAACTTTCAATATTAATTATTAATCGACATGTTATTACTTGGCAACAAAAAGGGAAAAGCTAAACAATGGCCATGGAAATGTAATTTCTAGTGTCTAGGTAAGAAACCCCATCCTGAAACTTCAAAGTAGTTGGTGTGAAATGACTGTAGAAAATGAAGTGGGAACAGAAACAGATGGAGGAGCCAGGCAGTGAGTGCACCAGCCTCAGAGACCATGTCAGCCATCCCTCACAGCATAGCAGCCATCGCTTCTTCCCTCCGGATGGAGAAACTGAAGCTCGTGGAAAGGAAATAGCATGCCCAAGTCCCCACAAATAATACAGGACAAATTTGTATTCAGGAATTTCTATCTCCCAGCTCTGTGCCCCTTTCCTTCACCACACTAGCGAGTGGAGTGTCTTCTGGGAGCCATATTTTAATATCAGTCTTGAACTTAAGACCTGAGAATCCAAATGCAAACACAATGGGCGCCTTTAATGAAGAAGAATCACCAATTCACCAATTATCCTCCCTCTTGTGGTTCATACAATGAAAATGTTTTATTTAACATTAAATCCAGTACGAGAAAGGATCCAATGGAGATCCAAATGTGGAGACTCGGCAACATTATCAAGTGCTTATCACTGACTCCAACAATCATCACAAAGACACTAGAACTTTACTAATAAAAGAAGCCTGGGGAAGGCATTCCTGGAGTAGCACACCTCAGTCATAAGACTCCAGCACAGCAATACTTTCAGAAAACTATACAATTTCCTGAAATAAGGAAAACATAATAGAACCCTCTAACAGCATGACTTGCATAAACCATTTCTCACATAAAAGCCAAAGAAAAATCACCGCCAGTGAGATCACTAAAATATTAAGAGATTTGAAGAAGTCCCCAGTATAATCTAAGGACACAGCTACAGAAAACAGAAAGGCCCACTGTATAAGGCCAGGGCCCATTGAGATGAATCTATCTTATCTACTCCACTAGAAAACCTTTGCTCTGATAAGCACTTTCATCAAAGCAGCCAGATACAAAGACAGCACACAAAAATCAGCAGTCTTTCGGTGTCACAGTAACAAACGTGCTGAGAAGAAAGCCAATATAAAAATCCCCACTTGCAATGAACATTTAAATTCTTGAGAATAAACCTAACCTTCATATATCTTAGTAAGTTTCCACTGCACTGGGTTCCCATGTCATCCCTCAACTGCCCCTCAATTCTGGCTGTCTCTCCCCTCATTCCCTCCCTCAACCCTATCTCTCCTGCCCCTTCCAACCTGCCCTTCTCATTCCTGCCCCCACCTGCCCCCAATCCACTCATAAAATCCATTCTATTTCCTCCTCCTCCCAGGAGATCAATGTGTCTACAATAGTCCCTCTATACCCAACTTCTCTGGGTCTACAAATTGTAAATTGTTTATCACTTATTTAATGGCTAATATCCAGATATAAATGAATACATACCATATTTACCTTTCTGTGTCTGGGTTACCTCATTCAGGATTATTCTTTTCTAGTTCCATCCATTTGACTGCAAAATTCATGGTGTCATATTTAACAGCTGAGTAATACTCCATTGTGTAAATGTACTGCATTTTCTTTATCTGTTCTTCTACTGAGGGACATGTAGGTTGTTTCCAGTTTCAGGCCATTATGGATAGAGTAGCCATAAACACAGCTGAACAAGAGTCTTGTGGTAAGATGAAGCGTCTTTTAGGTATATATGCCCAAGAGTGCTACAGCTGGATCTTGAGGTAGATCGATTCCCAATTTTCTAAGGACCTGGCATTTTGATTTACATAGTGGCTGTGTAAGTTTTCATTCCCATCAGCAATGGATGAATGTTCCCCTTATTCCACATCCTCACCAGCAGGAACTGTCATTTGTGCTATTGATATTAGCCATTCTGACAGGTATAAGATGGAATCTCAAAATAGTTTTAATTTGAATTTTTCTGATGGCTAAGGATGTTGAACATTTGTTTAAGTGTTTCTCAGACATTTGATTTCCCTCTATTGAGAATTCTCTGTTTAGATCTGAACAATATTTTAGTTGAATTATTTGCATTTTTGATATCTAGGGTTTTTTTTAGTTCTTTATATATTTTGAATATTAGTCCTTTATTATATGTGGAGTTAGACCCTGCAAATGGGGAATACAGAATCCCTACTGGTTTTCCATCTCTTGTTACCAAATGAGGCTTCCAGTACCAAGGGTGGGTTGCATTCAATTGTATTATTGGTCAAGGGGGTCCCATAGAAATTTCCAGACTATGCAGGCTGTTGCTAAGACAATGGGTTGTTCTCAACAAACTGACAGTGGGACCCCACTGCAAAGGACAACACCCACACAATTCATTGAACATGGAAAAGTAAAGCTGGTGCCTACATGGAGCCTTAACACTAGAGTCTAACACTGGTGGGGGAAAGTACTTTTCAAGCTACCAAAGAAGAAATGTAAACACCAACACAGCCACAAAACATTTGACCTAAAATCTGTCCTGCCTGCAAAGTATTCTAGAGCAGCAGTGGTACAAAACTTGGTTTTTATTTTTTATTTATTTATTTATTTATTTTTGGTTTGGTTTGTTTTTTGGGGGGTTGGTTTGTTTTTTGTTTTGTTTTTTTATTTGTTTGTTTGTTTTTGGTTTTTTGTTTTGAGACAGAGTTTCTATGTGTAACTTTGGAACATTTCCTGGAACTCACTCTGTAGCCCAGGCTGGCCTTGAACTCACAGAGATCGCCTGCTTCTGCCTACCAAGTGCTGGGATTAAAGGCTGGATGCAGAGACCCACAGTCAGACATTATATGGAGAAAGAATCCTTGAAACACACAGTTATAAACGATATGTCTCCATCAAATCCCTCCTTTCAGAGCTCAGGAGACCCTGCAGAACAGGAGGCAGAAAGAGTGCCAGAGCCAGGGAAGACACCAGGAGAAAAAGGCCCTCAGAATCAACTAAGCAATGCTCGTATAAACTCACAGAGACCAAAGAACGAAGTACAGGGCCTACACAAGTGTGCATCAGCTCCTCTGTACATATTATAACCTTCAGATTAATATTTTTATGAGACTTCTGAGTAAATGAACAACACACTGATTCTTGTCCCTGCTCTCTGGGCTCTTTTCCTTCTGTTGGTTTGCCATGTCCAGCCTCATTGTGGTGGGTTTTATTTTATCTTATTACATTTTATTTTGTCACATTTGTTTGTTCTCTCCTAGAAGCCTGTTCTTTTCTAATTAGAGACAGAAAGGGAGTGGATCAGGAGGGAAGGGCATGTAGGGAGGAACTGGGAGGAATAGAGGGGAAACTGTAATCATGATATATTATATGAGAAAAGAATTATTTTTGAGCTTCCATCCTGCCCCGGAACTCCCATCTGGACCAGAGGTGAGTGCCTGGGGTTGTAGTCAGTGAGGCAACCACCTGTAGGTCCCACCCCTGGCCACCAGCCATCCTGGGAGGACCTGCCCAACTTGGCCCCATTTTCTGACCAATTGGCGGGCCCTGCAGTAAGGCTCCCCTTTTCCAAGACTGCAGGCAGACCCTGCAATCTCCACACTCTGTCCCCATACCCATTTGCCCAAGACCTCAGCCACTTCCTGAGACTCAGAGACCAGCCCCCAGCTCCCACATGCCCTGGAACTCCCATCTGGACCAGAGAGACCCTCTGGTGGACACTACAACTTCAATGCCTTGCCGCCACACCCATCTGCCAGAGACCCCAGCCACTTCCTGAGACTTAGAGACTAGTGTTCAGCATTCCATCCTGCCCCAGAACTCCCATCTGGACCAGAGAACCCCAGCTACCATCTGCCCCGGAACTCCCATCTGGACCAGAGCTCCCATCCTGTCCTGGAACTCCCATCTGGACAAGAAGAACTCCCATCTGGACAAGAGGAGCTCCCATCTGGACAAGATAAGGAGACCCCAGGGACTTCCTGAGACTCAGAGTCCAGCCCCCCAGCTCCCATCCGGCCAGCACTCCCATCTGGACCAGAACTCCCATCTGGAACAGAACTCCCATCTGGGCCAGAGAGAGGCTCCCTAAATCTGTCAGCTCTGTCTGGACCAAGTACGCTGATAAGACCAAGAATGAATCCATGAGGAGATAGGCAGACATCAAGGCAGAAGTACATACAACAAAATAAAGAGCAATACAGCATCACCAGAACCTAGACCTCTTCCAACAGCTAGACCTGAACATCACAGAATGGAAGAAGCAGAAGAAAGCAACCTAATAAATAACATCATGAAGAGGTTAGAGCCTTATATAGAAGAAATAAAAAATAAAGTGGAGGAACAGACAAACAAAAAATGCGAAGAATGCTATAAAAAACTAGAGGAAAGGACAATTAAAGCAGAAGAAAACAATAAGTCCCTCAAAGAAAATCATGAAAAAGCAACGAAACAGACGAGGGAAACAGTCCGAGACCTGAAGAGGGAAATAGAAAAAATGAAGAAGACACTAGCAGAAGGAATGCTGGAAATAGAAAATCTGAGTAAACAAACAGGAACTTCAGATGCAAGTATAACCAACAGAATGCAAGAGATGGAAGAGAGGATCTCTGGTGTTGCAGATACGTTAGAAGAAATAGATTCATCAGTCAAAGAAAACACTAAAACCAACAAAGTCATGACCCAAAATGTCCAAGAAATCTAGGACACCATGGAAAGACCAAACCTATGAATAATAGGGATAGAGGAAGGAGAAGAATACCAACTCAAAGGCACAGAAAATATATTTAACAAGATCATAGAAGAAAACTTTCCCAACTAAAAGAAGGAAATGCCTATGAAGATACAAGAAGCCTATAGAACACCAAACAGACTAGACCCCCCAAAATGTCCCCTCGCCACATAGTAATTAAACAACTAAACATACAGAATAAAGAAAGACTATTAAGGGCAGCAAAGGAAAAATGCCAAGTGACTTATAAAGGCAAACCCATCAGAATAACACCCGATTTCTCAATGGAGATTTTGAAAGCCAGAAGGACCTGGACAGATATAATGCAGACACTAAGAGACCATGGATGCCAGCCTAGACTAATATACCCAGCAAAACTTTCAATCATCATAGATGGAGTGAACAAGACCTTCCAAGACAAAACCAGATTTAAACAATACTTATCCACAAACCCAGCCCTACAGAAAGCACTAGAAGGAAAATTCCAACCTAAGGAAGTCAGATACACCAATGAAAACATAGGCAATAGATAACACCACAGCAGTAAACCCCAAAGAAGAGAAGTACACACACACTACCACCAAAAAATAAAAATAATAACAGGAATGAACAATCACTGGTCATTAATATCCCTTAGTATCAATGGACTTAATGCACCTATAAAAAGACTCAGACTAATAGAATGGATATGAAAACAGGACCCATTTTTCTGCTGCATACAAGAAACACATCTCAAATTCAACAATAGATATCTCCTAAGAATAAAAGACTGGGAAAAGACTTTCCAATCAAATGGTCTTAAGAAGCAAGCTGGTGTAGCCATCCTAATATCCAGCAAAATAGACTTCAAACTAAAATCAATCAAAAGAGATGATGAAGGACATTACATACCCATCACAGGAAAGATCCACCAAGATGAAGTCTCAATTCTGAACATTTATGCCCCAAACACAAGGGCACCCACATATGTAAAAGAAACTACTAAAGCTTAAATCACATATAAAACCCCACACATTAATAGTGGGAGACTTCAACACCCCACTTTCACCTCTGGACAGATCAGCCAAATTGAAACATAACAGAGACATAATGGTCTTAACTGATGTTATGGCTCAAATGGACTTAATCGATATCTATAGAACATTCCACCTGAACAAAAAAGAATATACCTTCTTCTCAGCACCCAATGGAACCTTCTCTAAAATCAACCACATACTTAGCCACAAAGCAAATCTCAACAGATACAAAACAATTGGAATAACCTCTTGTGTTCTATCAGACCACCATGGTTTAAAGTTAGATTTCAACAACAACAACAACAACAACAAAAAAAAAAAACTACAGAAATCCTACAATCTCATGGAAACTGAATAATGTTCAACTGAATCACCAACGGGTTAAGGAAGAAATAAAGAAAGAAATTAAAGACTTCCTAGAGAGCAATGAAAATGAATACACCATATACTCAAACTTTTGGGACACAATGAAAGCAGTGCTAAGAGGGACATTCATAGCACTAAATGCCCACTTAAAGAAGTTGGAGAAATCTCACGCTAGTGACTTGACAGCACACCTGAAAGCCCTTGAACAGGAAGAAGCAAAGTCTCCCAGGAGGAACAGACGCCAGGAAATTATCAAATTGAGAGCTGAAATCAATAAAATAGAAATAAAGAGAACAATACAAAGGATTAATGAAACAAAGAGTTGGTTCTTTGAGAAGATCAACAAGATAGACAAGCCCTTATCCAAACTAACCAAAAGACAGAGAGAGAGCATCCAAATTAACAAAATCAGAAATGAAAAGGGGGACATGACAATGAGGAATTCCAGAGAATCATCAGGTCATACTTCAAAAACCTCTACTTCACAAAACTGGAAAATGTAAAATAAATGGATAATTTTCTGGATAGGTACCACATACCTAAGTTAAATCAAGACCAGATAAACCATTTAAATAGTCCAATAACCCCTAAGGAAATCGAATCAGTCATTAAAAGTCTCCCAACGAAATAAAGCCCAGGACCAGATGGTTTCAGTGCAGAATTCTACCAGATCTTCAAAGACTTAATACCAATACTCTTTAAATTGTTCCACACAATAGAAGCAGAAGGTATATTACCAAACTCCTTCTATGAGGCTACAATTACCCTGATTCCTAAACCAAACAAAGATGCAACAAAGAAAGAGAACTACAGACCGATCTCCCTCATGAACACTGATGCAAAAATACTCAGTAAAATACTGGCAAACAGACTCCAAGAACACATCAAAACAATTATCCACCATGATCAAGTAGGCTTCATCCCAGGGATGCAAGGGTGGTTCAACATATGAAAGTCCATCAATGAAATACACCATATAAACAAATTCAAAGAAAAAAACCACATGATCATCTCACTAGATGCAGAAAAGGCATTTGGCAAAACCCAATACCCCTTCATGATAAAGGTCTTGGAGCAATCAGGAATACAGGGAACATACCTAAACATAATAAAGGCAATCTACAACAAGCCAACAGCCAACATCAAATTAAATGGAGAGAAACTCAAAACAATACCACTAAAATCAGGAACAAGACAAGGCTGTCCCCTCTCCCCATACTTATTCAATATAGTACTTGAAGTTCTAGCCAGAGCTATAAGACAACATAAGGAGATTAAGGGAATACAAATTGGAAAGAAAGAAGTCAAGCTTTCCCTATTTGCAGATGACATGATAGTATACATGAGTGACCCCAAAAATTCAACCAAGGAACTGACACAGCTTATATAAACCTTCAGCAACATAGCAGGATACAAGATCAACTCAAAAAAATCAGTAGCCCTCCTATATACAAAAGACAAACAGGCTGAGAAGGAAATCAGAGATACATCACCCTTTACAATAGCCACAAATGATATAAAATACTTTGGGGTTACTCTAACTAGGCATGTGAAGGATCTATATGACAAGAACTTTAAGTCCCTGAAAAAATAAATTGAAGATGTCAGAAAATGGAAAGATCTCCCATGCTCATGGATAGGCAGGATTAACATAGTAAAAATGGCAATCTTACAAAAAGCAATCTACAGATTCAATGCAATCCCCATCAAATTACCAACACAAATCTTCACAGACCTGGAAAGAATAATACTCAACTTCATATGGAAAAACAAAAAACCTAGGATAGCCAAAAGAATGCTGTACAATAAAACAACCTCTAGAGGCATCACAATCCCCGACCTCAAGCTCTACTATAGAGCTACCAAAAAAAAAAAAAAAAAAAAAAAAAAAAAAACCAGCTTGGTACTGGCATAAAAACCGACATGTGGACCAATGGAATCGAATTGAAGACCCTGACATTAACCCGCACACCTATGAACATATAATTTTTGACAAAGAAGCCAAAACTGTACAATGGAAAAAGAAAGCATCTTCAACAAATGGTGCTGGCATAACTGGATGCAATATATAGAAGGCTGCAAATAGATCCATATCTGTCACTGTGTACAAAACTTAAGTCCAAGTGGATCAAAGACCTCAACATAAATCCAGTTACTCTGAACCTGATAGAAGAGAAAGTAGGAAGTAGTCTTGAATGCATTGGCACCAGAGATCACTTTCTAAATATAACACCAGTACCACAGACACTGTGAGAAACAATCAATCAATGGGACCTGTTGAAAGTGAGAAGCTGTTGTAGAGCAAAGGACAAGGTCAACAAGACAAAGCAACAGCCTACAGAATGGGAAAAGGTCTTCACCAACCCCACATCTGACAGAGGGCTGATATCCAGAAGATATAAAGAACTCAAGAAATTAGACATCAAAATGCCCAACAGTCCAATTAAGAAATGGGCTATAGAACTAAACAGAGAATTCTTAACAGAGGAAGCTCAAATGGCTGAAAGACATTTAAGGAATTGCTCAACATCCCTAATTATCCAGGAAATGCAAATCTAAATGACTCTGAGATACCACCTTACACCTGTCAGAATGGCTAAGATCAAAAACACTGAAGACAGCTTATGCGGGAGAAGATGTGGAGCAAGGGGAACTCTCCTCCACTGCTGGTGGGAATGCAAGCTTGTACAGCCACTTTGGAAATCAATATGGCACTTCCTTAGAAAATTGGGAATCCATCTCCCCCAAGACCCAGCTGTAGCACTCTTGGGCATATACCCAAGGAATGCTCAATCATACCACAAGGGCATTTATAGTGATATTTTACTTGTATTGAAATGTGATTTTATTTGTATGTCAATAAAGTTGCCTTGAGGTCAGAGCAAGCCAGAGCAGAAGCCGAGCAGTAGTGGGGCATGCCCTTAATCCCAGCACTTGGGAGGCAGAGCTAGGCGGATCTCTGTGTGTTCAAGGACATAGCCAGCATAGCAGACACACGCCTTTAATTTCAATACCAACCATAGAAGACCTGGAGGTCTGTACAAACAGGCAGTGACGAGGAGGTCATGTGGCTGGGTTTACAACCAATGAGGGAGGAGAACAGAAAGTCTTTAAATAGACAGGACGCACATAAGTAGGTCTCTTGCGGAGAGGAGGAACAGCAGAAGCAGTGAAGGGTAAGGTTTTCCGCTTTGGCTCTGACCTCGTGGTTTTTAACTCTGCAACTGGCTCTGTGTTTCTTATTTAACAAGCAGGATACATCTACAGGCATTTGCTCAGCTATGTTCATATCAGCATTGTTTGTAATAGCCAGAACCTGGAAACAACCTAGATGCCCTTCAACTGAAGATTGGATAAAAAAATATATATATATGGTACATATATACAATGGAGTACTACTCGGCAGAGAAAAACAATGACATCATGAGGTTTGCAGGCAAATGGATGGATCTAGAAAAAATCATCCTGAGTGAAGTAACCCAGACTCAGAAGGACAAACATGGTATGTACTCACTCATAGGAGGATACTAGATGTAAAACAAAGATGACTAGACTGCTACACAACTCCAGGGAGGCTACCTAGAAAATAGGACCCTAGGAAAGACATAGGGATCACCCAATGACAGAGAAATGGATGAGATCTACATGAACAACCTGGATGACAGTGGGAGTAATGAAGGGCAAGATTTGAGGGAAAGAGAGCTTAGGGGAGCAGGAGATCCCAGCTGGATCTAGAACAGAAAGGGAGAACAAGGAATAACTGACCATGATAAATGATGACCACATGAGAACAGGAATAGGCAGAGTGCTGGAGAGGTCCCCAGAAATCCACAATGATACATCCTGTGTAGACTGCTGGCAATGATGAAGAGAAAGCCTGATCTGACCTTGTCTGGTGTTCAGATGGCCAAATACCCTAACAGTTGTCCTGGAACTCTCATCCAATAACTGATGGAAGTGGATGCAGAGATCCTCGGCCAGGTCCCAGGTGGAGCTCCAGGTGTCCAATTGTCGAGAAAGAGGAGGGACTGTAAGAGTGTGAATTATTGAGACCAAGATTGGAGAGGCACAGGGACAAATAGCCAAATAAATGGAAGCACATGAATTATGAACCAAAGGCTGTGGAGCCCCCAGCTGGATCAGGACCTCTGGATAAATGAGACAATTGAATAGCTTGAACTGTTTGGGAGGCATCCAGGCTGTGGGACTGGGACCTGTCCTTAGTGCATGAGCTGGCTGTTTGGAACCTTGGGCTTACACAGGGACACTTTGCTCAGCCTGGAAGAAGGGGACTGGACGTGCCTGTACTGAATCCACCAGGTTTAAATGAATCCCCAGGGGAGTCTTGGCCCTGGAGGAGATGGGAATGGAGGGGGGGGATGGGGGGGAGGGGGGGCAGGAGGGGGGAGGACTGGGGAACCCATGGCTGATCTGTAGAATTGAAACACAAATATAATGAAAAAAAAAGAAAGAAATAGAAAGTTTTAAAAAATAAAGTCTTTAAAGAGGAAAAAAAAAGAATTATTTTCATTAAAAGGGGGTTGGGGGAAGAAGAAACCTAACCAAGGAGATGGAATATCTCTACAGCAAAAATGTTAATATACTAAACGTATTGGAGATAATACTAGACAAGATGGAAAGATCTGTGATCATGAAATGATATAGTTTTGTAAAAAGAGTTGCATTAACAAGAGATAGCTACAGTTTCAGTTCATGCCCTCATCAAAATTATGTTCTTCATATAAATGAGAAAATATCCAAAAATTCATATGCAAACATAAAAGAACCTCAAATAGTCAAAACAACCCTGAGCAGAAAGAACAATGCTGGAGGAATCACACCACTTGATTTCAAAATACTACATTATGTGCAATTTTAGTTATTCATCTATTGTCATATATATGAAAATATATACACATATATGGCAAATAAACTGAACAGATGTTTCTCAAAAGATAAATACAAATGGCCAAGAAAATATGTAAAAAAATGTTTAGCTTCCTTATTCACCAAGAAAATATAAATCAAGATTACACTGGATTCCATTTTATCCCAGTCAGAATGACCATTCATGTATCACTTAACCAGAGAAGATTCTTCTTGCAGTATATGATAATTAACAAAGGGATCTACTACTGGATGATGTGCAGAGATTAAGAGACTTTGGAGCTTGTGGTCCTAAATGGAACATCTTTAGCAAACCCCTTCCATCAAGGCCCAGGGATCAATGCAGAAAAAGTGACAGAAAGATTTTAAGAACCAGAGGTGGTAGATGACTTCAAGAAAACAATTTTTTCCAAACACAACGTATGAGTTCACAGAGACTGTAACAACACACACAAATCCTGCACACATTAAAACCAGACAAAATCCCAGCACTGGAAAGGGTAAGGGAACACAAAGTCCCACCCCCCAACCAAAAAACTATTTGCAAATGATACCTGCTGGGAAATGGAAAATCAGTTTTCTCCAATGGAGTGACACTTGGATATATCAACCAGACTCCAGAGCAGGCCCAACACAAGCACACTCCATGATCTTGTGGAGAGTTTGTGGATTGGTTTGGTAGCCTATGTATTATGGGGGGTGGGGGGGTTGATTTTTTTTATTTTTTTTTAAGAGAAAGAAAAACATGAAGTTAGGTTGGTAGGCAGGTGGTGAAAATCTGGGAGAAGTTGGGTGAAAGAAAAGAATGTGTTCAAAATATATTGCATGAAAAAAATTAAATAACAAAAGAAAATTCCAAAGAATAAAAAAAAAGATTACATTAAAAATATAAGAAATGTATAAGCCATGAGAGCAGAAGAGGAAGGGGACCAGAAGAGAAGGAAGGAGGGACAAGGAATGGTAATGAGTGAATATCGGCCAGTTACAATGTATGAATGAAAATGACATAATGAAACTACTCATTTGTATAATGACCAACAAAACTGAAAAATCATTGCTCACAAAATAGTCAAGAATGGAGTTCTCTGTAAGGCTGTATTCCTCTCCTAAAGCTTTGGGGAAGGACCTGTTTCCCTGTATCTTCTATCTTCTAGTAGTTTCCAGCAACCCTGGCTAACATCTTCCTCCATCTTCAAAACCAGAAGAATCACATCAATCTATTTATTTCTCCATGATCCCATCCCTTCTGCTGGCCACATCTAGTCTAGGAAAGAGTCTCTGATTTTTAAGGACTCATTGGCTAGCCTGTTTTGATTCAGATAACCTTAGTCACATCTGAGAAAGTCTTTCCATGGAAGTTGACATGCTCACAGGTTCCAGGGATCAGACTCTGAGCTCTGCGGATGTTCTGTTTTCCCTCTTACTGCAGTAGAGAAGACTGGGTTTTCTCCAGAGAAGTACGCCCATATTGCATCCATCTTCATCTTCCCAGAGTCATCAGATGTCCTTAAGTTGGAGCTTCATCCCTTCTTCATTGTCCTGTATTTTCCACAGCATGCTCTGCACTACACAAAGATGGCTCCTTTTCCCTTTAAATGAACAAAACTTCCTTCACAATCACATGATATAATTTCCATCCTGTGGCAAGCTTTCTTGTCATACTGTCTTTGGATTGCCAGTCCCCAAATAATGTCACAAAGACTTCTTATTAATTATGAAAGCTTGAATTTAACTTGGGCTTGTCCCAAACTAGGTCTTATAACTCAAATCAACCCGCTTCTATTAATTTATGTTTTACCATGTGGCTTTTACCTTTCCTCAGTACAGCATGTCTTAACTTGCTCCAAGTCTCCTGGCAAAATCCATACACCTAGATTCCTTCTCTTCTTCCTCTCTCTCCCTGGAAATCCTCCTATCCTCTCTTGCCTATCTATTGGCCATTCAGCTCTTTATCAGACCAATCAGAAGCTCCTTGGCAAAGACACATCCTCACAGTATACAAAAAGATTATCCCATAACACCATCCCTTGTCTGTGATTTAAATCTTGTAACCCAGGAGCTTGGATTCTTCCTGTTTACACACACACACACACACACACACACACACACACACACAAACTGCTAAAGCAGATTCTTCCAGAGGCAAGTTATTGTGTGTTTATGATCTACAAATGGTTTCTGGACAGTGTCACAGAAAGAGGTTCAGAGACAAACACATGGCAAAGCAAGTATATAGTTTATTGACAGAAAAAAAAAACACAAATAAGTGTTTAAGTGAAGTTATCAAAATGTATCAAATTAGGTAGAGTTGGAAAAAGAATTTTCCAAAACCAAACACTAAATATTTTATTGTTTTAATTTTTAATTTTTTTCATTTTTCTTTATTAAGAAATTTCTATTCACTCTACATACCACCCACAGACCCCCACCTCCTCCCTCCTCCCACCCCTTAGCCCTCTCTCACAAGCCACCCCACACCCCCACATCTCTCAAATCAAGATCTCCCATGAGGAGTCAGCAGAGTCCAGCACATGAGCCTAGGTAGGTCCAAGTTCCTTCCCATTGTACTACAGACACCGGATTCCCAAAAGCCTGCCCATGCACCATTGATGGATCCTGATCCCCCTGCCTGAGTGCCCCCCAAACAATTGGAGCCAAACAACCATCTTCCGTATCCAGAGGGCCTAGTCCAGTCCCATGGGGGCTCCACAGCCACTAGTCTACAGTTCATGGGCTTCCACTAGTGTTGCCAGTCATCTCTGCACATCTTCCCATCATAATCTTGATGTCCCTCACCTGCAGATTCCCAGGGCTCAGCCTGGTACCTGGCCATATAAATATTTTCATCAAAAATCATTTTGAGCATGTTGGAAATAGTTCTTCCTCACAGGCTTTTTCAGTAACTCATTTCTGCTTAAAATGTCATCCCATTCATGATCTGTTTTGATCTTCTTCCCATAAAGTTCTGTCACAGATTTTGGAAGAAGACCTGGGAATCTGATTGCCCCATTTAATTAATGCATAAGGAAACTGATGCTGGATAATGTGAAGACAGATGAGAATACAAAGGCCAAGTTTATTTTATAAATGAAAAGAGGTTCAGACTATTGGATGACATTATTCAGGATCCATGGGGAAAGGATCTTACAGCATCAGGCTTCTGACAAACTCTACTTCATAGCTTAACCTTGAGAATGGAGGATGGCCACGAGCCAGTGGAGCAGAAGGCCAGAGGAGAGAACAGTGTCCCTCAGCTGAAGGAGCACTCTGACAATAATAGCCAAGCCCACGTGGTCCCTCAAGCAGCAGTGGTTCAGTTCAGCATGGTTTCCTCCGAGCTGTGGACATTTTAAGCACATCCAGCCATAGCTTGCTTTTTTTTTTTTTTTTTTTAAATAAATTGGCAGGTTGATAATCTTTCTTTTGAGAATTTCACCTCTGGTGCTCAAATGAATTGAAATCAGCACTCTATGCAATTGTGCTTTTTTTGTAAAACCAGAAATAGGTGAAGGCAAGCAACTCACCACCTCCCATGTACCTTGACCCTGCTTAGCCCTCTCTTCCCTTACCACCGAGGTGTGGAGGAAGTGAGGGGAATACTTGTATTCACGTTTCACTCAGTCTTTGACATTGCTTATACTCACACATGCTACTGCCTCACATCTACTGCTGAAAATAATGAGCAAACAAGGATACCCTAAAGGCTCCTTAGATAAACTAACACTTGGTCACGTAGTGATAGAATTTTAACTCTGTTGGTTGGGACCCGGCACTATAGGAGTGTCTAAACAAAATTTTCACACATGATCTGGCTCCTGTATCATTCTTTACATGTTACCACCCAAAAGGAAAAGACTCCACAGGTTTCTCTTTAGTTCCTTGGGCACTGATTCCCTGGGTCCTTGTGAAAGCCAAGGTTTTAGTAGAGAGCCTTCAAGAACTGACAGTGTAGAGCAGGTGGGCATTACAGTGTGTAGCCAGAGATGCACTGATTGGACTAAATGGTATGTCTTCTTTTTTGGTTCCTTTCTACTCCATAAAGAGGTTCGAGGTGTCTTGATCAAATAGGCAATTTCCTATATGTATGGCCACATCAATAATGTGGTAGAAATAAGGAAAAAAATTTAAAAAATCAAAGTCTCTCTCTCTCTCTTTCTCTCTCTCTCTCTCTCTCTCTCTCTCTCTCTCTCTCTCTCTCTCTCTCTCACACACACACACACACACACACACACACACACACACACACACACACACACACCCTGTCTCCCTCCCTCCCTCTTCATCCTCCTCTCTCTGATTCTTGCTTTCTCTAGGGTTTCGAGGAATTATAGGAAGTCACTGTGACCAGTGAATTTCTGTTTTTAATTCTAACTTTCATTCTATTACACACACATGTATAATTTACATATATATTGAATTTTAACATATAACGCTGCTGCATCCATTGAGATGGCCTATACTTACCTTTTCCTAATGTATTCTTACCTAGCTTTGGTCTCAGAGTAATATGGACCTTGGCAAAACAAACTTAGTGCTCCTTCCTCTTTAATTTTTTGGGACAAGTTTAAAAACAATCAGCATTCATTTTTCATGTCTGGCAGGGTTCACAAAGGAAGCCATGTAGCAGGGTCTTTTGCAAGGTTCCTGGTCCCAGTCCCTGGTCTCTGACTGAGAATGGTGCTGAAGGGTTACCCATGCAGTTGCGTAACACTTTACTCTGCCAAGACTCTGTAACGTCCTTTTCTAGAAGGTGGGCACTGAGAGTCAGCCTGATCCCCTGGCATTAATTTCTTTCTCTTTGAATTAATGAATCCACTCCCTCTCCTTCATCTCACCTTGGAAGACCTCTCCTCACAGCCATGGACCTCTGCCCACAAGGATCCATGTAAGGAGATAACAAATCAGTTACAATGTACAGTCATGAATCGGAGGTGGATTTGCACTTGGGAGTTGGGGGTGGGTAGTCAAGCCACTAAGCCAGGGAGCTTTGGAGGTAGAGCGTCAGCAGTGAGTCCATCACTGGCTGGAGAGCCTGGGACAATCACTCATCTTCTGTGGTCCCAGGCTCAAAGGATGAGTCATAGCATCACCCGCCCTCTAACAGCTCGTGACAATTAAATTAGCGTAGGCTAATCAATGGTAATAATGTCACTTGAACTCCTGACTCTTACAAATATTTTGCACATGTGCAAAATGCCTTAACGTAGGCCCTTCTTGGTGCCAAATTAATTCTTCTCCCCAGGGCCAAGAAGAGATTTACTCTGGAAGAGAATAGAGTAAAGGAACTTGCTTTGCCCTTTTCATTCATAGCCACACATGTTCCTCGTCTGCGGAGAGGAGTTTGGCAGATCATGACATATAGTTGCTGTCGGGACTGAAAAACAACCTAGCTGTAAATCAGTTTTTAATTTGTGTTTTTGAAGAATTGGGACTCTGCTTTAAAATTCTGCAATTATTCACCGGTGCAGCTGTGATTTGGGGAGCACAGGGCCCTCCCCACCTTCCACAGAGACAGAAAGTCCCCAACACAAATCAGGGAGGCCCTTCTTTCTTGCTGAAGATGGGGTCCGTGGAGCTTCATCCTGCAGCCAGCTATCTTGGAAGGCTTCTCTCCCCTGCAGACCTTTTGATGGCATTAAAGGGACCCCAAGTGTGGCACCTTGAAAAAAGCTGTGCTGAATATCCCCAGATAGCTCCCTCCAGCCTCACAGCATCTCCTCTACTTGGTTCACATGCCTTGATAATGAGAGTGGAAATGAAATGGGAAATGAAAAGAATTCGCTATGATGTGAGAGGATTCATCAAATGCTATAAGGCTTTGGGTTTTGCAAAGATGATGTCATTGTTAGGAACAAGGAAAGATCAGAGGATGGGCTCTTGGGAGGGGTGCTTAGAAGCCTGGGAAGCACAAATTCGGAGAACAGGGTAGTGATGGAGGGAAATATGGAACCCTGACCAGGAACAGTAGGCCACCAAGGATGAAGATGATGCAGAGAGCTGGTGAGACTTCTCAGAAGACTAGCCAAGTGCCCTGAGTCCTATTTGTCTCTAATGAACACTCTTAGATTTTATGAGGGTATCAAAAAGTAACAGCCAACCATCTGGGAGAGCTGCCAGGGGACTCAGCCATCAAGAGCCAGTATTAGTAAGTCACCAGTTATTGAGAATTTTTTTTACATGTTCGATGCTAGTATGAATATGTTAAATTAATTGCCAACACAATCATGAAAGTTACAGCAACTACAACACAGAAGCATGAATTGATGTTCAGAGGGTCTAGATTACCTGCTGAAATTTGCATAGCTTAAGTCTGCAGGGAGGTGATTTGAGCCCAAACATACATTATTGCCATGTGAATATCATTCCTATGTTGTTATTAGGATCACATCACCAATGGATAGAAGATGTAGAATTATTTGTTCCTTTCTTCCATATTATCTTTAGAAAATTAATACAAAAATACATGCAGAAATTCTCCTACACAAAATGTTATTTAATAGTCAAACTGTTTTGAATAAAACACAAGCTTGGAAGAGGTAAATGGTTTTGCCTACAAGTAATAAATGATATACTGCTTTCTACACAGCATTGTTTTGAATGAACTATTATGAGATGTTATGCTAATTAAAACGTATCAGCTTTCTGTAAGCAAGAGGTACTTAAACTATTTAATAAATGATTTATGACTGTTCAGTTGATCAAAGAAGGTAATTTAGCCTATTCACTGAACTATATCTATTTGGACAATTAAAAAATCATTTGGTTTGAAATTTAAATGCCAAAATGTGGGTACCTGTTATATGCCCTCAATTGCTATATATTCATCTTTGTGGTTTTGTGCCTGGATTAACGCATGCTCCCAATGAGGGAACAGCACTCAAGACACCTGCTATCCCACTGTGAAGGACATTTGTCCTGGAGCCCCATAAAGAAAAGCAAGTATTTTTCTAAAAACAAAACTACTGAGATGTGGCCACCTTCCTATTGCTTCAGATTGTCTAGTCTTCATTTGCAAACATCCCAGACAATACACCTGTTCTGACAGAAACACTTTCTAGAATCCATGCAGTCTGTTAGAACATCATACAGAATCCTTGAAAATCCCCCTTTTGCCATGAAGTACTATGTCCCTGAATATGAGATGTTGGAATTTAACCAGGAAAAATAATCTGGAAAGAAAGATGGACCCTGTCCCTCCTCCACAGTCATCTTCATAAACCCAGAGGTCATGTGGCCAGTATACCTGTCTTAGTTAGGGTTTATTTTACTGCATTGGAACACCGTGACCAAAAGCAACTTCAGGAGAAAAGGATTTATTTGGCTTATGCTTCCACATCACTGTTCATCAATGAAGGAAGTCAGGACAAACAGAGTAGAAACTTGGAGACAGGAGCTGAGGCAGAGGCCATGGATGAGTGCTGCTTACTGGCTTGCTCTCCATAGCTTGCTCAGCCTGCTTCCTTGTAGCACCCAGGACCACCAGCCCTATGGTGGCACCACTTACAATGGGCTGGGCCTTCCTACATCAATCACTAATTAATAAAATTCCCTACTGGCTTGCCTACCATCCAATCTTAGGAGGCATTTTCCTCCTTTCTGATGACCTTAGCTTGTTTCAAGTTGACATAAAACCACCCAGCACAGCGCCTAAGCATGAGTGTTAAGTCTTCAGCTCCACTCACAACAACACCCCAAACATGGCAGCCAAGATAACTACCAGCTTCCTAACAAGTTTCCTTTACGCTTCCAAACCTATGACCCAGTCACCCTGAGTTCTGCCATTGTGAGAAACCATTCTCTTGATGGGAGACGTGTCACTGTGTCTACCTGGAACCCCCTTCTCTTCCCCTCTCTTCCATCCCTTGGCTTGAGTCATTCTTTACCTCTCAACTCCTATCTCAAAGAGGCTACACTTGAGCATTCCTTTCCCAGTGGCAGGACTGGTGACATTCTATACCCTCCCTTCAGTACCCTCTTGTCATGTAAGCATTTCATCTGAGTTGGAACATTTCTTCCTGGAGGGAAGAGAGAAGATCACGCAACCTACCAGGCTCAGCAAATGAAGAAAGCTGAAAGATTCACAAGACCCCTCCCCAAGGTTATGTAATTAGTACTAATGCCATTGTTTGGGCTGAGTTGCCTGCAAGTTGTCCAGGGACACAGTTTCTTGAGTTGTCACATAAGCCAGGGTGGCTTTTCTGGTGTGATGCCTATGAGTTACTGTAAGTAATCCTAGTAAATACATTAAGTGACATGGCAGTTGGTTTTTTGTTTTGTTTTGTTTTTCTTTTTTTATGTTAACTGCTACAATGTAGAGTTGCCTGAGAAGAAAGATCATTTGAGAAAGTATCTAGGTCAGAGTGTCCTGTGAGTCTATCTGTGGGGGATTGTTTTGATTGTTAATTAGTGTGGGAGAACCCATCCCATTGTAAACAGCACTGTTCCTTAGACAAGGCTCATGAAATCTACAAGGATAAAACTAAATGAAAGCAAGAAGACAGATAGAATGTTCACAATTGTTTTCCTCTCTGTTCTTGACTATGGGTGAGATATGCCTCACTGCTTCCCTTCTGGGATAATGGACAGCCACATAGCAACAGAAATGAAATTGAACCAGTCCCCAAGCTCGACTAAGGTAGAAGCATTTATTCAGTCTGTGGTCCAAGCCCAATCTATGGTGAATAGTTGTTGCCTTACCTCTGTCCAGGAAGTTATACAACACTCTTTTACATCAGACTTTCTCACTAGACTCTACTATCCTTGGGACATAGACAAGCATGACTCCTGCCTTATTAAAGTTTCTGGTTTGCCTCAGCACATTGATTAGAATATATGAAAGGAGTTTTGTTATTGTTATATTTTATTTTCAAGACAGGATTTCATGCAGCTTAGGTTGTCCTATAATTAACTATGTTGCAGAAGATGAACTTGAATTTCCGATCCTCTTACCTCCAATTCCTCTACAAGCATGCACCACTGCACTTACTTTGTGCAGTGCTAGGGACTGCATCCACAGCTTCAGAAAGGCTAGGCTATCATTCTACCAACTAAGCTACACCTCCAGCCCCAGAAATCATATTTAAAGGAATGAATGACAGCCTTTATTTATCATGTCCTCTATTTAGGGTCACATGCTCTTAGATGTACATAGGAAAGAGGTCTTTGGAAGTGAATAATAAGGGACACACAAAAAGAGTGAGGCTAAGGAAGAAATGCCATGCCTCTATTACAAGAAAAAAGTATCACAGGAAAGATGTTCTCTCAGGATGACCATCTACCTCTCCATCTTTATCTCTCTTCTTCCTCCACACTTCAACCCTGCTGGTCATTACCATATCCCCTTCCCTTTTCTCATCATCTTATTTTTGCCACATCCTTTATAGCCAGCCTACAACCATCCTCTGTTGTCTCTCAATTCTCCCATTTTATCTGATTCAAACAGTTGTGTATTTCTAGTTAGACATCAAAACACACAAAGCTGTTTGTAAGTAATACAGTACATTTCACACATGGATTTATGCCTCATAATATACTAGGATAACAATATATATTTTCCAGGTATGAACAGCGAGTATATCTCAACACACCATTTTATGTCAAAAGATTAGTCATAGACTTATTTCTAGCCAAGATGGAATAACAGGGAATAGATTTAGGATGTAACCCTAAACAATCAGATTTTTGAACATAAATGAAACAAGCGATTGTCAAGCCTATTGATCCCTGGTGGATAGAAAACAGGGTGAGTCCTGTGACATCCCACCTTACATACTATGGCACAGTCCAGAATTCTACAGGATGTAGTAGACTCCCTGAGTCTAAGAGATAGAGTTAAAGGCTCAGGGATACTGAAAAGACAGGACTTTGCAGCAAAGAGTATGAAAGATCCCCCTAGGCAAAGAAGTCTAATATCTCAAGGTGTTTTGTTTTTATGGGTTGGTCACTAAATTGCTATTCTTTATAGAAAAAAAGTCTTTATAGAAAACTGCTTTAGCTCTCATCATCCCATTCCTGAGCTGTCAAGCCTGCCTTCTTTTGAGCTACCCTGCACTTCTGATCAAGGGACATATGGGGACAGTTCTGTCTCTTCTTTGTTTCTACTCATAGACTGTATTCTCTCTTACAGTAGCCTGAGCATTCCCATACACTTTCTCCATGTCTTGAGTTATGCTGCTATTCATATACAGAGAGAATTGTTTCTTATGAAGCATTGTCATCTTCTTTCATTGATGACTCAGGCGACCTGCAATATCCTGACCCACAAAGCACTTCTGATATTCTCTTGCATTGTACTCCTTGTTTCCAGAGTGATAACCTGGGAATTGTTTGGCATGGTAAGAGCTACACAAGCCTTCATCCACAGCTCCCTTCAGGACGCCAAAATTTTATTTCCAGTTGTAGTTCTGGCAAAGCCTGTATCCAAACAGCAAGTAAAGGCCTCAGATGGACTGTCAATACTTTCCATATTGTGTTCATCTCCAGTAAACTCCACTTGGCCTCCATAGACCTTGCCCATGCCAAACCTGTTGAGATGCCTGCAGGCCAGCCCTAGGCCCATAAACAGCCTATATCATCACTTATTAAAACAGTTTCACACCACATTTTGTTAGTTTGTGTGCATATGTTGTGCAGAGTGTTATATCCCTGTATATATGGCCATAAACAGCTTAGTAGATGATATCTCTGTTAGTTATACACACTATCTTTCTGTGTTTGGCTATGTAGTATTATTTCTGTAATAGATTACCAAGCTTTTCTGAGCATTGTAATCCATTTTACTCATCACCTTCTAGGTCTCACTTGGGATCTCTTAAAGTAGGCCTTTTCCCTCGATAACTTTTACCCCCAGACCCTGCAGAATAGAGACCATCCCCACAGCTCTACACAGACCCGCAGCTCCAGCTGTACCGTGAAGTGAAAGCTAAAAATCTCCTTATTCAACTGCAGATGACTCAGCTCATACATGAGAAAGCTTCCAGAAGAAGAATCACATGAAAGAATAAAAACAAACAGTATCTAACACAGAGGACCAAGAACACTGCCTGCTCTGCCAGTGAAACTGGACAGCCTTTTTACTTACACGGAACCAAGAGAATATTCACCAAGAGCTTGACAGTGAGCAGGAAGGAGCTGCTTCCATACAATAAATCTTAAGGACTAGACTTGAAACTTTATACAAATTTGCTCTGTACCCCCAGAACAAAGATCGGGAATGTTTTAGAAAACTACCTAGTCCCTGGAACTGTAAGGTCGGTTCAGTGACTAAGAGCATATATTGTTCTTATATAGGACCTTGGTTTGATTCACAGCACCCACATTGGGAGGCTCACAACCTCAGGCCATGCCATGTGCAAGGTGTCTAATGCCCTCTTCCAGTTTTGACAGGTACTTGCACTCATGTGCATGCATGTAGTGTGTGTGTGTGTGTGTGTGTGTGTATGTGTGTGTGTGTGTGTTTAAATCCAGTACCCAACAGGATCAAATTTATTATGTCTAGTAATTAATCAAGAATGATAAAGCACAAAAAGAAATAGAAGGATACAACTCACAATGAAATTTTGAAAAAAAAAATCTAGCAAATGAAACTGTTCCAGAATTAACATGGTAGACAGACTAGCAGACACAGATGTTAAAATAGGTGTCACAATAGTTTACAATAGTATTCTTCATCCTAAAACAGTTAAGTAAAAACATAGAACATATTTTAAAGACCCTAATTAAACTACTAAAGATAAAATCTACCTTGTATTTTAAATTGACGTTCTATTTCCAAGTGTCAAATTACTGCAAACCTAACACATTAAAACACCACCATCTATTGGTGTGTTTTTATGTAGTTCAGAGGTCTGGAACATTGGCCTATAGTTGATTCCTAGAGCCTTAATAAGCTAAAATTATGGCATTAGCTGTCACCACAGTTGCTAACTTCTTGTTCATTGGTTCTGAAAAAAAAAACAAAAAACAAAAACTTCTCATTTCACTACATTTAATAGAATCCAGTTCCCTGTAATTACAGAGCTGAAGATTCATTTTTTTCTCCCAGTCACCATTGGTGTTTGAAGGTCTTTTGTGATGTGTCCTCATTCACTCCCTATCTGTGACCAGCTTTGACTTCCAATGCTTTGTTTCCCATGATTTCTTCTGCTAAGCCCATAGTGAGAAAAACCGTCCTCCTTTCAAAGGCTTTTGTAATCCCATAAGCCCCACCCCCACCCCGCCCGCCAGACTATCTCCCTTTCTGGTAGACTAAAGCTGGGGATTTTATTGTCGCTGCTTCTCTGGAATTTAGGGTGAAAATCTTACCAAAGGAGAAATTTTAAAACCCTGCCTCCAAATCTGAGATACAAAACTTACTACATAAAAGAAAAGGAATATTTAACAATACACAAGAAATATAATTGAACTTTAGAACAGCAATAGAAAATATTCAAAATGAAGCACATAAAAAATACGTAACAAAATACAAATGAATAGTAGTGAGTTATGGAGCAACTTCTAAGACTTTGAAAAAAGATGGATGCATTACAAAATTTAAAGTTGGTGAGAATTATAAATCTACATGCAATAGCAAGATCAATGAATCTTAAGTGCAAGAAACAAGAAGAAAAGTAAGCCAGGACATACCATAGTCAATGCTTGTGATTGGTGATAAAGATAAAATCTTAAAAGCAAGCAGAGGGGGAGACATTAGTTACAGAGAGTGAGAGGAATTTAGTTAATTAGAAAATGTAAATAAATGAAAAGACATTGGTGAATAGCTTCAAAACATAAGAAAAGTCAACCTTATAATGACATAACATCAAAAATCACTTTAAAAGTCTCAAGCAATGGTGCATTGGTAAAGTCATATATACTAGAGCACAGAGTGTGAGAAACAGAACTCTACAAGGATGGGAACCTAGACGTGGGAACAATCCCATTGGGAGCTCTGTTGAACTGCTCAATCTACAACAGTAAAATGGATGATTGATGTCTTTTGCCTCTTCCTTGCTTAACTCAGTTCAGAACTGTAGCTTCCTACATATGCATTTGACCATTTAAATAGCAACTAAAGGCTTGGAAGTCAAGGAAGATGCAAAGGAAAATATCAAAGACACACTGAACAATTCATTTGCCACATAGTCCATGTTAGCAAAAAATATGTACATGGAAATTCAGTATAGTAGAGTAGTGGGTGGTGAGGTTGGAGGGGCAGCTAGAGAGAGCTTTCTGTCCCTCTTGTGCCTGAAAAGTGCCTGGAAACCTTTGGATATGCTAGCATAGACTTTTTATTACAGTATGAATGTCTCTGCATTCCCACAGGCTCATGTTTATGTCACATACTAAAGTGTGTGTTCTATTTTTATCCATTGGCTTCCCCCCAATAAGAGAGATGGAACTACTTTATTCTTTGTATGACCTAAAGAGCCTCCCAACATCTATGACATAATAAGCTTAACATATATATTCATGTACTTCAAATGAATCTGTTGGTTAATTCATTAAATAATTATTTATTAATCAGCTACTACTGGTTGCCACACTTTAAATAGAACAGGGAACAAATTTAATCAATTCCCAACCCTCATAGATTTAACAATCTAGTCTTGATTCAAAGAAAATAGTAATGATTATGATATAGTATTAAAACTACCCCTTACAAATTTAAAAAAAAAAAATGGCAAGGAGAAAGAGCAAAGTTGGAGCTGTTCACTGTCTTAGGAAGAATGCCAGGAAAGTTCCCTTTGAACAGGTGGCATTTAAAAGGGGATCTGAACAGAAGGAGGAACAAGCCATGTAGCTAGTTGGAAGAGGCTATGTAAAGGTCCTAAACCAGAAGCCTCTTTTGGCATGCTTCAACCACGAGGAAGTCAATACGGCTAGTTAAAAACAAAAACAAAAACAAAAAAAAAACAAAACAAACAAACAAAAAAAACCCCACAGGGAATAGAGGTAAGTAAAGGGGTCAAAGAAAGCTCTTGCCTCTGAAACACAGGGGGGCACTTTGAAAATACACAGTGTTCCAGTTTCCAAACCAGAGACTGTATTTCAGTTGGTTTGGGGTGAAACCCAGGTAAATATAACTTCAGTATTCCCGGGGTAACCCTCACTGAGAGACATGGTTGAGAATCACTGTAAGCCATGTAAATTAAATGATTCAACTTACATTTTTAAAAGGACCAGTCAGGTTTCTAGGTGGTTCATGAAAACAAGCAAGGAGGATAGAATGAAGTGGGATGGCCCAAGGATGCTGTTGGGTCATTACCGCAAAAATAGGAAATATAAATGTATATACTATATATATATTCATGTAAAAGAGTTTAAGCTCCATTTTAAGGAAGAGTTAAAGTTTAGATACCTCTGGTCATTTTAACATAAGATTTTTCTCATATTTCTACTAAAGCAATATGTTCTATGGAATGTCTACATTTTCCTGATGGCTGATGTTTCCTTTCTAGAATAACTTGACATATCCACTTGAAAATACTCTTCTTTCTGCAAAATATCTTAAAATAGCTTTCTTTTCCTGAACTCCAAATTGGTAACAGATTACAAATCCTTAAACTTTCCTGAATTCTTTTTTTTAAAGAGTTCTATTACCAAATTAAAAGAAATTTGCTTAACACACTATATATAAACAAAAATTCCAAATGCTGAGGAATGAAATACTTTAGAAGCATCTTTAAAATAATAAAATATAAAGACTAATTTCAAGTGAAAATAATTTTACAAATACATAGTATCAGGACAAGTAGCTCTAAATATCACATTTCCTATTCTAAGATGGTGCCAAACAACTCTGCTTAGTCAAACAAGAAATGTTACAATGTCACAAGTAATTTATTGGACTAAATTATTTCAGAATAGAGACACCTATAGCCTTGGATTTTTAGTGTGATGGCATAATCTGGGGGTGGAGAACTAAGTGTCACAATGATGATAGTAACCAAAGTTTACTTACATAAACCAAAAGTTGGTTTAATGTAAAGAATGGCGAAGTATTGCACGCGTGTAGAAAAATAAAGTGTGCTTGCAAAGACTGATTTGGCTACCAATAAAGCTTTAAGAGAGGAGAGTGCCAAACGGGGGCACATGAGCTTCTCTTAGCTTATAGAACAAGATCCGAATGCAGTGTTCCTTTCATGGCTGTAGCTTTTGTCTTGCCAGCAAAATTGAAAGTTGGAGAAAAAAAATATTTCAAAGTGGCAAACCAAATCCCAGTAATATTATAGACTGATCCAAAATGTAGCAGTATTTTGCTTGTTTGTTTTTTTAAGACAAGAACATTTAAGACAAAACAGGATTTAAGCTTAATGAACTTTTTTTTCCTGTTTAATTACTTGGCTTTGAGTTGTTTAAAATAATTTTGAAGCATTTCTCAGAAAATTTCACCAGTAGTAAGAACAACTGTTGATGTGAAAAAAAAAAGATTGTTTATAAAAGTATACTGATACAAATTGGCCAGCTCAATGTGTTTTGTGAAAATTCAATAGGTCGCTAAAGCTTTCATATAGTAAATTTGCTTAAGACATGTCTTTGCGACTTTTCTACTGCTTGAGAAAACACCACGCCCAAGGCAATTTATAAAAGGAAGTGTTTAATTTGGGGCTTGCACTTTCAGAGGGTTAGAGTCCATGATGGCCGAGTGAAGTCACAGCAGCAGGAGCAGGGCTCTCATTTTAATCCACAAGCAGGAAGCAGAGACAGGCACTAGGAACAGTGCCAGTTAAAGCTCAAAGCCCACCCCCAGTGGAAGACCTCTTCCAACATGACCACACTCTAATCTTTCCCAAACAGTACTACCAACTGGTCCGTTAAGTGTTTAAATACATGAGCATTTCTCATTCAAATCCTCACACTTATTATACTCATGAAGCTAAATAATGTTTTTATTTCTCAATAAAATAACATTCTGTGGGTTCGACCAACATCAATAAAAGCCTGTAATGTGTACCAGGGAATTGCTCAGTGTTAAAGCACCTGAAATAAAAGTTGTGATCTTAGAATAAATTTTCCATATAAAGGAAGAAGCAGAGTGGAGTGCAATTATATGGGACTGACATTCTGGTGAGATTTGAGTGAGAAATGACCCCAGAGGCTCACAAATGGCCATGTGTATGAAAACTGAGATATAAAGGCTGAGTAGAAGTTTGTTAGGGACTAGAGAAGTAGTTCAGTTGATAGAGGGCTTGCCCGGAATGCCCAATGTTCAGTCCTCAGCACTGCCTAAAACTGAGAATGATAGCCCATGTCTGTAACCTCAAGCACTCTGGAGGTAGAGACATGAGGATCAGAAGTTCCATGCCATTCCTCCTCAGCTCATAGTGAACAGGTGATCAGTCTGTACTACATGGGATCTTGTCTCAAAAAGAAAATAAATTTGTTAAAAATCAAGCACAGGACACCATTGTGGAGATAAGCCCCATGAAATATGCAGACATGGTCAAGGCTAGAATGTTTGTTGAGATACTTTACTCTTTGAGCCTAAAATACACTGTAGGAAACATGGAGTGTAGGGTGTGAAAGACAGGCCATAGGTCTTGATAGTTGCTTCTGTGTGCTCATGTAACCATTTAGTCACTGGCCTCCAAGTGAGGTATCATGAGAATTCATAATGTAATCATTAAGGACTTTTCTGTCTTTCAAGATCATATTATAGGAAATTATAAAGGTACAGAGAAAACTGTATGCTCATTACTTCAATTGGACAATTAACTTTCCTTTTTACCTATTTGAGTATAACTGGAACAGGTGCATAACATTTCTTCTTCAGGTCAATCTCCATGGAGTAGGTCAGTCTTCTCCCTGGAATATGGGAAATATTTTCCTCTTTCTTCATACTTCTAAATTTGGACTTGTGACCTTGGATGTTATAAGTGGTACATTGTACAGCATCAATATCTTGTTATATTCTTCAAGGAGTATTGAATTCTGCTTTGACTTAGCTTCATTTGAACCTCAGACCTTAAATAGTAGTTAGTCACCTTACTGAGCTGCTTGGCATGCACCCACATGCTGTTATCCTGAAGCTTGGTAGCCTCTATACCTCAGCTCTCAGCTTTCTTGGCATCCCTTCCTCTATTCCTCAAAGTGAAAATCAACGACACTGTTTCTGATCGTATTTTAAGTGCCCCTGTGGCTATCAGGTTGGACCTTCCCTCAGGCAAAAATGTAGGAAGAAGATGAGGTACTCTACAACTTCTGTTCCCATTTTTCAATTCTAACATCTTCTCATATTCTGAAGGTAATTATTCTTACAATTTATGCAAAGTTTATAGATATCGTTTGCAGGATGATTGTTCTAACAGACTGCTTGGGCACTGGTAGAAGTGGAATCCGAATTTATAATTTCATTATCATTTCTTTAATAAAAAAATAACCCCAATATTCATTAATGCTAAGCAGTAGAGTTAGCACTTACACCCTCATTGGCATCATATAAGAGGAATGTGTCACTGCTGTGTGACATGAGAGGTCGTCTCTGGGCTAGGGTGAGGAAGGAAAAAGAAGTCCTAGTTCTTATTGATGATGCCATCCTCATTCACTTCTTCAGCTTCAGTATGTTAGCATAAAGCCCATGTCATGTTTTCTTACATTTTGGGTTTCATTAATTACATTGCTTTGTCTAAGTGCCCAATCCCATCTTCACAAAATACACTCAGGGTTTTAGTATTCTTACAAGGCAACAACCATATATAGGACACAGCCCTAGGCACAAAAAAATCAAGCATGAATGTCTAACTATCAGCCATATCACAGTATAAAACTAGCCATATCTGACAAAAATGAAGAATCCCCCAGGATTTAAATTATGGATTATACTATTTAAAAAAGAATGCCTATCTACCATTATTAGCAACAATCGCCATTCCAAAAGAATAATATGCATGAATACATTAGGTCTTAATCATTTGGTAAGGTATTTGTTGAGCCCCTATCACGTGCTCTGAACTCTTCTAATCATATTCTAACACAGAGAAACATGCACATAACATTAAATGAAAGTAAAACATACAGAAATCTAGCAAATTGCAGTAACACACAGCACAATGCTATTCTTGTAAACAGTGCAATCAACAACTAAGTTTGCGGATGTAAATGAAGTCTACTAAAAGTTGTAGCATTTCTAAAAATAAAATATCAAAGTGGTGTTCACATCCAGCTTAGTAGAAAGCCAGTCCCAGGCCAGCTAGTGATATCAATGAGACCCTGTCTCAAAATACAATACTAATGTTTACTTTATCTTCCTTTCATTTGCTACTTTTCCCAATATTTTTGTATATTGTGATGGCTGAGCAAATGTGTTTCAATAAATGAGTGAGTCATATATTTGATTAAATGAACTTTTAGCTCTTAGTATCATTGCTCATATCAGCATAATTATTATATCTGTATCTTTATACACATATATGTCCTATATGAACATGTGTATCTTTAACAGGACAACACTTGAAACTTTTTACTTAAAGGGGAATTTAAAAAAAGAATTGCTCTAAGAAATAAAGATGCATTTGTAAAATTTCTGACTAAAGTAGTTGACACAATTTAGTTCTTGTTAAATTTTATTCTGCTAAGCGTGGACACGTGCCTGTCAAGACCAAGAGTCAAGGGAAAGACAACAACATCTCAACTGGAGGGCACAAGGGGTAAGGCAACACTTTAAAATTAATCGTAAAAGTTTGAGTGACAGAATTGACAGAAGGATTGCCAGAACAGAGGAGTCACAGCCAGGCAGCCCACAATGACCACAGGCTTCAGAGACATGAATTGGTCACCAGGAAATAATGGGGTTTCACGGTAAGCTTAATAATCCAATTTGGAATTTTTCCAAATTTAATCCTCCTACAGCACATCCAACAAGAAACCTGTAGCATGAATGCAGAGTTTATTGGGAAACTGGGAACTGAATATGGATCAAAAATCTCCACCAAGAAGAAAATTAACCATTGTAGGTAGGGAGTGGTAGCAGAAGACACCTGACATTGATTTAGGTCTCTACCAAACTGCTAGCTCCCTCAGGAACTCCAAAAGTACAGTAAAACCTAGAGAGTTTTGTCGCCAGTTAGCAACCAAAGCAAATTTTGATGGAGTCCCAAGGAAAAAGAGAAAGAAAGAGATTAAGTCACACAATGAGATAGGTACCACATATGAGAAAAATTTAGTCACTTAACGTCTAACATACGTACAGACATAAATACTACTGAATATTGTAAGCATATCCAAATGAGACCAAATAAATTAAGAAAACAAAAGTAGTTATGAAGGTGCAGCATAATTTAAAGATAGAACATTTGTGAACAGTACAATTAGAAGCAAAGAATAGGGAGTCAGCTGGCAGAACACACGGGCTACCAAGCAAGTGAGAGAGGACACAGAAATTCCAGCAGGAACACTGCACACAAACCTCACATCACTCTGTTTACAAACCTGGTCCCCATTCAGAGGGTAAGGTAAGAGCTAAGGTGTCCAGATGATGAAAGCTCTGTGTCTCTACCTGGGCATTGTCCTTTCTATTTTGGCTTGTACACAGCCAGAGCACACTGTGTTCTCCTCGCTATCATCTGCCTCAGTTTCCCTCCAGTCTCATATCCCTGACACTCTATCAGCCATTCCCTATGCACAATGTGTCCAGTGTTGTTGCTTTCCCCTAAAGCACCTAGGCAGCTGCTCTTCTCATAAAGAATAAAAAATCTTACACATGGAAGCCTTGTTATCTTGCTGGAAGCCCTCTGTCCCACCCCAAGTGATTCAGATGTCGACAGACAACACCTGGTAATTGGTGACAATTTCTCATAGTAGACAGTCTTAGGGCAAATGAGATCAATGAGACCTGAATGGTCTCATCATAGCAGAGCAGATGATGTGGCTTTAAAAAGTGGGGCTGAGAAAAACCCTTTCAGAAATGTTAAGCCGACCATTAATAAATGAAAGGCAATAACTGACCACAAATGTAGAGTGTGGCATACTCGGTATTTGTGCTGTTGTGAAGAAGACCATACAGGCACTTCTGTAATTCCATCAAGAAGCATTCTCTCCAAGAGATGGGCAGATGACTTCATTACCAAATACATACAGTAAGCTTAAAAAAAAGAAAAAGAAAAAGCTAGAAGTCACAGGAGAATAATATTTCAGCCAGTAAAGAATGATGCCCTCATGCTTTTTAAATAGGAAAGCATCTTTGATTTTATAAACCAGATTGTAGAAGTCCTAGTTCTCATTTCTGCTCTGTTTTGAAGTTCCATTTTCTTGGTGTTATGAAACTCGCTTGCCACTTGGAAAGCAAGGGTGACTTAGCAAGTCCATAAATTGGAGCTTAATGTTGAAACCAAGAACTCTAAAGCCATGGGGATTTTGTTTTGAAGATGACCACATTCTCTTCCCAAACCAACTCCCTTGCCACTGTGTGGAAGAGAGCCTGACCTCACAGATGAATGCTGGTGATGGAGAATTCCACTTCGCTCCAGAAGCCTAGGAAAAAGTTCATGTCACAGCATCCAACACAAGTGAGACTGCTTCAGAGCAGCCTACAGAGGCCAAACAGGATGCTGCAGCCACTTTTCAAGCCGGCTACTAGGGTTCATGATGCAAAGATAAAATATTTTTAGTTTAATAAAATATTGTTATTTAGTAGAATAAGTAGCTGTGAGTGTAGCATCAAAACTCAAAGTAAACAACAGCTCTGCTAGCTGGGGTGAGGGAGAGCAATCAGGATGGATTAAGAGAGATCATTGACTTCCTATATAAACAAATATGGGAGGCTGTCAGAGCCAGCAGACTGTTTCTATAGTAATATCCTAATTGCTTGGAGATCTCCTGGGGAAATTATTTCTCTCTCTGCTCTCTCTATTGGTATGTGAAACCAATCACACCCAAAATGAGATACTAGTACTTGCTAGAATCCTGAGCACAGAGAGAAGAGATGGGCTACCTCATTATGCCTACCCCTAAGAAAGAACTAGAAAAGCAGGCCAATTTTTCTTCCTTTGGTTTGTTTTGTTGTGGTTTTTGCTTGCTTGGTTTGGTTTGGTTTGTTTTTTTCCCAGCAACTTTTGCCTGCTGGCTAGGGCCAAAGATGGAAGAAAGAAAAGCATTTTTAAAAATCTCCTTTTTTCCCTGCTGTGGGGTGTTTTGTATGTCAAATGTGTTGATCTGATTGGTTAAAATAAATAAAGTACTGATTGGCCAGTAGCCAGGCAGGAAGGATAGGGTAGGCGGGACAAGGAGGAGGAGAATTCTGGAAAGTGAAGGCTGGGGCGGAGAGACTGCCAGCTGCCTCCATGACAAGAAAGAGATAAGGTAATGGTAAGCCACGAGCCACGTGGCAAAGTATAGATTAATAGAAATGGGCTAAATATAAGAGTAAGAGCTAGACAATGGTAGGCCTGAGCTAATGGCCAAGCAGTTTAAATAATATGAATGTCTGTGTGTTTATTTTATAAGTGGGTTGTTGGACTAACAGGGCTTGGTGGCACCTGGAGAGAAGCTCTCCAACTACATTTTCCATTTCTGATATTAGTGAATGAGAAAAGAGGAAAGCACTCCCAAGCTGGGTGGGGAACAGAGAGCTGTAATGAGCCAAAGGAGTCCTTTTTTTGCCATGGCTTACAGGTTAAATCACAGGGAATTTGCTTGGGTCTACTTGTTCTTGCTCAAAGATTCGAAAACTATTGTAAGGAAATAGCTTACAAACCTATCAGTACAAATCTGTTTAGTAGACTATTTTCCCCATAGCTTAAATTATCTCAATTTTATTGGATCCTTTGTGTTAATTAAATCAGAACACTGATTAATTAGGAAAGTATAAAATATGTGTGCTGAAGACAATTATTCTGTGACATTGCAGGTGAGGAGGTGAGGCAGGTGGAGAGCAAATATGGCATCCGTCTAGCAGAGCACTGTTGACTTTGTGTTTAAATTTAATTAAAACCCGTTCCGGCTTCCGAGTGCCCGAAGACATCCCAGGTTTCCAGAATAGTCCTATTGGTTTGAAATCAACTCAAGAGGGAATCCACAGAGAAGGCTGAATTGGGGCTAGAGTTTGAACATGGTTTCCCTTTATATGAGAATTAGGAAATGCTTCCGATTAACCATAGTATGCTGAGTTTGAAGGAATCTAGTACTGATAGTCTAACAGCAAGGCTGAGCAGGAATGGGTGAGTCTCTGAAAGGATGATTCAGCCAGCACCAAGTCTAAGTGCATCGGATGATGGAACCACCGGCACCAAACAGTACATAGGAAATGCCAAAGACTTGTTGGGTGAGAGACGTTCCACAGGCACAAGGACTGAGAGAGGGCAATTAGACAGAAAAGACTAACATTTGTTATCTACATATGTGAAACAATCAGATGATAAAATGGTTTAAAGAAAACTAAAGAAATGAAGAATAGTTATCACTTTGAAGATGTAAACATGGTCTTTATCCATAACAGAAAAGAGTCAGGAAGAGGAAAGGAAGAAATTCTTCCAGTCAACACACCCTGTAGTGTTTTAGCTTATAAATACCCACTAATACAATACGTCTACATCACAGAGCCAGCTAGGAATGTGATTTATCCATGAGTGCATAGAAAGTGTTTGGAAATTGTTAAGTCACTCAGGAAATTCAGGTTTGTACAGGAGGACAAATAGCTCTTCCTCCCAGCATGCAGAGCATGTCCACCACTGCGTTAATTATCAAAGCATAGAAAAACAACTTGTTTCAAGTGCAGCTTAGAAATACAGACACAGATGGAAATTGCAGGAACCGACCATGAGAACACAGTGTAGTCTGCCACAGAGTTAGAAAACCCAGCTAGTACCTTCTTGCACTTAAGCCAGGAAACAAGAAAAAGCAAACACAATAGATTTGACAAGACCTCTAAATGAAACCTTAGCTTCTTCTTTTGGGGAATCACAACAGAGCAAACCATTGACTGTTTCATCCCTAACTCGGCAGCATTCAAACCGTAACACCCAGCAGGGTATTTATCCCACTATCCTTTGCCCAAATACAGATTTCCATAAAATCAATTAATCTTTGGAGTGGAAGGGTCCTTGGGGGTCATGAAACCCAATCTCTCACCCAACACTCCCACAGCCAGAAGATTATCTAGTCTATGCTCCCTGCTGGGGCGCTTACCACTGTGGAGGGCAGCTCTTTCCACTGATGAATAGCCACAGTTATTAGAGTTGCTAATATTGGGTTGAAATCTGCCCCCTGGTAATTGCCACCCACTGGTCCTAGCTTTGTCCTCTGAAGCGTTTCAGAGTCTAACCCCTCACTATCACCATGACAACTCTTCAAATATTTGAAGGCAAAGAAAAGTTCTCCAGGCAGGCTGTGCACTCTCGGCGTTCATGGTTCTTCATTTAGAAGAGGCCCTTTACTCCCTCAAGGCACCATCCTCTCATTGTATCAATGATCAATGTCAATGCTAAGATATACTTATCAGAACACAAGACAGTATTGCCTTCAGTGCCCCCATGCAAATGTTCCTGTTCTTTCTGAGGGAATGTATAGTTGTCTGTAGGAGAACAGAATGTTATTCAACCCCCTTGTGTAAAATGTAGTGCTTACTACCAGAAGCAGAAACAGTTGTGTTCAATCCCGACATCCTGGGTGGAAGTTTTCAAAGGAAGCATTATAAGGTTGACTTCAGTCTCAATAAATGACTTCAGAGACTCATGATATAAAAGACTGTCCTCTAAGCTTTATGGGGCATTCAAGATGTTTAGATCTGATAGAAAAACAGTCATGTAAGTGCACAAGTAGATGGCACAAAACAATTGCAGGAAGAAATGAGATAAAATAGCCAGTGTGGAAGAAAGAGACCAGTTCCGAGTGTGTGGTCTTGAAGGCCTCACAGAGGTGGGAAGAGGCAGGAACAGAGGAGGGTTTGAAGGATGGGTTAGACTCTAGTGAGCATAGGAGTACATGGCAGGAGAGGGAGACTCTAAACCAAAGAAATTGGAGGAAGAAGGCTGTGATCCCCACGGGGAAATAACAGCTCCATTGGCTGAAACGCAAAAGGCAAGAAGGGAAGGAGTGGGCATGAGCATCCAAATGCCATCTGAAGGAGTGAGATATTTTTGAACACAACATTGCCAATTATGTTAATGACATAAATTTGACAAATCACCATCATTGGTAATGACTTTTCACTCAGTCTGGGGATTTCTTTTTTCCCATCTTCTTCATATATTCAAATTGAATTTGGCCACACAAACACTAGAGAAACCACACATGTGGGTATTTGGATAAACACAGCAGGCAAGACTGCTGTATTTTTTCCTTCAGTGCTACTCACATGCCATTCAGGGTGTTGTGTTTACACAAATGAATTCCCACTTACTGTATCCATACTGATGAATAAGCGAGTTTTTTCTAGACGGTACTGAGGTACAGAGAGCTTGAGACGCTTGCTCAGAGTACACAGCTAACAGAGAAGAGTTAAGATTTGAAGTTAGAGACTTCATTAGTTTTATCATTCTATGTCTTCACTGTAAATGTGTGACTCTTTTCTAAACAATCTGTTTATAATTCCACTAACTCAAGGCTCTTTTTTAAGGTTGTTTTTAGCCCACAGGATGAGCCAGAGCAACTTTTTTGGCTCTGTGTCTATCCCTTCATCTTCCGGAACTCTTCCACTGAGCTGGATACTGATTAAGGGGCTCATTTAACACGTTGAAAGCCAGGAACCGTGAGTCATCTCAGCAAACAAACCATACTTTACAGTTAAGCAAAGGAAAACTCTCCTGCGGTAAAAATATATCTATAGATCATCCGCAGCTCCCCTCATACCTCCTCTGGAGCAGTTTCCATAATTAAGAGTCAACTAATCCCGCTGCCAGCCCCTCCCTCTGAACAGCTCCAGACAGATCAAAATGGAACCCGCTGTTAAAATCCCAAAACAGAAAATTCCACTGCACCCCCAAGGTAACCAATCCCCCAGCTGACCACTTAGAGATCCACTTATTCATCAACTCTTGAAAGTTTATTTACGGGTTTCCCAATGAGTGCATTTGGAGGGCTCTCAGGCCCCCTGAAACCTGCTTTGTTCCCTGGGGCTTCTGGCTCTGTTTCAGATACCAGGTCCTGATTTGCTTTCTGCTTCAGGTTTCTCAGCTACTGAGACTTGCTGAAGTTAGCAGGGCGGGAGAGGAGGCTGAGTGGAAGACTTTCCTCTAGAGGGCATTGTTCTTGGAGTGGAGAAAGAGTGGGGCTGCCAGAAACTTCCAAGAACTGGAACTCTGAAGGCCTGCCCTCTCCCAACACATCTCACACCTCTCCTTCATGCAAGTTTGTGTTGAAAATGGGCTAGGCTACACTGAGGAAGAGAGCCCTCAAACTATTTCAGGAAACGCAGTCCACTCTGACAGTAACCAGCTGTTCCTATATGGAACAAAGTATAGAAAATATGGCTCTTCGTGGTAGAAGTAGGGAGCAGAACATTAACAATTCAGATGCTTCCCCCTTATCTGCAGATGAACAGGGGCAGGGCAGGACGGAGCGGGTGTGGGGGGAGCTGTGGATTGCAGAGCACCTGCTGGGAGGAAACCCTCTTCTGTGGTCCCAGGGTAGCACTACACCTTAGAACATGAGGTTTCCCTGCAGTAGAAGGGGATGGTAAGGTTTGACATTGAGAATGGAATATCCTGCCTTGAGATATTTCTAGGCCTAGAGCCCGTTAGCATCCTCTCCGTGTTGATGAGATGTAGGAGAGCAAAGGATAACGGACAGAAAGTCCTTATGCGATGATGCTGTGGAGTCAGGCACCCTGATTCTTTCTCGTTCCTCTGGCATCTATTAAAAATCACGGAGTGCCATGGGCAAACTTCAAAGGGATTCCCCTAAGGACTACTGGTGCAGGAGAAATACAGCATGGCTTTTAACTTTTGGGTTAAAGATCAACAAACAGATCAATGGTTAATATAAAAGACTGCTCGAAGCCAACAAGGCAAATGTTTACTAAACCCTTCTCATGTACCAAATCCAAGGCTGCAGTGAAGATCAGTGTCTAGTTTAGCAGAGTAGTTGTGATTGCCTGTCATCTGCCTAGTACTTGACTTAAGACCAGCTGCTCTATGATAGTCTAGTCCATACAACCATCCTATCAAGTAGGGATGTGTAGTCCCATTTTATAGACATAAAAATAGAAAGAGAGCCAGACTGGGGTGGTCCACACTTTTAATCCCACTTGGTGGTGCACTTGGGAGGCAGAGGCAGGTGGATCTCTGTAAGTTCAAGGCCAGCCTGATCTAGTTCTAGGAAAACTAGGACTGTCACACAGAGAAACTCTATCTGGGGGTGGGCGGTGGGAGGGAGTTACTTAGCCAGGGATACAGTTTTATAGGGAGAAAAAGATTGGATTGAACCCAAGGGCCTCTCCCTGTCAGGCCCTAGGTCTTCCTGAGATACCATGGTAAGGGTGGCTATACTCCCAACAGTCCATCTTATTTTCATATGACATTCTTTTCAACAGACTATCTCCTACTAATGCCAACTATCCTCCAGGAGAGGAAGAAAAGGGGGAGTGTAAACCCTAGGAGAGAAAAGCAACTCATCTTCCAACCTTCTTCTTTGAGGGGGAATAACCCAGATCAGCATCCCCCAGTGTTTGTTTGGGGAGACAAGGAGGCCCTTGAGACCTAACATTTTTTAAAGAAAAAAAAAAAAAAAACACTCATATAATCAGCTTTGTGTAACTAGTCAGTTCAAAGCTTACTTGACCTCCTGCCCTACAGGACTGAGAGCTCACAAAAGAATTGGTGATGAGGAAGAAGGCCGCCACCCACCCCTCGGTTCTTCCAGGGCAATCCAGCTATGGAGGTGTAGCTCCCTGGGCAGAATTCAGCCAGGGCCATTTGCAGGCTGTGTGGGTGTCAAGAAATAGACGGGCTTCCATCCACTGATGGTTGAGTGAGTCATCCGGCCCTCTCGAGTTCTAATTCTTCATCTCTAGAATGGAATAAGTAGAAAGCTGTCTTGAGGATTAGTGAAAAAAAAAATGGTATAAATAAGTTAAATGTACGTACCAGATGTCAAGTAAGACTTAATACGTTTTAGCTGTGACTTTTTAAAAACTATGTTAAATTCTGAAGGTGAAACTATAAAGGACTTGTGAAAATACACTATAAACTTCACAGTCCTATATCAATGTCAATGTAGCTTGTTATTCCCAGAAATTCCCTAGCCTCTATAACACGCAGCTGTTCTGCAACTACTTCCTCCTAATTGAAACATTCCCTCCTGGAGGGAGAAAGGACGCCCTACAGACTCGGGAAGCTCTGGAAGTTACTGGACTCACAAAGTAGCTCACTTCTAAAAGCTCAGGCAGTTTCTCTGGACAGAGGACTGTCCAGTGGCACTGCCTGAGGGCTGCACAGAGATCTCCAGAGACACACCTTTCCTGAGTCCTCACGCCTGTCTTTGCAGGATTTTCAGTGATAGAACCACCTTTGGGTCACCCATGTTCTTGTAAGTAACCAAAAACAACAAACAACAACAACTCTCATTGGTCCAGCAAGCTACACTTGGATGCAATCATTGATTTGGTCACTGTCAGTACCCAGATAGAGTAATAAGATGTTTGTTCATGTCTCCTCGCGAAAGATCACCCAACAGCAGCAATCCACATCTTCTATGGCTGCTGAAGACTAATTATGTGGTTTGTTAAGTTTTCATTATTCCTGTGCTTCTGGCCTTTGTTGGAAAGAGGCAATTCTTCTCTTCTCATTCCAGAAATGGAAATTAGTTTTCAAGAACCCACTTCTTGGGAGTGAGACACAAGTCAGTGAAAGTGGTCAAGTAGCAGTCTGCTATCACAAAGGTACAGGAGACCAGAGAGCCCCCCCCCCCAGCAGATCAGAGGACAGTATAATGGGGGTAATCCACAAGGATGGATTGTTCAAGTGCTCAAATTCAAGCTAACCCACATCATTCTGGGATTTCAAATATCATCTAAAAACTGGAGGCATCATAAAACATATCCAAACTGTGATAGGCAATAGTGTGCCAAGCATGGAGTTTCTGGAAACAGCTGGTAAGAACGCTTTGCCTCCTTCTACAGTGAATTCTGGGGAACACATTTCTTGTGCAAGTAAGAGCCTCCTGGATAGCTCCTCTCTCCAAATGCTTGGTTAATTCTTCTGTGTTCTCAGAGGAAGTAGATGACATCTTTACTATAAGCCTAACAGGTTGGACACAGCAGGGTGAAATCCAGGTCCCTAAAGGAGGTGAGCATCCTTCCCAAGGAGGCCAACTGCCCAGATGCACTAAAAGCAACTATCAAAACTCACTGCAAATCCATGTGCACAGCCATACTTACCCAGCCAACTGTGGGCACTTGATACATGAGCATGACCGACGCCCAGATGTTCTACACCAAGACCTCACTTGGGTTTGAGTGGAGGATCTGACAGCAGAGACAGGAGCTCCAGAGCAGTCCTCCTTCCCTTCCATCTGCTCATCCTCTACTGCTCTCTCCCTCTCCTTTCTTCCCTGAGCACTTTCCCCACACCACCTTCTGGCCTGCTACTCTTTCTATCATGTCCACACAACTCCAGAAACGTGTTCCTTAGTAACAGACACCAGTTCTGCCACAAGACTCTCCTCACCAAGAACTGATGTGATTCTCCTCATGCGACAGTGGCTAGCTCACATCTTTAAACACTTGAATTACATATAACATTTACTTTATATATACATATATATATATATAATTTATATTTATTATATGCATATTCTCAGATGTATAAATCTGTATATATATTAAATAATATAAAATTATTTAATCTTAGAAAAATCATTGCTAGGTTAGCTAATGGAAAATCTGCACTGACTTTCAGGGGGCCTTCCAGAGGCTGTTCCCCATCACAAGAGAAAACAAGTTCTGCTTCCATGTGACTCCAGCTTTGCCAAATCATGGCTGCTGATTCAGTGTTTTCACCTCTACACAGAAATATTTGCAGTAGCTCCTATATTTAACAAGCCATCCAGCATGTGCTGAATGTTTTATAAACACAAAATAAGGATACATTTTTTTAGGCAAAAAAAAAAAAAAACTAGTAATACTAAATAGTGCTGAGGAAGCATCATAATTTGGAACAATATACTTGATGTATAAGGTTTTTTTTTAAGTTTTGTTTGGGTAGCTATTACCTTAGAACTTGAGAAAAATATACACAAACTGCTGAGATATTAAACATAATCATGTTGAGAAGCCAAAGAATTTTATTGGTTTGCTTATAACCAAACACTCACAAATGAAATTTACCTTTTACTATAGCCCGTCTTGTATATTATGTAGACCTTCCTTTTCACTCAGGCTAAAACCAGTTGCTGTAATAGCCCCTTAAAATGAATTGCATTAATTTTGAACTCCTTTGAAAAAATTCCAAAAGTAGAGAATTTATTGGGTGGTGGAAGGTTACATAATTTCTTTGATACTTTAGGGCAGTGCTTCTCAACCTTCCTGATGCTTTGACCTTTTAATATAGTTCTTCATGTTGTGGTGACCCCCAACCATAAGGTTATTTCATTGCTACTTCATAACTGTAATTTTCCTACTGTTATGAATTATAATGTAAATATCTGATATACAGACCCCAAAGGGGTCATGACCCACAAGTTGAAAACTCCTGCTATAGAAGACACCCCCTCCCACAATGAGCTCCTAAAGCTGGGTGTCCTGTGTCCTGGCTTAGTAGCTTGTTATGACATAGAAAATGCAAAGTCACCTGCATAGCATCATTGGGTCACTTCACCCAGAGTAACTCCCTCCAATAGTATTGCTTTTAACCACAAACAATCTGATGGTCTACAAGTTTACAATATACAAACAAACTCTCAGAGCCTTGAGTCTACTACCTAAATCACATCCTCATAAAACCACATAGCCGCTGAATTTGGATCTCAACTCTACAACTGATGGGGTATGTAGTCTGCATACAACATTTATCCCCATGAGCTCCTGTTTCCTGGTTATAAACTGGAGATAATCATATGTATTGCAAAATGCTATGGGGAATAGGTAGGATGGCATACATAAAAGTTCAGCATATGCTGTATGTGGTGGTGCAAGTCTTTAATTCCAGAACTTGGGTGGCAGAGGCTGGTAGATCTCTGTGAATTCAAGATCGTCCTGTTCTACACAGAGAGAACAGGCCAGTCTGGGCCACATAGTGAGATCCTGTATCCCCACCACCACCATCAAAAAAACCATAGACTCAAACCATAGCCTATAGTAGTGCTTCTCAACTTAGAGGTCATGACCCTTTTGGGGTGTCACATATCAGATATCCCACATATCAGATATTTACATTACAATTCATAACAGTAGGAAAATTACAGTTATGAAGTAGCAATTAAATAATTTTATGGTTGGGGTTCATCACAGCATGAGGAGCTGTATTAAAGGATTGTGGCATTAGAAAGGTTGAGAATCACTGGTCTAGACATATCATTAGAGTTCTATATGGTGGCTAAACCTGAAATTTTTAAGATTTTTTTTAAAAATTATGAGTATATGTGCATTTGCACATGAGTGCAGTGCCTTGAGGAGACCAGAATAGGGTGTGCCTTGGAGCCAGAATTATGGGCAGTTATGAGACACTGACTCAGATAAATCAAACATGGGCCTCTGCAAGAGATTTAAGTTCACTTTAGTGCTCTCAATCACCAAGCCATCTCCGCAACTCCAGCCATCTGATACTCATTCTACCTGGAACTACACATGTCCAGCCCTGGAATGTAAGTGTGCATACCTTCGTGTCCTTTGTTGCCCATCCCAAATTCCTGGAACCTCAGTCTGGAAAGTTGTGGGGTTTCTAGGATCACATTGACCCCTCCTGTAGAGGTTCTCATGCCCAGAAATTACAGGTTTGCAGTTGTTTTGAAAGTATCAGCTTTCAAACACAATTACAGTGTCTTCAGGTTTCTGTTGCTGTGAGAAAACACCATGACCAAAGGCAACTTGGAAGACAAAGAGTATTTCACCTTACAGCTTATAAATCCATCTCTAAGGAAAACCAGGGCAGGACCCTGGAGACAGGAATTAGAGCAGAGGCCATGGAGGAACACTACTTTGTACCTTGCTTCTCATGCCTTGTTCAGCCTGCATTCTTGTAGTACCACAATCACCAGCCCAGGGGTGTCACTGCCCACAGTGAGGTGTACCCTCCCATATCAATGATGAATGAAGAAAATGCCCTACAGACTTGCCCACAGGCTTTTATGGTAGGGTCATTTTCTCAGTTAAGGTTCCCTTTTCCCAAATGACTCCAGCCTGGGTCGAGTTGCTATAACTAGACAGCACAATCAGGGGTGTTTTGTTCTGTTTCATGGAAAGTAGTCATTACTAAACGAAATTTGACATGGAAAGTACAGCCTCTATAAGAACAGTAAAAGCTGCATATGTGCAATGGTGAAGGTGTGTGGACTGGGAATGAGGCAAGTGCCAGCCTCAGGAAGCGTCCTTCCTTTCCCATAGTGCACCTCCTTTACAACCCCCAAAGCCAACACACAGTTCCCGGAAATCCCAAGGGTGTTTGGAGAGCCAAAGTGAAGAGGTCACATGCGCCTTCCCATTTCAGGACAGGGAGTCTGGTAAGAATAGCCCACTCTGGCCCCATGGCTGATCCAGCCAGCTCTTTCATCAACATTAGATACCAACACAGACGTTAACTATTGAGAAGCCACAACCAAGCTGAGACCCATGTGCTTACCTCACTCACATCCTTGGGGTCTTTAATGATGTCTCGTTTTGGTCAATTACTGAGGCTCAGAGTAGAATCCATGTTAGCCACCCTTGTTAGCCACCCTGACCACTGTTAGTTTCAGTGCAGAGGACATATGTGGAAATCAGACCAGGTGCTTCTGAACTGAAGAAAGGAAGAAGGTTACCAAACTCGGAAGGTCTAAATCGGTCTCCATGGTTCACACCTCATTTCAGACATCTTCCCACAGACCACGCAGCTAGCTACACCTCATCTGATTCTAAATTGGGCAGAGCAGGCATAACGACATTGGAGTATTGGAGACAAGGTCTTGCCCTGGTGTCGAGTTTACTTCATTCTCCCAAGCGGAAGGAATAAAGAAAGTGTTGTGCTTTGACTTGGGGACTATATATACACCTTCGTAATTACAGATGTGAAACCATCTCCTTTTGTACGAAACTTCTGGCTAGAACCATAGTTTTAAGGCTCTAGATAATAGCTTTCCAGTAGCTATTTGTATTTCTCTTCAGAGTGACTGTCAGTGGTGTCTTTCCTTGCAGAAATGTACTCCACAAAGTTACATAAGATGATTGTATTTCTGAAAGCAAAAGGACCCTCTATCTAGTGGGAAGCAGAAAGGGTGTGTATATAATCCTCAGTCATCTCAAGCACTTTCCACAGCATAACATGTAACAATGAAACCATTATAACTATTAAGTTGAAGCAACTACAGAGCACTTTGCAATGTAAACTCTTCTGTAAAATAATACATGCATAAATTAATTTCCAGGAGAAATCGTGTGTGTGTGTGTGTGTGTGTTGTGTGTATGTGTGTGTGTGTGTGTGTGTGTGTGTGTGTGTGTTTTCGTGAAAGGGTGCATGTATGCATGTGCATGTGCATGTTTTAACCAGAGGTCAGCTTGGGATGTTGTTCCTCAAGACATATCATTTGGAAGGGTTGTGTTACTTTGTATTTGTTTACAAGGGTACAAGAGGCACATGTGTGAAGTACAGTGACTCTGTGGAGGTCAGAGGACAACACAAGTCAGTCCCCTCCTTCCCCCATCACATGGGCACTTAGGATCAAACTCAGAAGAGAGGCTTTGTGGCCAAAACTTTTACCCATTACACTGTATTGGCATCCCCCCACACCTTGGTTTTTTTCAAACAAAGTCTCTCCCTGGGACCTGGGGCTTTCTGATTAGGCTAGGGTATATGGCCACCAAGCCCTGGTGACCCATTTGTCTCCATTTCTCCAGTGCTGACATTACAAGCTTTTTACCTAGATTCTGGGGATATTGAACCTTGTTCCTTGCACTTGCCCAGCAAACACTTCACTGACTGAGCAATCTCTCCAGGATGCAAACCTTATTTTTAAAGGCAAGTGTTAATTATGTCCAAGCTGTACTCTTCTCTCTGTGGGCTATATTCTCTATTGGCACAGCTTGCTTTGCTCTCTTTCAAATGGTCCCTTGCAAATCAATGAGTGGTTGCTAATCTAATAAAGTCATGTCAGCCTGAGTTTGTTTTACTTGGCTCATCTATGCCCTTTCCATCTGAAAGCTTAAAGTAAAGAGATTTGTTTAATCCTAGACTTTGTGTTTGCTCTTGGAGAGGTGCAAGAAAAAATATTCCTGAAAGAATCATGTTTTGCTAGTCGTGAACTGGAGAGAAACAGAATGTGTGGGTCTAGGAGACACTGAGAAAGCTAACTTAAAAACAGAACCTGCTGCTCAGCCTTCTGGCTGAAGACTGGAAAGTGCCAATATTCTGGTCTGAATGGGTGGCTGTGTTTCACAGATATCCATGCTGTTGTGGGATTAGTCACAAAATGAGGAAACTGTAAGCCATTGAAATGCAAGCAAATTAAAACAAATTTTTTTAAGAAAACAATAGTGCAATTTACTGCAGCGCACAGACAGAATTCTTTTTCCCTGTCCATGATCTTAGATTAGTTGTTGACTTTAGTTGGAATTGGACAGTTTGGAAATTTGTGGGAGTATTAAAATTTTAATTAAAATGTAATTATATCACTTTTCCCCTGCCCCATCCTCCCTCCAACCCTGCCATGCCTCTTCCCCTCAATCCTTTCAAATTGATGGCCTCCTTTTAAGACATGAAAGATTAAAAATTAAATACCAAATGTATGCATCAACTATTTTTGCTCATTTTCTGTGTCTTACTTGTGTGGTGGGACAGTCACTAGTTTGTTTTAAATTAAACTATCTATTGCAATCCTGATAAGAAAAAATTCAGTAGAAGTACAAAAAGTACAAAGGAACAAAGAAGAATAAATGTGACCAGATGAATAACTACAAAGGAAAGAAAACAGCACTTCAAAGCCATGTTGCCGAATGCAACTCCAAGATCTAAGTCAACTAACAAAAAAGCAGAGATGGAACCTGGAACACTCATCAAAGTAATTAATGTGAAACTGAGTGTTGAACAGCTGAGTCAAGATGGTCCCTTGCAATTCCCAGAGTTATAACGGCTGGCTTTTCCTGAGGACTGACAGAAGTCTCAACTGCTTCATGGAGAAAAGATAATCTGATTCAGAATGAAGTATACTCCAATATGCCACCTTTTTGTTTTGCACTTACTTCTTCTGAGTTAAGCCTTCCCTTCCTGAAGAAGCTGAGAAGACTTGTAAAACTCCAGAAGCTAAGGAAACTTACAAGACTCAGGAAGCTTGGGAAATTGACAGGACCCAGGGACTCAGAAAGTTACAAGACTTCTAAGGCCTCTTCCCCAGATAAGTTAATCTGGGCTGGAGGTAGGTGTGGATGCTAGGAAGAGAAGCCTTCTATGATGCTGCCTGCTAGTTTTGCAGGAAGCTTATCATTTCTGTGAGTGATCACTTACGATCTGCAGATATCTCACTGTGTCCTGTTGTGGTTGTCTGTGATGGTCTCCATTTGCTGTAAAGAAAAGACTCCCTCATGATGGGTACTAGCCACTCTTATTTGTGGGTGTAAGGATAAGATTTAGAATGTAGTAAGGAAGTATGTGGCTCTAGCAAAGTGATGGTAGCAGCTTCTTTTCAAAAGCCCATGACACCACTAGCCCCAGGAAGCTAGTTAGGTTTCTAGTACTAGGCATGATTTCTCTCCTGTTGAGTGGGCCTTAAGTTCAACTGGATATCTCTTGGTTGCCATTGACATTTGAATGTCACTTACTGCACCTTTTAGCATATCTTGCCATGCTGGTAATGCCATGGCTTATAGGTGAGCAGAACTGTTTAGTTGATTCCCTCCCTTGGCAGCTTGCATTGTATTTTCTGGAACCATGGAAACTAGACCATAGAAGAGAGGCTTTCAGGTCAGACTCAGTTCCAGTCGTTTGAGTCTCGTGTCCTAAGTGGATGCTCCCTGGCAATAGAAGCCCACCCTCCACCTCTGAGAGGCAGCCAAGGGCTACATGGAAACTATATTGTTTGGGGAGTCACTTGGACTACCATTACCAATCATTTGAAAGGAGGTCTCATTATGCCTGCATGCCTGCTATATGGGGTTTTCTCTTGAGGTTTTGTTGTTAGTTTATGGTACTTGTGGGGATCTTGTCAACCCGAGTGACTTAACTTCCTCAAAGATATAAGTACGTAATGCACGTACATGTGTGCATGGTGAATTGTTGACCTTAATTATTTGGTCAATGGAGTCCTACTCAGAAAGTCCTTTCCTAAATCTGTATCATGTAGGTTACTGCCTATATTTTCTTCTATCAACTTTAGTGTTTAAGTTTTCATATTGAGATCTTTGGTTCACTTGGATCCAATTTTTGTGCAGAGTGATAGATATGGATCTAATTTTATTCTTCCACATGTGGACATCCAGTTATCCCAACATTTGTTGAAAATGATGTCTTTTCTTTAGTGTATTTTTTTTTTGCTTCTGTGTCAAGTATTAGATTTCTATAGTTACAACTACTCAGGTTTGGACCTCCTATTTTGTTAAATTAGTCTACTATTTTTGTGCCAGTACCATACTGTTTTTATTACTATAGTGCTATATTTTCAAATTTGAAACAATCTTTTCAGCATTCTTCCTTTTGCTCAGGAATGCTTTTGGCATATCATACAAGATATAACATACAATACTACAAAGAATCTCACACATATAAATGTTCATAGTAATCCAGAGTTAAAATTCCAAATAATCTCAACATAGGAAATTGCTGAGGAGAAGACGTGTGTAGACAGATGAATCTCTCCAGCCTGTCTGTTCCCAAATAATCAGTCAGAAGCTTAATATTAATTACAAACTGTTTAGTCTATGGCTCAGACTTATTATTAGCTAGTTTTTACATCTTAAATTAACCCATCTCTATTAATTTATGTATCACCATGTGGCCAGTGGCTTACTGGTATTTTCACATCTTACTTTTTGGGCAGCTCATTGGCATCTCCCCAACTCCACCCTCTTCTTCCTGTATCGCTGCTTGGATTTCCCACATGGATCTATTCTGCCTTGCCATAGGCCAAAGCAGCTTTGTTTATTAACCAATGAGAGCAACACACATTCAGAGAACAGAATGACAACCCACAGCACATTCTTATGTGTCCATGCCACAGTATATGTGTGGCAGTCAAGGACAGCTTGTGGAAATCAGAGTGTGGGTGTCCATGCTACTGCACATGTGTGGTGGTCAGGGGACAGCTTGTGGAAATCAGGTATCTTTGTTCACTATGTGGATTCCAGGACTCAAGACATTAGGCTTGGTTGTAAGCCCTCACCTTCCATTATCTCACTGACTCAATAATATGTTTTTAAAACTTTCTTGGCTAGGCCTGGTAACAAATGCCTTTAAACCCAGTACTTAAGAAGAAGAGGCAGGTGTATTTCTTTGAGTTTGAGGCCAGCCTGGTCTACAGTGAGTTCCAGGACATCTAGGGCTATATAGTGAAACCCTGTGTGGTAGTCTGAATGTAATTGCCCCCCCCCCCCAAGCTCATAGGGAATGGCACTATTAGGAAGTGTCGCTTTGTTGGAGGAAATGTGTCACTGTACGGGTGGGCTTTGAGGTCTCCTATGCTCAAGTTATACCCAGTGTCACAATTCACTTCCTGTTGCCTATAGATCAAGATGTAGATCTCTCAGCTCCTCCAGCACTATGTCTGCCTGCATGTCACTATGTCTTGCCATGATGATAATGGACTAAACCTCTGAAACTGTAAGCCACCCCAATTAAATGCTTTCCTTTATAAGAGTTGTGGTTATGGTGTCTCTTCACAGCAATAGAAACCCTAAGACACCTGTCTCAAAAAAAATTTTTTTTTAAATCAAAAGATAGCTACTTTAGATATCCTCTAATAAAACCTTCCTTCTGGTCAGTCTTCCAGGAGGCCACCAGTGAAGGCCCAACCATGTTCACAGAGCTTTTCATCAGCTTGTTAGTGGCCCACTCTCCAATGAGCACAGAGCCAGGAATCAAGCAATATTTGAGGGGAATCAAAGAGGAGATATAAAACCTCAGACAGAAAAAAATTAATTGGAAGGAAAACAGTCTTCTGTGAATAAAACTTTAAAATACTATCATTAATATTCTCAGAGAAATGAGAACAGTGTTAGCTCTTAAAGTAACAGAATGCCTTTAGTAAGGAATGTTCAAAACAAAGATCTCTTCAAATCAGAAATATGACAAGTAATGGCTGAAATATATCTGGGAACATAGAGACAGAGGCAGGCATCAAGCTTCATAGAGGATGAAACAGATTGGTTTAATTAATTAATTAATTAATTAATTAAATACAAACTGCACTAGGGCTTTTGAATCACAAAACTAGAATTTTGGAGGGAGACAGCCTATAAAAATTAATGTCACATCCAGTTAATTATCAATTAATTGTGAGTGTAGAATAAAGATACTTTCATATGTGTAATCCACCTTTCAGAACTGTTCTTCAAAACCTACTGAAGGGGGTGATCCTCCAAAATGAGACAGTGAAATAAATAACATAAGGGATTCCAGAATAAGGATCCCAAACAAAATGATGAACAAATTCCACAAACAGTGGTGAGCAAAGTATGGAATATTCCTTTACACTATGTAAAATACATGTCTCTGTGATTGGTTTAACAAAGAAGCTGACTGGCTAATAGCTGGACAGGATAAGGTTACGTGGGAGAACCAGACTAAGGACACTGGGAAGAAGAAGGACAGAGTGAGACACAGAGAGGAAACAGGAGGTGCAAGATGAAAGAGAGGTAACACCATGTGGCAGGATGTAGATTAATATAAATGGGTGAATTTAAGTTGTAAGAGTTAGTAACAAGTCTAAGCTATTGGCTAAGCATTTACAATTAATAGTAAGTCTCTGTGTCAGCTATTTGGGAACTGGTGGGTGGGAAGGAAAACTCCGACGACAGCAGAGATCCCCAGGGTGGTAGCCTGGTGGTGGCCTAGGAAGGAACAGGTCCTCACTGAAGAAGATCAGAACGTTCTCCCAAAAGACACAATTGACAGGCTTAAGGATAGCAGCAGCATATTTAAACAATTGGCAGAAAGTTTGGGTATGAGTTAATAATGAGGGAGACTAGATTTTTATACTAAATAAATGAAAAAAAAAAAAAAAAAAAAAAAAAAAACAACGCCAGGGCAAGCAAAAATGCTGCAACCCTAACCACAAAATACGTTGATTTACCCAAAATGACAAATTTATACATCATTTGAATAAAAGGAGAAAGATTTGCTTAGAGAAGTAATGAAAGATTGGTAGGTAATGCCTAACACACTAACAGGAGGGGGAGGAGGAGGGAGGGAGAGAGAACAACAGTAAAGTATTTAATAAGCCTTTCAGAGCTGTTTGACTTTTTAACAAGGGAACAGCAACCACAACTTGACGGGACTCATGCTAACTGTGCTAAAAATACATTTCCAAAGACTCACATCTATCTACAGTGAAATAGGAACACTGGACGCAGTGCACCAACAGCCCTGCACACCAGAACACAGAGTTCCACCACTCCAGCCAAGGAAGCGGAATTCTCATCCCAGAATTGCATACCTGCCTTAAAGATCAATGTTGTAAGAAATGAGATATTTTTACCTATATATATGAATTCAGAAAGTTTCCATGTGTGCATCTCATGTGAAAATTATTTCCCTGAAATGTTTTCAGAAAAGCAGTAAAGGGATGTGAAGAGGAATATGACGTGAGTTTTAAGGAACCATGGCAACCAAGCATCGCCTAAAAGGAGAAAACCGAGGATGCAATTCTTTGCCAGCACTTGGATCTCAAGAGCAGTATTAGAGTTCTTCATTTCAGCAGAAAGAAAATCTTATTTGGGCAACAAAGAATATTTTAAAACTATAAATGTTTTTATTTGGCTTTAAAATTACAGACTCCATCTATAGATACATACTGAAATGCTGAATTGTAATTCGAGATCGTGTTGTTATTAACTATAATCTTTGATCAAGAAAACATTTTTCTGTGTGGTGCATGCACACACATGTGTGAGCATGCATGCATGAGGACCAGAGGAGGATGTTAGGGCCCAGGGCTTGCTTACATTCTCTCTCTCTCTCTCTCTCTCTCTCTCTCTCTCTCTCTCTCTCTCTCACACACACACACACACACACACACACACACACACACACACACACACACACACTGAACCTGTAGCTAGGCTGGCAGTCAGCAAGCCCCAGCAGTTTTTCTGTCCCTACTTTCCCAGCGTGCTGGGATTACAGGCCTGTGCATGGCCAGGATTGGCCTTTTACACAGGTGCTGGTGATTTGAACTCTGGTATACCTGCTTCCTGTGACAGCTAATCTTGGTTGTCTATTTGACCACATCTATGGAATCAACTAAAACTCATTCTTAATCAGAGTGTTTAAATAAGGAAGCCCCACCCTGAGTCCACACCACACCTTCTGGTGGCAGCCCACGTAAGAAGACATGAAGGAAGGAGGCCCTGCCCCACTCTCTCTGGTAAGTTCATCAGTGCTGCTATGGAAACTGACATTAAATCCAACTTCTTCAAGGTTCCAGCATAGACTGAAAACCAACAGCTCTCCAGCAGTCCTCCAGGACTCCAACATAGAATGGGAACTGTGGGACATCCAGCCTCCGGGACTGAACAACTACTGGGTTCCATCTTTCCGTCATGAGACAGGCATTGTTGGGCCACCTAGACTGCATCCTGTAAGCCAATCTAATAAACCTCCTGTGAATAAGTATACTCCTGGCCATTAGCAAACCCTGCCCAACACACTTGAGCAGCGAGGGCTCTTGCCCACTGAGCTATTACCCAGCCCTAAGACATTTTTTAAAACAGGGAATTGAGGGGGCTGAGGTTGAGGTGCTGCATGCACTAAGTTCTAAATTCTTCACCTTTAACACTATGAATTCAAAGAGATCATTCAGACTGCATTATAAACCAGGTACCATGTATTTTATTTAGATTACAAAGAAAAGTACCAAAAGAAAAGTGATTGAAAGTAACACTGTTCCTCCCCATGGGAAATGGAACCACGAGTACAGAGAAAGGACAGCTCTTATTTTTCATTATGTATCATTTTTCTTACAATTTTGGTACCTTTACTGTCTCTAAATACATCAAGATATATTATGTGTCTGGTTCAATGTTGAATATTGGGTACTCATTGGAAAATAACTTCTAGAGCAAAATAAACAGACATCAACATAAAACTGCATTAGGACTTTTATACAGACTGTGACTTAGAAAAGGTCTCTGAGTTGGAGAAATTAATATATACTATCATCAAGTTTGTGCTAAATATTATACAAATATAGGAATTATGATTATGTACTGTAATATAGAAAGACCAATTGATCCATGTTGGAATCACAAGCAGTGATGGAAGGGATAGTTTCATTTTTTTATTTTCTCTATGTTTGGCAAGTCTTAACTTTAATTAACATATATTAACAATGCATATTGGGTTTCACTATATTTTCATATGTGTATATTTTGATTCTACTCACTCCCCATTCCTTTGTCTTCTTCTTGTTCACTCCCATTGAATCATGTCTTTTTCCCATCCAATCACCTTTCTATTTCCATGTTTTGTTTTTGTGTTGGCTTTGGTGACCCACTGAATTTTATTAGCATTTCTTAGAGGAATTTCAGTGAGGGGTTATTTACATGAACACGGAATTCCTACCAGATTTATGCTACTGAAGAAAACGTCTTTTCCTTCCTTAGGGACCATTAATTGTCTAGACTCTGGGAGGGGTGAGTCTTGTGAGCACCGCCACCCCCCTCCCCCAGTTGATATACATTGTCCATTTAAGGTTGAGCATGCAACAGTTCCACATTCTCAGAAATCTGAGATCCATAGGAATCCCTCACCACCAAGCCATGATTCTTTAGCACCTTCTCATTTCTGTATCAAGTGATTAGGCTATTTTTCAGGGTAACTAGGAGTCACATGGTTCTTTTAGTCAATGGAAGTTTAAAATGGCACAACACACAGTTATGATTGCTTGCAGATGTGGGACTCTGTAGCCGAGCTCTGCTTTCTTCATGATGCTTCTTTTCATTGCTTGGAATTCAGCTGTAACTCCAGCAGGTGATCACAGACATGTCTAATGATTTTCTCATATTTGTTGTCACTGACGACCAAAATTATCCAGCATCCCAGAAGCTGTACCATTTTTTACAGCCCTTAGGCTATAGTTCATTCGTTCATGCTGTATGTTTTCACAGCTATGCTTTCCCTCTAAAATGTGAGCTGGAGAGAGGGGCAGAGACCCCTCTTACTGCTTTGTCATCCAGCGCTGGACAAAATGTCTAGAAATAAAATTCTATTAAAAGAATTAAATGAACGAAAACCCAGACTGGCATCACTGAGTGGACATTCAGCTGGGCAAATAGGAACTAACCTTGTTCCTCATATGGGCTGACAGCTGTGGGAGAAGAGCTGATAGGTGTTCTTTATGAGCAGTCTGCACAGCGCCTTCCAGCATTATGTATGCTAGCTGCACGGAAGGGGCTTCCAGTTCAGTTCCAGCTTGACTTTGTTTTTAACTTCAGCAACAGAGAGGCTCACTTTATACCCCAGCTCTCTACCTTCAGCTGTTACTTTCCAGACCCTCTTTTTAAACTCTTTACACTAAACGGATTTGCTCAATAACTAGTAGTCAGCTGTGATCACTGCAGTATGCATCTTACTTTGAGGAATTCATGCTGCGGCACCATTTCATCATCAACAAATTGGCATGGTTGTTTAGACACTTAAAAACAGTACTGTACCCAGTACTGTACTGCAGGCAGGCAGCTCCACCACCGCCACCACCCACTGGACTCTGTAACCTACAAGACCCACTCCACCACCCAAACCCACTGAACCCATTATCCTCCCTCTGGGCAATCATCCCAGCATCATCAACAGCCCCTAGAGACACAAGCACCACCCACACCAGTTGGAAGAACAGACCCCATAGGCACAAGTAAAGCCCACACCAGAAGAAGAACTGGACACTGGACGATATGCTAGATCTAGGCACACAAACCCCCACAAACCTCAGCTGAGACAACCCTACTCAACCTGACCAAACAGCCAATCACCAGAACCCTTAGCCATTCAGGCCAAAAGACACTATAGGAAAAAGATAACAAAATAACAAAAGACCCATTGAACAAAGATTTAACAAGAATCAACACTGCTACCTATAATTATCCCAAACCCAGATGGGAAGACGGCAGTGTAAGAATACATTCAACAATATAAAGAACAATATGGCACCACTGGAACCTAGTGGTTCTACAACAGCAAGACTTGAACATCCCAACGCAGATGAAGAAGTAGAAAATGACCTTAAAAATAACTTTATGAAGGTGATAGAGGCCCTTAAAGAGGAAATGAAAATTTCCCTTAAAGAAATTGAGGAAAAGACAAATAAAAACAACTGGGAGAAATCAATAAATCCTGTAAAGAAAAAAATAATTGAAAACTAAACTAGATGCAATAAAGAAAACACAAACCGGGGAAATTCTAGAAACGGAAAATCTGGGTAAGCTAACAGGAATTACAGATGCAAGCATCATCAACAGACTACAAGAGATGGAAGAGAGAGTCTCAGGCATTGAAGATATGATAGAGGAAATAGATTCATAGGTCAAAGAAAATGTTATATCCAAAAAAATCTTAACACAAAACATCTAGGAAATCCGGGACACCATGAAAAGATCAAACCTAAGAATAATAGAGATAAGAGAAGGAGAAGAATTCTAGCTCAAAGACACAGAAAACATATTCAACAAAATCATAAAATAAAGCTTTCCCAACCTAAAGAAGGACATGCCTATGAAGGTACAAGAAGCTTACAGAACTAAATAGACTGGAAAAAAATTCCCCTTGCCATACAATAATCAAAACACTAAACATACAGAATAAGGAAAGACTATTAAGAGCTGCAAAGGAAAAGGGGCAAGTAACATATAAAGACAGACCCATCAGAATAACACCCAACTTCTCAATGGAGATTCTGAATGCCAGAAGGTCCTGGACGGATCTTCTGCAGACACTAAGAGACCATGGATGCCAGCCCAGACTACTATCCCCAACAAAGCTTTCAATCATTATAGATGGAGAAAAAAATATTCCATGACAAAACCAGATATAAACAATACCTATCCATAAATCCAGCCCTACAGAAAGTACTAGAAGGAAAACTCCAACCCAGGGAAGTTAGCTGCACCTACAAAAACACAGACAAAAGATAATCTCACACCAGGAAATTCCAAAGAATGGAAACACACACACACACACACACACACACACACACACACACACACACACACTACCACCAACAACAAAAGCAAAAAATAACAGGAATTAACAATTATTGATCTTCAATATCTCTTAATATCAATGGATTCGTTCACCTATAAAAAGAGACAGGCTAACAGAATGGATACAAAAGCAGGATCCATTCATCTGCTGCATACAAGAAATACACTTCAACCTCAAAGACAGGCATTACCTCATGGTAAAGGGTTAGGAAATTTTTTTTCAATCAAATGGACCTAAGAAACAAGCTGGTGTAGCTATCCTAATATCTAACAAAATAGATTTCAAACTAAAATTAATCAGACGAGATGGAGAAGGATTGTGGTGGTATTGTGTTTCCCAAAATATTGTGCACCCAAATAAACTGTCAGAGACAGAACAGCCACAATATTAAACATAGAGAATAGGCAGTGGTAGCACACACCTTTAATCCTAGCATTCCAGAGGCAGAAATCCATCTGTTCAAGGATACAGCCAAGCATGATGACTCATGCCTTTAATCCCAGGGTGTGATGGTAGAAAGTAGAAAGTTATATAAGGCGTGAAGACCAGAAATTAGCAGGCTAGTTAAGCTTTTGGGCTTTTGAGCAGTAGTTCAGCTGAGATCCATTCGGAATGAGGACTCAGAGGTTTCCAGTCTGAGGAAACAGGATCAGCTGAGGAACTGTCAAGGTGAGGAAGCTGTGGCTTATTCTGCTTCTCTGATCTTCCAGCATTCACCCCAATAACAGGTTTGATTTTATTAATAAGAACTTTTAAGATTCCTGCTACAAAGGACATTTCATAATAACCACAGAAAAAGTTCATCAAGATGAAGTCTCAATTCTGAACACTTATGCCCCAAATATAAGAGCACCTACGTTTATAAAGGAAACATTACTAAAGTTTAAATCAAACATCAGACCCCACACATTAATAGTTGGAAACTTCAACACCCCACTCTTACCAATGGACAGGTCTGTCAGACAGAAACTTAACAGAGAAATAAGGGAACTAACAGCTGTTATGACTCAAATGGACTTAACAGATATCTACAGAACATTTCACCCAAACACAAAAGAATATACCTTTATCACAGCACCTCATGGAACCTGCTCTAAAATTGACCACATACTCTGTCACAAAGCAAATCTCAACAGATACAAAACAAATTGGAATAACCCCTGTATCTTATCAGATCACCGTGGCTTAAAGTTAGAATTCAACAACAACATAAATTACAGAAAGTCTACAATCTCATGGAAACTGAACAATGCTCGATTGAATTACCACTGAGTCAAGGAAGAAATAAAGAAAAAAAAATTAAAGACTTCCTGGAGATCAATGAAAATGAATGTACAACATACCCAAACTTAAGGGGCATTATGAAAGCAGTGCTAAGAGGAAACCTCATAGCACTGAGTGCCTACAGAAAGAATTTGGAGAAATCTCACTCCAGCAATTTAATAGCACACCTGAAAGCTCTAGAACAAAAAGAAGCAAACTCACCCAGAAGGAGTAGATGACAAAAAATAATCAACTAAGAGCTAAAATCAGTAAAAATAGAAACAAAGAAAACAAAACAAAGAATCAATGAAACAAAGAGTTGGTTATTTGAGAAAATCAACAAGATAGAGAAATCCTTATCCAAACAAACCAAAAGGCAGAGAAAGAATATCCAAATTAATGAAATCAGAAATGAAAAGGAGGCCATAACAACAGACACTGAGGAAATCCAAAGAATAATTAGGTCATACTTCAAACACCTGTACTCCAAAAAATTGGAAAATCTAAAATAAATGGACAATTTTCCAGATAGGTATTCCATACCAAAATTAAATCAAGACCTGATAAAAATTTAAATAGACCTATAACTCCTAAGGAAATAGAAGCAGTCATTAAAGGTCTCCCAAAAAAACAAACAAAAAAATAGGGCCAGATAGTTTCAGTACAGAATTCTACCAGAATTTCAAAGAAGAGCTAATACCAATACTCCTAAAATTGTTCCACACAATAGAAACAGAAGGAACATCATTGCCAAACTCTTTTTATGAGGCTATAATTATCCTGATACCCAACCACACAAAGATGCAACAAAGAAATGGATTTACAGACCAATCTCCCTCACAAACATCAATGCAAAAATACTCAATAAAAAAAAACTGTCAAACTGAATCCAAGAATACATCAAAAAAAAAAAAAAAAAAATCCACCATGATCAAGTAGGCTTCATCTCAGAGAAGCAGGGGTGATTCAACACACAAAAATCTGTCAATGTAATCCACCATATAAACAAACTGAAAGAAAAAAACCCACATGATTATCTCATAAGATGCTGAAAAAGCCTTTGACAAAATCCATCACCCCTTCATAATGAAGTCTTGGAGAGATCATGGATACAAAGAACATGCCTAAACATAATAAAAAAGCAATATACAGCAAGCCGACAGCCAACTTCAAATTAAATGGAGAGAAACTCAAAACGATTCCACTAAAATCAGGAACAAGACAAGGCTGTCCACTCTCTCCATATCTATTCAATATAGTACTCAAGGTTTTTCTATAGAAATAAGACAACAAAAGGAGACCAAGGGGATACAAATTGGAAAGGAAGAAGTCAAACTTTCACTATTTGCAGACAATAAGATAGTAAACATAATTTACCCCAAAAATTCTACCAGGGAACTCCTATAGCTGATAAACACTTTCAGAATGTGGCAGGATACAAGATTAACTAAAAAAAAATCAGTAGTCCTCTTATATACGAATGATAAACAGGCTGAGAAAGAAATCAGAGAAACAACACCCTTTACAATAGCCACAAATAATATAAAATATCTTGGAGTAACTCTAACCAAACAAGTAAAAGACCTGTATGACAAGAACTTTAAGTCTTTGAAGAAAGAAATTGAAGAAGATATCAGAAAATTGAAAGATCTCTCATGCTCTTGGATGTGTAGATTTAACATAGTAAAAGTGGCTATCTTATGAAAGGCAATCTACAGATTTAATGCAATCACCATCAAAACCCCAACACAATTTTTCACAGACCTCAAAAGAACAATATTCAACTTCATATGGGAAAACAAAAAACCCAGGATAGCTAAAACAATCCTTTACAATTAAGCAACTTCCAGAGGTATCACCATCCCTTCCTTCAAGCTCTACTATAGAGCTATAGTAATTAAAAAAAAAAAAAAGACACAGTTCAATATTGGCATAAGAACAGATACGTGGATCAATGGAATCAAATCTAAGACCCTGGCATAAATCCACACATCTATGAACACCTGATTTTTTACAAAGCAGCCAAAACTATACAATGGAAAAAAGAAAGCATCTTCAACCAATGGTGCTGGGAGAACTGGAAGTCAACGTGTACAAGAAAGCAAATAGATCCATATCTACTGCCCTGCATAAACTCAAGTCCAAGTGGATCAAAGACCTCAAAGACCTTACACTAAACCTGATAGAAGAGAAAGTGAGGAATAGCCTTGAACACAGTGGCACAGGAGACCACTTCCGAAATATAACACCAATAGTACAGACACTGAGATTGACAATTAATAAATGGGACCTCTTATCAAAACCTTGGGCTTACACAGGGACACTTTGCTCAGTCTGGAAGGAGGTGACAGGACCTGCCTGTACTGAATCTACCAGGTTTAAATGAATCCCCAGGGGTGCCTTGATCCTGGAGGACATGGGAATGGAGGGGAGGAGCTGGGGGAAAGGTGGGGATGGGGGCGGGAGGGGGGAGGACAGGGGAACCCATGGCTGATGTATAAAATTTAAAACACATAATAATAAAGAAAAAATTATTTATTAAAAAAATAAAAATCAATAGAAAATAAATTATAAATAAATAAATAAATAAATGGGACCTCTTGAAACTGAGAAGCTTCTTTAAGGTAAAAGGCACTGTCAATAAGATAAAATGGCAGCCTACAGAATAGGAAAAGATCTTCACCAACCCCACATCTAACAGAGGGCTGGTCTCCAAAATATATAAAGAACTCAAGAAGTTAGACATCAAAATACCAAATAATCTAATTTTTAAAATGGGGTACAGATTTAAACAGAGAATTCTCAACAGAAGAATCTCAAATGGCCGATATACACTTAAAGAATTGTTCAACATCCATAGCTATCAGGGAAATGGAAATAGAAACAACTCTGAAATACCATCTTACACCTGTCAGAATGGCTAAGATCAAAAACACTAATGACAGCCTATGTTGGAGAGGATGTGGGGTAAGGGGAACACTCTATCACTGCTGGTGGGAGTGAAAACTTGTACAGACACTTTGGAAATCAGTATGGCAGTTTCTCAGAAAATTGGGAATCAGTCCACCTCAAGACCCAGCTATATGAATCTTGGGCATATACCCAAAGGATGCTCAATCATACCACAAGGACACTTGCTCAACTATGTTTATAGCAGCATTATTCATAATAGCCAAAACCTGGAAACCTAGATGTCCCTCAAACAAAGAATGGATAAAGAAAGTGCAGTACATTTACATAATAGAGTATTACTCAATATTTAAAAAAAAAATGGCATCGTAAAATTTGCAGGCAAATGGTTAGAACTAGAAAAATCATCTTGAGTGAGGTAACCCAGACCCAGAAAGACAAATATGGTATGTACTCATTCATAAGTGGATACTAGATGTAAAGCAACAATCCACAACCCCAGAGAAGCTAGGAAATAAGGAGGACTCTAAGTGGGACAAATGGATCACCCTGGGAAGGGGAAATAGATGAGATCTCCTGTGTAAACTGGGAGTGGGGGGTATAGAGGGAAGGGAATAGAGGGATGGAAACATGAGGGATTATGATGGTCAAGTTGGGGCAGGACAAAGGAGATGTGATCAAAGAGATATCTTGATAGAGGAGGCCATCATGGGGTTAGGGAGAATCCTGGTACCAGGGAAACTCTCAGGAATCCACAAGGATGACCCTTGCTAAGTCTCCTAGCAATAGTGGAGAGGATGCCTGAACTGGTCTTCTCCTGTAATCAGATTAGTGACTACCCTAATTCTTGTCATAGAACCTTCATCCAGTAACTGATGAAAGCAGATGCAGAGATCCACAGCCAAGCACTGTGCTGAACTCCTAGTGTTCAGTTGAAGAGAGAGAAAAGAGATTATATGAGCAAGAGGGGTCAAGATCATAATGGGAAAACCCACAGAGACAGCTGACCTGAGCTTGTGGGTCCTCACAGACTCTGCACTGACAACTGGGGAGCCTCATGGGACCAACCTAGGCCCTCTGCATGTGGGTAACAAGTGTGTAGCTTGGTCTGTTTGTGGGACCCCTAGCAGTGGGACCAGGACCTGTCCCTGGCACATGAGCTGGCTTTTGGAACCTATTCTCTTACGGTGGGATGCCTCACCCAGCCTTGATGCAGTGGGGAGGAGCTTGGTCTTCCTCAACTTGATATGCCTTGCTTTGTTGACTCCCATAGGAGGTCTTACTCATTTTGAACAAAGACAGAGGAGTAGTGGATTGGGATGGGGGCGGGGAGGGGGTAGTAGGAGAGAGGTGGGGGAGGGAATGAAAGGAGAGAAGGGAGGAGAAACTATGGTTGGTATGTAAAATAAATTTAAAATTTAATAAAAACAAATAAACAGAAAAACAGCACTGGAGAGCCTGGAGAGAAGGGTAGCACTGTGGAGACAGGACAGGAGGATACCCATAGCTCACTGGACAACTAGTCTTGCTGAATAGGTAAGCTTATAGCCCTTCATTGAAGGAAGTCAGCACAGGAAATCAAAACAGGTCTAGAACCTGGAGGCAAGAGCTGATGCAGTGGACATGCAGGGGTTCTGCTTCCTGGCTTCCTCCTCATGGCTTGCTCAGTCTGCTTTCTTATAGAACCTAGGGAAGGCACCACCCACAATGGTCTGGGCCCTCCCCATCAATCATCAATTAAGAAAATGTCCCACGGGCTTGTGTACAGCCTGATCTTACAGGGGCATTTTTTTCAGTTGAGGCTCCCTCCTCTCTGGTGACTCTAGCTACTGTAAAGTTGACATAAAACTAGCCAGCACAACATGCACACATGTGCCGACATTATGGACATGTACACATGCATACACACACAAACAAATATTGAAGCCCCTTGGTATTTATTGAAATAAGCTAAAAATTCATGGCAACATAAAAAGCTGCACTTGAATGTGCAAAGGAACTTTATTCATAATTGCATAAGCTTGGCAGCAAGCAAGATTTTTTTCCAGTGGGTGCAAAGATAAACAAGCTGTGGTACATCCCAATCATGAAATACTATTTGATGATAACAAAAAATGGCTTCTACTGATGGGTGCTAGGAAGTCATAGGCAAAGGAATCCCCCTGTCATATTCCTGAAGGGTGGCTCATGTACCACCAATAGAATAGCAATACCTGGAATACATTTGAAGTCCAAATTTCCAGACTCCTCCTAGACCTGCTGAGTCTGGGTAGGGCCAGAGATTCTGTTTTAACCAACCCCCAAGGTGGTTCCAACAGTTTAACAACCCTTGCTCCGTGTCAATGGGTCTACTCTTTTTTCTGACAGACAGATAAATACAGGGGCAAAAGATTCCCATGTTTGGTAAGAAAGCTAAAGCATCAGCCCGGGATGGAGGATGCCTGTGAAGTGTCAAACATACAATAATCAATATGAATATTTTAATGAAATATTTTAAAATCAGTACAAGTATCTTTAAAAATCCACAATGCACAAAAGAGCAAACTTTTTGAGGAAGATAAGATCAGTGTTACTGATGACTTTCAGCCCAAGGCTGCAACATGGCCCTGCAGCTACAGCTTCAACATCTGCAGGTACGGGGCTAGGATCACTGAAGCCAGCTCCATCCCTCGCTCAGGAACACTCAAGTGTATCAGAATATTCTCAGTCTCCATCTCCTCACCAATCATGAAGTTTTCTCTCTTTTACACCTATTTACTAGAGATTCTAAGTAAAAAATTCAATGTCTATTGTTCTCAAGTAACTTATTTCCCTAGGTAAATTGAATCTGCACACTGAAACAACAGAAAACTTACAAAATAAGATCTCTAGGTATAAGCTACAGCCGTTGGGGCTAGAGGACTGAAAATCTGGGGAATCACCAAGAAAAAGGTGATAGAGTTCATTTGAAAGCTTCAAAAACAAAGAGCTTTGGGAAATGTCTACCACCACACAAAAGTGAACTATGGTTTTTATCTACCTGGAAAGGCAGCAGGACACTGTATTTGGAAGAACATGTTAAAAATTTGGTAAATTAAACTAAATAGAGCTTATTTGCACAACATAAAACCCATTCATGCACCAGGCATCTCCCACAGTCAGAACAGGGTCTGAGAACTCCAAACAGGAATGTGATCAGACTGTACTTATAAAAAACAGAAGCTAGATGTAGAAGACAACTTAACTGACTACAACCTACTTAACCAACCAATTGGTGTAGCTAGTTAGTTTTCAATGTACTCAATCAACTGGCTAAAGGATCTTCTTCAACCAACCAAAGCTCAGGGACTAAATTATATTAGCTTGCTTGGTTGAGCCCAGCACAGGTGCTCTGTCAAAACCCATGGTCTCTCACCAAATTTCACTTACTAGTGAGCAAGGGCTACAGACCTGTCAAAGGAAGTCAGCAGAAAGCCAACCTGCTCTAGCCAGGAAGAGGAAACAATAAAAATAACGGGAGATGAGAAAGGAAAACACAGACTTGCTTAACTCCCACAGAAATAAATAAAACCTCTGTAAAAGAGACAGAGTGGGTGTGAGGGGAAAGGTGCCCAGAGGAACACAACCTAGAGAAGGGAGACATTGCTGGTGACTGAGAACAGCAGGACTCAGCCACAGCGAACCACCAGTGTTCTGCAAGCCCCGACCCTGAGTTTCCTCTAAGTTAGAAGCTGCAAACAACTAAAAGAAGCAAATTTGGTATTAAAATTGAATTGAGCAGTAATTCCCTTATTTCAAGTGAAGGATCCTATTGGCGACTTCAGCACAATTTAAACCTGTTCTCTAAAGTAGTGGGGATCCCACAGCAATTTTTCCTTCCTTCCTTCCTACCTTCTTTCCCCTCACTTCCTCCCTCCCTCCTTTCCTTCCTTCCTTTCCCAGGATCTCAGTTGGAAGTCCAGGCTGGTCTTGAACTCACAGTTTTCCTCTCAAGGCTGAGATTACAGGTTAAACAAACTGAAGTAGGAAAGACAGGAGTTTTGAGGAGGCACTGAGCAGCTCCTGGGTACTTAAGTCCTATAGAATGGAGACATGGGGTACAGTCGTGCAAGCCATGCCACTGTTTAAAAACTATCTTTGTCTGTTGACTGTGGTTGAAAGCCTGCAGCTGAGCTATAGCAGCAGCTCTAGGATCAGGAACAGGGCAAGGCTCAGTCGATGATAAGTAAGGGCTCCTGTTCCAGCTGAGGAAGGAGATAAGGGATCCACTAGACTGCTTCTGCTCACCCTTAACCAGTGACTGGGAACTAAGCTGCCCTCAGATGTGGGGCCTCGTGAGAAATGCAAAGCCCTGGCAGTGCCTTCTGGAACAAAGCAAAGGATGTCACTGGGTTATCCACACTTTCTGTAAGCACTGGAATTACTGAAGCTCCATTGCTGAGCGGGGACCAATCTTGGTTGTCATCCTGACTGCATTTGTGATCAAATAAAACAATCCCCCAGCGTACTCTGCAAAGGATATTCTATATAAGATTATTTGAAGCAGGAAGACCCACCCTAAATCTAGGTCATGCTTTCTGGTGGCAACTCACACAAAAGAAGATAGAAGGAGGAAACCTTGCTTCTTTTCCTGCTTGTTCTCACTCTCACATGTCACCACAGACATGGTAGCATTCCTTTGCTGATATTAGAATCAACTTCTTTGGGATTTCAATGCAGACCAGTAGCTCTCCAGTAGTCCCCAGGCTTTCAGTGCTTAACTATTTTGAGACATCCAGCTTGTGGCCTCAGCAACTACCAGATTCTTGGCCTCTCCAGTATGAGACAGTCATTGGTGGATTACCTAGATCACATCCTAGAGGCTAATTTAATAAATGCTCCTTTAGGCGAGGCTCTCCTTCAACTTGGTATGCCAGACTTTGTTGACTACCATGGGAGGCCTTACCCACTTTGAGGAGTGGATGGGGGTAGAGTGGGAGGGAGGTGAGGAGGCGGGAGAAGGGGAAGGAGGAGGAACTGGGGTTGGTATGTAAAATGAAAAAAAATTTAATAAATTAATATATTTTTAAAAATGTCCCTTTAATAGATATATTTCTTCAGTTCTGTTCCTGTAGAGAGCCCTGGCTAATATAGGGAGCCATTGGAAATGAACAGCATGTCAACAGATTCTAGAGAGAATGGACACTGGGATCAGGGCTTGTCACCTCTGCTCAGCAAATTGTCTAACTAGAGCCATAGCTCAGAGAAGTAGAGAGTCTTGCACAACAATAAAGTGTGACGGCTGCATTATGACTGCAGACGTCACCAGAGAAGAGACTGTCCAGACACTGCATGCCAGTGAGTGGAGGACAAGCCTGATCAGCATAGTCTCCACACAGGAGGTCGGCAGAGAGTAGACCAAGTACAGAGAGGAAATTACGGGCCAAAGTTGAACTGTAGCCTGGCGCTGGATCTGAGCTAATGACAGTCTACCCAAGAAGTAAAAATAAAAATTTCTCAGAGGAATAAAGAATTCTATCATCCCAGATGCTATTCCAACATCTAAACTGGTAAGAGGAAAGATGTGCAACTCTCAGATTCTGACAGTTACTTGAATAAATCGGATAATTGGTATAAATTTTAAAATTACATTTATCCGTGCATGCATATATGTATCATTGTTGTAACTCTTTTAGATTTGAGTAGTAGTCCTCTCTGAAAATATTAACTGCCCTATGGTAGACTGGGAAATAAAATAATTGCATTATTACTTAAAGATAAACCAAAAAATGTTATAATCTTTTTATTAGATAGTGGAGTTTTTGATGACCCTTGATTTATGTAATGTTGTGATAAAAATAAGTCTTTAAAGAGAAAGATCACAGCAGTGGTATGGATTAAAAATAAGCAAATGCTAAAAGCAGAAAGATGTTTATGCTGGTGGGATAATTTAAAATGTAAGAAAATAATTTGTTAGGACTAAATGATAATAGGGGAGATATGCTGTGGGATGTTCTGTATATCAAATATGTTTCTCTGATTGGTTAGTAAATAAAACACTGATTGGCCAGTAGCCAGGCAGGAAGTATAGGTGGAACAAGAGAGAAAAAAATTCTGGGAAGTGGAAGGCTGAGGGGAGAGACCTGCCAGCCACCGCCAGGACAAGCAAGATGTAAGGTACCAGTAATCCACTAGCCATGTGGCAATTTCTAGATTAATAGAAATGGGTTAAGTTAAGAAAGAAAAAGTAGATCTCAAGAAGCCTGCCATGGCCATAGAGTTTATAAGTAATGTAAGCGTCTGAGTGATTATTCTATACGTGGGTTGTGGGACTGTGGGGGCTTGGTGGAAGATGGAGAGAAGAACTGCAGCTACAGAGCTGGATTGATTATGGAGGCCCAAATTAACTCAGGGTCTGAGAATCTGAGCTTGCTTTACCTAGCAGGGCTGGATAATGGGATGATTTGACCACGGGCGTGTTTACCAGGTGTTTGGAAGGGTCTACACTTGTGTGGTGTGCTTTGATCTAGCAAGGGGGAGGTCTTTTGTTCCGCCCCTTGGCATTGTTATAAAAATAAAAATAAAAATAAAAAAACCTTTGGAATGAACAGAAAAGGCCATTGGGTATTGACCCAGGTCTTCCCGAAGCTATCCTGTGTTTCTGTCTTTCTCTTCTTTGCTATCTTTCTATCTAATATTTTCTTATCCCTCTCTCCTCATAGGAACCCTTGAAAAAGTGGGAGCTGGCCTCCCACAGTGAATCTAACAAAAGAATTGTTCAGAGCCTCACATAAACAGAGAGAGTCTAGAACTTCAGGAGTAGTCTGCCATGAAGCTGGAACCCTGGACAGCAATAAAGAAGGAGGGCTGGAGTCACTGTGAGGGGGTGAGATGGTGAATAATTTCAGTGTTGGATGTTAGAATAAGTGGAACATTCATCTTTTGTAGGCAATTAGCAGTAGTCATGGGGAGAGGTTAGGGTCTTTCCTAGGTTTTATTCCCCTGTTACTGTGGTAAAATACCCTGACAAAGGCAACTTAAGAGAGAATGGGCTTATTCGGGCTTACAGTTCCAGTGGGATGCTATCCATCAGTGATGGGAAAAACATGGTGGCGGGCAGGGAGGGCCTGGTGGCAGCAATATGAGGCTGACTAGTCACGTTGCACCTGTGCTCAGGAAGCAGAGAGTGAATAAGAAATGGGGCCAGGATTTAAAGCCTCAAGTCCTCTCCCCAGGGACATACCTCCTCCAATAAGACTCCATCCCTAAAGGTTCCAAGGTCACTCCCAAGAGAGGCAGAAGCTAGTGGACAAGTGTTTGAATAGGTTAGCTTATGGGAGACATTTCACACTCTATCCACAACAAGGTCAAGAAAAATTTAAAAGGAAAAAAAAAAAAAAAACCCAGGTGGAAACATCGTGTGTGTGCCGCCAAGGAAGAGAAGAACACAAGCATAAGGATGGCAGCTGCAGCAACTCCAGCTTCTGTTGTCTGCTGAGCGATGCCGTGTTCTGGCCAAATTACCTAAAAAGACTTTTCCTGATCCATCTCTGGGCTTCCTGGGATAGGTTTTATTCCTCCTATTACAGATCAGAAATGGAGACTTTGAGACATTAAGGAGCTTGCTCAACCAAAACACCACACCTTGAAGATCAAAACCCAGATTTCAAGTCTGTGCATTCCCAGTTCAGTGTTCCCCTCTAGCCAGATTCTCTCATGCATGGAAGCAGAGAACCCTTACCAAAAACACTCATCAGGGGGAAGGCAGTCAGTGAGATTGCTCAGCAGGGAAAGACACTTGATGCTAAGATTGTCAACCTGAATTTGATCCTGGTACCCACATGGTAAAAGTAGAGAAATGGCAAATTGCCCTCTGACCTCCATACACACACTGTGTCATGTATATACACACATTCACACACACAAATAAATGTAATAAAACACTTTCTGGGAAAACATGCAGATATGGCTCTTACGGAAACAGATATAATAACTTTGAATAGAATTATAAAGAATTGGGCAGAAAAGGAGGCCCAAGTAACTAACAAGATGAGGGCTGACCTGGAGTGAATTGTTTACTAGTGGTTTGTGTCTACAGGCCCTGAAGACTGTTGTGCCCCTCTTCAGCTTTGACACTGAACACGGTCTCATCATTTGAGTGGATAAGCACAGACAGCAGCAATCTTAAGTCCAAGTGAGCAGAGCCACAGCTCCTGAGCTCTGTCTGTCCAGAAGATACCTCGGCAAAGGCTTAAGAACAGGCTCAAGACAGGGCATGGTCTCTTTCAGTGTTAGAATTCTTGATGAACCTGAATTCCACATCTTGGCCATTTCACCAGAAGCCAAGAAAGGGCTGATGAGTGTTCTTCTCATACCTAGAATGCAGCTCTGGAACGTTAAGTAAGAGCTGAGACAGAAAGTGCCATGCGAGTTCCCACAAGGTCACCATGATCTAACTCTGAATATTTGTAACCTTTACAAATATGACAAATGTAATGGCTTCTAAGAAGAGAGAACTCAAAGTGTATTTTCTGAATGACTAAGGTGTATGCTTCTATGCCACTTTGAATTTGTTTCACTGTGTTTTCTGCAGTATTGTGGGGGTTTAAGTGAGATATCCTCCATAAGTCTCGGACATTTGGTCCTCAGTTGGTGGCTGTTTGGGGAGGGTTGTAAGGTGTGGCCTTCCTGAGGAAAGTATGTCACTAGGGTGGGATTTGAGGTTACAAAAGACTCATGCCATTGCCAGTGTGCTGTCTGCCTAGGGGATGCAGATGATGCTCAAGATGTGAGGTCTTATCTGTTCCTGTCACCACGCCTTTGCTCTGCCATCATGGACTCTAACCCACTGATGCCATAAGCCCAATTAAATGATTTATAATTTGCTTTGGCTATGGTGTTTTATTGCACAAATGGAAATTAACTGATACAACTATATCATCATCAGTCATCATCAATGAATTACTTCAATTATGGTGAGTTAATTATGAGCCTGGTGTAATTCTGGGAGCTGGGGACTCATATCTTAGAAGACATTATTAGTCCTATCATACAGGTGAATAAAGTCAGCTACAGAGGGATTGCACTCTTGTCCCAAATCATACCCAGAAAGCTATTAAGTGACAACCATGGGAGAGTAACTAAACCCATTTTCTATCTACTAAAACATCTCGTTTCAAAATAAGTCATCCTTAACTTTAAAATGTGGTCAATTAAAAGCTAGCAAAGGTCAGATTGTTCAGTTGGCCTTATGAAGAGGAAGTGAGTGAGTTAAAGGTTTTATTAAGTTACATAAACATAGTTCATTGAACTTCCACCAGCTGACAAGGCAAATTAGTTACGCTTTAGTTACATGTGTTAAAGTTCCGTGGATATGGCACATGATCACATTCCTTTTTCTATTTATAACCTTCCAATAACAAAAGGGATGGAAGTTTCCAGACCATAGACCTGTATGATCTTATTCTAAAGTTGACAGTCTTCTGGTCCCATAATTCATGTCTTGTCTACCTTTCTGACCTTCACCTATTAAAATATTAAAATTCAAATTAGTTAACATATGCAATGAAATCCATCACTAAGAACCACTATACTGACTTAATGATGTTTTTATGCCTCTATATTCAAGTTACCTGTTTTGTTTTTCAAAGATTTATGTAGTGTGTGTGTGTGTGTGTGTGTGTGTGTGTGTGTGTGTGTGTGTTGGTACTTGCAGAGGCCAGAAGAGGGCATTAGATGTCCCTGGAGCTGGAGTTACAGGTGGTTGTGAACTACCTGATACAGGTGCTGGCAACCAAACTCAACTACTCTCAAAAAGCAGCAAGTACTCAAGTACCAAGCCATCTTTCCAGCCCCCCAAGTTACCTCAAGAACTATCTCAGCTCTTCCCATTATCTGTTGAGGAAACTCAGCTTCCATGATGCAACTCTGAGATTTTTCAGAAGCTAGAGATCTGGAAGAAACTCAAGAGCCCCCTTATTCTCATCACGTGAAACTGCCTGTCACACATAAGACTGATGGTGCTACAGCCCAACTGCTAAGTCGGCCCCTCTCCTGGAAGCACCAGCTGCTGCCTGTTCACACACAGTGGCTCTGTCACTTTTACTTTGCATCCTAATTAAGAAGACATGGAGAGTCTTAAACCAGGACAAGCACCAGAAGGACCATGCTATCTGTCACACTGTCCTCCAGATGTTCCAATGATGTCTTTGAATTTAGGTGGAGGATACCCAGCAACAACTCCAACACCATGAAAACTACTTGTTGAAGAAAGACAATTAACAACCAAACAGCTGTTAATGGGAACCTTTAGCTGGTGAGCCTGTAGGGAGCATTTGCCAGCTCTCAGAGGAATTCAAACTCAAAACATCTTACCTACACGCCTTACTTTTGTTCTGAAATGCACAATTCATCCCTCTCAAATCTGTTTCCTTCAATTACACACAGAGCTCATTAAGATAATGATGATTTATCGCGTTTTAAAAAGCCATCCTGTTGTCTCATGAAAGTCTCCCATAATAACCACTTCTCTGAAATGGTTTTTAAGCTTTCCAGATAGTTAACCAGCATTAACTAGTATAGAGTTGTAAGGAATTGCAAATAGATACTTTTAAATACTGAGACTAGAAAGCAGGTACTTCCCTTTTGACTTTGTCACTAATTTACTTTCTAAAATATGCTGTGCAAGACTGTGACCCCTCCACTCGGGCAACTTCTGCAAGTGCTTGCTTTGAATACATGTGACCCATGGGAAAGGAAGCATTGATCCAATCATTCTTAAATTATTATTATTTTGGCAGCTTGCCTTTTGTGTGAACTGGATTACCACCTTTCATATTTGCTCCAAAGTGTAGCGTGGAATTGAAAGGTACCCTTCTGTGAAGGAAATGGGTTGTGGGCAAGTTAAAGTGAATGTTGATCTGGTTCTCAGGGGAGAGAAAGACTAATTAATAAAATGATCTTTTAAATAGAAACAGATAATTCTGTCCAATCCCATTATTCTAACCCCTCTCTCTCTACCTGAAAGAAAAAAAAATGAGCTAGTTTTTACTGATTTTCATAAATACTATGCTAAGTAATCAGGAAATAATTAAGTTAGATCTCTTCATCAGCAACGAGGATGAAGTTCCCTAATTAATACACTAGATTCCTTTTAATAAATGATGAGGTAACTATTAATGAAATGTTTATCAGTATAAAATGAGAACAGGGAAAGAAAAAAAGCAAAAATTTTAAAAGTCAGATTATCAATAAAGTCACTGGTGACCTGCCCCTTTTGGGCACCAAAATGATAAAATTCCAAAGAACATGAGAAACTTGGAAAATAAACTTAAATGTTCTTTTTGTTTAAAATATCACTCAAAGGCTATATGCATTTTTTCTATTATAGCACTGAATTCAATGATACAAAGTAATAAAGGTGAAAGTAAAGACTTCACTTAATAAAATTATCATCTACTCAGATTTTCTCCACAATGGCATCATAGACTCTAGGGCTGAACAGTTATCTGTCGTGAGATGTTCAACATCATAGCTCCTCTCTTCCCAGCCAGAAAAGAGGTCAGAGACACAGCCCCTTGCTCCAGCTGTAACCAAAACTGTTTCAGACATTACCAAATATTTCCTGAGGAACAAAATCACCTCTGTTTAAGAACAACTGGCTAGCAGAAAGATCCAAATTTAGCTTTGAAAAGAAAATATATATGTGTAGTTTCCATGAAAGGACTGCATTGGTAGATTGGCATCAAGAGAAGTTTCTGAAGAGATGCCCCTTTAGTCAAGTAAGTGGAAGACATGTGGTTTTGGGCTTTGCCTGTGGATTTAAATTTAGATTTAAATCCTGGTTCCATCATTTACTAACTGAACTAGTTGGCTATCTTCTATAACATTTGATCCTATCTCTACAAGATGGGACAGCAGTACTGACCCATAGAGTTTTTTCTGAAGATCGGGCAAAACAAAACAAAGAAGTGCTGGAATGGTTCCCATCAAAACATAAGCATCATCAGTGACATTTACATCTTTGTGAAACTGGATAGGCTAGACTTGTCATAAATGCTCACATAGATATTACAAGTGAAAAAAATAACTGTGCACTAATGAAAATCCAAGCATTCATGATATGTGGGGAGAATACTATTCACTGTTGACATAGTTTTATAATAACACCTGTCTCACCTCCTAAATTTTTCCTTTGGAGTTAAAAGGACACTCGTCAACTCAGAAATGATGAGTCTACAAATGCTCATAACTGAGGTATACTTTGAATAGTTATTAAGTTCAAACCCAAACCCAAAATCTGGGGGAATACAGGCCAAAAATATGAAATATGTAAAGGAAGATACAATGCTGACCTTGGGTTTCTCCACATGACTCTGTGCCAAAACCCAGTTAATCAATACTCGAGTATTTCCAAAGAAAGAACTTAGAACCAAGGACTGTCTATGTAGACAAGTTGTGTCTCTGAGTTTTATAAAGGCTTAGTTAAACAGTTAAAAAATATGCAAAAGTTCATATTACCTACCAGGATCTGTCTCTGAAAAGAAAATCTGTATGGCAACTTTTTTTATATACAGTCTCATGTAGTGCAGCCTGGCCTCAACTCTTTTTTAGCCAAGGATGATTTTGAACTTCTGATCCTCATGCCTCTACCTCCTGAATCCTGATATTACAAGTGTAAGACACACCATGCCCTGCTTTATGTGGTGCTGGGGGTCTAACCTAGGGTGAAGTGCATGCTGGGAAAGCAGGCAAACAACTGAGCTGCATCTCTACCTTAGCCTGACAAATTGTGGCCAACCAGAGCCAAGCTGGGAAGGGCTGGAGAGGTGGTTCAGTGGTTAAGAGCACTTACTGGGCTTTGGAAGACTTGGGTATGAGTCCCAGCACCCATGTGGAGGCTCACAACCATCCCTAACTATGGTTCCAGGGAATTTGAAGCCCTCTTCAGAAGCCCACAGGCAGCAGGCATGCATGTGACACATAGACATGCAGGGAAAACACATACATAAAATATATATGAAATTATTAAAATAGAGAGAGAGATGAGAAAGGAGAGCAACAAAATTGATGATAATCAGTGGCTATACTAAATTATAAAACTAAGAAAGAACATTTCAACTTGATTAACAGAATAAGTAGAATAGTGGTTCTCAGCTTTCCTCATGCTGAAACCCTTTGATACAGTTCTTCCTGTTGTGGTGACCCCAACCATAAAAGTATTTTTGTTGCTATTTCATAACTGTAATTTTGCTACTGTTATGAATTGTAATGCAATTATCTGATGTGCAGGATATCTGATATGCGAGCCCTGTGAAAGGGTTGTGTGACCCCCAGAGGGGTTGCAACCTAGAGGTTGAGAACCACTGAAGTAAAGTGAGTTCTCTCCTTGGCTCGTCTTTCACATCTAAAAAGTGAAAGCTCTTGAAGTAATGAGACAAATATAATTCAAAGCACACTCAGCTGAAGAGATGCACTCACAAAGCTAGTATTGTTGAATAGTGTTATATTTATAGAGCAAGGGAAAGATGAGCCAGGAAAGAAGATGAGACATGCTGAATTCCTTGCTGTATATGTTAGGAGACTAATAAGTATCAAAGATGCCACATGGAAGTGTGATTTAAAGATAAAGCAGAAGTATAACTTTTTTTTGGGGGGGGGCGGGTGTTGAAACAGGGTTTTTCTGTATAGCTTTGGCTGTCTTGGAATTCCCTCTGATAAGACTGTCTTTGAATTCACAGAGATCCACCTGCCTCTGACTCCCAAGTGCTAGGATTAAAGGCATAGGCCATCACTGCCCAGGTGAACTATCACTTCTTAATATCACAAAAAAACACACAAAGCCAGAGTAAATGAAAACAGACCAAAAAAGACAGACTTTTAAAAATATAAATTAACGTAGAATCAAGACCAAACATATTATCATAGCAATAAATTGAAATGTCCAGCAGCAACTGAAAGATGAAAACGAAGCTGAACCCAACCTAAAGTGACTTGATTCAGAAAGTGGAAAAAAAGAAAAGACAGAATTATAACAAAATAAATAAATAAATAATAAATATATAAATAAATAAAAGAAAGTGGGAGTTGCAATTTTCAGTTTGGCAGAGTGGGCTTTGGAACAAAAAGCACTGGATGAGTCAAAGAAACATGGTTTTTAAAGAAAAACTGTAAAAATAAAAACCTAAAGAGGGAAATGCCACAAACATGTATGTAGCAAGGAGAAGCATCATTAAGAGACAGAATTATGCATTTCAAAGACGATATCCAGAAATATCAGTAATAAGAGACTTCCAGTTAACTGCTAGTCCAGGACAAACTGTACTGAAAAATATAAGTAACTGTGATGGCATAATGCCTTTGTACCCTGGTTTAATAAAACACTGATTGACCAGTAGCCAGGCAAAAAGTATAGGTGGAGTGAGCAAAGAGAATTCTGAGAAGAGGAGTCAAGAGTCACCAGCCAGACACAGAGGAAGCAAGATGACAAGACAGAACTGAGAAAAGGTACCAAGCCATGTGGCTAAACATAGATAAGAATTATGGTTAAATTAAGTGTAAGAGCTAGTCAGTAATAAGCCTGAGCTAATGACCAAGCAGTTATAATTAATATAAGCCTCTGTGTGCTTACTTGGGAGAATGATTTGTCCCGACTGCCAGCCAGTCAGGACATAGGAAAACTTCTGACTATAAGTAACTCGTAAAGGAATAAGACAAAAAAGACTAGTCAGGTATGATAGCTCATTGTCATGAGTTTGAGGCTGGTCTGAAAAGTACAGTGAATTTCTGGACAGCCTGGGTGATAAAGTGCAGCCCTGTGCCAGAAAGAGAGGGGGTGGGGAATAAAAGAAAAACAACAAAAAAGATCTAATCAGTAAACACAAATTCTCCGGTCTGAAAATTAGGTTATACTTTAATTTCACAGATACATAAACATTCACAAAAATAACAAGGCAATAGACCTCAGATACTTTTATCAACTTAAGCAGAAGAAAATAACATTGCCATGAAATAGAGAATTCATCTGGGAAAGAAGTAAAGTTACCCTCCTACAGTACTCTTGAATACAGGAACTATGAAGTAGAAACTACAGTAGTCTGGAAAAAATCTCTATATTTCTAGAACACAATAATCACAACTACGTTAGTCTATAATGGTGAAAAAAATGTAGCCAGCACAATACTCAGGGAAAAAATCATTTTAACAGTATAATGTCCAAGTAACACCCCAAAAGGGCAGTGCTGGTGATATTGTCCTAAACAGAAGGACTTTGATCAGGTGAACAGGACTGTTCTTGAATAAATAAGTCTAAATGTTGGTTTCTGTTCACTAGAAAATAAAATCTCAGAATCATTTTGATTTCCATTTCCCCTGTCCTCCCCCCTCCCACCCCTACCCGCACCCTTCCCCCAGCCCCTCCCCTCCATTCCCATCTCCTCCAGGGCCAAGACTCCCCTGGGGATTCAATTCAACTTGGTGAATTCAGTACAGGCAGGTCCAGTCCCCTCCTTCCAGGCTGAGCAAAGTGTCCCTGTGTAAGCCCAAGGTTCCAAACAGCCAGCTCATGCACTAAGGACAGGTCCCGGTCCCACTGCCTGGGTGCCTCCCAAACAGTTCAAGCTATTCAATTGTCTCATTTATCCAGAGGGCCTGATCCAGCTGGGGGCTCCACAACCTTTGGTTCATAATTCATGTGCTTCCATTCATTTGGCTATTTGTCCCTGTGCTTTTTGAATCTTGGTCTCAACAATTCACACTCTTACAGTCCCTCCTCTTTCTCGACAATTGGACTCCTGGAGCTCCACCTGGAGCCTGGCTGAGGATCTTTACATCCACTTCCATCAGTTATTGGATGAGAGTTCCAGCACAATGGTTAGAGTGTGATTGAAGAAGATGTCAGAAAATGGAAAGATCTCCCATGCCCATGGATAGGCAGGATTAACATAGTAAAAATGGGGATCTTACCAAAAGCAATCTACAGATTCAATGCAATCCCCATCAAATTACCAACACAATTCTTCACAGACCTGGAAAGAATAATACTCAACTTCATATGGAAAAACAAAAAACCTAGGATAGCCAAAAGAATCCTGTACAATAAAACAACCTCTGCAGGCATCACAATCCCTGACCTCAAGCTCTACTATAGAGCTACCATAATAAAAACAGCTTGGTACTGGCATAAAAACCCAACATGTGGACCAAAGGAATCGAATTGCAGACCCTGACATTAACCTGCACACCTATGAACATACAATTTTTGACAAAGAAGCCAAAAATGTATAATGGAAAAAAGAAAGCATCTTCAAGAAATGGTGCTGACATAACTGGATGTCAATGTGTAGAAGGCTGCAAATAGATCCGTGTCTGTCACCGTGCACAAAACTTAAGTCCAAGTGGATCAAAGACCTCAACATAGGCTGGAGAGATGGCTCAAAGGTTAAGAGCACTGGCTGCTCCTCCAGAGGTCTTGAGTTCAATTCTCAGCAACCACATGGTGGCTCACAACCATCTGTAATGAGATCTGACGCCCTCTTCTGGCCTGCAGGAATATATGCAGACAGAACGTTGTATATGTAATAAATAAATCTTTAAAAAAAAAAAAAAACAGACCTCAACATAAATCCAGTTAATCTAAACCTGATAGAAGAGAACATAGGAAGTAGCCTTGAATGCATTGGCACCAGAGATCACTTTCTAAATATAACACCAGTAGCACAGACACTGAAACAATCAATCAATGGGACCTATTGAAACTGAGAAGCTTTTGTAGAGCAAAGGACACAGTCAACAAGACAAAGCGATAGCCTACAGAATGGGAAAAGGTCTTCACCAACCCCACATCTGACAGAGGGCTGATATCCAGAATATATAAAGAACTCAAGAAATTAAACATCAAAATGCCCAACAGTCCAATTAAGAAATGGGCTATAGAACTAAACAGAGAATTCTCCACAGAGGAAGTTCAAATGGCTGAAAGACATTTAAGGAATTGCTCAACATCCCTAATTATCCGGGAAATGCAAATCAAAACAACTCTGAGATACCACCTTACACCTGTCAGAATGGCTAAGATCAAAAACACAGAAGACAGCTTATGCTGGAGAGGATGTGGAGCAAGGAGAACTCTCCTCCACTGCTGGTGGGAATGCAAGCTTATACAGCCACTTTGCAAATCAATATGGCACTTCCTTAGAAAATTGGGAATCCATCTCCCCCAAGACCCAGCTGTAGCACTCTTGGGCATATACCCAAGGAATGTTCAATCATACCACAAGGGCATTTGTTCAGCTATGTTCATATTAGCATTGTTTGTAATAGCCAGAACCTGGAAACAACCTAGATGCCCTTCAACTGAAGAATGGATAAAGAGAATGTGGTACATATATACAATGGAGTACTACTCAGTAGAGAAAAACAATGCCATCATGAGGTTTGCAGGCAAATGGATGGATCTAGAAAAAATCATCCTGAGTGAGGTAACCCAGACTCAGAAGGATAAACATGGCATGTACTCACTCATAGGAGGATACTAGATGTAAAACAAAGATGACTAGACTGCTACACAACTCCAGGGAGGCTACCTAGAAAACGGGACCCCAGGAAAGACACAGGGATCACCCAATGACAGAGAAATGGATGAGATCTACATGAACAACCTGGACGACAGTGGGAGTAATGAAGGGCAAGGTTTGAGGGAAAGAAAGCTTAGGGGAGCAGGAGATCCCAGCTGGATCAAGAACAGAAATGGAGAACAAGGAATAACAGACCATGATAAATGATGACCACATGAGAACAGGAATAGGCAGAGTGCTGGAGAGGTCCCCAGAAATCCGCAATGATACATCCTCTGTAGACTGCTGGCAATGGTTGAGAGAAAGCCTGATCTGACCTAGTCTGGTGATCAGATGGCCATTTTACTTCTTAACAAGTGAACTCTAAAGTCCACTTAAAAATAAGAATAATCAGAAATGTGAAAATGACAAGCAATCTAGAACTAATGCTACTAAATTTTTTATTGTAAAACCTAATGATTAAAACACTACTCAGGTCTATAATCAATGAATCAGAAAAAGGCATAAATTTGTTAAATGATTTAGAATATTATAAAGGGAGTACCCTAGTCACTGTAGAGAAAGAGAAAACAAATAGAAAAAATAGTGTCAGTCCATCATCATTTGTAGATAGACCAAAATGATACAGTCAGGAAATTAAACATAAAGTACCTGGTGATGGAGAAAGTTATAGACAGTTAAGTAGATAGAAGAAAGGAAAGAAGAAAGGGAGGGAGGGAGGGAGGGAGGGAGGGAAGGAAGGAGGGAGGGAGGGAGGGAAGGAAGGAGGGAGGGAGGGAGGGAGGAATGTGATAGGGAGACAGAAGACTTTTGAAAATGATTATTTGAGGATAGCATAAAATCCAGAAGTCATTAAAGCAAAGACTGATGATTTAAAACATGCAACCACAAATTTTCCACGTGCTAAAACCAACACATGACAAAGGCAAGTACAAAATGAACAAAATTACACACACACAGTAACGCATGGAACCTATGTGGATTTGTAACACATATTGCAGATACATAATATTCTTACCTTAAAATGATCCCATCTCACTCTGTGTAAAATAGATAAACTCAGTTTTAAATGCCTGTGGATAATTTGCAGAAGAGAAAAGTGAACGTGTAAAAGTGGATCTTTTACAAACAAAAGAAATTTCACACTTATGTAAACAATAGCAGAGAGAGAGCCCAACAATTAAGAATGCTTGCTATTCTTGGGGGGGTGGTGGTGTCACAATTTTAATTCCTAGCACTACATTGGATGGCATATGACCACCTGTAACTCTAGCTCCAGAGGATCCAGAACCCTCCTCTGTCCTCTATAGACACCTGAATGCATATGGCATACACACACACACACACACACACACACACACACACACACACACACACAGAGAGAGAGAGAGAGAGAGAGAGAGAGAGAGAGAGAGAGAGAGAGAGAGAGACTCATACACATAAACAGAATTTTAAAAATTAAAATTAAATTAAAATTAAATCAAATGAGAGGTTACATTATTTCATTTATATTGGCAAAAATCAAAGAACCATGTCACTCACCCACCTAGCTAGGATGAGAGTCACGCTGCTTTGGAGAAGTGGAGATCATAAATTGCAGTGGAGGACTATTCAACAGCATCTCTCATAACTGCCCTCTCACCTAGCAACTCTGTTTTCAAAATGTTATTTTATGAACACATATATTCACATACATAGCTCATGTGACATTTGTACAAAGGGACTCAGAGTACACATAAAACAGTGAACATTTATAGATAACCAAAATAGGCATTAGTAGGAAAATGGTTAAATTCTGTACATCTATGAAATGAAAACAGAAAAAAATAAGAGAGAATGTCAGTGAATACACTGAAAATAAAGGCTGGGTGGAGATACAGAAAGAAAAAAGAAAGAGAAGGAGAAATCCTTGGAGAAGGGATGGACTGAATGAGAGAGACACATATAGAGTGGGGATTGGGGAATGAATCCATATATGTTTATATACATATTCATGCATGTTACTTCTGGAAGGTACATAAAAAAATTGCTAGTTTCTCAGATAGGGAACATGGTAAAGGAAAGATTTGCTTTTCACTATACCTATATGACTAAAAGGCATCTTTTCAATAGAAAGAAATCTGGTTTTGAGGTTATAAGCTGTATTTGACCTGTGTTTTTCTGGTTTAGAGTTCTTTCCTTAAGTCAAAAGTGATCATTTTTATCAAAAAATACTTGCTTTATATCTAAATTTATGTATAACCCATAAAGATGCAATTGATCAATCAACTTTACCATAAAATAATATTTTTATGTTGCACTGTAACTACTAAGGATCTTAATATTGAGCCCATAAAAACAATGTTTTACTATGTCATGGGAGACATTATTCCACTTCAAAGGAAATCACACAGAAGTTTGCTCACCAACTTTTGATACAATAGCCTTGTAGTGAAGATTCATTCAATCAGACTGAAAAAAAAAAAAACTAATCTTTCTTGTCGAAAGTTCAAAGACACCAAAAGAGAAGAGAATCAGCATTTATATTCCTCTATTCATTTCTCAAGAGAAATATCAACATTTGCTCAAATTTGGGAAAATTTTAAAACATAAAAATTGATAAATATTAAATAACCAAATGAAAAAGGGAGAAAAAATTAGTCGGACCTGACAGTATAATTCCAAAAGAAAAATTTTTGACAGACTTAGAAAAACAAACAAACAAAAAGCCTCTATATGCTCCCCAATTGCTCTACAATTTTAAAATTTCTTTTGTCAGTTTCTGAATGGTTCAAATTCTCAGACTTGAAGGCATTGTGACCTCTGGCTAATGTTTATATTGCCAGGCCACATAACTTTTCTTGAATATATCCCTCCCCCAATTAAATCTGAAATGGGTTTTTGGCCAAACTAATAACTCCTATTTCAAGTTACATTTAGTGCCACATCTAAAAATCCCAGTGTGAATTCTATCTGCACAGTGATCTCTTTCTTTCCCAAAGACAACTTCAGCTTTTCACCATATAAGCTGAAATTACCCAAAGTCCATATTGAACCACCCACCTCTATCCTCTGGGCCATTACTTCATACAGAAAGCCTTCAGGTGAAATAAAAACTAGTGTCTTGGACCTTGCCCTTTAATTAGTCTAAGCTTCTTAAAGAGTGGTGGTGGCGTGATCTCAGATGGAGGCAACAGTGCTGAAATTAAACATTCCTTCCAAATGGCTCAGGAATCCTAAGCTATGAGACTCCTGTCAACCCCCTGAGAAGATCAATAGAGCAACAACTGGGCATGTAAGACAGAGCTGTCCAATGAAAGTCTGGATAATGAAAATTCACAATAGGCTGTTGTAGCAGGAATCTTAAAGAGTCTTATTAATAAAAACAAACCTGGGCTGGGTATTGGGGTGAACACTGGAAGATCAGAGAGATAGAACAAGCCACAGCTATCTCACCTCGCCAGTTCCTCAGCTGGTCTTGCTTCCTCAGACTGGAGGCTTCTGAGTCCTCATCCAAATGAATCTCAGCTGAACTGTGCTGCTCCAAAGCCTAAAAGCTTAACCAGCCAAATGCTGCTAGTTTCTGGTCTTCACGCCTTATATATCTTTCTACTTTCTACCATCACTCCCTGGGGTTAAAGAATTGGAATTAAAGACATGTATCACCATGCATGGCTGTTTCTAATGTGGCCTTGAACTCAGAGACCCAGAGGTATTTCTGTCTCTGAAATGCTAGGATTAAAGGCATGTGCTACCACTGCCTATCCTCATGTTTAATATTGTGGCCATCCTGTTCCCTGACCCCAGATAAGTTTATTTTAGGGAACACACAATATTTCGGGGAACACAATACCACCACAGGCAGTAGTAGATCTGGAGAGGAAGAAAAAAGTTCTTTTATCTGTGCCTCTGACTAGAGCAGATGGTCCAGAGAGCAGTGTCACCCACTAAAACTAACATTCACATGTACACAAGTGTGAGTTTAGATGACTTCATACAAATGAGAGTATTCTATTTAGGAATCACTGCAGGGCTGATCATATACACAAGCATCCTAGGGTTTCCCTGAGTAGCTTTTGCTTTAAGCAATTTAACTTTTATTTTGTGGTGGTTGAGATTGAACCCAGGGCCTTTTGTGTATGTGGGCAAGTGTTCTGCCATTGAGCCTTGTCCCAGGCAGCAAAGGTTCAGAAGGAGTTTGTCATTTACAGGCCAGCACATTTATTTATAACTTTTGATTTGCTTCATTAAAGTGAATGCTCGTCTTTTATACATTATTAATAGGAAAACTAAGCTTGACTATTACTGGCTCTTCCTAATAGATCCACAGATACAGTGAGTATACTGTTTCTAGGTTGCAGTTCTATACTGGATTAGAATTTCTTTCAACAGAAAGGTATTTATCTTCTGGCAATTTATCAAAGTAAATATCTCCCATGGCACAGTATTATTAAATATTTTTCAGAGTTGAAATTCCCCAGTCTCCTTAGGCAGAATTAACAGCCCTTTGTTCACACATACATCTTGGTCTTCTCACATTCTTAATAGGTGTCATTATTGATGGATCTTTTATTCCCACCTGATTGGGACCCCCTGAAGGATGGGGTACAGGTCTTGTTCATCTCTTCATCTCTAAATGAGTCCCAGTGACTTTCAGGGATGCCTACATTAAAGATGAAGAACTTGTGAAAGCTTACAGCCACAAGCTTGTATTCTGCTCCCCTCTGTCTGGTCCCCATAGCAACGGGCATGCCAAAGAAGTGGGGTAGAGTACTGGAGACAGTAGACAACTCCCTCAGAGTAAGTCTCAATCCTAAAGCTCTGTTAGGAGTTAGAAATGAGGCAGCCCCATTGTGTGGACTGAAACTCAAGTCCAGAAGGCCATGACTCACAGTGCCAGATGATCAACAGCTTTGGATCTTTTTACCCCCTCCCTCCCCTTAGAACTTTTGGGCAGGTCTTTTTCCCACAAGGGGCTTTCCTTAGCCTGGACATGTTCACTCATCCCAGCAGCCAATTAGAATTTCCCGCATATGTTCAAATTGGCCAACCAGATTTGCTCTAACTTGATGCCTAATTTACATGTTTTTAGGACCAAAATGGCCTGTCCTCAGAGTATAAGCCCAGCTCTAGAAAACAAACAAACCTTATTGACAACTTACTTCTGAGACACCCTCCATCCCATCCCTGATACAAGGAGCTGCTCTGCTACTTATCAATCAAACCACTAGTCTAAAAAATGCTCCTGATCCTGAGAATAGACCCTGTGGTCTGAATGCAGAACTAAAGTTCCAGGTGGGTTGGTTTAATCACTTTGGCTTAGAATCGCCCCTAGGAAGGTGGACTTACCTTAAGCCATGCTCAGGAGATGGGTAGAATAAATCAGTCCTGTAATAAAACAGTGTACTTTTCCTTCCCGGAATCCCTGTCACTACAGCAGAAGCTTACTGGTCACAGCCATATGAGGGTATAAGTCGGCCTGCTCACAAATTTACCTTTTCTTCTCTCTCCTTAGCCAGCTTGATTCAGCAGGAATAAGGGTCCCCATCAGTGAGGTGTTGAGTTTGTAGGATCGGGGACAAGAAATAGAGACTAGAAATAAAGAAGGCAAAAGCAATAGCTGGAACCAGAAGGTCTTGCATAAGCTAATGACTTATGCCAAGCAAGTATATTAAGAAGTATACTATTTTATATACTATTAGCAGAGTGGGGGCTCAGAAGGGCCAAGGTCAGCATAGAGGTTAGCCAATGTTGGCAAAGAGAACATAGGATACCTCAGACACAGCAGCCTTGGGACTGACAACCACCCAGGGGGAAGAGTTGGGTTCCCAGAGGCACTCTCTCCAGTGGCAGACCAGCCTTGCCAAGTCCACTCCTGGACATGGACACAAAACTACAGCTCCCTTTATCCTCTCATCAGGGATGCTGAGGAAAGTCTCGGGTTGACCCAGCTCCCCACACTGAATCTGCTTTCCTTAACACTTTGAGTTTTCCCCGTAATATTTTGGGCATCTTTACTCTTTATCTAAAGCCTCCCTCCTAGCCGTGTGGCTGTTTGCCATCGACATGTCTCCATGCCAGTTGACATGGCATGGCCTTTCCCTTCTCACCTCCAGGCAGCTGCTGCAGTTTTACAGCTTGCCTGCCCTGTAGTTTTTCTTCTAAATGCTAATAAAATTATTCTTGAGCTTCCATTTGTGTTCATTCTTAAATTATTTTATTAGTGAGTCTAATATCCCCAAAGGGTCCTCAATTTTCCCTGTATTAAAACTTTTCCCGAAAAAATATTTTTAAAAAGGAGAGGAGGACACCAAGTCAGGTGGTTAGGGTAGGAAGGATTCATCTGGGGGGAGTGCAGAGAGGGATGGACATGATCAAAATATATTGTAAGAAATCCTCTAAGTACCAAATGAAGCAAAACCAACCCCTCCGTGCCTGTTCTTGCCCTTGCTCTTCATTTCTTCATAGTCTTGAGACAATAACTGAAGTCACTTGCTTGGGGAGGCTTTGATGGCCCTTGAGTTTCCCAGACTGGAGTACCCCAAGCTTAGTCTACCAAGAGCCATAAAAAGCTTGGTTGTACTCAAAGAACCCTGCAACATTCTTAGATCTTCTCCAGCTTCAATTCCATTACTTTCATGACTCGTAGATTTACATCAGATCTCTCTCTTCTGCATGTACACAGAGCGGCATCTGAGATCCATGGCAGCTCAGGGCAGCATCAGGCAGCAGATGACCCCTACTGCTGTCACGAGGCACCGGAGGCCCCTGCTGGTGATAGACTCTCACATTGCCCACTGCAGACTTCCCTACTGTATCCAGCTCACAGCCTCACCTCTCTCCCTCTTAGTTCCACTCTGCTATCTCTCTTCTTTGCCTGCTTTGCTGTTTCAAATCCCCTGCTTGTGCTTATGTGAGCCCAGGAGCTAAAAGTGTTGCTAATCGGGAATCACGATGTTGATTGTCAACTTGACCAGATCTGGAGACAACTAAGAGGCATGCCTCTGTGCAGGTCTATGAGGACGTTTCCCGCAAGTATTAACTGGTGGGTGGAGGGGAGACTCTGCCCGAGTGGGAGTGGTTCACATAGGGGTTCCAGGGGAAAGCAGAGGTGGTTTTACCTCTGCAGTATATAGACAGCCATTGTTGATTACCTGGCTTTTATTGTGTAAGACAATCTAATAACCCCTTTCCCTAATACGTATTTCCTGTATTGGTTCCCTGGTGGATAAGAAGTGCCCGGCAGAGTCCCATCATGCTCTTCTCGCTCGTCCAGGACAAAGATCATCCTTGTGTTTTAAAGACGCTCACCTGTATCTTCAAAATCTTCGAATGGGGCAGGAAACAGCTACCAACAATTACTAAGAGTGGGTCTGGAAGATGAGATTTGTGCACAGTCTCTGGGGAGTTTGATGCTCCTGGCTCCTGGGAAGAATTTACTCAAGTATGCGAGTAAACTGATGAAGACGGAAAAGGTTTCTTTTTTCCTTCCTGGCTTCCCCATTCTGGATGACAGTATGAGCATTCTCAGGGAGCACTGCTTGAAGTGATGAGAGCCAGTGTCCTGAACCAACAAAGAAGAGTACTAGGATGCATCCACTTCCATAATTTGTCTTTTTGCCACTTGCCTTTTTCATCTGGCCAGTTACTATCACATTGTCCTCAGTGTCATCAGTAGGATCTATAAAGTTTACTTAGTTGATCAGAAAATTAACTACAGTATGAGTTAATTAGAATTGTGAGCCCAGCATTATGCTCCTCACTAGACATGTAAAGAAAATGCACACAGTCATTAATCTTAGACAACAATCTAGTATCTAAGAAATACAATATTTTATTTGCACCTCACTATTTTAGTGAATCAGTAGGCAATGTTGCCCATGTTCTTTTAATTTAAAAATAGAGGACTTCTTTCTTTTAAGTACACCATGAAATCTTAAACTGAGATTTTTTTTTTTTTTTGCAAAGCCTAAACTAGGCATAAATATTTCCTGGGGACTCCCAAAAGTTTCTCCTTCAGTGGAAATGGAATTAGGATATGTGATGTAAGTTCAAATAATTAAATATCAAGTGTTGCCACTTCAAAGAGTTTAACAATCTATGGATTATGTATATCTAACACACAAAATTAGGACAAGCACGGAGAAAATAATAGACTAAAACAGACAATTATATAATGATATGAGACTGTGCCAGCCAGACACTAACTTTCCATAATGAACAATTCAGGATGATTTGTGACAAACAAAAACAGTGATGTTGACACACACATAAGGGAGTAGCAACTTGCTCCCTGTGCTTAAAAAAAAAAAAAAATGGAAAGGGAGTCACCTTGCGAACAGGGTGTCAGTAGTGGGACAAAGATGACAGATTGGAGGGGAGCAGTGATCACTTGGCCTGCGGTGAATCATCCCATGACTCCAAGGTGTCTCCTGCTCTCAGAGTCAGCATGGATTCAAATCCACATGGCTCCCTGCATCTGGCTAGTGGTCTCCGGTTCTCTGAAACCTGTTTCCTTGATATCTGTTATATCAACAAATGTAAAGGTGGTTTGGGTTTTTTTTGTTTGTTTGTTTGTTCATTTGCCTGAGTTATATTCACAGATGTATTTCAGAAAGACTCCCAGCTGTTAAATTTTTAAGGTGGTAGAGATACTATATTCAATATATAATTTATAATTGAATAAATCCAAAAAGATGGTGCATTTTCCCTAAATTTCACACACACACACACACACACACACACACACACACACACACACACAAAATGTCCATGAATTGGTCTTTTTTTTAGTTTGTGTTCTTTACTCAAGGATGAGGTATGTAGCCCTTGCTGAGCCTCCCTTGTCACACACAGCATCATTAAAGTAAAAGAGAGGCCCACGATGGAGAAATGCATTCAGTGACAGAGCATTTCTCAGGTTGTAGCCCACAGGCTGCCCACCTCAAAATCCACATTAAAAAAACCGCATAAATGCTGGTTCCTAGGCTATACCATGGAACTACTAAAGACTCTTGAATCTGCATTTCAGCAAGGTCCACAAATGATTGCTCAAAGCATTGAAGTACGAAGGGTCTGACCTTTCAACAGGAATTGCTGAACAAGAATTCCCATGCACTGGCTGAAGTATTTCAAGTATTTCACTCCAGCCAATTAGCCATCTGCAGTAGCCTTCCAGTATTTCCAAGTTTTACATCATTGGAAAATTTGAAGATTGATCTGAGGCCTCCTCCAACCTCAGTCTAATGGACCCAGAATCATCCTGGGTGTCCAAGGCTTTCAAAAGTCACACTTATCATGCTTATTATAGTTCTGGGACTTTACTGACATGACATAATCATACCTTTAAACTTACATCCTCTTCAGGCCAGATGTCAGCCCTTCACAGTGCAGGCAGGGGTACTGGTAGCTTCTTGCTGCAGCTCTTGGCTCTGCCTGTCTTGTGATTGTTGGCTGATGCTTCTAACTCTGTGAGAGCAGCTCCAAGGGGATTTCATTAGCTTGTGTTTCCCAATACAAGCCCAGCACCCATATTTATGCCAGCCCATTCTAGTCAATGGCAGGTAAAATCAAAGTCTAGCCAGACAAATTGAAAGTTCACACGTGGCTGCTGAGGGACAGCAAGGCCATAACTGAGTCCCTAGTTCCTTTGGTAAGAAAGAAGATCTTTGGAATATGGCATACAGAAAATCCATCTCTATTTTCAAATTGTCATCTTTTGACTGTCTTTGTCTTCAGTAACTCCCTGAGTTAAGACTGCCTATAAAACCAGATTCAAGCTGAAGACTCAGCCAACCCCCAATTTTGCTTAATATAGATTTCCTTTCCTATTGCTCAAAGGACAGCCATTTTAATTCAAAAACACTAATTTTTGCAGCATACATTTTAATAGAAAAAATATATACCAATGAAAATACTTGAATTTATGATTTGTCAGTCTCTTGGTATTTATATCATGCTTTCAGTAAAAAATACTTCCACCAAATGCATACAATGCATGACTTTGTACAGAGATCTTATGTTCTTAGGACCACATGTGCATGGAAAAATCTAGAACCTACTTCTTCAATTATGGGCCCCAACCTCATAAGGGATCATATAACTGAACATGGAGTCATGAAAAAATTGGCAAGTGTAATAAGTTTCTAAATATTAATACAAAATCAAATATGTAAGGAATCTCAGGTACTTGAGGTGGCACTTTCCTCTGTTGTATCATGAACCTTCACTGCAGCTTTGGCTCTGAGTAAACAACACGGGCACTTCTCAGGGCATATGGCGTCACCCCACACAAAGCTAACAACTGCTGCTAAAATATCTTGGGTAAAACTCTATGAATTGAAGTGTTTTTAATGTCACACAGGTTTGGGCTCTTACAGAACAGAAGGAATGGTTTAATTATGGCAAACAAGTACTTTCAGTATTTTCCTGTCATGATTCTTTAGCATGTAAATATCAAGTTAGTATATCTTTGGATTTTAGTGCGTTAGAATATTTGATTTCAAAAATGTCTGCTTGAGTTGCTGACTTAAGTTTTATTTAAAAAAATTATTAAATGAATTTTGGCCCTGAATTAGAACAGAATTTCCAATAATTTCTAAAATGGCACTGTACTTACTAGGTTTTTTGTTTCTTTATTTGTCTTGACACCAGCTGGAGTCATTTGGGAAGAGGGATTCTCAACTGAGAAAATGTTTCCATGAGACTGGTGTATAGGTAAGTCTGTCGAGTATTTTCTTGATTAATGATTGATGTGGGAGGAGCCAGTCCACTATGCACAGTGTCATCCCTGGGACAGTGAGACCTGAGTGCTATAAGAAAGCAGGCTGAAAAATCCACGAAGAACAAGCCAGTAAGCAGCGCTCCTCCATGGCCTCTGCTTCAGTTCCTGCCTCCTGGCTCCTGCCTTGAGTTCCTGCCCCAGCTTCTCTTGGTAATGGGATGTGACCCAAGAGTAACAAGATGAAATAAATCCTTCCCTCCCCAAGTTGTTTTGATCATGGTGTTTTATCATCGCCAGAGAAACCCTGACTAAGTCACCTGAACATCTTCCCTTCCGAGGGAGACTTTTCAGCCCAGTACTAGTTCAGTCTCACAGCAGATCTCCAGCTAACAACTTCTCTAGTGCACAGACTTCAAGAGGATATCTCAGGAGAGACTGGAATACTTCAGTGTATCAACGAACAAGCAATGTGTTGGGATGCCTACAGAGATCTGAGGTTTAAACCACTGAGTAGTAACCAGGGCTCCCAATGTGCTTCATACAGAGCAAGGATCCAGCAGTGTTCTTGGGTAAAATATCCCCTCTTGTAAAGGACTCCATGCTGTATTCTCCTTCAATGACCCATGTACTGACAAGACTCATTGAGAAGTGAATTCCCATCCACAAAAATATTTCTTTGCAAGAAACCATAAGTCTTTAAACTCTGTGCACTGATAGCCATGTAGCTCTTCCTTCTCCCTCTATTTGTGTTTGTTCCACCAACACCCACACTTAGAACACAATGCCACACTCCACTGGAAGGCTGGATGTTTCCCACTACTTCCATTGTAAGTCTCTAGTAAATGTGATAAGAAATGGCAGCGCTTGAAACATTCTGTCCTTCAATGGAGGCTGTTATCCCCAGAAATTCTGATCTAAGCACTCTGCAATGGAGCTGAAGTGTCACAAGTTTTTGAGGGCCTGGGAAAATAAAACAATCAAGTTCAATCCTGAGAACCGATATAGAAAAAAATTTTTAGTCCCAGTACTTGGGAGTCAGATGCAAGCAGATCTCTATGAGTTTGAGCCCAGCCTGGTCTAGATACCCAGTTCCAGGTCAGCCAGAGCTGTACAGTGATACCCTGTTTCCAAAACTAATAATAATAAATCCAGGCCTGGTGACACTCACTTTGCCCTGAGGCAAAGACAGGTAGATGACTGACCAGCCAGCCTGGTATACTTGACCAGCTCCAGGACACTGAGAGACCCTGTCTCACAGAATACCAAGGTAGGCACAGCCTGAGGACAACTCCCTGAGGTTAATCTCTGGTCTCTATATACACCTGAATACACACACACACACACACACACACACACACACACACACACACACACACACACAACCACATGCATACCAGCATGAGTTTAAATCAGCCTAGGTGATTTCAAGGGCAGGCATGGTTGGAATTACCCGATCACCAATCAATATCAGTATATCAGTATTTTTCCAACATGAAGGAGTATACATATCGCATAAGGTTTTTTTGTTTTTGTTTTTGTTTTGTTTGTTTGTTTGTTTGTTTGTTTAATGCAGATCCTGATTGAGAAGTCTAAAATAGGACCCAAGAGTTTATATTTCTAAATGATCAGGGGATGATACAGCAGCTGGTCAGTGACGCAGACCTGGAACAGCAAGGCTCCCACAGATAACAGTATATAAGGGTGGCATTGATTTCATCTGAAGACCCAAAAGAGGTGATCTGCATGTAAGAAAAAGGGGCACAATTGACAACATCGACAACGCTGCTTCAGCTTGGGCTCATGTGGGGTCACTTTGTGGGAAATTCTGTGATTGACACCCATCTCCCATGCTTTGTTTCTATATGCTCTCCACACAATGGCTACACCACTAATCTCTGCTGCTGTCTAAGCTGGTCATTGCAAAGCTGGGGAGAGAATCACTTCCCTTCATGATAGAAGGTGCTCTGCAGTGAGAGAGAGGCACTCAGCTTGTTTCACGGTTGCACCAAGCAGCCCTAGATAAGCAGCAAACAACAGGGAAACTCATCTGCTCACTTCTTGGAAGACATTTGTCACATGTCATAATGCCACAGATAAGAGGCCCCTGGGGAAGCGTAACGAATGTGCTCCTTACTGTTGAATTTCTGTATGTCCTATTATCTTATAGACCTCAGCTTCTAGCTGTATAATGACACCATTCTAAGATTAATACCATTAGGCTTTGGAGGGAATTTTTATTTGACATACGAACACAAGGCATTTTTGGTAGAATAAAATAGCTACTATTTCAGGATTTCTATTCTCCATAAATGCTGATAGTTAGAAATGGCCAGAAATGACTTGCAATTGACAGTATAATGTCTCTAAGGTTTTGTTTGGTTGGTTTTTGGGTTTTCTTGTTTGTAAAGTTTGGGTTTTTTAAGTTAAAATAGAAATACTATGTGTACTAATTTTAATTTCCACACAAATGAATAAAGATACCCAAATGACAAGGCTTAAATATGACCCAAGAGGTTTCTTGACAGCAGTTCCCAAAATCCTTTTGTCATGAGACCCCTTTAAATTCTGAAAGTTTTTATTGCTGTTGTTTCTCTGAACAGTTTTTGATATTTATTTGAAATTTACTTCTGTTTATCTGTGGTTTATGTATCAATGTTTACTAATTTTTTTTAATTTTTGATTGTCAATGTGTACAATGTATGAATATGTGCGTGTGCATGTCTATGTGTATGACTTGTAGGCACACACATGTCATGACACATATGTGGACTTTCAGAGGACAACATGGGTGTCAGTCCTTGCTTCCTACCTTGGTTGAGGCATACTCTCTTCTTGTTAGTGGCTGTGTACATGAGACTTTCCATCTAGCCATGGCAATATTGGTATTACAAATATCTGGTGTTACGTTGCTCTAGGGAATTCAAGCTCAATCACTTGTGTTTCTTTGGCAAGTGCTTTTTGGAGTCATCACCTTAGTCTCCATGATGCTTATTCCTCTAGAAGTTATAAAAGAAAATTTTACATTATTTATTTTTTAAAATCCACAATAAATCCATTACATGTTACCATAAATAATGTATTTTATGAAAGGCAAATATTCTGAAAAAAATTAATGAAAAAGTACATCTTCCAGTGGTTAAAAAACAAGCAAATTCTGGAATCTGTCTTACAGGATGACACCTAAAACCTCATCGCTACCTCAACATTCAGTGATAAGTGGTATTGGTTAATGTGTGTAAAGAAATCCTGCATCTCAAGCAATATATCTGGGGAAGGAACAGTATTTGAATATTCTTCTCAGAAAGCTGAAGTTACTCTTACTTGACATTACACTAAAGCTCAGCAAGAAACTCTTCAAGAAAGATTAGCTGCAGTATGGGCTGAGAATAATTAACATTAATTAACTTCGTTCTTTGTAACATCAAAGGCCATTGGTCTCTTTCGCTCTTTAAATGGCTTTTTTTCTTTATTTTTGTTATGTGTATGAGCGTTTGCCTGCATGTATGTATGTGCACCATATGCATGTCTAGTGCCTGTGGACGCCAGAAGAGCTAGAGGGCATTGGAGTTACTGTTGGTTGTGAGCCTCCCCATAGGTGCTGGGAACTGAACCACTAAGCCATCTCTCCATCTCCCTCATGCATATTTTTTGTTACACTAAGGACATATTTCATAGTTATGAAGCCAATATATTTCATTACATCATATAAAAAAGTAACACCACATATTCATTAACTTTGCCACCAATATCATCAGAAGAACCTTTGCATGTTATTGGAAAGCTATCAAGCTCACAGTGACATATACAAATTTTCCAAAATTCAAATTTTCACTTGAAAATCCAAGACTTATCATTCCAATAAATGCTGCCAGCTGTTTTTCTGGAGGTGACAAGATCAGTCTGATATCTTTTGTGTGTGTGTGTGTGTGTGTGTGTGTGCCAAATATTCTTGTCTCAAGATCAACAAGTAGTTTTCATTAGTCACACTTCCAGCTTGGGAGACAAACTGGTTTTCTAAGGGTGGGGAGCACGCTTAGCTTGGCCAGAACTCAACTCCACAAGTACTTTCTGTTTCAAGATGATCCTCGTGAATCACATGCAGCCGAAGTGTGCTCTGTGCACTCACGCTTGGTCATGAAGGATATTGAAAACAAATGTGTCCAATTAGCAAGTTATATAATATTAATAACTTTTATTATCCCATGGAGGATCACCCTAAGTGGACATTTCCTCCTGCAAGTGTGTGGTGATGATCAAACATCTGATGACTACTACTGCTGAGCAGATTTATTCATTTTTAGATACGTTCTATCATGTGATCACAGAAAGGATTTGTCCACCTTTTGAAACTAGGACTTACAACTGCTGAAACTGCATTCCGTGGGAGAAATTTGGGGTGAAAATAAAGCTGTAATAAACAATGTTGAGTTCTTTCTACTTCAAGATCCTATAAGAGTTTTTATTGTATCTGCCCACCAGGTTACCTTTTGGAGCTGACCTACATTTGAGGAGTGGGGGGCAGCAGGAACTGATGGCACAAAAAGAGAACTTTGAAAAGCCCCCCTAGGCTTCTGTGCTTTTCCTCCACCGTGTTGATCCAGTTTGGACTAACAACAACATGCAATAAGTAACCAGGGCTCACTCTGAAAATGTTTGATCCCATATATCACCCTTGAGAGATTTGAGGCACTTACACACACAGAGACACACACGGTGGTAAGGTAGGGAGGGAGAGAGGGAGAGAAGGAGAAGGGAGGAGGGATGGAGGGAGGGGGGTAGAGAAATGCACTTTAAAAACATAATCAATTTGGTAGAGGCAGATCCAAGCCCCTCCCCCTGCCTCAAGGCTGTGTGAGGTGTCCCATCATAGGTAGTGGACTCCAAAAAGCCTGTGACTGGTATGTAAAATGAGTAAAAAAAAAATTCATAATTAAAAAAAAACCCTAATCAAACAAAATGGTGTATCACAAGCAATGGTGTGAAAGTCCTTCTTAATTTTTTATGCAGAGTCTCAGTGCCCCTGGACTATGGATACAGCAGCTATGTTCTGTTACTCTGTATTGGAGAGAATGTGACTGCTGAATTCAAATCCTTTCTACTGAGCATCTTGAGAGTTCCTAGTGGGATTAAGTGGGTGAGATAAAAAATGGCAGGTAGCAGAGGGATCCTTTTTCTCCAGAACGTGCAGCTCCATCCCACTCCCACTGCTCCTCTCCAGGCATCCCTACCACGATCTTTCTTTGATTGCCCTTACATTCACACTATCTGTTTAATATCATTTAACCAAATGCACTTATTTAGAAATGGGTTCCCCCTGTTTTCTTTTCTTTCAGTGACATGGCTCCTCGCCCCCCTCAAAAACAAATGGGCAAACAAGCAATAACGAAATCACTGTCGGTTGTGAGTCTGACTCAAAGCTCCTACTATCCAGGCATTGTCAGTCATCTAGAGAAGCCACATTATAAGTGATGTCAACACAGAAGTAGAGCAAAAGAGAATTTGAGGCCATACAAAGTAACCCTGGTCTGCATCCAGGGTGGGCAGGTAGTTTAGTACGCATTCCAGGCTACCACTGAAGTGTGGTCACAAACACAGCAGTGGCTCAGGACAAATTCTAGGGAGGTGACCATCTCATTCATTGAACAAGTGAAATCAGTCGAGGTGGTTCATTCTGAGATCTGCAGTGATATCAGCACGTCACCCCTTCAAGAAGGACCGATGTTTGCAAAAGAAGCCAAGAAGTATTTATTCATCTGTTCATCTGCTATTTTTAAAGTGCACATTGCACAGCTTTAATGTGCAAAATCATTTTGCATGTACTGTAAGCATGATGCTTTCATGTTTTCTGGGTGGCAGGTGTTGGGTTGATGTAACTCAAAAATATTTTTTTCTAGTAACACCCACAAAACAGCTAAATGCAAACAATTTTTGCATTCCATAGTGGTTCATCTTTGGCCTTTGTAGACAGTGGTTGCATAAGAGCCCATACTAAGAAGATGTACTATACAGGCTTATGTCAGCAAATTGCATTGTGAGTAGAAATACACAGAGAGTATAATTGGGTTTAGGCTAGTTTTAGGGCAAGATGAATTATCAGAATGGGAGAGGACAGGAAGATTACATTCTAAAGCAAGAAAACAGATGCCTAAGAGCCCAAAATTGAGAAGCTCTTTGTCTATTTGTTATTTAGTTCCTAATGACATATTCTTAACAAAAATTTTCAAAATCTTTTCCTTTCACTTATCATAAATGAGAGATCTTCACTACAATGAGGTGACTATTCTCATGTCTTGGAAATTCTGATTTATTCCACTTAATCATAGTGATTTTATTCAAGCTGCTTTCTACAAAAATATCTCTCTTCCACTTCTCTCCTCCTACTCAACATTCTACCTTTTCTCCAAGACACAGCTCTCAAGAATTATGCTACACATTAAACCTTCCTCCAAATTCTCTGTCTATTGCTCCTCTGAGTTCCCAGAGCACATATAATATGTACATCAATGAACTAGAAAACCATTTGTCATCTTTTGCTCCCATGTGGCTATCACTTGTCACATCTTCCCACCTAGCTTCTTTACTCATCTTTCTCAGTCCCTGACATAAAATTAAGCACATGCATAATCAGTGTTTCAGCCAAATAGAATTTCGTGGGATTTCTCAGAGTTATGAAGATCTAGATAACATCCCACCAGCCAATGACAATGGGGAAGTCTCCACAATGAAATAGTCACCAATTACCAAAGTGACTCGTAGGCCACCTGATGACCAAAGCTGCCAGAAAGCTTTTACTTCACATAGCCCTTCATAGTTGTTACTGCACAGTTTTGTTAAGCAGAGCCAATAGGATTTTCTGTCCTATGAATCCTCCTGGTTCATTTATTGGTGTTACATGGATAAGCACCTGACAGTAAATAATTTATAATCATATTTCCCATTTTGTTGTAATGAGTCTGTTTGGTTATGTCCAAATTCATTATCCCACCCTTATAGAGTTATTTTTCCATTCACCACTCCAGTGGTAAGTAAATGAAGATGTGACATTATTGTTACAGGAACTTGTACACATGACAGTGGTTTTATAATTTTGAATTGCTTCTATCAGATTACAAAAAGCAAACTATATATTGATATAGTGCCAGAAGATCAGAAAATGAGTCTATGAATGTGGCAATGTAATATTATGAAAATATCTCTTACATTCTAAGAGACTGGACCTTTTGCTGAACCCCACAGTCACAGGTAATAATACACCTTGAGGTCAACTATGACTTAAGACAGCTATCCTACTGTGTATATAAATTGTTTAATCTGCTTTGAAGAGAACAATGTAATAATGATCAACCTTACTTGCCTTGGATTTCCTATAGAATCAACTTTTACTACCTAAACTGATGCATAACTACAATCTTAAATTATGTACAATACAAGTGTATCATTGCTAAAAACAACAAAAATAGAGGTTGAAAGCAATCTACCATAAATGTTGAACACAATCATGGATATTGCTTGATGAACAATAATATTTGTAGTACTATTTATTGTCCAAATCAGCTATAGGGTCAGTTGTGGCCTGTGACTTAATCCGTTGTAAAACTCTGTAAAGTATCCCATTCCTTCTTTGTGTGATGCTTTCTGTGCGGCTCAGTATGGGATGTGTGTGTGTGTGTGTGTGTGTGTGTGTGTGTGTGTGTGTGTGTGTGTGTGTGTGTGTGTGTGTGTGTGTGTGTGTGTGTGCACGTGCGTGCGTGCATGCGTGTGTGTGTGTGTGTGTGTGTGTGTGTGTGTGTGTGTGTGTGTGTGTGGTTTATATGAGAGAGCACAAAGCCCTTTATTAGGGACAGACACAGTCACACACAGACAGACTCAGACAGACACACATTCAGCGACAGATTCACAAGACAGCCTTCAGGCAGGCACTGATTCAGACTCATACAACAGACAGACAGAGGATGGGAGACACATGGACAGGGAGAATACAAGTCTAGACTTGATCCTGGTTAAATGACACCAAGGGAAAGTGCTTTGCCTTCTTCCCTTCATGTGACATCAATGCGTTATTGGTGACTCTGAGTTAATCACTAACATGTTAAGTCCATGCAGATGAAGGAGCCTTTTGTATCATGAAAACAGCATGCCCTCCTGCTCCATGTGCATTAAGTTTATACCTAAGGACTGAGTTGGATGCATAGAATCCCCATGCTTCAGCTGTGCCAGTCAACTTATCCTTCTTGGCTCATCATGATGCTATCTAACAGTTCCATTCTAAATATTTCTTAAATTGATAATCTTACATGATAAATGAGCAGGGTTTTGTTTTTTTTTTTTTTAGAAAAAAAAGATACATTTCTTTAGGTATCCCATATTCAATCAATGGTCATTTAGGGTAACACAATTAATCAATTTTTAAAAAACAGGTATCATCCAAAACATGAACTTTTTAAATTATGTTATACACTACATAAATCAAAGATCCAGAGATGATATGTTTTCAAGATGAAAACAATTTAAACACATGAAATTAGTATCACCCCTGTAATTACCTTCAGAGCTCTCTAGGAAGGAGAAATAGAATACACAGTTATGAATAAATGGGTGGGAGTAGAACCTGGAAAGGGAGGATCAAATGGAGAGGGAGAAAGAAGAGGGAAGGAATATGGAAGGGACAGCTAAAATTGAGGGCCATTTGAGGGGTCATATGGGAACCTATGATAACAGAAGCTTCTTAAAATATATACATATATGAAAGAAACCCAAACTGAATCATCAAATAGCAGGAGAGACAAAGACCCAACTAGACATCTCTTGTCATCAAATGAAACCTCCAATGCTAGGAAGGAGTTCTAACTGAGTTGTTAGACAAAGGGGCCCACCATGGAAACCTCCAAACAGTTCAGGCTATTGCTAAAGCTATTGGTTGCTCTCCACAGTCTGATGTTAAGGCTCTATTGCTGAAGACAACACCTGCATGCTCATTGAATATAGAGAAGTCAAATGGTGCTTACTTAGAGTCTTCACCCCCTAGTGACTAGTGTTCATGCTACTGGGAAGTACTCTGCATGCTACCAGAGGAGAAAGATGAACACCAACCCAGATACAAATCTTTCAAGCTACAATAGTGACCTGCTTGCAAGATACACTGATGCAATAGTGCCATAAAAGCTGTGGGAGTCACCAACCACTATCTGATTGGATTTAGAGCCCACTCTATGAGATAGAATCCATGCTTGACACTGCTAGTGTGGCCAAGAACCTGAGACTAGTTAGGCAATGGGCCTACGGGAAAACCAAACACAACTGTTCAACTAAAGGAACATAGTAATAAAATGACTTCTAGAGACATTCTGCTATACCCATAGATCAGTGTCTTGCTCAGCCACCATCAGAAAAGCAGTAGATGGGAACAGAGACTGAAAGACCTTGGAACACTTAGTACTAAATGGAATGTCTCCATCAAATCCACCCCAACACACACACACACACACACACACACACACACACACACACAGAGAGAGAGAGAGAGAGAGAGAGAGAGAGAGAGAGAGAGAGAGAGTAGAGGAGGCAGAAAGATTGTAAGAACCCATGGGGATGGAAGACACCAAGGAAACAAGTCTTCTAGACACAACACCTAATTATGCACAAGGTCTGCATGGAAAATGTGTATGTTTGCCTACATATATGTGTGTACACCGCATGTATACCTGGTGCCTCAAAGGCCATCAAGTCATCAGATCCACTGCAACTGGAGATGAGAGGGTTGTGAACTGTCACTGGGTGCTGGAAATTGAATGGGGTCTTCTGCACAAGTATCAAGTGCTGAGCCATCTCTCCAACCTTGAATGAATATCTTGATGACAGAGTCTTCCAATCCAGGCACACATTCTCTCTCTACATCTATTTAGACTTTGTTCATTACTCTTGAGAATTTTGAATAGTCTTAAGCATCTAGATATAAAGGCTGCATTTCACTGAGTTCATTTATAAGTATTTCCTATCTTGGTGCCATATGGAACTGGATTTTAAAGTGTCAATTCAAAAGTTCATCTGAAAGTTGTTTAAATTAGTTTTATTTTGACTTTGTTTTCAGTGATCCTTTTGCATGTGTCTGTAGAAATTTTTTATATACACATCTGTGAATCAGGACAATTTCATTTTTTTCTTATCAATCTGCAGTTTTTTAAACCTTATGGGACTACGTGGGGCTTCTGTTCAATCAGTGCGACTATGGGGCTCTGCTTGGGTTTTTGCCCCTTACACTTGAAAAGTGCCTTTAGCTTGGTAACAGTGTAGGGCTCTCCTCATTTCTTTTCCCTTTGGGGCTGATAGTTCTATACCACCTAACAGCCAGCCACTGAAATAGTTTCTTCTTCTCATTTGTCTGGATTTCTTGTTGTTATAATGGTAGGCCTGTGCTACTATGTCAAGGCCAGAGTAAAAATTCCATCCAAGAGACATTTTAAACACTCACTGTAAGCCATACTACACCAGATTTCTAACAAGCATTAAGGGTTAAAAAAAAAAAAAGTACCAGCCGAAATTCTTCTACAGAATTGTGACAATGTGCCTTTTTAGTGGATTTTTGTTTGTTGTTTTTGAGACAGGATCTCACTACTGTAACCCTGGCTGATCTGGAACTTACTATAGAGATGACTATGGTCTCAAACTCCCAGGGATATGCCTGCCTCTGCCTCCCTGAGTGCAAGTATTAAAGGTATACATCATCATGCCCAGTCCCTCTATGGTTGTGAAGACTGATCTTAGTGCCTGTCATTAGAAGAATATGCATTCTTTGTAAATCTGTATAAGGAAGGCGTTTGGTCTGATATCCTATCTTGAATCATGAACACATCCTTAAGGAAACAGGGCCTAGCTCAAATCATTGCCTGTTTTGCTTTTATTCGAAAAGGAGGTCAGAATGGTGCTTGCTTTGTTTTCTCTGATAGCTGCCTGGGAAATCATATTCTAATTATTTCCATTGACTTAATTATCTCCCTTCCTTCAATATGTTTCCTCTGTCATTCATCTAATGATTGTATCATACTTATTTATTCAGTTGGGAATGCCTTCTGGGTAAGTGATGGGGATGTGTGTCTACTTTCACTCTCACACTGGGACTCCATCTGGCTTAGTCTATGCAGACCTTGTGCATGACTAGGTGAGTTCATATGTATATCAGTGTTGTGTCTAGAAGACTTGTTTCCTTGGTGTCTTCCACCCCCATGGGTTCTTACAATCTTTCTGCCTCCTCTACTGTGTGTGTGGGGGGGCATGCATGCGAGTGTTGGGGTGGATTTGATGAGGACATTCCATTGGCAGGATGTGTTTGTACTGGGTGACAGCTTCTCTCATTTCTTGCAAGATTCCCTCTTTAGGGATTTTTACTACTTTCTTAACTTTCTTACTTCTTTGCTCTTTTCTCTTTTGTTTCTCAGTCTGATTCGACTGCCCTGATCTTCCAGGTCACTTCCGCTGCTCAGCTATCCCTCTGAGCCCCTCTGTGGAATTAAGGTTTTGGCCACAAGGCTTCAGCCATGCAATCTCGATTTGATTTCTTTTTATAACTTCTCTCTGTTTATTACTATTCCCTGTTTGTCTACATAGTATTCTGGTGTCCTTCCATTCTGCCCATTGTTTTTCTTTAACTCTCTCTGTAAGGCATCTGAATTCTTGTCTTTGACTAGTAATTCCATGTCTAGGCTTCCCTCATTTCTGTCAAATATGTTTATACTGTGAACAAGCCATATTTTCCTAGTTCTTTGTATGCTTTGGGTTTTTGTTTTTTTGTTTTTGTTTTTTGTTAAGGTGGGCTGTTTGTTTGCTTTTGTCATTGTTTTGGGTTTTTTTGTTGTTGTTGTTGTTTGGTTGGTTGGTTTTGTTTGCTGGTTGTGAACTGGATAGTTTTAGTACTATATAATGTGCTGACTAGATAGTTACTTTTTAGAAATTGGTATAGGGTAGGTTTTTCTGTTTGATCTCATTTATTCAGGACTGTAGTTTCTCGTTTACAAAGGCTGTATTCCTTGTGGTGTACGGTGACTCAAATCCTCTCCTTTGTTTGCTTTTAGTCAGCCTGTGACATGGCAGAAATTCCTTTAAATGTCAGATTAAAATTTGAAAAGTATAAGCCTCCTAATATAGGGATTTTCTCAGGGGAGCAATTGCACCCCAGAATCACAAGAGCAAAACATGGGTGCCAGTCTTTGAGAATATCACCAAACCAATTGAAATTCACAACCTCAGTTTTTGGAGAATAAAACTATTACTGTGCATCTTGGTACAAGGCTGCCACTGTGTCACCCACTGTTCTCAAAGCCACAGAGGGGTTAGGGAAGTGGGACATGTGGTTTGCACATGTCACTCTCTTAGCAAAGTTCAGTATTCTCTCCCTTCATCAAGCACTCTTCCCCAATGGCTGCAAGTGTCTGATCAGGCCAAAGTCTCCATAAACAGTTGGTTCTAGTTTTTCCCACTTAATAATTATTTCAATGAAGTGATGAAGCCCTCGTGTTTCCTATGCACCATTCTCTGTGACACCACTTTCCACTTTTCCATTGTGAAGTCTCCACTTTTTACTTTAACTGACACTGCATTCCAAACTGAAAATTTAATTTATAACTTGGTAACATTTAACAATATCTAAAATATTCATGGAAAAAATGTTTTGTATTAGAGTTATTAAAAACAAGGTATGCAAGCCAAGTTAATACTAGAAATACTTGATTTAAAAGCAAAATGTCTCTCACTAAATTAGTGATTCATTACTGTAACAAAATATCTGAGATAGTCAACTTAAAAAGAAGAAAGCTTTGGGGATGGAAAGATGGCTCAGGGGTTAAGGATCCTTATGTTCTTGCAGAGGATTAAAGACTCACAACCACCTGTGACTCCAGTTCCAGGGAAACCAATACCCCCTGGACTCTGTGGGCACCTACACACATATGATACACATAAACTTATACAGACACATACACATAAATAAAAATAATAATAAAACTTAAAAAAAGAGAAGAGAGTTTTCTTTCGGCTCATGGCTTTAGAAGCTTTGGTTCCAGGCAGTGTATTATGGTAGGAAGAGTGCCGTGAAGCCAAGCCATTTCCTCGTGGCCCAACCTGAGAAAAAGGAAAGAAGGGATCACTGTCCACTTGAAAGGACACTTCACTGATGACTTGAGAACTCCTACTAGATCCCTCTACTTTCTAAGAGTGCCAAATCGGGGATCAGTCCCAACATAGGCCTTTGAGGTACATTGCAGAGATAAGCCACAGCACTCACTGAGCACACAAGCCTCCCCCAGGGTCAACCTCCAAAAGGATGGCCAGAAAGATGTCATTGTCACTGGTAGCATAGTTCCTGTTCAGCTAACAGACTGTCATCAGTGTCTCCTGCCTTGATTAAAGTAGGCTATAATGTGGAACCTTAGCTTAGATGACACAGAGTCTTGTGACACATGCCCTTTTTAGCTTTCCTAACCAAAGACACACAAGCGAAATGTAGGTCACATAAAGAAATGATCTTATTTTCAGTTAACTTCTTTGGTGTTCTTCTTCTCTGTAGAATCCAAATAAAAAGGTCCCACTTGAAGGGTTCGGCTTATGGGCTTGCATGCATCAGGCAAGTCTCCAGGACTGAGCTGTATTTGTAGTTATCTTTGCACTCTTTCTATTTAAGACAGTCTTACCAAATTGTCCTGGATGATCTTGAACTCCCGATCCTCCTGTTTCGGCCTCCCCCATTAGGTAAGATTTCTGAGCCTCAGCCACTAGGCCTTGCTCTAGGCTGAGATTTTTAAATGCTACCATTCACTTTCTGACTTAATCCTTACAATAATGTTGCATTCAGTAGCTTTTAAAAGTTTTGTTCTATCATGGAGAATAGAAATGTAAGTTATTTTCTCAATCTTCCCTCATGTGTATTATTTGTATCTCAAGATGACAATATGTTATGTTTGAATTGTTGAACAACTGCAAATGAAATTTTAAAATATATGTAAAAAATGTTCCATTTGAGAGTCCATTGTTGTCTAGAAGAAAATGAATGGGGGCATGGATTTGAGTGAGTAGAGACAAAGTATGAAGTAATGGTAGTATGTGAGAACTGGGGGATTTATATTACCTAGGAACAAATTGCCTGAGATAATCAACTTACAAAAGAGAAAGTTTTGCTTTGTCTTACACAAATATAACTGTGCATAGAGACAATCCAAACTTTCAGTGGAAGTAAAACTCTGCTCCAGATGTCCAAGTGATCCAAAGAGCAAGGGACTAGAGGCTATGAGAGGCCATTAACCAGGAAAGAGGGTGAAGGAGCTGAACGGCATGACATATTCAAGGCGGCAGACTTCTCAGAGGGCAGAGGAGTACTGAGGTAGAGGTGAAGAGGATACTGATTCCTTCAATAGCCATGAGGCTAGTGTGTGAGTGCTACCAGAGTGAGCAGCATCACTTTGAGAAGGTCACAAAGATGTATTGTGTGTCTGCAAAGAAGTCCCTGTACCAGAATCACCAGAAGCACTGTTGAAAAGAAAAACTGAGAGCTGAACCCCACCTTCAGAAGGATTCAGTGATTCAGGGAACAGCAGGTGAGCTTCAAATATGCATTTCTGACCAGTTCTAGGAGGTGTTGTCTCTGCCAACTTGGACCCGCACTTTAAGGGCTCCTGGAATAATATATATTGTGAAGGTAATTTCTGAAACCTTAGAGGCTCAGGTCTAACTTTGTTGGTTAGCTGTATTAGTCAGGGTTCTCTAGAGGAACATAACTGATAGAATGAATATATATGTAGAAAAGGGGTTTATTAAAATGGTCCAGGTACTCCAATGGTAGCTGTCTACCACCAGAAAGTCCTAGAACCCAGCAGTTGTTCAGTCCACCAGACTGTATGTCTCCACTGGTTTTCAATATACTCCAGAATCTAGAAGGAATAGGCTCTAATGCCAGTGAAGAAATGGACTTGCCAACAAGAATGAAGGTAAAGCAAGCAAAGTGAAAGAGTCCTTCTTCCATGTCCTTTATATAGGCTGTCAAGAGAAGGTGTGGCCCGGATTAAAGGTGGATCTTCCCACCTCAAAAGATCCAGATTAAAAGTGGGGCTTTCCACTTCAAATGATTTAATTAAGAAAAGAAAATCCTTCACAGGTGTGCCCAGATGCTTGGATTTTAGTTAAGTCTAGATGTAGTCAAGAATAGCCTTCATAGTGGCTCTCCAGGGGAATGCTCTTGCAAGCAGAAATCCAAGAGTCCAAGTTGGTCTGACCTCGTTCGTAATTATGCTGTGTGGAATAGGTGGCTTCCCAGGTCAAATGACAGGGCAAGAGAGGTCTGGGGAGTGGTATGAGATGCTCTCCAGGGTCAGGATATGCTTCTATCATCTCTGCTCAGCGCTCACTGTTAGAATGTGGGCACATGACCCAAACAAAACTGCAAAGGAATCTGGGAAATGAAACATGGAGGTTTAAAAAGCTTTAAAAATCTCTCCCAGAGCATTTTCCAACTCTAATAATACCAGAAGAGGGAACAATGTCAGTCAAGATCAAAACCTCAGTATACTGTCTGCTTCAATAAGTTGGATACAATTTAATCATTACAGCTGAAATCTGCCTTTTCATCTTCTTTTAAGAAAGCACCTCTTACATCTAACCATTATTATCCACACACATCTATACACACACACACACACACACACACACACACACACACACACACACACATACACGATGGCCTCGTGAGTTATGCTTCCTGACCATGTCGGGCTCAACTTTACATTACTACATTTAGAACAATCATAGATTTAAATAATATGCACCTGTTGAAGTGAAAAAGAAAACGATGCTTACTTTGTAAAAAGTTTATATCATGTTCACCCTCCTTTGTTATGAATTCAAACACTTGAAATAGAGCATTTTAGTTCACAAGCCACCTCGTTTGGGAATAGGTTATGCCCTTGGGATACTCCATTTCCTGTATTACCTTCAAGGTCTTTGTTCTACTCAAGGGCTGGTGATGGCTGAGTGACAGGAGAGCTGACAGTTCTACTAGCTGGAGGAGAAGGACGGGTCAATCAAGTCTTCTCCCATCTCTAGGTAACAGGCCAGGTTTCCGAAGGTAACCCAGATTCTACCAGGATGTGATGCCACGATGTAAAATCTTGTTACAGTCTGAAGTGGGCTCTTCTGGGCTGCTTTTGCCTCAAGGATACTCGACCATCCACTTGCAACAGAAAGCATTCGTTCTGTTTCAAGCACGATTCCTGCTGGCTTTGCATAGCTCCTGGTCCAGAGGAGAGAAACACAAACCGAGGACAGACCATTTTCTGGGCTCCAAAGCAGCAGAAATGTGAGCTTTCTTCTCCACCAACTGTGCTCTTGCTGAAAGGAAAAGATGCTGGGATAGGTATTGGGGATAAACAAACTCTTTTATTTCCATCTTTAGCGATCAAAGAAAGTCACTTTTAAGTAATTTGTATCACATATTGAATATGCATTCACTGTACAAATCTCCCAGGTGTAAGAAATGAGGGAACTAAAGGGACACAACAAAACAAAAGAAATTTCATCGAGGAGCAAACCTTGCAGTTATCATCTCATGTCACAGTGCAATTTGTATAATGGGGTGATGTCCAATTAGAACATCAACTGCATTTTCTAGGTAGAAAATAGACCGGAACATGTAGCGCCTCGCTGCTCCCACAAATCTACACAGCGCTACTGTATACAGCTTCAGCTTCTTGTGGTCATGATGCAGCAAAGTGTTGGTTATTCCTTGGCTGGTTGCTGTGGCTTCAGGATTTGAGTTTGTAGTGCTTTGTGGTACCTGGGATCAAACCCAGGGTCTTGTACATACTCTACTATTGAGCTATACTTCCAGCTTAAAACATTTGTCCAGGTTTCAGGGCATGGAGTTTGATGAGATTACCATGTCACTGCGGCTTTCAAGGATGCTGAGGTAAAAATAAGTTTTCCCTGCCTTTTTCAATCAGAGAGATGGGTTACATTGATACCCTGTTGTTTTCTATCTGTAGATAATGATATACTCACTGAACCACAGAATAAAAGTCTGGTTGGTTTGGACCTGGAATGTGGCCCCAAAGACTTGTATATTGAAGGTTTATTTCCTCAACTGTTGATGCTGTTGATGGTTGGGGCCTAGTTGGAGGAAGTAGGTCACTGGAGGGAACGGGATGCCTCTGGCAATTGCTTCCCTCTTTCTGATACCTGTGTCCTCTTAGGTGAACTGCTTTGCTCCACCATGCACTCCATGCCATGATGTCCTTCCTTATCATGCTCCCAGAAGTCATCAAACCAGGTCTGATGACAAACTGAAACCATGAACCAAAGGAAATCTAGCTCTTGAGGCTGTGTTTCTTGGGAATTTTGTCATAGTTGTGGAAAACTGACTAACATGAAGAAAACTCTCCCTCTCTCCCCATTCCCCCCTCTGTGTGTGCGTGTGTAAGAATATAGCATCAATAAGTAGAAACATTTGAGTGAGTGTTATCATCCAGCCTTCCATGTAGGGAGGATAAAATTAATGTCAACTTATCGAAAGAATGTAATTCTAAATAATAGCTTTCTTTGTAAAAATGTGTGTGTGTGTGTTTATGCATGTGTGTGTTGATATGAGTGCATGTATGTTTATGTAAATGCATGCAGAATCGAGAAGAGGTTGACTTCGGGTGTTGTTCCTCAGGTACCACCAACCTTAGTGTCTGTTTTTGGTTTGGTTTGGTTTGCTTGCTTTGTTTTTGTTTGTTTCTTTTGTTTTGTTTTTTAATGCAGTGTCTTTCTCTGGACTGGAACTGACCCCTTAGGCTGGACTGGTTGGCTAAGGAGCTCCAAAGATCCTCCTGTCTCCATCTCCCCAGCCCAAGGATTCCAAGCACCCAGCACCATGCTTAGCTTGTTGACCAAGTGCTGGAGAGAGAACTCATGTTGGCATGCTTGAGTGGAAAGCACTTTGCCAGCTGAGCTACCTCCCCACCCCTCTTTGTAAACATGTCAAAGGATCATGTATGAATAACCACCAACAGCAAAAATACATTTGCCTGTCAACACCTGCTCACTAGAGCTGGTCTATGAAACAAAAATGGATATGAATTAAGAGGAATGAATTTTTAGTGGCTGCTTCATTGTGCTTTGCATATTGGGTATTAACTTTCCAATGACCTTTAAGTTTAACTGTGTATATTTTTAATGTTCCTTTAGAAACATCTCTGTAGATAATTGCAAAGAACCAAGCTCATCATAGACCTTGAAGTTTATCAAGAGAAATATTATTCCTGAGTCAGAAACTAGAGAATTTCAGGAATGGAAAATTAATCTAAAAGGTGACCCTTAAATAACTTTAAAAATTGTATTTGTTTTATTTATTTCATGTGTATGGGTGTTTTGCCTGTATGTATGTTGGTTTCCTGCATGCATGTAGTGACCAAGGAGGCCAGAAGAGGGTATTGTAGCTGGAGTTTTCTCCAGTCCTGCCTGGCCCATGGTCAGGACAAATCTCTCTCACCCGCCAGTCCCGCAGCTGCTCAGATAGGACTGAGTAAACACACAGAGACTTATATTGCTTACAAACTGTATACCTGGAGCAGGCTTCTTGTTATCTAGTTCTTATATCTTAAATTAACCCATTTCTATTCAGCTATAAGTTGCCACTTGGCTCATGGCTTACCGGTATCTTAACATATGCTTCTCATTGGGGCTGGCAGCTTCTCTCAGACTCAGCCTTCCACCTCCCAGAATTCTCTTCTCTCTTGTCCTGCCTATACTTCCTGCCTGGCTACTGGCCAATCAGCATTTTATTTACATAGAGCGATAGCCACAGTAGGGTATTGGATCCCCTGCAACTGAGTTACAGACTGTTGTGAGCTGCCATGTGGGTGCTGGGAATTTTACCTGGGTCCTCTAAAAGGGCAGCCATTAGCTGCCTCATAGCTGACCTTCTTAAGTTAGTGCCTATAGCCTCATTTATGGTGGAAAATTCTGAGGAATCTGTATATAATTACTGGAATTTGGAGATTTTTAGAAGGTCACTTTTATAGACCTGAAAACTTCTAGGGCCTTTGCTCACTGGCCAGTTGCCAAAGACTGGGTCCCTTTCCACATGGGCTAAACATACAATTTTATAGTTTAAAAAAAAAAAATCTGGATGGTAATGGCCACAGGTCCTTAAAGCAACACTATAAAAGGTGTGTATTATTTTAAAATATCTTTTACCAATAAGAAGTCCCTGGGTTTCATCTTCTGCACTGTGCTACAGAGTTAAAGGTCTTAAAGTAAGGAGACTTAAGTGCCCCTTGAGCTCCCTGACAAAGGTATGACTTGAAAGGATGCCAAATTAGTTGGAAAGTGAAGGCAGACTTGCTGGCAGGCACATTTTCCACCACTGGTGTTTCTGATCTATCAAGTAAGGAGGTGAACCAAAAAAAAAAAAAAAAAAAAAAAAAACCCAAGTTGGACAGGGAAGGAAAAGCACAAAGGGCATGAGATTGAAATGAAGCAAAGAAAAAGAGAAAAACCATAGTTTCCAAAGCAGCAATGGAGCACATCGGTGTTATTCTCCAACTGCTAACTACATAAAGAGAATTCAAGAACACCAGGAATATGCCCTCTGTGAATTATGTTAATAAACAAAAATGGGCATATCTATAAAATTAAGTATTTTTTGTGATATAAGAAGGGGATATTTTAGGTAAATGATTTCAAATGACGCTATAAATACAGATTCATTTCATATTTTAATTTCAAAATTGGCTCTCCAGGCCTGCCACACACGTGGCAGACCCTGTCAGACCCAGGCCACAGTGGCACAACAGCAACTCTGATGAGGTGACAGGTTGCAAGAAGACAGGATTGGGGAAACTAATTGGATTTCTCATCTAACTTGCCCTTTTGGAAATAAACGAGATTCATTTCTTTTGACAGGAGTAAATCCTGGGACTAAGATTCATCTCTGTGAGTTTTTTTTTTTTTTTAAATAGATAAACGATCATGGTCTTTTCTTTGTATACAGTATTCTATCTGTATGTTCTCCAGTAAAAAGTCTAAGGGGAGCAGGTACAAGCAAAGGTTGGTGTTGGTCTTTCCCGATCACAATTGCCACAGAAGCTATGGATAGTTAGATTAAGATTAAATTAAGATAAATGGACTTAGAGTGAGGGAGGAGGTTCAGCAACATAGGACTGGTATGTATGAGACCCTGATTTGATCCTCACTGCACATGCACACACATGAATGCACACACACACATACACACACACACACACACACTCAATCAATTTAGATGAACTGTTTCAAAATATACTCCTTGTCTTAGTTAAGGTTTCTATTGCTGTAAAGAGACACCAAGACCACAGCAACTCTTTTTTTTTTTTTTTGAGGCGGGGGTAGGGGGTTCTTTTGAGACAGGGTTTCTCTGTGTAGTTTTGGTGCCTGTCCTGGATCTCTGTAGACCAGGGTGGCCTCGAACTCACAGAGATCCACCTGGTTCTGCCTCCCTAGTGCTGGGATCAAAGGCGTGAGCCACAGTTGCCCAACTTTCAAAGCACTCTTATAAAGGAAAAGATTTAATTGGGACGGCTCTCTGCCAGTTTCACAGGATTAGCCCATGATCATCATGGCAGAAACCAAGGCAGACATGGTACTAGAGAAGGAGCTGAGAGTTCTCACATCTTGACTCACAGGTAACAGGAAGTGGTGTGAGACACTGGAAAGTATCTTGAGCATAGGTGACCTCAAAGTCCACCCCCACAATGACACACTTCCTCCAACAAGGCCACACCTAGTTCAACAAGGTCACACCTCTCATTAGTGCCACTCTCTTTGGGGGCCATTTTCTTTCAAACCACCACACTCCTTAAAATAAAATTTGGTACAGTGAAGAACATTAGAATAAGACACAGTGTGACTGTCAATTAACATTAGCATACAATGAGCTCTGTTGCATGCATATGTATTCATGAATGAAAAGAAATGTGAAAGCAAAGGGCCATGTGTCTAGAGAACTGTAAATAGCAAATAGCCGAGAATTCTGTTGACTCCGTCATAAATTTTGCATCATTGAATAGTCTCTAGAATACATAGGTATAAAAGAAATGACCCAACAAATCCAAAATGGGAAAGGACGGGGTCTATCTTCATAACACACTAGTCTTTTGAACTAAAAATGTTTTCAATTAAATGTTTTAAGCATTTCATATATGATTACTGTATCTATATCATTTCCATCCCTCCCTCTAACTCCTACAACTCTTCCTCCTCACTCCTTCTCAAATTCATAACCTCTTATTTAATTGTTTTACACACACACACACACACACACACACACACACACACACACACTTTTTTTTTCCTTGTGAAATTTCCCCTGTCCATCTTAGCATGTCAACTGGTGTTGTCATTATGCAGGTCTTCCTTAGGAAGCCATGTTGTTGCAATTATTGGTACAGCTTCCCTGGTCTTCTAGTTAAATCTTTTCTCCCCTTCTGTAGAGATTTTCTGTGAGCCTTGAAATGGGAGTTGCATTGTAGACATTCCCATAGTGGCTGGGAACCCCATGGTCACTTCCTTTCTGCATTTTGGTCAGTTGTGGATCTCTGTTGCAAGAAGCTTCTTTTATGAGGAGCAAGAGCTACAGTTAGCTGGAAATTTCTTGCTTCCTTAAGAGAAGCAGAGCACTTTTCAGGGCAGACTGAGGGACTGAAGCCTTGTGGCTCCTCCACTTGGATACCTTCCAGGTAACTGGCACTATCTATCAGGTATATGCACCTCTCATCATTTTTGACAGATTCAGAAGCAAGCGATGAATGTGAATACATAAGAGGGAAAAAAACATAATAACCAGAAATGTTCAATGAGTTCAAAACAATAAAATTTCTGGAACTTATAGCACTCTCGAATTTTTAACACTGCAACTCTAGAGCCATTGTCTTACTCTTTTTTCCTTCTCATTTCCCTTCCCTCTCACATTAATTCAACTATACAAACTTCCAGGGGCAACAGAGTGAAGTAGATGTTCAGACCAGGAAAGTCACAGGAGCCAAAGTGGTCCAGAGCTAATGTCAGAATTCAAGGAGAGTGAGGAGGAGATGCAGAATAAGGACACGGCAATGGATGTCAGAGCCTAAAGTGGGAGGAAGTATCAACTGTGATGGGAAGTTGGAGACATTTAGGAGGACATATTTAAACATACGCTTATCAGTGCATCCAACTTTTCAACAGGGGAACTACAAAAATTTAAATGGATATAACTAAAAAGAACTCTGGGGTATTAGAGTTGGAGTGCTTTGTATAAACTGTGTGTGTGTGTGGTGCGTGTGTGTGTTTCATTCAAAAACAAATACATATAAATGTACTAACATGGATACATATGAACTTGTGTAAATGTGCACACATATGTTCTCTAGCTCCAACCACTAAGATTGCTACTCCACATTAGAACTAATTGCCATTATCCCCTAAGGGGAAACAGAGCTCCTTGGAAAAGTGGACGAAGCAGGGCAAACATGAGATACCCCTGGAGTATCTTGCTGTGGCAAGAAATCAGGAAATGCTCACAGAATAAATGAAATTGTTTCAAAAGCACAGAAATAATTTGAGGGGCCTCTCTCTAGCTGCAGCTGAAACAACTAGATGATCAAAATACATAATGGCAATAACTGGTTGTAATGCATTGACCTAGAAAACCCTGAGGAAACATCCATAAAGACACAAATAAACTTCAAGTCTAAGGAAGAGTTGTTTTAGAGTCGCACTGTCTTCACAAAATATGTGTAAATTAAAGACAATTGAGTAAGAGAATGGGGAAGCTTAACTGATACTAAATTGTGATGAATATGACTATCAACAGCAGGAGACACATCAGAATTTAGGATTAGTAATTAGTAGGATTTGATAGGATGCAATGAGAGAAGCCATAATTGTTTCTCTGATGCTCCTGCAAAAGACATATAGTCTGGAGCTGGAGAAATGGCTCAGTGTTTAAGATTACTTGCTGCTCTTCCAGAAGATATGGGTTTGATGTCCAGGACCAACATGATCGCTCACACCCATCTATAATTCCTGTCCCAGGGGTCCAATGTCCTCTTCTGGACTCCATGGACACCAGGCATGAACAATGTGCACCAACATACATGTAGGCAAAGCACCCATACACATAAAATAAAAATAAATATTTTTAAAAAGAGATAATCTGCAATTATTCATGAGGAACCATTAGGCAAAACCAAATTCATATGCATACTATAAAACATAGACTAAAACTTCAAAAATAACAATAATGTAAATGTTAAGGGAAAAATTTGAGATTATTCAAAGTGAAATGAAACAAAACAGGCATTTTAGTGAAGGCAGCCCAGAATTCCAGACTGGATAATTTCTCTATAGACATTATAAGGACATGTGGTGGATAGGATCTGAAGACTAGATAGCAATACTTTACTGAGGTTAATCTCCTGATCTTGATGGTTGTCCTAAGTTGAACTGTGTCCTCTCTTGAAACTCAAATCTTCCTTTTGGGACTTAAACATTTTAGCATCTATATACTTTTAAAATTTAGAGGTGGCTGGAGATATGGTTCAATAGTTAGGAGCACTTGCTGCTCTTTCAAAGGACCTGGGTTTTTAAGTTCCCTGTTTGGGGTACCTTTCCATAAACCCTGGTGCCTATAGATGTATGTGTTTCTTCTATTCCAGCTGTCCATGTGTCTGTCTTTATGTTAATACATGTTGTCTCAGTCACTATGACTCTGCAGTTATTTTGAAATCAGGTATTGTGATACCTCTGGCATTGGTTTTGTGTATAGGATTGCTTCATGAAATTAGATTCTTTCCTTTAATCTTATTTATTTAAAAAGGTGTAACTCAAAGAGGATCAAAGACCCTCATTTAAGACGTGAAACTTGTAGACTACTAGAGAAAACCACAGGGGAAACACTTCATGACATTGGCTCATGCAACTATTTCCTGACTCAGAGTCTAACACCTCAAGAAGTGAAAACAAGAATTAATAATTGGAATTTACTAAATTAAGACTTCTGCACAGCAAATAAATGGTCAACAAAGAGAAGATACAGTCTGCAACACAGGAGACAAGCACTGAAGTTATGTATCTAATTGATGATTAGCACCCAGAACATCTAAAGAGCAAAAGAAGTACATAAAATAATAAACATTATAGCCAGGAAATAGGCAGCAATCTGGGTGGACATTTTCCAAAGAAGTACAAGTGGCCAAGAGGTATAAAAAAATGCTTAAACTCTTTAGCCATCAGACATGTGTCAATCAAAACTAGAATGGGATTCCACTGGCTATTGTTTTTTAAGAAAATACTACTGAGGTTGAGGGAGAAAAAGAATGATTATACACTGATGGTAGGAATGTAGATTAGTGCATCCACTACAGAAATCAATATAAAGTCCTATTAATAAATATCTTACTACCATATGGCCTAGCTCTACCATTCCTGACTATATACCTAAGAATACAAGTCAGCTTGCCACAGAGGTACCTAGAAACCCATCTACTGTGGCTCTAGTCACAATATCCATGGTGTAAAAAGAGCCTCGGTGTCATCAGCAGGTGGCTAGATCAACTAGTACAGTATATAGATGTGGTGATATATTGCTTGTAATTTAAGAAATAAAAGATTGTCTGAAGATCAGAGGACAAAGCTAGCCACAGAGTTAGCCATAGAGGTCAGCACTGGTGGTACATGCCTTTAATCCTAGCACTCCAGAGGCAGAGGCAGAAATCTGTCTGGATCTCTGTCAGTTCAACGCCACACTGGGCTTCAGGAGCTTAATCCAGCCTAAAAGAGAAACAGCCAAGCAGTGGTGGTGCATACCTTTAACTCCAGCACTAGCAAAGTTGGCTGGGCCAAGAAAGGAACATAAGGCAGGAGGAGACAGGAACTCAGGTCTTTTCAGGCTCTTGCAGGTTGAGGAGTTGATGAGTTAGGAGGTAGCTTACTCTGCTTCTCTGATCTTTCAACTTTCACCCTGATATCTGGCTCTGGGTTTTTATTAAGACTTTATGTGTAACACACAAAGAATAACAAAATCATGACCTTGCATGAAAATGGACAGAACTTAAGATCACCATGTTAAGTCACATAAGCTAAATGCAGAAAGAAAAAAAAAAATCACAGTTTCTATCATATGTAGAATCTAAGAAAAAGGGAGCGACGGGAGAAAATAAATGATAACTTGAAAGCAGAAGAGAACCTAATAGGGAGGGGAAGGGAGCTGAGCAGACAGGAGAGAGGAGAGGACAAGAGATGGTATTAGAGGGGTGGGTCAACAGATAATATGTGAGTGCGTGTGTATGGCACGGAGAAGGACTTTAATTAACATGAATTAATTTTTCAAATTCTTGTTGTTAAAATTCTTATTAAGTTGGCAAATGATGAAACATAGTCTTGCATTGAAAAAATAGCTAAAGGTAAAACAATCTTAAGAGTCACAATCTTGGTTCACAAACATCATCTCCCCCACCCCCCCATGAGTACATCAGCTACATGCATGAGGTCCTAAGTGAATCCCCAGCACCTATGGAAAAAGCCAGGTAGGGCAGCACTTGCCTGTAACCCCAGCATTGAGGGGAGGGTTCCAAGAGTCCAATGGCCAGCGTAGGTGAAAGGGCAAGCTTCAGGTACAGTAAAGGTTCCTGTCCCAAGGGAACAAGGCTAAGAAAGACAGAAGAAGACAGCAAGCATCGTACACTCGCCTCCATATGTAAACACAGAAACAAATACCTTCACCATTCACATGAATATCTCTCTCTCTCTCTCTCTCTCTCTCTCTCTCTCTCTCTCTCTCTCTCTCCACACACACACATACACACACATACACACACACACACACACACACACAAAGCACTCCAAAGTAGAAGCTTTTCTTTTTCTCCCTACTAGAGAATAATGCTAATTTTTAGACCTTCCTTTTTTTAATCATTATTCATATATTTTGCAAATGACTGGTCTATAGTCACAAGTATCTGGGGGAAGAAGGGAGCAAGAGATTACTAATCACCAGAGACTCACAATCCCAGCTACTTCACAGGCCTATAGGAGCACAAAGTTGGATCTCAGAGGAGTTGGCAGGTGGGTGAATATGATCAAAATACATTACATATTTTCTAAGAATTAATAAAAATACTTTTTTTTTTTGGTTTCTCGAGACAGGGTTTCTGTGTAGTTTTGGAGCCTTTCCTGGAACTTGCTTTGTAGACCAGGCTGGCCTTGAACTCACAGAGATCCACCTGCCTCTGCCTCCCAAGTTCATGCGCCACCACCTCCTGGCTAAAAATATTTTTAAAGAGAAAAAGTTTAAGTATGCACCTTTCCCCATCTGAACTCCACATTCAAAAGACCTTTTCTGTAAAGCTCCTCCTCAAACAAGGATAATACTCATCTGAGCTGCTCCTATATTTGCCCAGAAGAGACATCTGAATTAAATAATTATCCTTTGGAAAGTTACTATTCCATTATACCAAATCATTACAAAATCCATTTCTAAATCTTAGCAGTAAGACTTGACCTGAATGTCATTTTTATTTTAGTGATTTGTTTTTATTGAAACTAGGAAAACAGCAATCTGAGTCCTTCCACTAGGAAGAATTTGTTTTTTTGCGGTGGATTAGATGTGAATTCTCAAAGGTAACACTAGAAGTTTAGATTGGGAGATGACAGACTGTCCCCATTGTCCCAGAGAGGTAATTTGGCTAATACAGACTCATTAATGAACTTGAAGTAATAATTTCACTTAGAAATAATAGCTCAGCTCTGCCAGGGGTTGATAGAAATTCACAAGGCTGTGTTATAGAATTGTAATTTCTGTAAAATAATACGTCATAGGCAGTACTCCTTGCAACAGTATTTTCTGGAAAAGTATTTATAAGATTCATATGAGAAATGAGTATAAAATAATCCGTAAGTAATATTCAAAGAAACTTATGATACATCAAATACAATACTATCTCCTTTATTCCCAGTGCACATTAGCATATTAAAGACCCTGAAAATATTGCACCAAAGGAGCCTGCTTTTATGTCATTTAACAAGTGATTCACAAACTTACAGCAAGCATCTCATAGCATCCCTTGGGACTAATAATTCTCTGAATGCATTCAAGTATTAAATCTGGGTAAGCTGCACAGATACTCAGCCAGTTAGAACTGAATTCTCAAAACTGTCTCAAAGCCCCCAAAGAGATCAGCTTCTGAGTAAGAAAGACATATCAGACTAGAGAGACCCACTTCAAAGCCAGTGTAATCCACATGGCACCAGGCATTGGATAGTCCAATGGAAGTGCCTCTGTGCTCTTCCTGAAGCAATGAGCATTTAGCAGTGTGACAGAGGAAGAAGCACCAGCAAATAGTGGACCAGCTTTCAACTCCAATTTGCAAAAGGTTCTTCAAACCGAAGGAAAGACCTTTCCTACCATTGCCTGACCCCTCACTATCACCATGGCTACTGAAGAATGCTGATGATCCATCAGCAGCAAGAGCGTAAGGAGGACTCAGAGACCTCTGTGGCAGAGTCATCAGACAAAGACTAATTACAAGTTCTGTGGTTAGCAAATAGTTTGTGACATCAATTAATCACACAGTAGCACATCAGTCCTCTCTTCTGCTGGCCTCAGTGGTCCTGAACTATCATCTACTCTGTCCTAACTCTCCCACTCTTTTCTACACCAACTACAGATTAGTGTAAAGTTCCTGTTTCCTGGGATCTGGAAAGTGCCCTGATTCCTCCGAAGTTAGAAGTGCCTCTGCTAAGTGACATTATCCCCAGCTAGCGAGGAATAGATTTGCGGGAGTCCCTGTAGGCTTCATGGTCAGCAGCAAAATTGTCCATGAAGGGGTGAGAATGAAAACTCGTTTGAGTCAGCCAGGCTGATTCAAACGTTCAGAGTCTGATGCCAGGCAGTTTATTGTAAGCATATTTAAACACAGTAGAACTGGGGGTAAAAAAAAAAAAAAGTTTCCAGGCAACAATATTTCCATCCCAGATGCACAGTAAAGCTTAAAGCGTGACTACATAGAAACCACTCTGCAAAGTACATTTGACCATGAGGATGAGGTCTGTAGTTTTAAAGCCTAAGCTCTAGTGTGGTCTCTGACTGAGACAGCATAGAAGTCAGCAGCCATAAAGTACATGTGACACCTCCCCTAAGGATGGGCTCTATTAACTGGAGCTGATAATAAAGATCTAGGGAGGGAGAATCTGGGATAATTATTCTAGGAGTTTGGGTAACATCTAGCTCTACAGATAGTAAAGGTCACCAGGTCGTTAACAGCATCCACTCTCAGCTTTCTGGGTGGAATGCAGGCATTTTATTTCCTCTGTTGAGGAGATGCCCTCACATGCTTAATATTCTTGATTCCCCTAGTGCTTATCTGTAAATACAAGGACCTCGTGCCCTCCATATAGATTCATGTGTGTAACACCTCTTTTATCTGAAATCATAACTTACTTGTACCTACAGCATCTGTATGAACTCTCTATGAAGTCAGAAGCCATCTCTATAAAGCCAGACCCTCCATCCTTATTATGATAGGATAAACCCATTCATATTTGAACTTCAATGGAAGTCACAGTTAAAGACAAGGTATCATTACTGCTGTTTCCAGATTCCTCAGCCCCATGTTTTTCACTGGTCACAAACAGTGATTGAAGAACTTGTACATTGTAGTTACTGTACTCAGTCAAGCCTCGGTTCTGAACAATTTATGAATGCCCCTTTATGTTTATTATCTTAATCCACTTGTTTAGCAGTAACAAACTGCCAGAGGCTGGTTGGCTTGCACAACAGACATTTATTTCCCACAACTGTGAAGGTTGGCAAGTTCAAGATCAGGGCGCAAATAAATCCATTATCTAATGAGGATCCCTTTGCTGGTTTGCAGACACACATAATCATGTGCCTTCACACAGAGGGAGCAAGAAAGAGACAATCAGGTTCCCTCTTCAAAAGTCCCAAATTTGAGGGGAGATGGTTGGGAGGACAGGAGAGAAATGGAAGAGTGGAAATGACACAAATACATACTCACATATTAAATCCTCAAATTAAAAATGAATACATCTTAAAAATAATTTGTTATCATTAATTATGTGCTTATGTATGTGTCTGTATGTAGATTTGTGCACATGACTATGGTGCCTACAGAGGCCAAAAGGTATCAGAGCCCCTGAAGCTGGAGTTGCAGGTAGCCTGGAGCTACCTGAAGAGGGTGCTGTGATCTGAACTCAGGTCCTCTGCAAGAGCTACACACTCTTCTTCACCACTAAGCCTTATTTTGTTTGTTTGTTTGTTTTAAGAATATTTAAATCTTGCTAGACATCATGGTGCATGCCTTTAATTCCAGCACTCAGAGGCAGAGGCAGACAGATCCCTGAGTTCAAGGTCAGCTTGGTCTACAAAGCAAGTTCCAAGACAGCCATACTACTAGACAGACTCTGTCTCATAAGAAAAAGAAAATTAAATCTAATTATGAACATTCATCCATCTAAAATTATTTTATGTTTTATTTATACTTCATGTTATAATCTAAAATAAACCTTCAGAGAATATACGTATTTGATGTAATCTTTCCTTACTCTTTTGTTGCCATCCCAGAATGCCTGACAAAAGTGATCTAAGGAAGGAAGTGTTTATTTCGGCTCACAGCTCAAAGGTGCAGTCCACCATGGAGGGGGCCATGGCAGCAGGAGCTTGAGGTGGCTGGTCACATGGTGCCCAAAGTCAACCAACAGGGAGGGATGAACACCAGTACTCATTTACTTTCTCCTCTTTATTTAGCAGAGGGAATGGTGCCACCCACAGTTAAGGTGTGTCTTCTTATTTCTGTTATCTCTAGGTTTGACAGAGGTTGACCTAATCTATATAATTCCTCACAGGCATACCAAAAGACTTGTCTCCTAGATGATTCTAGATCTTGTCAAGTTGACAATTAATATTAATTAGTCACATATAGTAACCTATATTGTGTGCATAGGTTCTTCCACATGTGTAACTTTTCCCATATTATAGGGTAAACACATGTAAAATTTGTCCCTTTCCTGATGTTGGAGGAGCATTTACTGAGTATATTAGTTATTGTTTCATGACTATAAGAAAATACACATAGCAAATACTTTATTAAGAAAGAGAGGGGTTGGGGATTTAGCTCAGTGGTAGAGCGCTTGCCTAGCAAGCGCAAGGCCTGGGGTTCGATCCTCAGCTAGAAAGAAAGAAAGAAAGAAAGAAAGAAAGAAAGAAAGAAAGAAAGAAAGAAAGAAAGAAAGAAAGAAAGAAAAACTTATTTTGGCTTATGGTGCTGGAGGTCCAAAGGTCAAACCACAAAAATAGCATCTCCCAGGGCCTTTCCTATTCCAGGTGCTTCATCACACCATGGCAGGAACACATACCCCCCCCCCCCACACACACACACACACACTCACTCAAACACACACAGCAGTCCCCTCTCCTTCTAGCCATTGGTATTCACTTCTGAGAGCTCCAGTCTAAAGATCTAATCAAATCTAATCACTTCTGGGTACCTCACTTTAAACACCATAGTTGGATTAAGTTTCTATCTTTTATGTACTATAAACATAAGATGTTGAGAAGATGTCACATAACTGATGACATGTTGGAGGCACCATTCTGATCTTAGAACCCAGCACATAGGCCTCAACACCTGACCTAGTCCATAATTCTAGGATCTAGAAAAGTCCCTAACTGTACTACCTTGTTTTGGTTTGGTTTGGTTTGGTTTTGGTTTTTTTATTTTTTATTTTTTTTTATTTTTTACTTTTTTTTTTTTTATTTTTTTTTATTTTTTTATTTATTTTTTTTTTTTTTTGGTTTCTGTAGTTCGAGTCTCACTCACTGTTCTTGCTAACAGAAGTGTGTCAACCAGGACGTGGATTTTGTGCATAAAAGACAAAGAACTACCACTCTTTGCATGATTTGGGCAAATTTCCCTTGCAGCCACCTGCCAGCAAGACAGCATTTTTATTCAGCTAAAGAGTATCTGTGTGTTCTCTGATGGAATTAGCTCTCAACAGGACAAATCGTATTCAAACAACAACAGTGAGCCCCAGGCCACTGGGCTAAGCACCAGAAAAAATACTTATTAACTACCATTTTCATACAACCAGGAAGTAGGTCATAGGAAATAGTGAATTGCTCCTATGTTGCACAGTGACCTTTCCACATAGAGGTGAGGTTATCCATTTCTGCCTCATTCTGCCTGTATCAACAGAGCCATTGGAAGAGGGAAAAAGAAAACAGACATTAAGGGAAGGCATGGAACATGAGAACTGCTCCTCTCTTGACCAAATGCTGAAGAGTCATGAAGGAGGTTTGTAGGGACACCTTCTTTCAGAGAAAGTGGCCAAAGTCATCTATGAGTTATTAACTGTCTTAGCCAGCCCCCTCTCATGGTAACAAACACCCCAGATAACCAACTTCAAAGGAGGAAAGTTCTGCTTTGGGTCATGGTTTCTGGGGTTCCAACCTGCGATCGGGTTGAGTCAATCTAGATGGGGTACCAGACTGAGTATGTGATAAAGCAAGCTGAGAAGCAGGATTACCATTCTCTGCTTGCTGCCTGCAGATGCAATGTGACAAGCTAGCTCATGCCTGCACCATGACTTCTCCACCATGATGGACCGCACCCTCCAACTGTGAGCCAAAATAAACCCTTCTTTCCTTGTTTCTCTTTCTGTGTGCTTTGTCATAGAATAAATCACGTGTTTTAGATAAGTGTGTGTTTATGAAGAGCTTATGGGTATTGCTCATAAATATGTTCAGCCTATAGTTATGCTTATATCATTCACTACTCTATTTTTAGTTATGTGTATGTGTTTGCATGTGGACATGAGCACAAGGGAAGCTGGCTGCAGAGGCCAGAAGCATAGGATCCCCCTAGAGCTGGAGTTATAGGCAGCACTGAGCTCCCTGACATGTGTTTTGGGAACTAAACCCAGGTTTTCTGCAAGAACAGTGTAGATGTAACAGTCTTATTAAATAAGAAACACAGAGCCAAATGCAGAGTTAAAAGCCCAGGAGGTCAGAGCAGTAGCTGAGAGCTGAGACTAAAAACCAATCGCATTCTTACCCGTTGCTGCTGCTGCTGCTGTCCTTCCCCTCAGCAAGAGGCCTACTTCCTGTGTGTCTGTCTTTTTACTGACTTTCTGTTCTGCCTTCTCATTGGCTGTAAACACAACCACATGACCTCCTTGTCACTGCCTGCCTACACAGACCTCCAGGTCTCTATGGTTGGTATTGAGATTAAAGGCATGTGTCTCCATGCTGGTGGTGTTCTTGAACACACAGAGATCTGCTTGTCATGTGGTTGGGATTAAGAGCATGTGCTACCGCTGCCAGACTTCTCCTATGGCTTGCTATTAGCCCTGACCCCCAGGCACTTTTATTTATTAACATACAAATAAAATCACATTTCAGCACAAATAAAATATCACCATAGAACAGTATCGCTCTTAACTGCCGACTACTTCTTCAGCCCCTCTATTACATCTTTCTTTAGAACCATGCCAAGAATGCCATCTATTTGATCTGATACAGGCTTTCTCCCACAGAGGGATGCTAACCATAAACTTCACTTAGAGCCCATAATTGCACCAGCACAAGGGCGCTTTGTTCCAGAGTTCTGCTCAAGCCTTGAGGCCTGCTATTTTTTCCCAGCCATAGCCAAAAACAGAAGCAAGCCTTATCACTTGCGGCCTCCACCCATGTACCGGTATGACTGTCTGCTTCCTCTTCCACCCCAAGATTCAGGGTTCATTGCTTTCTCCTTCCCAAAGTTTTCCACTGAAACTTGGTAAACAAGCTCTGCTCCAGATATTCACAGAAAGTTCTTTCCACTGCTCACTGTAGGTAACACTTATCCCCTCTAAAACTGTGCTCTCTAAATTTAACAGGCCCCAGGAAGCAGTTCCAGTTCATTTTATTTTTTTAAACTCGGGAATAAAGGGTTAGGAAGACAGTCAGTATTGTTTAAAACCATTTATACCACCTCCAAGATCATTGTTTTCCTGTTGTATAAAAATTCCTCTCCAGTGGAGCGTTTGATCATTGCAGGGAGTAGAATCTAATAACTTTACAAATGGATATAACAACATCAGTGAAAGGAATGGGGGCTAACAGTACCAGGTAAATTCGAAAATGAGGGTATAAAATAAAACCCAATAAGAATATGCTTCCTAGAACTACTATGCCCTACTTAATGTTGTTTCCTGGAGTGTGGACCAACAGTTCTGATTCTGCTACACACATAGACTAGAAGTAACCACTGTGTAAGTGGGTGGCAGACAATGTGAGCCAGGTTTCTCACTGTTCGAGTGGGAAGTTACAAAGGGAAGAGGCTAGATATGACCAGGAGCAGGCTCCAAATATATCCATACAAACTCATATTTATCACAAAATAGATGTATGCGGTTACCTACATAAATATAATATATAATATGTACATAGCCATTCTTTATATATACATACATATATACACACATATATATTAGCATATACAATATATTTATTTCCCTGCTGTGTTGCTGACAGGGCCCAGAAGCATGGATACCCATATTAACAAACACACCTAACACCCAGATATTCCTTTCTGATACCATTCTCTAACAGATAACCAAGATCCCTTAGCAAAGTAGTGGATTCTAGAATAAGAGCCATGAAGATGAGCGAAAAAACCTCTTGCTGTATCAAAACCAGAAAGTTAGTACTCAAAACTCAACAACTGAGGGGGGCAGACAAAAAGAAGAGAGAAAAGGGAAAATGTCAATTCCCTCTCACATAGGGAATATGTATGTGTGTGTGTTTGTGTGTGTGTGTGTGTGTGTGTGTGTGTGTGTGTGCACGTGTGTGCGTGCGTATTTGGGCATCAGAGAAAGGGCATCAGCAAGAGGAGAATAGGAAGGATGGAGGTATTGGAGAATTCCTATGAGCAAGCACAATGGTAGATAGCTATTAAAGTGTTATAATGAAACCTTTTACTTTATATGTTAACTAAAAATCTTAATACTCATTAGGGTAAGCCAAAGGGCAGGGATAGAAGAGCCACTGTAAGCCAAATAGGAACAATGTGAGCAACAAAAGATAGAATAAGCAAGAAAATATAAAATGGTTTTAGATGTAGCCAAAACAATAAAATACATGTCTATGAGTGTATGCTTGCATAAGTAGTTGGATGAATGCATGAAAATCTATGCAGAAAGGACACCAGATCATTTCCATACTCTGCCATCAAAGAGGTATAGTATGCTTCCCAACTCCATGGGCTATACAGAGAGAGACTTCCTTCCAACAAGTATGGGGTGGGGGTGAAGGAATCACCTTACGTTGAACAATCACAACTTCATTCAAGTGATCCCTGTGAACTTCAGCAGTGAGGAATCATGTGTACAGTAAATTCTCAAGATACACAGTGACCATAATTGAATCCTGTTTGTGTGTCCTGCCTTCCAAACCTCAAACTCACAATCTAACATGACAAATCCCAAAGACTACTCTACAGAATGGCTGACCAGTAGTCTGCAAACCTGTCAAAGTCATAAAAACAAGGAAAGTATATAGTGATATTTTATTTGTATTGAAATGTGATTTTATTTGTATGTCAATAAAGTTGCCTTGAGGTCAGAGCAAGCCAGAGCAGAAGCTGAGCAGTAGTGGGGCACGCCTTTAATCCCAGCACTTGGGAGGCAGAGCTAGGCGGATCTCTGTGTGTTCAAGGACACAGCCAGCATGGCAGACACGCCTTTAATCTCAATACCAACCATAGAAGACCTGGAGGTCTGTACAAACAGGCAGTGACAAGGAGGTCATGTGGCTGGGTTTACAACCAATGAGAAAACAGAACAGAAAGTCTTTAAATAGACAGGACGCACAGAAGTAGGTCTCTTGCGGAGAGGAAGAACGGCAGAAGCAGTGAAGGGTAAGGTTTTCCGCTTTTGCTCTGACCTCTTGGTTTTTAACTCTGCAATCGGTTCTGTGTTTCTTATTTAACAAGCCGGATACATCTACAAAAGTATTAGAAAATGCCATGGCCAAGAAGGACTCAAGGAGACACAAATGAACATAATGTGGCATCTTCGAATTCTGGAGCCAGAAAGTCGGGTCATCTCTGAGAAAACACAAGTGAGGTACCACATTTACCAGATACTGATGTATCACTGTTCATCATCCTCTATAACGAACACATTCTACTACTGGGATGTCAACAGAAGACCCTAGATTCAAGAATTTCAATACTATTTTTACCATCTTTACCTTTGAAGATTGTAAACCTGTAAAGTTGTTCTTTTGAATAAAATAAGACCTATTTAAAAATAAAAAGAACATCTGGAAACATGTGACTCCTAAAATCTTACCAGAGATTGTTTTATGGCTGGATTACAAGTAATTTTATTTTGATTATCAATATTCTAAATTAATACTATTGTATCTTGGAATTTAGCTCTTAGAGGTTTGACTTTAGAATGATGATTGGAGCAGTTGGTCTGTAGAATCTTTAGAGAAATAAGGGTTGGCCTTTGTCAAGCAAATGACATCTGTTTCCACTACAAGGATAATAACAAAAAATTTTAATTATGCCCTGGGAACAGTACTTCCAGGATGTCACTACCATAACACATGATTTGTAGGCCAGGATCACCAAGAGAAGAGAAAGCTCATGGGCACTGGACAGAATAGTGCTTTTCTCACATATAGAAGCAGAACAGGCCTGGCTTCAGCAGAGACTTTGCTCTACAGCAACATAGGGAGGTGGTCTGAGGGTTCCTGTTCACACTGAGGAGAAGGGAGGGACCTCATTCCTTTGCCACAAGGGACATGGAAAACTGTAGGTTGGTCAGGTGTTAGGTTATGCACATGCTTTAAATTGAACAAAGCTTACCATGAACACAGAAGAAAATACTCAAGCTAGATGATGACAGGCCACGATAACTCCTTACTCCATGTAAGGAAATGTTCCCGGACCTAGGCACATTTCACAGTGGCCCTCATTCCTGGGAACCCAGATCATACAGGGCAAGCTACATTTGATTGCTTGTACTTTTGTTTGCTATAGTGCTAAGGATGGAATCCAGGGCCTCCAACACCCTAGGCACATGCTCTACCACTGAGCATCATCTCCAGCCCTGTAACTTCCTTTTGGAAAAAGGGGAAAAGGGGGGAAGAAAACAGTTATCCCAGAGTGAATGACAGACAGGCTTCATTTTAAATACCAGGGGAACACTGTAAGGCATTGCTACAGTTTCTTTGGCAAATGAAGCTGTGCAAATCATGTGAGAAAAGCCACGTGAAGTGAAAAGTACGTAGTAGACACCAGCTCTCCAGAATGAGAGTCCTCCTGCTATGCTGCAGAAGTCAGAGCACGGAACACAGAGCCGTCATGGAAGACAGCAGAACAGTGGACACAGGAAGCCCTGAGGAACTTACCTGGAGTGACAATCAAGAGTGACAGCAAGTTTACTTTGCCACTGAGGTGACTGCGGCTCATTTTCAAATAGACTTCAATTTTATAAATTAAACAGGTACTAAATACTCCATGATCATTCGTTTGCATTTGGTAAACAGATGATCAATAAAGAACAATGGTGGTGGGTTGGGGATTTAGCTCAGTGGTAGAGCACTTGCTTAGCAAGCGCAAGGCGCTGGGTTCGATCCTCAGCTAAAAACAAACAACAACAAAGAACAATGTGGCTCAGGATACTATTTATGAAATGGCATGTGCTGGTGGTCACAGTGATACAAAGGTGACTGCTAGTTACAGGGACTTAGGGAGCGCTCTGTAAAAGCTGTTATTTTAAGGGGGGCTCTTGGGGCCTTTTAGACATTCCATTTCTGTTCTTTTCCCTTCCACTCACATCTCCACCCCCAACATCATGTTGACCATCTTCTCTGAGCTGGGCGAGAGCAGAGCTTAATGAGCTGCTGCCAACCCCCATCCCCCCATTCACTCCCCCACCCCCCACTCCCCACCCTGCCATGGGTGCTGTCACAGGGTGATGCCCCCTCCCCCGCCATGGGTGCTGTCACATGTGGCTCCTGTTTCTTCTCTCTTCTTTGCCATCACCACCGAACCCGAGCAACAGTTGATCAGTGTGCCCTGCTGCCTTCACCAGCTCTACGTACTCTTTAATTTTAATAGGCATGGTTTAGCTATCATTCACTTTAAAAATGTACTATTCATTTTTTTTTTATTTATACACTTGGACAACTATTGCAGTTACCTACTTGAATGTTTTTATTATATCCAAATAGGTCCCATACCAATTATCAATCATCAGTTATTTTTCCCTCCCTCAGCCACACGCATCCGGTAGTTGATAAGCACATCCGTCTCACTAGCATGTGCTCCAGTTTGCTGCCTGTTGCTGTGATAAAACACTGTCCAAATCAACTTGGGGGAAGAAAGGGTTTAATTGGTTTACACTTCCACATTTGCATAACTAGTCCATCATCAAGAGAAGCCAGAGTAGGAGCTCAAGAAAGGAACCCAGAGGCCGACACTGAAGCAGAGGCCATGGAGGGGTGCTGCCTACTGCCTTGCTCCTCGTGCCTTGCTCAGTCTATTTTCTTATACAACCTGGAACCAACTGCTGGGGCAGGCACCACCCACAATGGGTGGGGCCTCCTACATCAATTAGCAAATAAGAAAATGCCCCACAGACATGATCTCAGGCTAACCTGAAGACTGGAGTCTCAGAAGGTTGTTCTAATGAAGACCTGTTATCTAAAAACAAGTTAATAAAAACCTAATAATTTTTAATTATTAAAAGTAATTAAAATGTTAAAATAATTAAAATTAATTTTTTAATTTATTAGTTAATTAGGTAGTTCTTCAACTGAGTTTCTTTTCTCCCAGGTAACTGTAGTTTGTATCAAATTGACAAAAACTGACCAGCCCAGTATGCAAGTTTGCTTTTGTCTTTGGTAAATAGTAAAATTATATGTATACCAATGAACTGTGTTAAAATATACTTCTTTACGCTTTATTATCAATCAGTGTTTGATTAGTATACCAGTTTTATGCATCTATATATCTGGTGTCACATAAACCTATCTTGGTTGTAAGTGGAAAGAAACTTCAGTAACCCTGATTAGAAGAATGATTCTAATTGTCCTCTACTCCAGTGCTCACAAACCTGGAGTGGTCCCACACTACCCACCACGATAGCAGATTCCTCCGCTTTAAGTTAGGGCGCTGATATCTTTGGGAAGGGAACCTTGAATGGGTCCATACTACACAGGAGTGTGAATTGGCTGAAGGGGCTGAGTTTATAAAATACAGTAGGTATAACTTTCTGCTCGATTCCCCCATCCCTAAGAATGTGATTAGCCATCATTCCTAAGATTCTATGTTTTATTGCATAATAGATCTTGAGGTAGAAACTGATCTGGCAGAGGGTGCTGAAGGAAGCACACAAGCCCTCCAAAGGTGGCTTGGGCACTTTCTCCAACCAATAGCCGACAAGTAAAATATGGACATTTAAATCACAGTTAGGATCCAATGTACCATGTGAATTTAAAGATGCAGAGAGCCATGAGAAAGGAATGCAAGTAGCCTCTAGCATCATAACACGATCCCTTGCTGACACATCTGTGTTACATCTGCAGTGAACTAGACTCTTCCAGTGGATGATTTGACACAGCTTCCAGGCAACGTTAGTCTCACCCACTCCCTGGCCACAGCCTGTGAGACCTTAAACATAGGAACTGGCTAAACCTTCCCAGACTCTCGGCCTATAGAACTACGTAGCTGAAGTTTTCTCCAGTCCTGTCCAGCCCCATGGACCCCACAACTGCTTGTAAAATAATCACTCAGAAACTTATATTAATTAAACTGCAGGGCTATTAGCTCAGGCCCACCATTGTCTAGCTCTTACACTTATACTCAGCCCATTTCTGTCAATCTATATATTGCCACGTGTTCCCTGGCTTTACCGGTTGCCTTTACATGCTGCTCCCTGGGCAGCAGGCTGGCATCTTCTCCAGACTTCCACCTCCCAGCCTCTCCTCTCTGTTTCTCCTTCCTATCCTATACTTCCTGCCTGGCTACTGGCCAATCAGTGTTTTATTTATTCACAACATACAGGACATCCCACAGCAGAACTATGAATTCATAAATGTATATTTTATTTGTTTGTTTTAATATGTAGTCCTAACTGGCCTGGAAACGTGAAAAGATCCTTAGAAAACCAACTGCTGCTAGCCAGAGGACTTCTTAGCTATGTGAAATTCTCCCATCATTTGGGAGATGGTGGACTTTATTCAACTCTCCACTAGTGTTATAATTTGGCATCTTAAAGGCATGGCCATTTTATTTTGCTCCCCACAGATAATTCATAAACATGTAATAGAAAATAAGAGAAAATAAGAGTTTGAAATTTTTGATAACTTGTTTTTAGATGACAGGAATCATACTTGCTTGCTACTTTGCAAATTTCCCTCTGGGGACTAAAGGAAACCCACTTGGGTGGGCATCAAACAAGAAGCAGAAATTTGGAATTGAATAATTAATTTATTCTATTAAAGACAGGTTAAATTATTCACAATATATATGTATACATGCATGTATATATATTCATACATATATACACATACACATAGTAAATATATATACACACACAGTGCACTAATATTTAATAGGAAAGAAATCTTGACACATGCTACAACATAGATTATATTATTCTGGAAGACATCACACTAAATAGAATAAGCTAGTCACAAAGTAGTCATTATTATATGATTGTACTTATGGAAGGTGTCTGGAGTAGTGAGATCACAGAGATAGAAAGACTATGGTGGTTTTTAGGGGCTAGGATGGGGAAGAAGGAATTAGAGTTTAACTGATACACAGTGTCAGTTTGGGAAGTTGGGAAGTTCTTGAGATGAGTGATGGTGATGGTCCCACAGCATCAAAGTCCCTACTGGCACTAAACTGTGCACTTAAAATAGCTACAGTGGGAAGTTTGTGTTATGCATATGTCTATTAATGCCCCTAAACTGTATACTTAAAAACAGCTACAATGAGGGGGCTGGAGAGATGGCTCAGTGGTTGAGAGCATGGACTGCCCTTCCAGAGGATTCAAGTCTAATTGCCAGAGCCCATGTCAGGTGGCTCACACCTGCCTGTGACTCCAGTTCTGGGGTATCTGAAACCTCTGGCCTCCTTGGGCAGTGTACCAACATGCACATACCCACCCAGAGGCATACACATATACACATAATTTAAAAATAAAATAAATCTTTTATAAAATTGTTACCATGGGAAGTGTATGGTTCCTATATTTCACTACATTTTTTTAAAAAGAGAGATTAGCTGGCTCCCTACTTGGAAACCATCATCCAAGGAGTAAAGGGCATTTCACCAGAGATGGCCTTCTACCCCATATACTTATTGTGTGAAAAGTATCCTTAGAATTAACAGCATTTTTCAAAAGCCAGAAGGATAATTACTGCTGAATCTTGTTTCTCTCACAACATTTACGTACATAAACTAATTAAACAGAACAGTACTAACTCTCAGTAAGTGATGAATTTGCAATAAAAATTTAATTTTATGTTTAATTGTATTAAGATGCATAATATAACTGCTCTTTTGATATATCTTGTGCTAAAAATAAATAAGTATACTGACAACTAAACAAAATTTAATAAAGCCAAGTGGCACTTTTCATAGAACTAGAAATAAGTTTTAATTTATAATTATAATTTTGTGAAAAGAACTATGAGGGAAGGGATAGGATTGTTATCACTTTGGAGGAGAGAGAAAAATGGAAGTCTAGCGTTAGTCAGGAATTAGAACAATATATAATTTCTGGCTGTGAAAAACAATGGTATTTTTTATTGATGATGGTCTGTATCAAAAGCTATAGACCAAGATTCCATACTGGCTGAATTAGAAGGTACTATAAACAATTTTATTCTAAAATCAAACTGTAAATATCCACTCTTTTGGATACTTATACTTCCTTTGAAGAGCTATACTATTCATTTCTGTTATTTAAGAAGTTATTCTTTAAATTTTGCCCTGTACGCCTGCACAGTATCAGCAGATGATACAAGGGTCTGGAAACAGTTTAATTTGACAGACATTTAATATTCCTCCCAACACATATAATATTAGCTGTCAAGTATTTTAATTCTCCTCATGATTTTAATTTCTTTCACAATACAAATATATTTTTGCAAATAATATTGTTGCAGGTTTTCTAATATTTTATTCAACACTCATACATACATGTAATATGTTTGGATCAAATCTCCCCCCCCACCCCTACAATCCTTTCCTTGTCCTTTTGCCACTTTTTCTTCCCTTTCAACTTCATGTCATATCTTTCTTAAAAGATTTATTTGTACGCACATGTGTGTCTAACAACTAAGTGTGGGTACATGCAGCTGTTCGTGCATGTGGAGGCCCACCTTGTTACATGGGATCTGAACTCATGCCCTCCCAATGTGGATCATCTCTCTAGGTCTAGATCTATTTTCAAGCTTCTCACTTTTGTTGTTCACTCTTTGGGACTTCCTTGTAGAATGACCTTTTTTTCTGTGGGTGTGGGTGTGGGTGTGGGTGTGGTAATGCATTCCTGTTATTAGCACTCAGGAGGTTGAATTCAGCTTGGATCACACAGTGACACTCCTCTCAAAAAAATTTTCAAAAACTAAAAGTAAGTTAAAAATATAATCTTCCTTTTTTTTTTTCCCTTAAATTCAACCTTCAGATGTTGCTAGGAAGATCTGTTATTCCTTTCTCCTTACCAGGTAGTTTCAGTGTGCGCATGTTACTTCCCCAAGTTATTGCAGTATCTCCCATAGGTGATTGCGGTGACATCAACATTGCCTGTCCTCGCCCGTGATTCTGCATTCCTTTGGCTTTTGGTCCACCTCTCCTGGAATTCCTCCTTTGTTGTGTGCTATGGATATGGCTCTGTATAAATAAAATGCTGTTTGGCCAGTAACCAGGCAGGAAGTATAGGCGGGACAAACAGAAAAGAAAATTCTGGCAAGTAAAAGGCTGGGGCAGAGAGACGCTGGCAGCCGCCGCCATGAAAAGATGTTAAGAGACCGGTAAGCCATGAGCCACGTGACAACTATAGACTAATAGAATTGGGTTGATTTAAGATATAAGAACAGTTAACAAGAAGTCTGCCATGGCTGTACAGTTTATAAGTAATGTAAGTCTCTGTGTGTTTACTTGGTTGGGTTTGAGCATCTGTGGGACTGGCAGATGAGAGAGATTTGTCCTGACCGTGGGCCAGGCAAGACCAAGAAAACACTAGCTACAGCTGTGTGTTTTTATCATTCATTGTCTGCTCAAATTCTCGCTGCTTTTCTCTCTTTCCTTCCTTCCTTCCTTCCTTCCTTCTTTCCTTCCTTCCTTCCTTCCTTCCTTCTTCCTTCCTTCCTTCCTTCCTTCCTTTCTTCCTTCCTTCCTTCCTTCTTCTTTCTCTGTTTCTTTCTCTCTTTCTTTCTATTTGCTCTTTTTTTTCTTGACTCTCCAGAGATTTCTCATACTTCATTTAAACTTCTCAAGCATATCAACTATATCAAATTTTGAATGTTTTCACCATAAACAAATGATAAATGTTTGACAAGATGGACATGTTTAACCTAATTTTAACACTTGTACAATGTATATATGTACAGAAATATTACAAGATATCCTAATACTATGCATTATTTTTATGTAGCCAAAAGTCAATTCAAAGAAATAAAAACACACTGTTTGATGAAGTATCTTTTTTCCAAAGAGAAGATCCCCTTCCCTAAACCACAACATGCATGTGTTTAACCCATATTATACCCAGAGCCAGAGTTCAGAAAATTTTCACCTGAGTCTCTTACAGCTGTATCATGCTTATTTCCGCAAGTTTTAACAACATTGTTTGAATGTATCCCAGTATCCAGGAAAATGCATTAGATTCCTAGTTCATAGAGGAAGAGCTGTATTAAAAAAACAAAACAAAAAACAAAAAACAAAAAACACCTCTAAGCAACTCCTGTGTATCTCTTCTTATAGAAAAGTTAATCATAAACAACATTGTGCCCCTAGGAAAAGTAAAGGTTACTGTTCTCATCAAAGCTAGAAAATGGAAGGATTGTGACTCTAACACACACCAATGATTCTCAGTAAGTAACAGTGAATTTCCATAACTCAAGTTTGTTGATGACTCCAACAAAAATGTTATTCCAGATGTAATCTTTTGAATAACTTATGAAAGTTCCTAGCAACTGATAACAGGTTATTTAGCCAATGAATTGTTTGAATACCAACAAAAAGAAAACCCCCAAGCACTATTAGTTTCCCCTGGAAAAACAGTATGTCTTTGTTACCCTCAGGCTTCGCTGATGCCCCAACCTGTTTAGTTCTCAGGATATTCTGTGAGACATCTCACTAGCTTATCGCATTAATGAAAATAGTATAAACCAAAGAGCAAAATGTGGTAGTTTGCAAAAAATGTCAGATTAGATGGAGGCAAATTAGGAGATGAGACCTATGTTCTCCTGAGTGAGTGAGATCAAGGTTACAGCCCAGTAAACTTCACAGCAGACAATATCCTGGATCAAGGAGCAAGCTTCCTCTAAGGAAAAAAAAAAATTAAGCTACAATATCTTCAGTGAAATAGAGGAATACTGGCAGCTGTGGAGTTTGTCAGCAGGTGGGAGAGCTAACATCTAAGATGCAGTTCTTGGTGAGATCTTTGCATTTTGTAGGGTGTGTGTGTGTGTGTGTGTGTGTGTGTGTGTGTGTGCGCGCGTGCGCGCGCAATAATTTGTTTATTTGGGAGCATAAAACTCACCTAATTTGAATGAGAACCACAAATCAATCTTTCTAATCTGCACCATTGTATATTAAAAATATTAACTTGTTTTTATTTTACAGGGGCTCACAGTTAAGAGATGCCTGGAGTTCCAGGAAAGGTTTCAGACTTCTGAATGGTGTTGGGATTGTATTAAAGACAATGGGGAGGTTTTGGAAATGGACTAAATGCACTTTGCATTATAAGAAGAAATGAGACTTTCAGAAGGACAAGAGTATAATGTTATCATTTAAAGTGATGGATTTCGGGGTCCAGTTGACACGGATGGAGGTGTGACAGTTATTTATTATTGTGAATTGGCTAGGGTTTAAATCACCATGGAAACAAATCTCTGAGTACATCTATAGGGGTGATTTCCAAAAGCTTTGACTGAGCAAGGAAGATGAACCTTGAATGTGGGTGACACCACTCTGTGAATTGAGGCCCCAACTGAATGAAAAGGAGAAAGTGAGTTGAGCATGATTGTTCATCTCTGCTTCCTGACTGCAGATACACAGTGACCTCAAGTTCCTACTACCATAACTGACCTACAGCGATGACTGCGTCCTCTATGAGACAAAAGATGTTCTTTCTTAAGTTGCTTCCCATCAGGTATTTTATTACCACAAAGAGGAAAGAAACCTCAATGGCTAATATTTATTGTCCACTTGACAGGATCTAGAACAGTGGTTCTCAACCTTCCTAATGCTGTGAACCTTGAATACAGTTCCTCATGTGGTGGTGACCACCAATCTTCATTGCTACTTCCAAACTGTAATGATGCTACTGTTGTGAATTGTAATGTAAAGATCTGTGTTTTCCAATGGTCTTAGGAGAAAGGGTCATTCAATCCCCCAAAGGGGCCATGCCCCACAGGTTGAGAACTGCTGAACTAGAATCACCTGGAAGACAAGCTTCTATGAATACATGTGAGAGATTATCTAGATTAGATTAACAGAGGTGGGAATCCCTCTGTTAACTGTGGGCAGCACCATCCCAATGTTTTTGGGTCATGGAATAAATTTTAAAAAAATGAAAAAAGTGAGCTGAGCACCAGGATTCATCATTCCCTGCTTCCTGGATGTGGATGTAATGTGACCAGATGCTTCAAGCTCCTTCTGTCATGACTTCTCTACCACAATGGACTGTATCCTTGGACTGTGAACCCAAATAAGCCCTTTCTCCCTTGTCACCTTTGTCAGGATGTTGTATCCTAGCAACAGAAAAGTAGCTAATACAGAAACTGGTACACTGAACCACATGAAATGCCCTTGCTCTTTCTTTTAACCTCCATACAGTTAATTTTATTGTTTATATCTTATATTCTAGAAGCTTTGCTGGGATCTTGATTGAGATCATAAACAAACACTAGTGTCTCCCTTTTAAGAGTTACTGATCATTCGAAGTACAGCTGTGTACACACAAGATTAAACTTTATCTATGTACATAGTGCATAATACAATGTAAAACACAAAGAACGTATTAAATAATTTTTGAGTGGCTGTAAGAGATGGAAGAATGAATGGAAAGTAAGAGCAAATAAAGATGCATGCAATATTGTCTTTTAAGGGATATTCTAGCCAGGTGTGCTAATTCACATCTGTAATTCCAGCACTTAAGAGACTGTGGCAAGAAGGTGGAAAATGTAGGGTCAAACTGAGCTACATAATGAATTCAAGTCCCACTCAGGCTACATAACAAGGGCTTATCTCAAAAATCAAACAATAAAAATGTGAATAAGGGTAATTCTACCATTTTTTTCATGTTGCAAATCACATCAGACATAAATATTACAATATACAGTTCATTCTGTATGATTTTGATGTCTCATATTATCTATAACTTTTATCTGTACCACAGTATAGGTAATTTTCTTCAGATTTACCTGCCAGTTCACTAATTCACTTTTCAGCTAATTCTAGTATCGTGTTTAATGTGCTTTTATTATGATCTTTACATTTTCAAGTGGTAGAGGCTCTGCTCAGTCATTTGATATTGTATGTCTTTAATCATACCCATGTTTAATACAGAATATAACATCGGAACTTCTTAGTACTATGATCTAAATATTTGTTTACAGTTTCTAATACTTCTAGTTCAGAATGAATTATTTTCTTGAATATTATGTAACTTTAGGTTGTAATCTCATCTTCAGAGTGTCTAATTCTGTGGGAAATCTCTTTGGCATGACCTGTGTGTTTCAGTTGCTCATGAATCTTGCTGGCCTGTGAACATGTCTCATGCTGATTCTCAATGTATGATTCACGTAGTATACTGGATATGATATATATGAGCTGCAAAGCCTTGAGATGACAATCCTGTTATATCAGAAATTCTCTAACAGAGACATTAGCCACTAGCAGCAGGCTTAGCGAGAAAATCTCACACTGTGTGGGTGAGCAGGTTCACTCTCTAGACGCTCTTTTACTAAATGCTACTTTGCAAGAGTCTGAGCTTTACGTGTTGAAGATCTAAATCCTGCCTTGTGCAGGCTCCAGTCTTGTTATCTGCCTCTCATCATGTGATGTCCATCTAAATCCTTGCTTAGTATGCCTGCCCACATTCACATCCCCTCCCCCAAATCACATACAATGGCTATAGCTTCTAGAGCAACAGATTTGACTGTTTATTCACTCTGTCCCTAAGATGTTTGTGATCTCACCTACACATGAAAAAGAGGTTTAAAAAGATGCCCGTCTACAAAAAGAGAGAGAGAGAGAGAGAGAGAGAGAGAGAGAGAGAGAAAGAGAGAGATGCCCCATCTAAAATTACTAAGCATTATATTGTAGGAATCTCATTTAGATGATAACTAAAAAAGGCATTCTTGGGTGCTAATGATTTAGGAAGCTGTGCTAGATAATCTTAGAGAAGTGATTAAAACTGCTGCATTGAAAAAAGGAAATGGCTTGGCAGAAAAAGGAAAAGGGCACGCCGGGCCCATGAGTCACATCTGTGAAGAATCCCCAACAAGGGAAGCAGTTGCTTAGCTGACGAGGGAGATAATCACTGTCCCTGTCAGGGAAGACTGTAAGATAAAGGGGCACAGAAGCCAGCCCCAGATCCTGCTAGGTAGTGTTATCTGGAAAAGTGATAAGAATTTTATATTAAAGATCTCTATCGAATTGCTTTTAAATCAACAGTACATACAGCTTTAAGACTCGGCTCAGACCCAGTTCCCCCGGGCAAAGAGCCACAAGAAGGAAAAAAAAAAAAAAAAAAAAAGCCCAAGCCATTTCAAATGAGAGTTCATCTTACCAAGGAAGATGTAATGGAGCTAAGAGTCAACGCTTGAGGTTTAAAAGGAAACGGAACCTTCTGAGTAGCTTGACATTGCACAAGTAGTTGACACATTCGCTTCTGACAAGCCAGAGTCCCCTCAGGCTGTGGATAACCGTGTAAGTGGCAAGCACAACCCCCAGGCACACACCACTTCATTCCACCTTGTCCACATTTTATGATCACAAATCAGTTTTCTCTGATGTGCCCATTTTTCTCCACGGCATCTTCATCTTGGCACCTTTATCAGTTATAACTTCATCAGAGCATCTGAGTGCACCATTGACAAAATTGCTTTTCTCCCTCCAAGTTGGAGACTACGAAGCAGTGCAATTTTCCAGAACAAAAGAGGCAAGAAGGAAGCCAGCACAGATGGTCTTCATTGTTCTGACAGAACACCCCTGTGAGCTGTTTGGCCAATAAATTCCTTTCTATATTACAGTAAGATGAAGTTACCATTGAGGTGATAATGCAGACAGGTTTTCTCCATAGGGGGATGGGAGAAAACAGTAAAGGTCTTTACTTTAAAGGCTTTGATGTGATGTTCTAATACATGAAGAAAGATTTGCATATGCAGAAAGTCTGCCTGCTGGGTCCTCTCTCCAACCCTCATAATATAATGTCATCTCCATTACAAATGAGACATCAGTTCTCTTTGAAAGCCAGCCTGCTTTATGCCTCTTCTTCCTGTGTCCTCAAGCTCCCCTTCCATACCAGAGGACATACAATAGACATTTCTAGAAGTTTGAAGAGTTAGCTACTACTTCCACACTAGGTGTCTGCAAACGAATGTGCCTGTGCTTATCCCTTCATCCCACACAAGAATGGAGCATAGATTACTCCAGCATAGTCAGGTCCAACAGTTTCATTCCCAATTACGACCCGTGCACAATCTATCACCCATGAATAAATTCTGTGGTAAATAGTATTTGTGAAAGCAACACCACATCCTTAACGTGACAGATTTCCTCCAATATTAATCACAGCAAACAGGGATTGGCATTTGAAGGAAGGCTGTGGCGATGCCTCAAAGGTCAGATGTCCCTGTACATTGTGTTCTCATCTAACCAGGCCACTGAGCCTCTAGTTCAGGGCAGACGATTTACCCTCCTTCTGCCCTCGTGGTTCAGTCAACAGAGGGAGGTTAGGTTACTGTTTGCAATGGGGTAAAAGGGTTCAATAAATGTCAGTGAGACCATGACTATCCATCTTCTTGAAATGCCATCTGCAAAATACCAGGTGCCGTTCTACTAATTGTTCAAGTCACAAATATTTGGTTTCAAAGTTTAATCAAGGCCATTTTTGTTATATTTCAGGGCCACTTCACATGACAAATTATCCCAGCATAGCACAAAATAAACACCTGCCGCATTTGGGTATCTACCAAATATCGCTTCTTCCAAGAGCATGGACCACATAATCTAATTTTTAAAATAGACATAACAAAACAAAATTCCAGCTGCCATAGACCAGCACCACCCAGATAAGTATCCTAGCTCCTAACAGCCAACTTCTCTGGGTTCATCATATAGGATGTCATCTCACCTTCAAACAGTCCTCCCATTTTCTTCTTCCCTTGCTCTCCACCCTTAGACTTTATGAAAACTTTCGTAACAGAAGAATCAATGTTCCAGAACATTTGCTCTTCCCCACCTCTGACATTCTCTCCAGCAGCTTTCTCATCCCTGAATGCTGCTCACATGGCGTGGAGGGGAGTGAGAGGTACAGGGGGAGACAGGGTCAACAGTTCCCACAGACCTTCATGCTTGGGTGAGCTGCAGTGCCCCTTTCTATTAGATGGAGGCAGATGTCTTGTTTGAAGTAGGCAGTCCTTCTCCTTCTTTACAGGATGAGCAAATAGCATGCTTATCTCTGATGGTGTACCCTGGAATTTCTCTGAACTCCCTTTTCCACTGTACGGGCTGGATCTTAAATATCATTGACCTCTAAACTTTCAGATATGTATATATCTTTGAAACACAATTCCTGTAAAAGTTGAGAGACCTGATTTTAATAAGACTAGCACCCATAAGTTCAAATATCATCTCTGGTCTTTAAAAAACATTGGGAAAATTGTGCTCTATTGCCTTGGTCATGGAACTCTTCTCCATGGCATGTAGAAAAGTAGCTCAAGGTATGGTGGCCATTCTCAATCTTATAGCTTGTTGTTGTTGTTTTTTTTAAGTCTGGTACCCTGTCTGGGCAGTTTTGTTACAGCCTCTCAGGCTGGGGCCCAGCCCTGGAAGCTCCCCAGCCTGCAGAACCTCTGGGCTCTATAAACAGGGCTGTTTCAGCCCTGCCCAAGCTGTGCCTGCAGCCTTCAGCTGTGGAGTTAGCTCTTACATTTACAGAGTTACATACACCTGTCAATGTAGCATAGTTCTATTCTAGGTTTCAGGAACTAACCTAAAACTTCCTGACTTTCCTATCAGCCTCTCTTCTTGTCTTTTATTCCTTACCTCATTCTATCCCTACTTCACTACACATCCGCTGCTTGCATTCCTGCTGAAACAGCCTTCAGCCTTCTCAAGTGAGAGCCAGCTCTACAGACTACGGAGGTGAATGGTATAAAAGGAAGCAGGTGCTAATGGTGTCTGGCCAAGTTCGGGGTGTATAAGAGGCATCTAGTTTAGGATAGAATTTTGTTGATAGAATTTCGGATTCCTCTATAATTTGCACTCTTTACTTAACTATTACTGAATAGTAGAACATTTCTGGATTGAGAGTCATACGTGGATTTGATATTGTTCGGCGGTCAATATTGTGCTTCTATTTCAACTAACAAAGTAAGGCAGTCACAGCACAGAACTAACGAGGGACATCCAAGGTCAACTGTGATGGAAGGAAAAAGTCAATGTCACAGCAATGCTGTGGTTGTGCTGACTACAGAAAAGAGCATCCTGGCCCAGGTGTTACTCACATCTGAATTAGGGAAGGTGTGTGTAACCTACCTAAAACACACAAGAAACACATTGACTCTGAGGATCTTCCCAGTAGCAATCACTTAGCAGCAGGGGAGAATGGGCAATATTGGAAAAACTTCTCTTTAGACTCTAAGTGAGCTGTGCATTACATGATGAGTTAAAACACCAGCTGGGACCATTTTCTCCTTCTTCGGTATTCTACTGAGTCAGATCCTCTTGAAGGGTATGTTAAAACATGCTTCCTATCCCTTTCTGCCTGACAAAGATTCTGCCCTTCACAGAACTGTAGTCTGGCTCCCCTGGAATTTCTCAAAGCTGCCCTGACTTCGAGGCTTCCGTGTTTATCTCCGCATTGATTGTTGTAGTTAGAATTGTGCCAGGTCAGTTCAGTTCAAAGCCTTCCCCGCTTGGTTTCTGATCCCCCTCCACATCCATATCTGGTCAGGCCCCTCAGCTTCTACTGTCCATAGGAGATATCTCTGTCACTCCAGCCTGCCTTCACAGTCTTGTTCCGTCTGTTTAGTCCAAATCTCCTTCCCAAATTTCTCTGACCTCTGACCAACTCCTCAGCTCTCAGTTTCCATTTGTGCTTGTATTTAGAGCTGAGTTCAATCTTTCCTCCCCAACGGCAAAGCCCCTCTGTGATAATTTCCTAAGAATAAATCTTACTTTCTTTGACAAGACTCATAAATAATGTTTTTTTTTTCTCTCAAATCCTATGAAGCTCCTGATTGGACAGGGCTGGGCTGAACTTGTGAATCTGTACTTTTAAAATTATATGTATTTCTTTTAGATTATAATATAATTGCATCATTTTCTTCTTCCCTGGCCCCCACCAACCTCTCCCATGTACCCTGCCTCTTCTTTCTCTCAAATTTACCGACTCTTGTCTTTAACTATTGTTACATTGTTGTGTAGCCGTTTCCCTCTGCCTTTAACTATTGTTACATTGTTGTGTAGCAATTTCCTCTGAGAGTGAATCATTCCGTCCTACAGCAAAGCTCCATAAGCAGAAAGGTAGTCAACTCAAAGTAGCTTCCGGAAGTCCCTGAAACTGACCAGATTCATCCAGTCCTTCTCTTCCAGAGTAAGCACTAAAGCTGCCGAGAGTCACTCTCAGAGGAGACAAGCTGCCAAGAAGGCTGATACTAGACCAGCTGCCTGAGAGAAGCTGAAATCAGTCCAGCTGTCTGGAAGAGGTTTTAACCAACTGAAACAACTGGAAAGGACACTCTCCAACCCTTTGACCTGCCTGCAAACTGCAGTATGCTCCAGGTTCCCTGCTTTTGTGAGCTATGACTCATGCTTGGATGGCTTTTAGTGATGCAGCTGTCTTTGAGCCATTCCTGCTCCTATAAGTAACCTTTCACCCATACTCCTATAAGTAACCCCAATAAAACTTGTTGTTTCACCAAATTGGACTTTAGTGGTATCCATTCTTTGGTCTGTTGTGGGTCCCCTATTAGGGGTGAGTAGACTGTATTGCATCTCACAGGAAAAGTTTTGTCACACAACACACATAAATATGTATTTGTGCATATCTATAAAGATATAGATTAGATGCACACATACACCACACACACACACACACACACACACACACACTCACAACTGGCTCAGTCCATATTATGTTTCTTATATTTATGTTTTCAAGGTTGACCATTTGGTATTGGGTAACCAACTGGTGTACTCTTCCCTGGGAAAGATTATTTCTCCAACCCTCAGTATTTATTGCTTCATTACCTGCAGTTCTTTGTCTAGGGTTGAAGCCCAAGAGTCCCCCGCCCCTCCACATTAGCATGTTTATACTGGTGTCTGCATTTATAGCTAGCTTCCAATACTGCTGAAGCTGCTGGAGCCACATTCAGAGACCTGGGGTTCTACCTGTGTTCTATAAATTCTCTTCCCCATGCATAGTGTTAAGAAGGGGTAGGTGGTTGTGGGTTGCCTACGGACTGGCCTGATGAAGTGGTGGGTTAAGGAGCTGTGTACTGTGGCCTAGCTTCCATGTCAGTTTGGCCACAACAGCAAACAGAGCCACAGTTTAATCGGGGCTGTGATTGGCATACTCATAAGAGTTTTCATTTTCTCTGCTGCTGCTAATTTTCCTCTGAAGAGGCATTTACTACAGACAATTTTTAAAAGAAATCGTTTTGTAATTAGAGAGTACTTTATAAGTGTAATCAATTTCCGCTTATGAGGAATGCTTTTCTAGAAATCAAAATATATACTGGCATCAACACAAAAATATCCCAGAAATAAACATGATGCAATTTACAAAGGATTCATTAATATTCTCATAGACAATTTCCAGGGCCTCCATCAGGAATGAGCTGGTGCTTGCTCTGTGAAGATGCAATGCCCCTGTTGCTGAAATGGCCCACGTAAAGCAGAGCAGTCAGCCAACATGTCTTCTTCATTCTGTTCCTATCACCATAAATAACCAAACAGTATTCATTAAGTTTGCAAATGGCATCAAGCTGGGAGAGAAATTAACACACAGGAGAGAGAAAAAAAATTAAATGCAGCATGACCTTGATAATTTGGAACAAAGGGGAGAAAATACACCAAGCATTCTCAAAGCAAAACATTACAGTTACGGAGAACATCCAAATTGCAAAATAAAAGAAGGTCATTATACATGCAAATTTGCCACTTCTTTGTTCATTTATTTATTCAGCAATTAATTATTGAGCACTTATTATGTGCCAGGCTTTGGGGATAGAGTGGTAAATAAGATAGACCTTGTCCCTTGCTCTCGTAACAGACAAGACATGGGAAAGAAGGCTTAGGGAGTAAATAAAGAAGTAGAAGAAGTAACCAAGTAAGATGTGTGCTATGAAGGAAAATGGTAGGCAATGTGCAAAATAGTAACTTGATGTGTGAGAAGAAACTAGAATCAGGGTGAAGGAGCCCGTCAGGTGGGGAACAACTAAGACATGATGGGAAGCAGTCAGCTCTGGAGAGAAGGATGTTCCAGAAAAGTGGCACTATTCAGGCAGAGCCAAGCTCCTGTGGGAAGGTCTTGATGTGTTCTAGTAACTAGCAGAAGACCAGAGCGTACAGGGAACAGCAGAGGGGAGGCAGGGTAAGGTCTTAAGTGGGGTCAGTACATTTCCTCCAAGGACTCAGGTTTAAATGGCTCAGGCTTTTGTGGGTTACAAGGTTAGGTCTGTGGTCACAGCCCCAAAGCAGCTATAGACAGTCCTCAAAGAATGTGTGTGGCTGTGTGCAAAATCAGACAGTTGGTGGGCTTCACCTGCCAGATGAATTCCTATGGAAGTCATCCCTTTCTAAGAATAAAATCAAGCAGGATACTATGCTAGGAGACACACATGGAGTCAGAAACTTGTCTTCTGATATCACTGAATCACTCTTCTTAGGTTCTACCTTTCAGTGGGATTTGGTGAAACACACATGGGTTCTACTAAATGATGATGCTCAGAAAACTGACCACTTGAAAAGGCTCAGCACCTTGATTTAGTCTACGTACTGGACAAACAGCGAGACCTTGGTTTTCTCCTGTTGGAAGTGTTCTTCTCTGAGGTTGTGTCTGTTCACGTGCTCACTGAGCAGAAAGGAAGGAGAATCAACTGGAAGGGGAAGAGATGCAGAAGGGGACAGAGCTGGAAGAATGTGGTGGCCTGACCAGGGTTCCCAGAGTGTCTCTCCTCCAACAGACTTATCCCCCTAGGCTCAAAAGAACAGCTTAATCAATGTCCATTAGATTCAGCACTGCTCAGAAGAACATTGCATTGAGTTGTTTCTCATAAGTAATCGTTTTTTGAGCACATTTTTCTTTCTTAAAGTAAGTCATCATGGAGTATCCACTTTTATCAACCAGGTATACATAACATTTCATGTGTACTGTGAAATTACTTTTCATGATACTCCTGCGAAGTCATATAATCCCATCCTTGGTTTACTAGAAAATCAGCCACTTCCTACTGAAAATGATGTAGAGGAAAGAAAATCTCTACCACCATCCTGACTTCTGGTAGAGCTGCAGGTCTGGGTTTCCTAAAGATACCTGTGGGTTTGTAATTTGCTGGAGGGACAGAGAACTCATTAAAAGCCGTAAGACTCACAGTGTGGCTAATTACAGCAAAAAGATGCAGATCAAACCTGATATCTATATCTATCATCTATCTATCTATAGATAGATAGATAGATAGATAGATAGATAGATAGATAGATAGAGAAATGTTAATGATGTTAATGTGATTCTCATTCCACAGATATTAGTAATTTGTCCAAGGCCAAATACTTAATACACATTTAATTCAACTTGATTTTAAAGGACTAATTTTTAGCAAGGAAGAGACAAACCCAAACAGAGACAGACAGACAGATAGAGACACACACAGAGAAGAATTAATCTTTGGTTCCTGGAGTTATTTTCTAAGTGTGGTGGTTTGAATGAAAGCAGCCCTGTTAGGAGGTCTGGCATTGTTGGAGTAGGTGTGGTCATGTTGGAGGAACTATGTCACTGGAGATGGACTTGGAGTTTTTGGATACTCAAACCAAGCCCAGTGTGCCTCTCTATTCCTGCTGCCTGCCAATTCAAAGATAGACTTTCAGCTTCTTCTCCAGCACCATGTCTATCTGCACATCTCCATGCTTCCTGCCTTGATGACAATGGACTAAACCGCTGAACTATAAACCAGCCCCAATTAAATGTTTTCCTTTATAAGAGCTGCCATAGTCATGGTGTCTTTTCATAACAATAAAACCCTAGGACACCAAGCCTTTGAAATGTGCTGCCAGATGAGAGTCCCATTGTTTATCTAAAAGGAGGTATGTCACACCAATGGCCTGACGATGTGAATTAGGTAAGGGTTCTGAGTTATGTGGTATCAATTTCACCGATGGAGCAGCTACAGAAGAGAAGTCAGTCATATCTAAGTGACTAAGCCTGTGAAATCCCTTGGACACTTGGCTTGGCTGAGCTTCCCTGGTTGTAAACATTCTGTTATTGGGAGGAGTTAGCACTTTCTCTGAGAAGACAGTAGATGCTCCACCCATATCCTGAACTCTGCTTCCTGGAGCTCTGCCCTTGGCAGGTTTTAATATTCACCTTTTTGCTGTAATAAAACACACTGTGAGTATTACAGCTTTTAGCGAGTTCTCAGTCCTTCCATACCTGCAACTCTGTCAGAAGTCAGTGTTGTCTGGTTGATTTTCCCACCTATGCAAACATTTTCAATAGAAAGTAGCTGGTTTTGGAAAAGAAGTAGTCTCATTACCTATCTAGGCCTACAACTGGGAACAGAAAAGGCTATAGTGATTAGAAATGCAATAGCCCTGCCTTTTGTCTGGGCTCTGTTACAAAAGGGAAACACCTAGGCACACCTAGCTTTTGTTGCTCTTAGTTGTAAAAATCACTGGTTTTGGAGGTCACGCATCTGGATAATAGACACATTGTTAGTCTCCCACTAGTTTTGTGGAAGATAACACCTTAGACATGTGTTATGATAATGTTTGCCTAGGTTACTTTTCAGAGTCCTGAAGGCCAATTTTGCTGAAAATAGTGACTGTCCACAGATATCTTGAAGACAGATAAAATAGATAGAACTCAGGGTGTCTCTGTCTTTGTGTTTTGTCTGTTCCTTTACCACCTTCATCACTGGATCAGTGTCTGCTCAGCCCTGCCTGTGGCTCTGTTGATCATTTGAAAACTGTTTTGTTTAAAACTACAATTCAGGGCTAATGTGGCCTAGATTTGCCTCTTCCCTTTCAAGGCAGTAGATACCTATCAGTTACCATGACTATAATTACCAGTTCAGATGTGATGGTTTGAATAGGTATGGCCCCTGTATGGTTGGATGCTTGGCCCATAGGGATTGGCACTATTGGGAGGTGTGGCCTTGTTGGAGTAGATGTGTCCTTATTGAAGGAAGTGTGTCACTGTGGAGGTGGGCTTTGAGGTTATTTATGATTAAGCTAGACCTAGTACAGAGTATTCACTTCCTGTTGCCTGCAGATCAAGATGTAGAACTCTCAGCTACCTCTCCAGCACCATGCCAGCCTGCATACTGCCATGCTTCCTACTATAGTGATAATGGACTAAGCCTCTGAACTGTAATCTAGCCCCAATTAATTATCTTCCTTTATAAGAGTTGCCATGGTCATGGTGTCTCTTCACAGCAATAGAAACCATAACTAAGGCAGAAGATAAAGTCACTTGTCACCAAGCCGTACAACCTGAGTCTGAATCCTGGGCCACACATGTAGAAGAAAAGGGGAGAAAAGGGATGACACTGTGAAGATCTCCAGAAAAAGCTAATATTCTGTCCTTTTATTAGCCTATCCCACCGTGATTCTCATTCTATATCTCTGGCCCCCAGCCCCCTTGGATGGAACAGCTGATTTGTGATCAAAGCCCCCTCTTCTCCTTTCTTGGACCATTTAATAAAACTTTGTTTCATTTTATCTCCCAAATATTTTTTTTCTACAATGAATTCCTTGACATGTGCACAGTTATTTTACCTGAGGTCAACAATACAGCTGACTAATTTTAATCAAAATGTGACAGCAATGTTCAGGGAGTTCAAAAGAGTCAAATACTAACTAGCACAATAATGCCATTCTATGTGTGAATGTGGGTGTGTAAATATAACATGTGAATGGCTATACATATAACTATACTTAGTATTCCTGTAGTTCTGATTTGGCTACTTTGCAGTGAAGTCATCCTTGGTGATTTACTTACCTTCTTTGCGTCCATTTCTTCATAAACCCAGTGAATTTGGTCAGCGGGTGATATTGCCCATCAGATGCCATTATAGAAATTGATGGGATTACTTTGGACTTTCACAACATTTAGGGTTATTCCTAGAATTTATGGGGAGTCAGGAAACAAAAATATACGTGTCCAAAGGCATGGCATGACACTCCCAATAGAGAATTTCCCTATATCCACACAAGGCTTGGAAGTATTGCTTTCATCAGTGTTCTAGTGTTATGAAGAGACACCATGACCACAGAAACCCTTATAAAAGAAAGCATTTGACTGTGGCTTGCTACAATTTCAGAGGTTTAGTCCATTATCATCATGATGGGAAACATGCTGGCATGCAGGTAGACAAAGTGCTAGAGAAGTAACTGAGAGTTCTACATCAAGATTAATGGGCAGCAGGAAAAGAAAGACTCTGGGCTTGGAATGGGCTTTTTGAAACCTCAAAGCCCATCCCAGTAACACACTTCCTTCAACATACTTCCTAATCCTTTTAAATAGTGCCATTCCCTGGTGACCAAATATTCAAATATATGAGCCTATCTATAGGGCCATTCTCATTCAAAGCACCACATTCTACTCCCTGGTGCCCTAGGCTTATAGCCATATCATACTACAAAATTAATTTATTCTAACTTCAAAAGTCCCCACAGTCTGTTGTAGAATATTATTTTAAGGTATGTTACTTTTGTTTATGCTGCATTTGTTTAACTCTGTGAAGCTGTGTTACTGTGCCTGTCTAAAACACCTGATGGTCTAATCAAGAGTTGAATGGCTAATAGTGAGGCAGGAGAGAGAAATAGGTGGGGCTGGCAGGCAGAGAGGATAAACAGAAGAAGGAGAAATCTGGAAGGAAGAAAGAAGAGGCACCCAGAGAAGGAGAAAGACTCCAGGGGCCTGTCACCAAGCTACACAGCAAGCCACAGAGTAAGATACACAAAAGTAAGAGAATGGGAAAAGCCCAGAGGCAAAAAGTAGATGGGATCATTTAAGTAAGCTGGTTAGAAACAAGCCAACCTAAGGTTGGGCATTTATAATAAGAATAAGCCTCTGTGATTTATTTGGGAGCTGGGTGGCAGGCCCCTCAAAAAGAGTAAAAGTAAGTAACAACAATCGTTTATACCAGTCTCGACACTGTTTAAAAGTACAAAGTCTCATCTGAGACTCATAGCAAGCTCTTAATTGTAACCCCTGTAAAAAATCAAAAGCAAAAAGCAAATCACATATTTCTAACATACAATGACACAAAATATATATTACCATTCCAAAGGGGTTAGAAAGGGTGCATAGTGAGGAAATACTGGACCAAAGCAAGACTGAAAATTTGCCAGGTGAGCAAACTCCACACTCTGTATCTTCATGTCTGATATCAAAGCACTCTTTAGAGCTCCAATTCCTTCTAGCTTGCTTTGTTGATTGCAAACATCCTCCTCTCTCATGGACTATTTCCATATCCTATTAGCAGCTCTCCTTGGCAGGTCCCATGACTCTGGCATTTCCAACATCTTGGGGTCTCAAACACAATCCAGGTTTCACAGCTTTACACAATGGCCTCTCTGGGCCTCCATGCAGGGACATCCCACACTTGGCTTCAGCAGTTTTCCTTAGCCATGGAGGGAGATTCCACAGCCCCTTTCTTGTATCCTTGACTCTAAAGTCATGTGGCTGAAGCTGCCAAATTTGTCCATTTGTTGAGGCTAGAACTTAGCCCCCTCATCCAATTATGTCTGCATTAGCTTTCCATGGCTGGTGGTTTCCTTCACTGCTTAAGCTTTTCTTTAATTCCTTTTCACAAGTTGGAAGCTTAGCTGGATGGGGTCTTGCACTGAGGTCATTACTCCCTTTATTCTATTTAGCATCAGGTTTTTCTTTAAACTTTTTACCTCCATGAGCACAGCACTTGGCTACATTACACTTCCTGGTGCTCCATTCCTCCTCAAATTGTACATTTTGTATTTTTCCTTGTTCACCTTGCTCCTTTTCATTATAGATCTGCATAAGTAATAGACCACTAATAACCACAGATCACACAATAGCAAGCTGCCTTGAAATCTCTTCTGCCAGCACCATTAATCCAAAAACTCTTCAATATAGCCTCAGGCAGATATTGTGGACAAGGGCAGAAAGCAGCCATATTCTTTGACAACTATCCAAGAATGATCTCTAGGCTATTTACTAATATTCTCCTCTAAAACTTCTTGAGGTAGCCATAACAATCTACATTTCTCTCAGTACCACTGTCTTCCTTGTTCTAACTAGTATGGCCCATTAAAACCCACTTAAAGTGCTCAACTGGTTTCCTAATCCAAAGTCCACATTCTGCCAACAAGCAGTATGCTCAGGCCTGGCACAGCAATAGTCTGCTCCCTCATACCACCTTCTGTCTCAGCCAGTATTCTATTGCTGTGAAGAGACACCAAGACCACAGCAAACTTTATAAAAGAAAGCATTTAATTGTGGCTTGCTTACAATTTCAGAGGTTCAGTTCATTATCATCATTTTGGGAAACATGCTGGCATGTAGGCAGACAAAGTACTAGAGAACTGCAAGTTCCACATCAGGATCCACAGGCAACAGGAAGAGGGCTTGGAATGGGCTTTTGAAACCTCAAAGTCCACCCCAGGTGACACAGTTCCTCCAATAAGGCCATACCTCTCAATCCTTTCAAATGTGTCATTCCCTGGTAACCAAGTATTCAAATCTATGAGCCTGTGGGGGACATTCTCATTCAGATCACCACATATGTCTTCAGACATTTGGACATTTTCCCAAAAAGAAGAAATATCTATTTATAATTGAGCCTAGACACTATACCTCTAATATATATATATATATATATATATATATATATTTTTTTTTTTTTTTGCATGATTTTAATACACATGGAATGCTAAGTTAAGGGAGGATGGTTATTTTGTTTGTCACTCCTCTTGCAATACAGCTTCTATGTTGAGTCAATGAGACCAACTTCCTTTGTAAGTGTTGCTGTTGATCTCTCAGAACAAGCACAAAAACTCCAGAAGGTCTCCCTGTAAAATCCTACAAAGCAATTACATACTGAACTGTAGCTTATTGGAAGGTACATTGTTTCATTTTTTTTCCTTATGTAGGGTTTAGTGCATTATGATTTTATAAAACTGTATGTGATGTAGCTTATGTCTATGAAATTGATCTAAAATTTTAAACTTATTCCCCTTTGTGAAGCTATCATCACTTTGATTATTATTTGAAGATGGAGCCTTGCTTCCCAGCTCAGGTTGGCCTTGAACTCAGTGTCCTCCTGTCTCAGCTTCCCTCCTGCAAGGCTATAGGCACAAACCTCCATGTTCAGCTTGATCTTTTATTGAGATAAACTATGTGGTGCAGTGAAAATAGTTAAAGACTGAACATGGTATGTGTCAATCATGCTGAGGGAGCACATTTATCATGTTCTTGTGGAAAATGTTTAAAATTTGAGGTGATGGCTTCCACGTTGACTAGCTTGATTTAACCATTTGACAATGTAGTAAAAGATCATAGCATCACTAGTCAACTTATAATTAGTGTATCTATGAACTTATAAACATGAATTTCATTGTGGTGTTGTTCTTGTTTTCTTTTGGCCTATGTCAGTTCTGCACATACCAGAAAAGGCAATGACTTTGGTTCTTAATATTTTATGCGAAATGAGCTACATTATCAAGTATATATGGAGGCCAAGGACTAGTTCAATTTTTCTTCTAACTTTTGTTTCAATTAGTCTAGATTGAACTTCATTTGGTAAAATGGTTGGATATGTTTCTAAGCCTCCACTCTCCACACAGCTCCTCAACTACCTGAGCCCTCTAGGTATGGTCTGTTGTCATTGATAATCTGGTTGAGAAAAGACTGGGACCATCAAGTCCATTGTCAAAGGCAGCCTCTAGCAGGACCAAATGCTATATATTCATTTCAGATGATTTCAGTGGACTTACTAAGTAATGGAATGTAGTGATCACTAGGAGGGTGTTCTTCCTCATACAGTTCTAGTGGGTAAGTTGGGATAGAGTCTTAAACCACAGGTCTATGATACAGCTCTGCAAATGTAATTACAGAATGTGAAGGAAAGGGTGAGGCACAGTCCTGTGAAAGAAAGCAATTGTACCTGGGAGAAGAGTGAAGACTTCATGGAGAGACAGGGTTGAGACTGGGGCTTTCAATCAGTGATGCTTCATCACAGGCTAAGAAGAGGCTACCAAAGGTCTTAGGAGGGTCTTAGAGGAGATAGGTGGTAGAGGAAGTATGGTGGGAGAGGTAAATGGGAAACTGCCAGAGCTTGGGCTACTGTGTACAGTTTCACAGATGAGGTGGCTGCAAACAACTGGAAGTTATCATTCACAGCTACAGATGCTGGAAGTCTAAAGCCAAAGTGGCCGAAGGTTGGGTTCTTAGGAGAACTAGTTTCTGAGTCATAGGCTTCTGACCCGTTTCTGTGTCCTCATAGAGGAGGGGGAGGGGTAGAGGGAGGAAGGGAGAATCTAGCTCTCTGGGCTTTTCTAATGAGGGAGCAAACCCACTTCTCAGATTACCACTTTATGTCTTATTGCATCCTAATGGCCTCCCTGACATCATCCCATAAGGGGGTAGGATTTTAATATATTCATGATGGGAAGGGCACAAACACCCAGTCCATTACAGGACCCCTGAAAGCAGGCTGAAGAACAGACAGAATCTTGCAGACAACAAGGAACCATGAAGTTTGTATTAGACTGGTACACGGTCAGATTCCTAGCATGGAAAATGTTGCTCTCTGGAACAACATTTGCAGGATGCACTCAGGAGATAGAGGAAAAATACTCCCATTTGCTGGTAGTTGCAGTTGTCTAGGTAAAACACAGGGGTAGAAAAGAAGGCAGAACAAGACCCACAGAGGAGGCTGGGGAGCAGAAAAGACACTCAGAGACTCCTATCTGGGTGACTGGGGATGTCACAGTGATTCTGTTTCCTGGATACTGGTTTCTAGGGGAGTGCTGTCCAGGATGATGGGAGTAGCGATAAGCTTGGTGTTTCAGCCAGTTTTGTGAAAAAAAAAAAGACAACATATCCATATGAAGCTCTCCAGTAATTTAGGAAATGGGTAGGGTTCCACTATGTCCAAGTATGCCACTTCCTCTCGGCTTTCTCTCCCTCTGATGGCCCTTGTCTGTCACATATAAAAGGTTATAGCTAGCACATGGCTAAAAGGCCATCTGTCGAAGTCGGCCACAGATTAGCTCTGCTGCTCTCTGGCTCTGTTGCCTTGGGAAGCCTCATTTTCTTCATCTATAAAAAAGAGCCTCAGGGCTAGTGAGATACCTCAGAAGGGAAAGGCACTTGCCACCCAGTCTCAGCACCTGAGTTTGAACACTAGGCCTCACTGGTAGATCAAAAGGACAGATTCCCTGCAGGTAGTCTTCTGACCTCCACATTCACTGTGGCATGCACCTCCCCCCAATAAAGAAATAAATGTAAAAAGTAAAACAAAATACAAGGTGACAGAAAGCACATAGTCTATTGAAAGCTGTTTCTCAAAACAACCAGGTAAATACCCGTTATTAAGTAAGGTCATTTGCCGTCCACAAACTCACCTAGAAAATTCCGATCTCCAGTTATTTACAGAGGTATCTTCACCCTTCAGGCCAACCCATCCATCCATGGAATTAATTACCGCCACTCACCCTTACAAGGTCTGGAAATCCTACTTACTCACCCATCAAAGAAGCAAGGTTTGAACATGGGATTACCAAGAGATTGGAAGCATTTGCCCACTCACCGTGATAACACAAATGTGTCTAGCCCAGATCATCCAGGGCTTTCCTGGTATTTTTTTTTTTTTAACAGAGATCATGTAGCAAACCCCCACACCAAAATGCAGGCTTTATGAGCACATGAAAAGGAGAAAATGGTAGTTTGGGGAATTTAAACATGAGAGGTAATGTTTGCTGCTGATTTGTTTTTGTGGACACTGAATGTGTTTTCCTTGGCACCTCTACTCAGAGTTCCTCCTGACATCGTTTTTCCAGGTGGAAAGTACTGCCAGCCAGCTCTTCCCCGCTACCCGACACCCACGCTTTGTTTTGGCAAATGTAACTTGCCTGGAAGCTGCAGACAGGCTACTGTGAACAGCTCTGATGTCAGCCTGGAAAAGACATTGTTCTCTGGAAAATCAAGATGAGAGTTCGGAAGGGCTAGTCTATCTTAAAATAGGATTTTAACAAAATTTTCAAGTTAACTGAAACAGTAGCTCTGTGTAATTCTCTGAGATTCCCCCCCCCCCCCCCCCCCCCCCCCCCCCCCCCCCCCGCCCCATATCTCTCTTCGGTTTTAGAACAGTCCCAATGCTAATGTAATGAAACTATAACTTTCACCTATTTGGGGGGGAGGGGCACAGAGATGTAAGTTGTTCATTGTGTGAGTTTCTTTTGGCATACATGAAAGCCAGTACTTGCTCTGCCCCCAACAAATCAGTTTCAAAAAGAGCAAGACAGCAAATCAGAGAAGGTAGGCTCTACTAACTACCCAACTGACTGACCCTGTGTCTGTCATCTCTGGAATTCATAAGTGATTTTTTTTTTTTTTTTTTTTAGCATTTCAAGGCAGGGTTTCCCCATGTAGACCTGGCTGTCCTGGAACTAACTCTGTAGACCAGGCTGGCCCCAAACTCACAGAGATCCCCCTGCCTCTGCCTCCCAAGTACTGAAATTAAAGGTATGCACCACCACTGCCTAGCCCCACACACTTTCTATAAAGTCCCTAAGGCAGGTCAGAAAAGATCCAGGACAAGGAATGAATTTATGAGCCTGGTTCTTAGACTCTTCTAAGACCTCATAATTAACCAAATTTGAAAGTTCATTTGCATTTTGTGTTCATAAATAAATGTCTTCTCCCTATTTCCTACAGAACCAGGGACTTAATCATTTTATCTTCTAGAAATGTGTTTTCAAATAAAGGAGTAAATATTTTTACACTAGGAATGTTTCTTAGAGAAAACACCATGGGGAATAACCCCGAAGGATGCAGAACATTTTAATAGACATGTAAACATTCTGTGAAAATGGATCAAGTCAATCCATTAAAACTTATTGACCCAACTTTTCTAGTTTTTCAATTCTATTGTCTCTAGTAGAGTCACTAATGAAGCCAGTATTTATCAAAGTTATTCTAGTATTAGATATCATGCTGAATATTGGGTTAAGAAGATGAATACAACCTTGGACCTACCCTCAGGGAGCTTTCAGCATCAAAAACTTCAATTTTTGTTTAATTGCATCACTCAAACTAAGATACAAGGATCAGTATAAATTTATTCCAATGCTTAGTTGGAAGCGTTACATGAGAGTTTTGTTCCATAGCAAGTGCCTGACACATAGATAACACAGTTTTCTTGAGATAGAATATATTTGCAAAAATCATGAGACTGAATAAACTTTTACCATAAGCAGAGGCACAAACTTAGTAATCCTATATAACTGGTTGAAAACAAAAAGAAGAAAAGGTTAATGCTTTATAGTACATCTATAAAGGTAGGACAGGAAAACTAGGGAGTTACTTCTGAAGTCTCAGCTTGAATCCAAACTGTGCTGGCATCTGAATTTTCTGGCTCCAGCATGTTTACATGTGGGACTGAGAGACATCCTGGGAGAAACTCACTTTAAAAAAGAATTCTCATTGAACACAGAGAACTCACACTGGTGCCTTCCCAGAGCCTTCATCCTAGCTGAATAGCATGTATGGTAGTGGAAGGTACTCTGCATACCATCAAAGGGGAAAGGTCAACACCAACCCAGCTACAAACCCTTCATTCTACAATGGTGACAGGCCTGCAAGATGTACAATACAATAGTGGTACAGAAGTTGTCAGCACAACCAACCACTATTTGATAGATTTCAGGCCCACTCCATCCATGCCCGACACTGTTTGGGTGGCCAAAAACCTGAGACTAGCTAGGACAGGAACCTAGAGGAAAACCAAATACTGCTGTACTGTCAGAACACAGCCCAAGAACGGAACTGTGTGAGGGGAATTCTGAGTACTTGTGAGGAAGTGCCAAGAAAATAAGACAAGAGTCTTGCAACCTCAATTTCTTCAAAAACGCAGAACTGTTCTTGGAATTTCCTTTAGTGCCCCTCCCAGGTATAATGGGTAGGAGTGAGTTTATATCAGATTATTCATTACAACTGGCTACTGTTATTTGTCTATATACCCATATGGGAAAACATGTTTTTGCCATGTGCAGCGTGTCCTTGTGATTGTATACTTTACTCATGGGTATTCATCTTAACCCTAAGAGTATAAATTGTCTGATGCTCTGAGACTATTCCATTTTCTCAGGTTCTACCACCTTTAGAGAGGCAAACACTGTTCCACTAAATCAATAAACATAGCAATAAAATAACTCCTAATGGCATTCTGCTATACTCATAGATCAGTGTCTTGCTTTGCCATCATCAGAGAAGATTCCCCCTGCTGTATATGGGAACAAATACAGAGACCCACAACTGGACAATGTGCAGGGAGCGAGAGACTGTGGAACACTCAATCCTAAATGGAATGTCTTCATTAAATCCCTCCTCTCTGGGCTCAGAGAAATCATTGGAATAGTAGGCAGAAAGATTCTAAGAGCCAATTAGAGATGGAAGACACCAAGGAAACAAGGCCTTCTAGACTCAAAAGGGCTGACACATTTATGAACTCAGAGACTATGGCAGCTTGCCTAGGGCCTACACTGGACTAAGCCAAATGGAGGTCCCAGTGGTGAGGGGGAAGTGGACATAAGTTCCCTTCCTTAACCCAAAAGCTATGACCAATTAATAAAGGAAAGGAAAAATTTGTTTCCTCCAACAGAATAGTCTCACTGGGTATACAAACCACACTTAAGGGTAGGCCCGGCAATAGATGGCCAACACAAAAAGAGCTCAATGGCATTTTTGGAGATTATTTTTGTGTCATAATGTATTGTTTGGGCTTACCTATTTGTTTTTCTTTACCCTATAGGTCTTTTGCTTATGTATTATGGTTTCCAATTTTGTGTCTTTATGGAATTCTGTATATGTGAATGTATATGTTCCTGTGTCTGTATGTGTTTCCTGTGCTTTTTTTTCTTGACCTCTTTTTTGTTGTTGTTGGTGTTGTTCATTTCTTTATTTTGTTCTATTTAGGTTTGTTCCTTTTTTATTTTTTTATCTTTTTTAAAATGCCTGTTTACTTTCTTCTTTTTCTTTTTTTTAAATGCCTATTTGTTTTCAAATGAAAGAGAGCAAGACAGGGTGTGGATTTGGGTGAGTGGGTAGGTTGGGTGATCTGGGAGAAGTTGTGGGAGAGGAAACCATAATCAGAGAATACTGAGTGAAAAAAATCTATTTGAGAGAGAGAGAGAGAGAGAGAGAGAGAGAGAGAGAGAGAGAATTCTGTTTATGGACTTGTTTCAGAAACGATGTTTTAGTGTTTAAGTATGTGACACTCAAAATTTATGCTTGAAACTATTACCTGGACTGGATAAGACCTTCAAACACAAATGGGAAAACTGAGAAGAGCAACCTTCAGTAAAATGCCATAGGCATAGACACTGGGGCATGGGTAGATGTTGTCTTATCTCCAGTGCAACGGCTGCACCTTAATCTATTGCTATTTCAGCCAGCAACTGTGACTCCGCAGTTACCAACCTGCTTCTCTGGCAGTAGCCCGGGCACTCAGGCCACAGCCTGGTGGGAATTCTGTTCCTGTAGGCACTGGCTCTGCCACTGATGCTAAAGGTAGCTTTAAAGAAACACTGTCATTCTATTTACAAATAAAACTCGAGCTTCAAAGGCTGGGGTGAAAACCTGCTACCTCAGAGAGGTTGAGTAGCAATTAGCTAACCTCTCCTTTCCTTCCACTCCACCAAAACAAAAAATGCCGTGACACTCAAAATCCCTTCCTACTACTTTTGATGCATCTCTCTGTCTCTTCCAGATGCCCTCTGATGCTCTATGATTACTTTCTGTCAACTAGTTGCTAACTCAGCCTCCTGACCCAAGGTTAATTATTTAATTAATGCAAATGCTAACTTGGGGCTCACAGTGTGATTGAATATCCCTCAACAGGTATAGACAGGGCTTTGGGATCCAAGTCTCAAAGTACAAGCCAAGATTGGTCTTCACGTAGGACACCCAGTGGTAGACAATTCAACCATGGAGATCATTGACACCAGGTGACATGGAGAATAAGAAGGAGGCAATAGACAGCCCCCTGATGTAGAGGCTAGCTGTCTGAGGATCTACCTGGGCCGTGTACAGAACACCCTGACCAGGATCACAGAATTTTGCTGGAATCTGTAAGATTTTCAATAGTGTCAAAAAGAACCAGAAGGACATTTCATTTATTCCTGCTCATTTGACCCTATTTTTCTACATCCAATGTTGGTGGGGACAAAAACACCCCACATACTTCTCAAATACGAACTTGAATCATTTCAAGAATTTACTGCATTGTTCTCTAAGATGAAAGGCCTTCCTTATCTGAGGTTTAATAATCAATTCAAATGCGTTTTCCCATCTGTGATATTTCTGGTGGAGTATGCATATTTTATACTTCTGTGACTCCTAGGACAGGTCTGAGCATGAGAATGGGAAAAATGAATGGGAAAATGAAAAAAATAAATAAATAAAGGAGTAAGGTTTGTTCACTATGAAAGACTGTCTCATTCTCGTAAGAACCAGTGAGGATGAAAAAGGCGAAAGCCATCTCAATGCCTTTGGAAAGCATCTTAGATGTAAACTGAACTGTAGGCCAGAGGTCCTCCTCTCTGTGATGCCATCTAGGAAGCTTCTGGGATGGGTTCCTTTCCACATTTAAAGGTTTTTTTCAAAGACTTTTCTGTTCCCCCAAAAAGAGTTGGAAAACTAATGTCAAAAGGTCTATCTGAAAATACTTAGAATGGCCTAGTCCATGCCATGGCAGGGCAGAGTAGACTGAAGGCAGAGACTCACACATCCCACTGTAATGTCCTAGCCTTTGAAAAGAAGTAACAGAATGGGAGAAATACTGATGAAATCATTTGAAAAAGACATTCTTGGGCAGTATTTGGGGAGATTGCACACCTTTGTCTTGTTTTGCAGTGATGGGTTTGATTTCCCCCCTCTCAATCTTGGCTACCCCTTCCTCCAGTGAGTCTCTTTGGGTTATTCTCCTGCATAAATTCATTTCAGCAAATAAATTCCATATGTTATGAGGAAGAGGGGTTGGCAGGGAGGAGCAAGTTTAAGAATGAGCATTACTGTGTCTGGAATGTGTTGTACATCACACAGCAGGCACTGTCCTAACACTCTGCACATCTGTTTGATACCACAAACCTCTGGGGTGTGTGTGTGTGTGTGTGTGTGTGTGTGTGTGTGTGTGTGTGTGTGTGTAAGACAGAGAGACAGAGACAGAGATTAACAGATTACCCAGGTGACATTTCAGTCTATGTCATCAGACCATGAAGCCCTCTCAGCACACCCAAATCCAGAGTTCTCAGAGCTCCTGGAGTCATAAAGAAAATTGTGTTTCCTGTTCATGCTGTATTTGTTCCCTGAAAAGCCAGCAGATGCTGTTCCCTACCATTCTCTTTGCACAGTCTAATGAGGCCACTTCCTACCTTGTCATTCCCTGCCCCGTCTCAGTTCCCCACTCAGCTAGATCTCCTTACTATTCAAAACGCTGCTTTTCTCTTAGTGTGTCTGCCTTTCTGTGCTTCTAGATATCACCAGCTCTTAAAAACCACGTACAATCTGGCCTCAGCCAATCAACCGTGTGTCTCTGAGTGTCATGTTCTGCTCAAAGGAAAGGAGCTCTTCGGACTCCTAGGACTCTGGGGGCACACTCGGGGCTCAGCCCCATTACTCCAGGCTGTGCAATGTTTTCTTCTCAGATAGTGTCTCATCTTCATTCTGAACTTTAATCCCACCCAAAGCAGGCCTGATGCCGTGGGTTTCAGAAACACTATTGGGTACATATAGAACTTATCTACCAGCTATTCACCATGACAACCTTTGTTTATTTAGAGGAATTCCTTGCATTAAGGGAATAAGTAAAGGAATACACACACACACACACACACACACACACACACACACACACACACTGGAGTCAGATCTAACTTTGCCATTAACTACTATCACAGGAAACGTGCCTCACAGAATTCTCTAGGAATTTCCAACTCACATTTAAAATTCACTGATGAATTCTTTTCAAGTTTATCAAACACACTCTATTTTTCTCTCTGAATCAATACTAGACAACATCTTCTCTCTGACAGTCTATGCCCAGGCACTCTTTTCTTCTTGACATCTTCTCATATTGGAAGGATTAAACTTTGGAATTTTGTTCCCAGTCCTCCTTTATACTATCATCTTATCTCTAGAATACCTTTATAACTAAGTATGGAGGTGAACCCATATAATCCCAGTACTCTAGAGGCTCATATGCAAGGAATACAAGTTTCAGGCCAGCCTGGGCTACCTAGCAAGACCATGTCTCTAACAAAATAATAAAGATTATCAGAATAATTCAGAATATTGGCAGTAAGATTTAACCACATTAACATTTTACAGCATTTATAGTGTCCATTCTAGAGCTGATTATTCCGAATGTCTAGGGGGAGGAAGGGGAGCTGTAACTGAATAATTTCTTTGCAGAAAGGTGGTAGGTTTACAAGCATACTTTCTGAGTTCAATAGATAACGTTAAGGAATATACAATTAGTGATGCCTAATTCTGATACTTTTGTCACCATTCTCAGGCAAGGGAACCACAGTGACTTCCCCAGCCTTCATCTGGGGAAGAGAATAAATGAGTGATTGATCACTTTCCTAAAGTGGCATTGCTCAGGAGGGGCAAAGATGGGGACAAGTATAAAGAGCTACAAGCCCCAGAGATCTTTTCTCCCATGTACTGGTTCCCTTAACAGGTTTCTATCCAGTGCAGCAGGAATCTTAACATGTCTTATTAATAAAATCAAACCTTAGGCCAGTTACTGGGGTGACTGCTGGAAGATCAGAGAAGCAGAACAAGCCGCAGCTACCTCACCTTGCCAGTTCCTCAGCTGATCCTGTTTTCTCAGACTGGATGCCTCTGTGTCCTCATCTGAATGGATATCAGCTGAACTGCTCCTCCAAAGCCTAAAAGCTTAACCAGCCAAATGCTGCTAGTTTCTGGTCCTCATGCCTTACATACCTTTCTGCTATATGCCATCACTTCCTGGGATTAAAGGCTCACTTCTTGGGATTAAAGGCGTGAGTCAACATGCTTGGCTGTATCCATGAACAGATGGATTTCTGCCTCTGGAATGCTAGGATTAAAGGCTACCACTGCCTATCCTCTATGTTTAATATTGTGGCTGTTCTGTCTCTGACCCCAGATAAGTTTATTAGGGTGCACAATATTTCAAGGAACACAATACCACCACAATCCAGAACAGAACAGACTTCAGAATTTTGTGGGCACTGTGCCCCCCCCCCCCCCCACTGTTCCTTTCCCAGGCAAGGAAAGTCTGCTGTGGCCTCTATGGGCCTAGCATGGTCAGGGCAAGTGGTAACTGTTTTGAGAACCCTCAGCTAAATTGGGGTTTCTGCACCAAAGAACCAGCAACCCTACCTTACCAGGAAGAGAAGAGGAGGTGGGCATGTATGTTTAGTGTGCATTTTACAGGATACTTTCACCTGGAGGATGGCCAACTCTCTAGTTGTCCCACTGTGACCAGGGAGCCCTTCCACTTGATGCTAACAGATGCCCTGTGACTGTATCTGTCTACGTAGCCACAGCTCTGGCTCTGGGTCCTCTACTTTTGTTCCTCAGGCATCCCTGAGGAAACCAGGTGGGAGGAACCACTGGTTCTTCAGATGGAAGGCATAAACCCAGTAGAACTCCACACTGGGAAACACGATCTGTTCCCAGAGTTATCGCTTAGAGAACCTGAGTGAGTGGGTGCCTTGAGGGTCACTTTGCCAAGGGTCACTGAAGGAAGGGATAAAGCTAGGCAAATGCCCTAGTTTGGTCCCTGGTGATGTAATAAACACCACAAACAGAAGCAACTTGAGGAGAAAAGGTTTATTTGGCTTACAGGTTACAGTCCATCATCCATGGAAACCCAGGCAGGGGCTTAATCAGGGATCTGGAGGCAGTAACTGAATGAAGCAAAGACAACAGAGGAATGATGCTTACTGGCTTGCTCCCCAGGGCTTGCTTGTTTTATACAACCCAGCACTACCTGCCCAGGGATGATACTACTCACAGTGGGCCCATATCAATCATTAATCAAGAAAATACCCCACAGACATGTCCACAGGCCAATGTGATGGAGGCAATTCCTCAATTGAGATGGCTCCTTCCCAGGTATTGTCTAGGTTTGTGTCAAGTTGACAAAAACTATCCAGAACAAAGAGGCGAGGCAACTAGAGATACAGAAAGTTTGGTACAAATGCCTGATTAGTCTGTTTATGGAAGTAATAGGCAAGGGACTGCCTAATGTGTCATTGTGCCTCTACTGCTTAGGCAACGCTGTGTCTTCTTCATTGCAGTAAAAAGCCCATGTTCCTTATGTTTAGGAGTTTGCATCAGAACCTTTAAATAAGTGACCTACTGCTGTGATTGTTTTAGATTATGCACTGGTGGAATTCATGATTTGAGTATTTTTAGCTGATGTATTAAAATTTGCAACAAACACTAATAATGTGAAGGAACAAATTATTACAATAAAAGCATTCTCAATTTTTGCCTCCAAAACAAGCAATAAAGGTTTAATATGTAAAAAACATTAAAATATGCAAAGATGTATATGGTAAACTTAATAAGGCTGTGTATTGTAGAAAGGAAAGTTGAATACATAAAACAAGGTATTCTGTTTTTTTTTTCTTTTTTTAATCCACTCGACACAACCTAAAATTGTCTCAATGAGATACTTCAATTCAGAAAAATGTTTCCATTAGACGGCCTATTGTCAAGTCTATAGGGCATTTTCTTGATTAATGATTGATGTGGGAGGACCTAGTCCATTGTGGGTGGTGCCATTCTTGGGCAGGTTGTCCTGGGCTGTATAAGAAAGCAGGCTGAGCAAGCTATAGAGAGCAAGCCAGTAAACAGTGTTCCTCCATGGACCCTGCTTCCGTTCCTATCATGGCCTAAGTATGGGCTATGTTAAGTCTTAATTTGGGTTTCTACTGTGGTGAAGAGACACCATTATCATGGCAACTCTTATAAAGAAAAACATTTAATCTCTGACTTACAGTTCAGAGATTTAGTCCATTATCACCATGGCAGGAACCACGGCATCGTGCAGGCAGACGTGGTACTGGAGAAAGAGCTGAGAGTTCTACATCTTGATCTGCAGGCATCAGAAAGAAACTGTGTACCACCCTGGGGATAGCTTGAACATATGAGACCTCCAGGCCTGCCCCCTCAGTGGCACACTTCCTCCAACAAGGCCACACTTCTTAATAGTGCCACTCCCTATGGGACAAACATTCACACATGAGTCTAGGGGGCCATACCTATTTAAACCATCACACCTTCCCAACTCTCTTTTGGTCTTGGTTTTTATCACAGCAATAGAAAGCAAATTAAGAAACAGGATCATACCAAGAACAGTTCCTGTTCTGACCAGAAGGGCAGGGGAAGGCCATTGATAAGTCCACTAGAGGTGGAACTAATCAGTGGGGCTGTAAACCCTCTAGTCTGTTTATATAATTTGCACCTTGTGCAAATAGGGGCCCTAAAATAAATTTGGGTCTTAAAAGTGGGTTTCTTAATTTATAATGATATTGAGAACTAGCTGGTTTACTTTATTCCTACATGAAAATTAAGCCCCTTAAAAATTAATAGTGCAGATCCAATGAATTTTAAAATGTTTCAAACAGGTTTGTGTCTGTCATTCTTAAAACTGGAGCACTTACTTATAATAGCTAATCTCAATGGGGCTCTCCTACTTTCCCCCTGAGATCAAGATCTAATGGTCTGATTTGGAAGATGACATCTTGAGCATCTCAGGGTGAAAATGGAGAAATCGTTGCATATAATCATAGTGAGTGGTCCTGACTACATACTCTGAAGTGTATAGAATTTTTAAATTAGTGGAAACTCCCCCTGTCCCAGATATGTAAGATAAATGGTGATTCTAACTATAGATTAGGATATATCAGTTAATCTACATCCCTAAATTATAGCATAATGCAGATTCCAACATTTTGACTTACATTAAGAATGTGTGCATGCGCGCACACGAACACACACACACACACACACACACGACCCAATGTACAGAAGTGACAATGAAGTACCTTTACATGCCATACAAAACTGTTCAACACTGTCAGCATTTTTCCTATAGTGGAACTGAGCAAGACTAATTAGGGCCAGTTCTGTCTGTGTTTGGTTCTAGTCAGGTCCTTTATCTGGTATTGGTGAAATTATTAAGGCCACTCCACATAGTTAAAAGGGAGGTTTATTTTGTAGGGTAACTTACAAATGAAGGGGTAGGTTGCAGGGTCTGGCAAAGGTATAGCACAGTCCGGCGGTGTTCTCTGGAGAACTCTGCTCGGTCCACCTCCTTTGTCCAGCGTCCTCGAACCAAGAGAGCGACCTCCTCTTGATCCTCGGTCTTCCGCTCCGTCCTCTGCCCCGCCTTGTGGGCGTGATCATTACTGAAGCCTCAATGGGGGTTGGAATTTCCAGGCCAATGCTGGGATGGCTATCCATTACATCCTGGAATCAGTAGAATCAACTTTTGCTAATATTAGTGGACCCTTATTTAGCCAAGCTACTTTTTGGCAAAGTGATATTAAAATTGTAGTTTGTGTGCTTTCTATCTCTTTTATGACTCATTTTCATCTTCAAAGTCACTCTTGATAGAGTTGCCTTGTGACTGGGTCTCACTACATGGCCCACGCTGATGGCCCTGAACTGATGGTGCTCCTGTCTCAACTTTGAGTCCTGGGATTATAGTCCCTGGGAAAACTTAGGTATTTTGATCAAATATGGCACCTAAGATTTATAAAGACCTTAATTTAAGCTCAACTTAGATTTTCTTGTCTACAATAGTACCTCCCATCTTACTTCCTTTGCTCAGTTTTACTATTTTCTGAAATGATAATATACTATATGATACACATAATACAAAATAATAACGTAATACAATATCATGCTTCTTGTCTGCTCCCTCCATGAGATAGGGATCTTTAGGGGCCAAAACCATTGTCTCACCTGCAGAAACTGTAACTATGTTTGACATGAAGTAGCTAATAAAACATTCATCGATTGGTCAAACTTACAGGTGGTCAGTAAAAGTTTCATCTCTTGTAATTGTATACTATGTAAGAATAAGTTCACAGAATCACTTATTTACAGCAGTTTTTTAGAGATTAGAACATGGACTGGAAATTTGTTTTACCATGCCTCTTGTCCTTTTAATGGTGTGCCAAAATTTTGTGATTCTAGGAATGCCGCTGAGTAGATCTGGGAATTATAAATATATACTCACAAGACACAGGAAATGATTATGGAGTAAGTCCCTAGGGTCAGTGTTCTCTACACAGGCCATTTCATTTCTTTCAAGTCCTCCTAGCATGGCTGAGCTGAATTTAAATCTTTTTAATGGTAGCTTTCTCTGTGTGACTGTCTCTGCCAATTGTAATATATACCCAGAGCAAAGCTCTTCTATTTAGACAAAGAGATAACTGCATTTAGAAAGGTTCTATTTCCCTTTTCCTCCCATCTGGTTCCTAAAGACCCTTAGAGATTCAGACCCTCACACTAAGTAGACATTAACAGCCGACTTTGAACCCCAGCTCAGCGGACGTTCCTTTCCCAACCATGGATGAGTGGCGACCAATACGCTTGAGAGTTTAAGGTGTATATCCAATGAAACTAAAAGCACAGTAACAGACTATTTGTCCTGTGGGCATGATGTGGTCTCCTCTTACCCACTCCTCAGTTTCTCACATTCATTGTCCCCTGTACCACCACCAGACCACAGTCGATTACCAGAAAGGAAGTTGATTTGATTCTTCTTTAGACCACCAATGGAAAGCGAGGCTTCTTACTACATTTGACTCCAAATAACTTAGCAAGACAAAGTTAGTAAGTCAGAATAATATTCTACTTGTGTTTTGAGCAGAAGCTATGCATATTTTTATGTATGTGTGCATGTTTATGCCAGTGTAAATGTAGACCAGAGACTTCAGCTATTGTTTCCCAGGAGTTACCTTGAGTTTTTTTGTTTGTTTGATTGGTGTGTGTGTGTGTGTGTGTGTGTGTGTGTGTGTGTGTGTGTGTGTGAGAGAGAGAGAGAGAGAGAGAGAGAGAGAGAGAGAGAGAGAGAGCGAGCATCTCACTGGGACTTGGGCCTTAGACTAATTAGACAATTAGGCTAGACTATATGGAGTCTGGTGATCCACAAGATCCCAGTGATCACCCTCTGCCTCTCCAGCACTGGGATTATAGACATATGCCTCCACATCCATGCTTTCACATTCCTACTATAGAATCACACTCAGGTTCTCATGCTTATGCCACAGCATTTTACCAACTAAGTCACCTCATAATCTCATAATGAGTAGCTTAAGCATAAACATGCATCTGTAAGCTTGTGGCTTCTCTTTTCTCCAGCGGAGCAGAACTACTGTAGAGGAAAATTCCTTGTCCGCACAGGTTAAATTTATATCAGTATATCTGATTTATCCAAGTAGCCATCATTAGCTTCATACAAGCTGAACTTAAGTCACTCACAGAGACCCTTAGTCTAGGCCACATGGCAGAAGACTCAGAATTCTGCACTCATATGATCATTGATATGTGTGATATATTGTGTACCCTAATAAACTTGCCTAAGGATTAGAGGACAGAGCCAGCCACTAGATCTTACCTCTACAAAATCCTCAGCCTAAAGAGAATGAGTTCCTGTTTCTTTCTCTGCCCTGCCATATTAGTTCCTGGGATTAAAGCCAATGTGTGCTTCCCATGCAAAGGCATGAGATCTCAAGTGCTGAGATTAAAGGTGTATGTCACCACTGTCTGACCTCTATGTCTAATCTAGTGGCTGGCTCTGTCCTCTAATCCTCAGGCAAGTTTTTTAGGGTACACAATATATCACCACAGTGATACATAAGTATAGCTAGTCACCAAGTCTTATTTCTCAGGCCACATCTCTTATGGCAATGGTTCTTAAAAACAGTCAATTCTGTCAACCATGTGCCCACAGTTTGGACAGCAGGGCTGGAAACAGAAGAGAAGAATATATTGCCTGTCCTTGTAGGTAGTGGTCAGAAATGCTTCTGAACCTGTATGCACAGGGCATGCTCCCACAGCAAAGAATCATCCAGCCCCAATGGAAAAAGTACTAAGGTTAAGAAATCTTGTTCTCCACTGCCAGAAATTAAAAGCGTGAAAAGTCAGCATGGCATTGGGAGCTTTAGTGAAGCCAAAACTAATTCTCTATGGCTGGAGTCTTGGACATAACACCAAGAACACCAGAGTTTCAAACTGTGCTTAATAAAGTGACACTGCAGGATCCAGCAGATGTCAGTCCACTGGCTAGAAAATCAGGACAGCTAATTCTGCTCTAATTCCTAATCACACTGCTCTGCTGGGTAAACTCCAAGGAAGAGTGTAGCTGGAGAGTTTCTCTCTGGCTCCTACCAAGCCCCGGCAGTCCTGCAGCCCATTATAAAATAAACACACAGACTCTTAGATTATTTAAACTATTTGGCCTAATGGCTCAGGCTTCTTGCTAACTTCTTGCTTCCTCTTAAATTAACCCATTTCTATAAATCTATACCTTGCCACATGGCTCATGGCTTATCGGTACCTTACATCTCACTTTTCATGGCAGTGGCTGGCAGCGGCTCCCTCACTCAGCCTTCCTGTTCCAAGAATTCTCTTCTCTGCTTGTCCTGCCTATACTTCCTGCCTGGCTACTGGCCAATCAGCATTTTATTTATATAAAGAGATATCTGCAAGCAGACAAGGAACTAAATTGGGATGGCAAGTGATACCTACAGTGAAGAATGTTAGGGAATGAGGAGACAGAAGACGTGTTTGGGAGCAAGAGGTATTATTAGGTGATCTGAAAGCTAGGATCAACCACACCACCAGGTGAGAGCCACAGCAGGAATGGTTGCAGACTCCGGGAATGTCCTCCTACATGTTCAGTAGGGAGGAAAAACATAGACGGATCCTTGGCAGGGGAGATCAACCAATCTGGCCCAAGCCACAACTCCAGTCCCAGCTCTTGAGTCAAGCTGTGTGATATTAGGTGAGTCTCAAGTCTTCTCCATAAAATCAGGAGCTGGCCTGGGTGCTGCAGGATTGGCCTCAGCTCTTATCATTGTCAATGTTTACTTGTTTGTGCACATAGGAATTGAAGTAACTTTATCCTAAGAAGCCAGCATTGTCCATTTATTAATTTGCAATAGCATGTGGTGAAGGGAATAAAGAATAAAAAGAACACATGTGGTTTTACACCCTCAGGAAAACTTTAATTGGATAATCCCTCACTCAACAAACACCAACGAGCATCTTCTTTGACTAAGATATGAAAACTTCTGTATTTTAGTTTTTAAAAATGTGTTTGAAACAAACCTGGAGCTCTTTAAAAGTTTATTCCCAGGATTTACAGTCATTAACATTCAGCTCCCCAGTGTAGTTCCTCGCTGTGTTCACACAGGACAGATGGGTTTCCATTAGCTAATCTGCTTCCAGGTGGTGCTGACACAGCACAGACTTGCATATTCCTCTCTGTGGGAAGTAGAGGTGCAACTTCTATACTTAACCTGCAGACAACCTGCTACTACAACTTTCCTGCAAGCCTTGGCTTTGCACAGAGCTAAAGTCAGCTCTTAGAGAATAAATGCAAATGGGGAAAGTGGAAACTTCAGCACAAGGCCCTCATTCCGCAGCTACAGCATTGTTCATCTCGGCAGGCGAGGGATGTTCACAGAGCAGACTCCTGGCCTTGGCTGTGCTCTGTGCTGGAGGCTGTCTGCTGGTAGACCAGAAGGCCTCAGCTTCAACAGCTACATCTTCAAAAAGGCCACCTGGGGTGGGTGGGGACAAAAAACAAATACTTTACTAATAGAACATGATGGAATGGTTGGCTACACATCAAATCCGAGTGAGGGGGGCAAATCTGGTCAACAGGATACATACCCATCTCTCAGTATCAAAAGAAGTGACTCAGGGGAGGCAGACATTGGATTTTACAGCAAGAACCAATCAATCTTTTTTAAATGAACCATCAAGTAATTAGAATGACTTAAATCCACTTTAAAGAAAAAAAAATCTAGTTTTAATTGACAGTAAAGTTGTATATCCACGAAGTAATCTAGTTCATGTTCTCATTGGTTCAAACCACTCTTTTTGACATTGTTAGCAGAATTCTGAGTCTAGATGATTACCAGGCAATTCTCCGTCCTTAACACTGTGGGTAAGTACATCATCTTCTCCTCAGGTCATGCTGATACTTTTAATCATATGCAATTAGACTTGTTGTGTTCGCCAGTAGCAATTCAGTCTTCACCTACTGTTTAAAGGAAAACTTAATTCATACAGGCTTATGTGCAAAATATTTTCACGCTATCAACAGGACCCAGAACAACTGCCTGGAACTTCCCAAAAGTTCTAATAATGCCCAAACAAGCAATGACAGGGAACCATAATGGAGTTCTAGTTCAGAGGTGACAAAAATTGGGAACTGTGCTGACATCAGGAAGGGAGTCAAACACAGAGATGATGCTGGCCAGGGGGTAAGGTTTGGGAAGCTTGCACTAGGCCAGACAGGAGTAAACTCACCCATTCTTAGAGAAGTATCAATGGGGCCTTCCCAGCTGCAGTGTAAGGGGCATGCAGTTAATGATCCCTGTTACAAGGAAGGGAAAAAGGCAGAGCCTTGCAGTGCAGGAGGCACTGGCTTTATGGAGAGTGCTACAGAGGACCTTGCTCTTCATACGTGCTAGAAAGAAAGCTCCTGCTTGATAGAGAATTACATGTCCACAGGGTTTGGCTTGCCCAGCGGACTGCCTAACTATTTCCGGTTCAGAATAGCCATCTCGCAGGACCGGGACTCTGTGGCTTTACATGGTTGTGTAAAGCGCGCGTGCGCACAGCCATGTAATCTATGCGCATGCGTGGAGTACCCACAGGAGTTCCTGTACACATGCGCAGCCCAACCTTTAAAAAGCCGGTGCCATCTTGCATGAGTCCCCTTATCTCCTCACCCACGTGTGTTTCACACAGGGCTGTCACCTCTATAAAACTCTTCTGTGGTCTTGCCGTGTTCGGGACGTGTTCCTAGCGCCGCTTAAAAACTAACACTGCTGAGTTTCCATATCAACTTCCTGCTGAGCTCCTATCTCAAGTTTTGCTGCAATAAGTGCACCAAAGTTGAGGGAACAGACAAGGAAGAAGGGTTACAGTTCCTAAACGACATCTAAACTCAGGACAATTACAACTGGTAAAAACCTCCAGGGCTTTCTGTGAGGATCAAATGAGATAATAGTCTGGGTGAGGGTGGGAAATGTGCTTTAGGGCAGGCCAGGCTCTATAGTGTGTGTGTAAGCTAGCCTGAGCCACATAGTAAGGCCCTGTCTCAAACACTATGAATGAATAATAAAAATTTAATGGTTATTAAAAGATAGTACGCTACAAAAATGAGTCCACATGAGTTTTTTCCCTCTCTGTCTCCCACTTTTCCACTGTTACCAGATGGGAAGGGGTGTTCAAGAGAGACTCCTTCCTGTGTGTCCCATTAGAGATTAAGGAGTGGGTATAGAATTAGATGGGATGGGAGACCATAGGTCATTGCTTCTGACACAGAGCCCACTGCGGGTGGTGGTTCCTGTGCTTCTATGCAGCCTGCTGGGAGAGAAAATACACCACCTTCTAAAGGTAAAATCAGTTAACTCTTTTACTTCTGCAAATTACTGTAGTTCAAAGAGGGATGGACAGTCAGGAAAGTGCCTAGGAAATTTAGCTCTGTAGTCAGACATCTGACTAGACTCTGAGACAGTTTTGATTGTCAACAACTGGGAGGGGCTGGTGACTGACATCTAATAGGGGGAGGTAGAGGTGTTGCTGAGTGTCCTTAAAAAAAAAATCATAGGACAGCCCCCTTAAGAACCCCCAAATGTCAACAGTGCGGTGCTGAGAAACGCTGTTTTGTGAAACCAAATCCCTCATTGACAAGTTCTGTGACCTTTAATAGGTTGATTAACCTCTTTATGGGAATTGTAAAAGGCCCATATGAAACCTGTAAAGCATTTTATAGTGTAGTGAGCTTGTTTTGACTCTATTTGCCCTGAGCACTGCCCTAGGATTAAGGCAGAGCATTGTGTGAAACACGGTTTACAAAGGAAGAAACAAGCTCCAAAAAAATGAAGTGACTTGCTGAGTGCACAAAACCTGTCAAGACTGGGGGAGAAACTTTGATTTGAAACCCCGACTTTGCTCACCACAACCTTGCAGATAAATGAGAAAAAAAAGCTAGAGGCCCAGGAACCTTCAATCCCACCAATGCCTCGAACATCAAAAGACAGCTTTGGTTTCCTATGCTTGTGATAGTGAACCTAGAGAACAGTAACCCTGGAGGCTAAGCTGACCAATAATGCAGAGAAGCCCCCCACCAAGTAAGGAAAACCTGACATTTAGACCTAATGAGTTTTTATCTATATTTTGTTAGCTTTCCCTACCAAGTACATTATGTACTTCCTAAGTCTCAATAGCAAAGACATGTACTCAAACTTGGGGAGCAGGTATTGCCTGATGCTTTGTGGTGCCTTTTATTTAAATTGAAGTTGGGTTAACTATTTCAAAAGCCAATTTTGCATTCTCTCCCTTTTATTTGTGACAGGATAAACTGCTTCCATTACTGCCATTTATTTTGAGAGAGGATAATCTTTTTGCTTTTACAATGCTGAGAAAATCCTGTTTCAATGCTTTCAGACCACACAAATACAGCCGCACTTCCAGGCTCTTGCATTTCTGGAATATACAGTACAAAAATGTAAACAGTGACTTGAGACATCGGAAGAGAGGACTCTTTCCATGCCATAAGATATAACTCTGTGTTCATGCACCCAAATATGGACACTTGGAAGGCAGACGAGCTAAGAGATCTAAAGATAATGCCCCTGCTTTGAGTCATCTAAAAACAATGGTCTTAAGTGACAAAACATAGAACTAGAATGATGGAGTGGCGGGCCACAAGTTAAGTCTATAATGCTTCAGTTACATAAGAGTGACATGTTAAACATTTAAAAACAGCCTTTAATCTTAGTTAACAGCTGTATTGTTAATGGAGATTTCAATCAATAAAAAGACATGACATGTTGCCAAAGAGGGTCACACAAGATACAATTTATATTTTTTAAAAGCTATCTAGTACTTTGGGATATGTTAAACAAACCCAATAAGACTATAAAATACTGAAAATTTTGAGTTTCATAATTGCAGGTTTTGATTTTTTATAGTTTTTTTTAAATTTTATGTGTATGAGTGGTATTGCCTGCATATATATCTGTACACATGCCTGATGTCTACAGAAGTCAGAAGAGGGTGTCCAGTGCCCTGAAATTGGAAATAGAGACAGTTGTGAGCTACCATGGGCACGATGGGAATAGAACCTGGGTCCTCTGGAAGACCAGCCAGTGCTCTTAATAACTGGATCATCTCTCCAGACCCTCATAACTGCAGGCTTTCAAAATGATTCTACAATAAGTAATCATAGCTATACATAGATTTCCCTTTTAAGGGGAGCTGGTTTTATAGTAAGACAAGAAAATTTTATATTTTATGCTTTGTATGGTAAAATATACCTTATATTATAGTTTCTAAGACCCAAACTCCACTTATAAAATAAAAAATAATTATGAATAAAAAAAGAAATGTAAAAATCTAGCTTTTTATAACATTTATCAAATATGTTTGGCATCTTAAAGTAACACTGGGATTAAGTAATCCCCTTGACTCCCTAGCTCAGTGTTTATCAGGAGACTGCATCTGGCTTTTGAGTTGAATATAGTATAAGAGAGCCCTCAGGGTTGGTAGGCTGACTTGATTTGCCTGTTGACTCAGTCTCTGTTTTATGCCACTGTTTGTCCCAGTGCTTCTCAACCACATTGAGAAGCAAGGATTCCCTCATGGTGCTAACACAGGAGTGGGGACCAGCCAAGCAATGACCTGACCTAATAAAACAGATATGTTTAAGATGGCTGCCTAACACCCACTGAGGGAAAGTCACCACCCAAGGTTTGAAAAGAAGATAGACTTCTAAAGCAGTTCCCTGAAGGAAGTAATTATGACTCTAATGATAGATTTTGTACTGGCAAAAAGAGACAGTGAAAGTTAGCCTCACAAAGAGTTTGCTGCACACAGATTCCCACTGAAAGATGCTGGCTTGCTGAAGGGATTCTGGCAAATAGTCAGAGGGAAAGAAGTCCCTGCTGCACCAACAGGCAGAGGCTACAGGTGCATTTGACTAGACTATGGGAGCTCAAGCACAGCCTTCCATTCCAGAGGGTCTACATAGACTTAGCAGAGACCTTCACAATGTGGGGGCAGAGTGAGAAGATATCTGTGGATTAATATAAACCTTCATCTGGGATTTTCTGTAAGCCGTGGTTTACACTGTGATGATGATTGGCATATAACTCAAAAAACTTGTTGGCTTTTATGCACCAGGGAAATAGGGAAGCTGAGTTACTGGGAGAAGGGCAGCCAGTGGCTCCATCTAAAGACAGGACAGAAAGCATGGACCAACACATCTGCCACTTGTCAGAGTTCTAGCCTTCAATACAAGCAGCAAGTTCAGGGCACATACGTATCATCACTCCTTTCAGAACATGCAGATTATGGAAGGCACTGCCATCGCTAGACAGAGCTACTGACGCTGGAGTGAACAGCCAGTTACATAAAGCAAACCCAGTCACTCTGCTAAGGACAGCAAACCCACAGGACACACATTTACATGAGAACAGTTTTTAAAGTACTTCATAAAAATCTACTGCCTCAAGCACAAATTGTATTTGTTAGGAAATAATGACATTCATGTGGGTGGGTACTAAAAAGGCCAGATATAAAATAGTGCTACCTCAATAAATACACCATCATTCAGACATTCAAAAGTCCTAGTTTCTCTTTTCTCTGGAACAGCAGTGAGGGGCATCCTGGAGCAAGCACAAGGTGACACCAGGGAAGCTATGGACCAGGGTGTTTGGAAATCCTGTCCCATTGGTACCAGCCCCTGAACAAACAAATGTAGTTGGGAGTGAAGTTCCTGGAAGCCACAGTCTTTTCTATGGAATCAATTCTTTGAAACAGTTACCGCTGTCTCCAGAAAGGTGGCTTTGGTACAAAACAAAACAAAAACTGGATTTATTTGTTTTTGTTTTGTTTTGTTTTAAACATACTCTATTAATGAAACTACTGCCTCTTTCTTTGGAGGTTCAGAAGCCTGAGTGCTGAGGACACAGTCAGGATGTCCAACCTTCATACCAGGCAACTAAAGAGCTTTCTATATCAGGCAAAAATCACTGAATCATCAACTTTAGCGATAGTTTTTAAGTTCTTATCTGGAATTACTGCCTGAAACAGTAATTCCAATAGAGATGCAAGCAAGGCAAAAGCTCTTCCTGGAAAATATTTCTAAGCCACTGTCAAGGGCACAGGAGGAAATGGCCAGTGAGGATGCAGTTGGGGATTCCACCAGTTAACACTGAGAAAACGCTATGAATGTTATATGTAAGCAGCAAGAGATGTTATAATTAGAGGCCTTCGGGTCAACCATCTCTGATGCTGTCTCTAGACCAGCATCATCTCCATCTCTGGTGCTGTCTCTAGACCAGCATCATCCCCATCTCTGGTGCTGTCTCTGGACCAGCATCATCTCCATCTCTGGTGCTGTCTCTGGACCAGCATCATCTCCATCTCTGGTGCTGTCTCTGGACCAGCATCATCCCCATCTCTGGTGCTGTCTCTAGACCAGCATCATCCCCATCTCTGGTGCTGTCTCTGGACCAGCATCATCTCCATCTCTGGTGCTGTCTCTGGACCAGCATCATCCTCATCTCTGGTGCTGTCTCTGGACCATCATCATCCCCATCTCTGGTGCTGTCTCTGGACCATCATAATCCCCATCTCTGATGCTGTCTCTGGACCATCATCATCCCCATCTCTGATGCTGTCTCTGGACCAGCATCATCCTCATCTCTGGTGCTGTCTCTAGACCAGCATTATCTCCATTTCTGTTGCTGTATCTGGACCAGCATCATCTTCATCTCTGATGTTGTCTCTGGATCAGCATCATCTTTACCACCCAATAACTTGTTAAAGAAGAGTTATCCTGCCTTACTCTGGACTCACTGGATCAGACACTCAGGGGAAGTGGCTTTCCAATAGGGCCTTCCCGATGATTCTGCTTACCTTTTCCTGTGACAGCCATTAGTGTAATCTGATTTTACAAAGCTAAGCAAATGATACTGGGGAAGGTAACTGACTTGATTAAAGTCAAAACAGGTTTTCTCCTTACTTTAACAAACCAAGGTACATTCTAGACCAGCACAAACTAGGCACTCTGGTATGAGTGTCCAAAACAACCAAAAACCTCGAACCTAAGAAGGCACAGGTAACAAGGATGGTGGTGGTGGTGGTGGTGGGGTCAATAACAGGGATGAGGGACAGAGCCAGGGAGGAAATAGTCAGATACATTCTATAAATATATGAAATTGTCAAACAAGATTAATCAATTTAAAAAAAAAAAAGCAAAAATTCTTCTTTAAACAAAATCATCTTTTTCCTCTAGAAGAAAAACAAAACGAAAGGAAAACCAAATTAAAGTAGAAAGAAGCAGATTAAGTCCAGTGCTTTGTTTTGAAACATACATTAATTATAGATCTTAATAGAGCTCTGTGCAGTATTTCCACAGACGTCGACAGTGTACTCGACGCGGACGCCCTTTGTTCTGGCCCCACTCCTTTCACCATGCACTCCCAATCCTGACAATCACAACCTTCTTGTAGGGTTGAATTTCTTTTTCTTTTTTACACGAGAGAAAATAGCAGTATTTGTCTGCTTCTGTTTTATTTCAGTCAGCTTGCAGACCCCAGCTCCAACCATTTCGCTGCAAATGGCAGGATTTCGTTGTTCCTCATGACTGGATGATACCATGCTATGTGTACGCATCAACGCATCATGTGTGCTTTATCTGGTCTTCTGTCTTTGGGCAGCTGGTCTGACTCCATCCCAGCTACCGCCTTTTTGCTGACTTAACTTCCTTTGCCTACCCACCAAGAACCAGGATGGTGTCTGTCTTACATGGTAGTCCTGTTTTACCTTTTGTAACACCTCCATCCTGTTTTCCATATGGCTGTAGTAGTACACATCCTACTGACAGTGTACAAGCCGTCCTTTCCCTCTGTTCTCTCCAACACTAGAGATAACGATGTGGGTATCTTCGTCTTCTGAAAAGGTTTTAGATCACTTGCTTATTATTATTTTTATTTTAAAAACTGTTCACATTTATTGGTGTGTATGGATGTGTGTATGCACACACGTGCAAGCCACGGCATCCAAGTGGCAGACAGAGGACACCTTGTGGGAGTCAGTTTTCTCCTTCTATCATGTGAGGTCCAGGGATAGAACTCAGGTCTTGAGGCTTGGTGGCAACTGCCTTTTCCTTTGCCTACTGAATCACTTCATTGTAGCAGGAATCTTAAAAGTTCTTATTAATAAAATCAAACCTGAGGCCAGGTATTAGGGTGAATGCTGGACGATCAGAGAAGCAGAACAAGCCACAGCTATCTCGCCTTGCCAGTTCCTCAGCTGATCCTGTTTTCTTCAGACTGGAAGCCTCTGAGTCCTCATCTAAATGGATCTCAGCTGAATTGCTGCTCAAAGGCCTAAAAGCTTAACCAGCCAAATGCTTCTAGTTCCTGGTCCTCACGCCTTAAATACCTTTCTGCCTCCTGCCATTACTTCCTGGGATTAAAGGCGTGAGTCACCATGCTTGGCTGTATCCTTGAACACACAGAGATCCAGGTAGATCTCAGCCTCTGAATGCTAGGGTTAAAGGTGTTTTGCTACCACTGCCTATCCTCTACGTTTAATATTGTGGCTGTTATGTTCTCTGACTCCAGATAAGTTTATTAGCATGCACAATATTTTGGGGAACACAATACCACCACACCTCATTGCCCCGCCCCCCATTTGCCAATATTTATGATCTGGATTACTTTTTTTTTTTTTTTTTAAATTAGTGGGGCTTTGTTGTTGTTTTTTTTTTTTCATATTCTGTACAATAACTGTTGGATGAACAGTGGCAGCTATCTTCTCTCATTCTTTAGGCGGTCTCTTTTCTCTGCTGTTTTATTTTGTAGAAGCTTTCTACATCGGTATAATCCTGTTTGTCCATTTTTGTTTCCTGTGCTTTGGGAGTCTTACCCAGAAAAATCTCTGCTTGTGCTGATGTCTTGAAGCGTGTCCCTGTGTTTTTTCCTAGCACTTTCAGAACTTAAGAACTTATATTTAGGTCACTGGCCTATTTGGGGCTGATATTGTAAAAGGTGACAATGATAAAGGAGATTGGGTCTAGTGTTGACTAGTGGAGAGCCAAGCCCTTTATGTTAGCTGCTGAGGACTAAAGAGACCCACAGCTTTCCCACATAAAGCAAATGAAGAATTAAATGAATGAAGTTTTGGTGGAGGTGGGAAGGAGGCAGCTGCTTCTGGTACACACACCCTGATCTATCTGTCCCCTCTGTCCCTGTGCACGGGAGTGTGTGTGGTGTGCATATGGATGTGTATCTGTGTTTCCGTAGATCTACTCACTTCACAAGAATCTCTTCAGCAAAATTCTTTGGCTAGTTCCAGTGAAGAAAACTACCACAAATGTGACTTCAAAATAAAGTCACAAAAGTCCTACCAAAAGCTGGGAAGGAAACCAAACTTGTCATATTTTGCTAGATAAGATGTGAAATTGTACAGCTATTCTCTAAAACAATTTCTTGCAAAACTAAATATGACCTGGGCATGATGACACCAGCCTTTAATCCCAGCACTCAGGAGGATGGCAAGTCCAAGACCAGCCAGGCTTATACAGCAAGTTCTAAGACAAGCTAGGCTGTATAGGAGCCCCATCTGTCTTAGTTAGAGTTTCCGTTGCTGCGGAGAGACACCACGACCATAGCAAATCTTCTAAAGGAAAAATTTAATTGGGGACGGCTTATAGTTCAGAGGTTTTAGTCCATTATTATCATGACAGGAAGCATAACAGCATGCAGGCAGGCATACTGCTAGAGAAGGAGCTGAGATTCCTATATCTTGGTCTGTAGGCAGTAGGGAGAGACTATGTACCGCACTGAGAGTAGCTTGAGTATATAAGACCTCAAGGCCCACCCCCACAGTGACACACCTACTCCAACAAGGCCACAACTCCTAGTAGTGCTATTCCCTCAGGGCCATTCCTATTCAAACCACCACACCATCTTTAAACAACAACAGCAAAACAAGAGGTCAACATGTAAGGATTATACGATCCACCAACTACAGTCTTGGAACAGAAACTTATGTGCATGGAAAGTCTTGCACAATATTAGTTGTCAAAAACTGAAACAAACCCAGGTAAATGTTTCAACAGTAGTACAGTGATTCTATGGGATTTTAATAATCAGCAACAAAAATCCATAAATCACTGACACACACAATTATCCTAGGAATTGTGCTAAGTTTAAAAACCTAACCTCAAAAGGTTATATACTGTATAACTACATTCATGTAACATATAAAATAGATAGCATTTTAAAGGAGAGACAGACTCATAATTGCCAGGGGTGAGGGATGTTGGAAGTAAAGAATGGCTATGATTATATAATAACAAGATGGATCCTTACAGTGATGGAGCTGTCAGTGTCTTGACTGTGCAAAAGATACATGAACACACATTGGTGATAACATGTATAGATAATACTGTATATATGAACACCCACACAAATGACAACACTGAGTAACTGAGTAACATCAGAGGGGTTATATTGATGCCAATACCTTGATTGGGCTACATAATAGTTTTATAACGTGTTATCCCTGGGAGCAATGGAACAAAGTGTACTGTGGTCTTTCTAAACCATTCTTTACAACTACACACAGATATACAAAATGACCTCAATAAAGATTCCAACTAAAGAAACCCCATAGTATTTAGTAAATGGTTTTTATCTAGCTCCCCTTAATCCAGTGTCTCTGCCTGTAGCCCTAGGATGCATTTTTCAAAGCCTTACAACTGATGCTTGTGTCAATATATCAATGAGATCCCATTTCCTCTGTGTAATGACCCTAGCAATCTAGTAGGTTAATTTTGAGATACAGGCGGCAATGCTATTATAATCAACAGGGTTGAGTGAGTAGCCTAGAATCAATGTTTAAATTACACAGTGCTATCTCACATGTCAGGTAGCGATGAAGTCTGTGCTGTGACTACTAGTCCACCAGGCACGCATTTCTTCTTTTTTGCCTCATTTTATCATTTTCTAGAAATCAAAATGCCTTAGCATATTCTGTAGAAATAGAATAAGCTTCTCAATGTTTGTTCGTTTGTTTGTTTGTTTTTTGGTCAGACTATATATACTTAAATTAAAACTTTAATTTTAATCTTAAAAGTAATATTACCTTGCAAAAAATGTCCAGGGAAACTGGAAAGAAACATATACTATAATACCCTAATATAATTATAATTTTGGCCCATTTTCCCATATAGTTTAAAAAAACATTTTAAAAAAGGTTTTATATATGTGTATGTATGTATATATACTGTATGTGTGTGTGTACACATTTGTACACATTAGTGCACATGCCAGCAGAAGCCAGAAGAGGGTTTTAGGTACCCCAGAGCTCAAGTTACATGTAGTTGTGAATAACCCAATGTGGGTGCTGGGAACCAAGCTCAGTGTCCTGAAGAGCAGCAAGCTCTTAACTGCTGAGTCATCTCTCTAGTCCCCAAAGACATTTTAAATCTTTTCATATATGACATTTTTATACAATATTTTTCATATGCAACTCAGTAAGTCTTCACTTTTAATTTAACAGCTGTATAACAGTTTATCATAATTTATTTAAGTCATTATGAATTTGAATTGCTTCCAAATTTACTAAGTCAAAAGTTATACTGAAGTAATTATTGCCATGTTTATAGATTTGTTTTCCCATACTTTGGAATAATTCCTTAGGAACAGAGTCCCAGAAACTGTACTGCTATACTGAAAGGTATGGAAATTACTATAATTTGATGCATTTTTCCCAATGAGCTGTACCAACCAACACTGTGTTAACTTTTTTAATTAGTGCTAATTTAATAAGAGGACAATGATATCTCAATGGTTTTGTTTGCGTTTACTGAGTTGCTGTGAAATTAGAGATTCTACCAAATTTTTTTTAACCATTAGTTTTCTCTTTGGTTAACTGTGAGTTCAAGTCCTCATCCTTGACCTCTCAACAGGATTTTTAGTTTTTTCTAATTTGATTTTTTACCACTGTGTTGTGTTTGGTGCATATGTGCAGGAGAGTGAGTGAATGCTAGTGTAAAGGCAATACAGACCCCATCTAAGGGGAGGGAGGTCCACCATCTTAGACCACCTGCTGTCCTCAGTTCCAGGAAGGACCTCAGGAATGTGCCATGACAACTCAACAGATACAGGGCAGTTTGCTCCTGTAGACATTCTGTCCGCAGGTTACGGCCCTTGAAGACATCTAGATAATTCTGCTAAACAGTCCAGATAATCCTGCTGAGCAAGTTGTGGTTCCCCGCCAAAAGTCCAACCCAATAGTTTCAAATGTGGCTTTGCGCTAAAAGACTAGACCAATAGTTTCAAAAAAATCACCTTGGCCCATATCCCTTCTACCCAATCCCAAGCATGTAATTCTCGGCTTGTGGTTTTCCCCTATAAAAACTCTCTACACCTGGGCTCGTCGCCGCCACTACATTTCCTTCCATCTGCCATGGGGTGGCCCAGGTTGAACCCGACAATAAAAGGACCCTTATGTGCTTGCATAGGAAACCAGATCCTTGGTGGTCTCTGGGGGTTTCCGCTAAACAGGTACACCACTAGCTCACCAGTGCCACAGAATGTGTGTGGAGGTCAGAGGACAGCTTTTGAGAGCTAGTTTCCTCCTCATACCACGGGTTCTGGGCACTGAACTTAGGTTAGCGGGTTTCTACAGCAAGCATGGTTACCTGCTGAGCCATCTTGGTGGCACATGGATACTTAACTTTTAAAAACAGTTTATATAAGCCCTTTAGGAAATGTTTAGTTTTTTGTTTTTTTTTCCATCGAAGGAATTAAGTGCCAGGCATGGTCTCATAAATCCATACAAAATACACTTGAATTAAGTATCTAATTTAATTTTGCTCAAATTATACACGGAGGTCTGAGATTCAGTAGTTAAGTAGGTTTTACTCGTGGTTGTGAGTTGGTAACAAGGCTGGTGTGCGATCAAGGTTTTGTCTCTGAGCCTAGTATTCATTTCATCATAAAAGCTCTTTCCCTTTTAATTACAGTGAGAGATAATTGCTATGGTAACTTTACTTAAAGAAAGTGTGTATAATATTCCAATTTAAGCCAGATTTAATAGCTGGAATGAGTCAGGCTCCCTATCTAGTTAAGAAGAGTTGATTCCTTCTTTGGATTAATTATAGAGGAGAAAGCAGAGTTTGAGTGGCAAATCAAAGCCCCACTTGTAAAGAGAAATGGCTTTTTAATTAGTGGAGAAAGCCCTGTTAATATGATGAGTGCCAAGAAGACAGTGAGAAGATGGCTGGAATCTCAGATGCAACCATGTTCTCTAAGTTTGGAGAGCAGGGTGATGCTGGCATACTTTAGTCAGTTCTGTCAAAATGACTGTAACCTGGAATAATCAAAAATTAGTTAAGGGCTGTCAAGAGAGGGATCAAACTGTAACCAGATGCTTATTTTCTTTAGCCAACCGTGGGGAGTGAGTGTGCCCCTGTATGAATAAATAGTCATGTGATATGATCATGGACAGGTCCATGACCCCAAGGCCTTAATCCAGAGGATGGCAGGGCCTTCCTGGTCCTAGTATGGTTGTTGATAGGGTGTGCAGAAAATATGAACCACAGCTTCCTTCTATAAGATAACTGCAGCTGAGACTGCTCCCTTACAGAGACCCAAATTAGCTAACCCGTCTCCTTACTCAGCTGTGTAGCTGAGTTTCTAGGCTGCTGGTAGACCTCCACAAGAGTGTATGGCTCATCCAATCCTAGTTTTTCTCTCTGTGTGTTTTTTCATTCCTGTTACCCTAGTAAGGTCAACCAATCCAAAGCCCTGTAGGTTGAGGCTACTAATCAAAAAGGTTGAAGTTACTAATCAAATATTCTTTTAAAAATATAATACATTTCCAATGTATATACTCTCTAATAGATGGAGACTATTACAGAGATCCATAACTGGGCAGAATCCAGATAATAAGTGACTGTGTAGCACCTGGCCTCAATTGGAACATTACAATGTAACCCCGACACCCAGGGGTCAGAGAACATCATGGAAGAGGGGAAACAAAGATTGTAAGAGCCAGAAGACCAGGATGCTTGCTGCAAGATGCTGTCTTCTAGACATAACAGGGATGCTGCACTCAGGAACTTCCAACAATGTGGTTGCTTACACAAGACCATGCTAGCTGACAATCCAACGTGGCTGGAAAAAAATTTCACAAGACACCATCCTAGATGAATAGATAAAGGTCAACAATGTCTGGCTAAGTAAGGGAGAGTCAGTTTTCTTCAGGGACAAGCCCCCTGAAGGCTTCTCAATCCTAAATATATGTACATTAAAGCAACATTAACTGAATTGTTAATACACATACACATGCACACACATACACATGCAACAAAAACACATAGGACAAAAAGGTCATGAGGGCCTGCATCTAAGGGGAAATACATCCCAAACATTCCAACCATTAAGATTAGATAAGATCTCCAGATGTTCCTAAGCCTAGCACAGACCTATTTCCCCCTTTTACCAAGATACCCCTTACAAATGTCAGCCAATCAGGGTCCTGAACCCTAGAAATCTCCTCACCCCAACCTCTGCTATGATAAAAAACCCTACCCTGCCTGGGCTCAGGGCTCTCTGCTCTCCCTCCTGCATCAGACAGACAGAGAGACCAAGTTCCAAGCCTGAAATAAAGGCTCTCTGCTTTTACATATGGGATTCGGTCTCCCTGGTGGTCTTTTGGGGGTCCCTGTGATCTGGGCATAACAAGCCCCATAAGCAAATCTTTTAAAAGAGAAAGTATGTTAAAACATCCATTGTCTTAGTTACTTTTTATGGCTGTGAAGAGACACCATGAGCAAAGTAACTAATAAAAGAAAGCACTTAATTAGGGGCCTGCTTACAGTTTCAGAGGCCATCATGACCATCATGGCAGGGGGTACAGTGGCAAACAGCCATGTGATGGAGCAGTAGCTGAGAGCTTATATCCTGATCCACAGGCAAGAGGTGGGTGGTGGGTTGGGGTGGAGGGGACTAGGCTTCGAGTGGGCTTTTAAAACTTCAAGCCCACCTCTAGTGACACACCTCCTTCAACAACTTTCTAATCCTTCCCAATCAGTTCTACCAATTAGAATATTACCCTTTAAATATAGGAGCCTATGGGGGCCATTCTCACTCCAATCACAATATATTGAAGTAAACACTGTTTCCTTTCTTATGTTTATTATTTAAACTTACTGGAAATAAATAGGGATTATAACATTCTTATTAACCTGTTAATTTTAAAATAAAAGGAAGACTAAAGAGCGGCTTCAGTGATGTAAGAAGAAACAAGGACAAAGTCTCTGGCAGAAGAGATCCCACTGAAGAGGGTGCTATGTGACATGTCACCAAGAGCTCTGGACTTCTACCTCAAGCTCAAGGAAAGCCAAGGGGACTCTTCCATATGGAATTGCTAAGCAAACATCACGAGGTCAAGAAAGGCGCACATGGTTCCCAAAGACTTAGTGTTCAGAAGAGTAAGATTACACCTGCCATCTAAGCACTTCAGAAGTGGAGGTGTCAGATGAGCCAAGGGGGGCGCACAAAGGTTAATGATATTTGCACTGTAAGGACTGTAGACCCAGAGGTAAAGTATATGAAACAGAGAGAAGGGAAAACTGATCAGTACAAGGCATTGCTTCCTACCCAGCATGAGGCTGTGGGTGAGCAGAAAGATCCAGGCTCTGGACCCAGGGAAGGCTGAGATGGGCTCCCTGCATTCCTGTCCACCAGTGACTAGTGATGACAGAAAAGATCCAAATGGCCCAGCAGACCCCCATGCATTAGGCCCCCAGTGAGTAGAAGAGTTTACATTCATCACAAACTTTATTATGCCTAAACATTTATTTTTCATATCACTAGAGATGCACCTTTTTTTTCCCTGTCTGCTTTTCATTCATGAATTCATGTTTCTATTTTCTTAATTATTCTTAAAGGAAGATGTACAAAGACTGGTTATACATATAAAACATTGAAGGCTTAACTAGAACTTTCCCTTTTTTTTCTTTTCCACACTACCTAAGTAACAGTACATCTACTGGTGACATGTACAGAAATTGCATATATTATGTCTAAAGGAAGAAACCACACATGTATAGAATTTACAAATATAGGCATGTAGGTGGTCAAGTGCAAAATAGTACCTTCTGCTTACAAAATAAGTTGAGTCCTGAAGCCACTGACCAGATTGTGCGGGGCTTCTGAGGGTATACAGTAGGCACGACTGCTGGACAAGGGATTCAGACTAATACATCTTCATTAATGGCATAACCAACTCATGAGAAATTCGGCAGAGTCTGGGATTATTAAACCAAGGATATTTAGTGAATGAAACTATTGGTTGACTTTACAATGATTAGGCCTTTTGAAATTATATCCAACTTGAGCCATAAGATTAACTAGAAGAAGAGTCTGGATGATTATTCATTGGGTATTATATAAGATAGTGGGAATGGAGGGACATATATGTGACTTATCATGATTCAGTCATTATTGGATGGCCTCTAGCTTATGTGGTACCAAATGCTTGGAAATGACCAATGCTCAACCACATTTTGCTGGAGAATACCAGGATCCTTCACAGTCAGTTAATGACCATAGACTGCTTGATTCTAGCTCACCAGGGGTCCTGTATGTTGCCACCTTTCCAAGAGATGCAAATTCTGTGAGCTGTCCTCATGATAGGCAGAGGAACTTCAGAGCATGATGCAACCCCCCAAAGCTGGCTCATGGACAGCTGACAGGCCACCTGGCTCAGGACAAAGAATCTATTATCTTCCAGAGACAACAGGCTGAGAAGATCCAGCCTTTTAGGTGTCTTTACCTGGAACGGAAGCTTCCTTCTTTTGGTTGGTTGGCCAAGAATTATTGCCTATATTGAGTGGTTGGTTCCCCAACACACTTTCTTCCCACAGTCCTGTCTAGGAAAGCTGATTTTACCAAAGGCCCTCCTTAACCTGCACCAGTAGAACCTGAAACTCATGCCCAGAGAGTTGCAAATGTAGCAAGTATTAAATAGCTAAGGTCCTCGATGGCAGACTAGGAAAGATGGCCTCAGGAACAAAGAAGTTCCCAGAAACAAATGCCTTTACCTTATGTGAATGATGAGGCCATGAGGAAGAACTCACTGCCCTGGGGAGTACATTTGGAAACTCATAGTTTAGACTTTGTCAACACATCTAAATTGCTAAAAGACTGAACATAAACAAGTGTTCCACTGAGGCTGCTTTGCCTCCCAAGCTGTTCTATTTGGTATATTTAAAGAGAAAGCCACCAGCTCTGGTGACACAGCTTGAAATTCTAGTTAGTTGAGAGGATGAGGAAGGAAGATCACAAGGATAAGGCCTATCCTAGGTTGTGGGGTGAATTCAAGGCCAGCTTAGTGAGACTGTCTCATAATGAAAAAGTAGAAAGAGGGTCGGGGACATAGTGGGGTGCTTCTCTACCACACACAGCCTGCAGCACCAAAACAACAACAAACAGCTGAGGCCTATAATCATGTTGGTAACATGTTCTCCTCTATTTTCCCACTAATTAATAGGTAAAACATTCCATTGAAACAAATTACAGTTCCTTTTTTCAGTATTTCTTAGGGAAATATTCTTAGTAGCATTCCTCAGGGGTGATCTTTGGACCACCAACACCCACTATTAAATAAATGTGCACAATCACCTTCCTTTACTCAAGGATCCTATGTTCATAACATTAATGTGATATTAATAATCAATTATGGGAGGGTCAGGTCGGTGGATACCAATCTTTTCCCTGACACACCTGTAAGCCAACCAGCAGGTACAACTCCTGACTCAAATTCACTCACCCCAGCAGAATCAGCAGGGCAATTAAATAGACTGTTTTCTGCTTTTAATTTATGAAAAGTTCCAACATTAACTCAGCCTATAATAAAGAGAACAGTGTAATTAACATGTGTTTGTAAATGGCTAACTTAACTGGGGAGGTAGATTAGCTGTACTTGCCCAGGATCTGCAAAGCCCTGGGCTCACCCCCACTCGAAAACAAACACAACAACCTGTCAACTCATGGTCATCCTTGTTTCTTTCAAAACCCTGCCACAAATCAGTTTTGGGAGAAATCCCATTCCTGTTACTCAAATGTTATTTAGCTATGTATAATCAATATGTCTCATAAAAATAAAACCACAATGCCACAGTCACACCTCAACTATTAATAATTATTCACTATCATCAAATAGCCAGTTAGTGACCCTGGTCTCTGAGCCACCTCATATAGTATTTTAACAACTGATATTTATCCAAAACAGATTCCACATTTGGCCCAAGTATAACAATGAATTCCCACATGTTTTGAGTTTCTTTCCAATCATGAGTTCCTTTGCCCCCTCCACCCCCACCCCCAACCCCCCATTTTTTTTTTTATCCTTTGTGATTTCTATTTTAAAGGAGTCTTTTGTTTTGTAGAGTTTTCCACTGACTGGAATGTGGTGTCTGTTTTGTTTTGATCTTCAGTGTCATTGGGAATTCATGCTGCGTGTGAAACACTTTAATCCCGAGCAGCTATGTTCATCAGAGCTCACACTGTTCCCTCTTTGAAGTGAGAACTGCCACAACTCAAACTCCAGGTCAGATGGACAAAATTCTGGTAGTTCATGAAGATTCCACGGCTGTGATTTTTGCTGTTTTGGTAGGATGTAATTCAGGGTCACGTGCATTTCGGCCCACAGTGGAACAGCCCTGTTCCCGAGGGGCTGTGTTCCATTTTAGGGAGGTGGCACTCAGTGGCTTCCCTGGAGGCTGTGTTATTACTGCCTCTAGGGCACTTTAGACACGTCTTCACACGGACCAGTGCCTCTCTCCTTCTGGGGATGAGCCACTGTGTTCCTGTTTCAAAGCACAGTAAGAAGACACCTCACGTCCATTGTTCTTGTCTCCTGTTCAGGAAGCAGGTCCCAGACTCCCAGAGCTACATCTTTCCTGCTTCGCTAGCAAACAGCCCCTTTGCAAACAAAATTATTTCCTTGATAGAATCTGAAAGCAAGGCACCTGAATCCCTGCTCTTACCGCTGCAATTAAAAGGAAATACTAAGTTCCATGATCAGGAAACCAGAATGCATAAAGCAATATTTCTGCATAGAACACTTAATTAAAAAAAATAGTAAAGGTATTGTTTTGTGGAGTAAAGAAAAAGACAGAGGCAGGAGGAAGAAATGAGTGTGTTCAAAAGTCTCCAGAGAAAATTCCCTGGGGTAGATATTATCAAATCTCCCATGTAAGACAGGCTCTTGTAGTGTTGCTAGTCAACACTAGAAAAAGCATAGGCCTGAGCATAAGGAAGGCTGAGAGTACTAGAAAGTGATCCTAAAGAAAACTGAAGGAGTTCTGAAACTCTGCTAATTACAGGTATTCCTAGCCACACCAAAGGAAAATCCTCTCAGCCACACACAGTATGCTGGCTACAGCGAAGAAAATAAAGCATCAGAAAACACAAAGTCACATTTCATGTCTCTGTGATATGGATCAAATTGATGCCGACGGCAGAAGGGTTCTCAGTTTCCAGTCTCCAGTGAAACTCACTCATGGCATACTGGCGGTGGTGGGCAGCAGGGATCCTACAAACCAACCATAACACACTTAAACAGACACCTCACAAAGCAAGAGACATAAATGACCAAATGGCACCTAAAAAGAGGTCAGAATCTCTGGGAGGGAACTGAAAATGAAAACCACAACCCAGGTATTCAGAATCAGAAAAGTTAAAAAGACCAGCAACCTCACAGCTGGCACAGATACAGTGATGATGCAGCAACCCCACATGCCTGCATGGATAATGGCTTTACCGGTCATAATACAAACAATGCAGTGTCCCACACTGCAGACCCCTGTGGCAAGTTAAATATGCATCTGCCATGTAACCTAGCACTCTCATTTCCTAGACATTTACCCAACAGAAATACAATACAAACACATCCACAAGAAAGATTTGACCAGCATATTCATAATAGCTTTCTACAAAATAGTCCCAAACAGAAGACAAAGTCAACTGTCAAAAGCCAGGGAGAAACAGGGAAGCTTTTAACAACAACAACAAAACACTGCTCCCCCCACCCTGAAGAAATAAAACCTTTTTCATTCTAAAATGTCAATAGTAAAAGAAAAAACTAGTGTCATGAGTCAAAGTACTTGGTAATTGTCAGAACTTACTCATTTGTACTTTTTTTTCTGATGAGGTCTCACGTAGCTTCTGATCCTCCTGCCTCATCTTGCTGGGACTGTGAGTGTATACCACTCCTGGTTTTATGTAGTATTGGACAGGACTCTGTTTCATGCATGCCAAACAAATATTCCACGAACTGAGCAGCACATATCCCCAGCCACAAGATTAATATATTTTACTGTTAATTATTGAAAAAAAAAAAAAAAAACACAGGGATGAAGGGAGGGGGGAAACCCACAATGCAATGCTTCTTGCACCAAAATGTGGCTGAAGGAAAAGTAAACACATTATGCCTCCAAATTATGCTCAGCTGTCACTAAAACTAAAAATACTGGGGACAAGAAGGATGTGAGTCCCCCGAATAACTCTCCTTTCCTATTCTTCATCTTTCCCTCCACTTACAAAATTGATGCCTGGACTAACCTACTGCGAACCTGCAGAAGAATACAATGTTGGCCTTGGAGGAAGTGTTTAAACAGTAGTGCACCAAGATTGCTTTGTGGTAATTAATCAGTGTGGGGATGGAGTAGGATATGCACAGGCTGCAGATAAGCCAGCCTCAGTTTCCCAGAAAGTTTCTGCCTTTGTTCCTGTGCCCTGGAGTGCCACAGTTTTCCTGGGCCTAGCCCTCTGCACTATTGAATGCACAGCTTGAGGCAGCCACAGGGAGCATCAGGCATGGAGCTGTGTGGGGGCTTCCAACAGTAAATGACTTCCGTGGTTCTCCGAATCTATGAGATATTTTGGGGTGCTGAGTTAAAAGTTGTCAGAGACTATAATGCCATGGAGCAGTTTAGGGTACAGGTGCTACTACTCTAATGCCTGTAGAAGACAAGTAACCTGTGGTTTGGGCTACTAAAGTTGAATTTCATAAACACTTTTCTCCTAGGGGGGATCTGCACTGTATAACATTAGCCGAAACTTCTGCTAGCAATTTTCAAGCCTTTCCTAATGCTCACGGTGATACCCAGAATACATTCTCTGCTGAGCCCGAAGGCAGCCTTGAGTCAGCTTTTCCCATTAGCTGTGCACCTAAGCCATTCTAGGAAGCTATTATTCAGATCTGCCTCTGGAAGAGGCACTGCAGTGACTTCAGTGTTTTGGTCTCCTCCCCAGCCAAGAACTTTGCCCTCAAGTTTAAACTAAGTAACCGTCACACAGCATTCTGTGCTTTCTTTCCCTTTATACAAGAGTAGCTGCTTAATATTATGAGTGGGACAGATGAGGACTCCCAAGATAGAAAAACTGTCCATGAAAGCCTCAAACCAGCCTCTGAGGCCTCGGGTTCCCTGCTTGTCTCTAACCTTCATCTTGATTCTCCAGGATTCGAGCTCCATGAGCAATGAGGCCCATTAGCTAAATTCTTTTGGAAGCCTGACAACCTCACACTGTGCAGTTGTTCCTGTGGGCACATCTGCTGCTCGGGAGGAGAGTGAAATTGGATGTGATCCTTCCCCACCTCCCAAGTCTACTGGGCGGGAGATGGGGAAGGAGTCCTCACACTCTGGCGCCTGTCCTCAACAATGTCAACATCCCATCTTTATGTTCCCACTGATCATACACCTCAGCTGCCAGTCCCATGGGGCTGCTGTTCGGAACAGGACCGAAGGAAAGACTCAGGGCAGGGGCACACTTCAGTGACCCTTCCTTGTGTGTCAAAGCCTTCAGTTATGTCCAGCAGTGCTACCCTTGGCCCAGACAGAGAGGAGAACCAGAAATGCCTCTGCCCCCACCACTTGTTACCCAGCGAAGCCCATTCTTGCCTTCTTACCTACCCACCATCCCAAACCCAGGCAAATGTGAGTACAGGACAGTGACGCCTTATCTAAGTTTTCACATCACCCCACAAGGTCTTTCACACAGCAAGTTTTCAGCAAATATCTGTTGCCTGGAATGAATAATTACATAAAGGAATCCAGGTTTGCTATTTTCCTGCAGGGGTGTCAAACAAATTAAGTTCTTTTTGTAGGGCAGAGGTTTTGTTGTTGTTTTGTTTTTTGTTTTAAAGAATTGGGAGCTTTACTATTTTCCACCTTGGGATTTGAATACATTCATGTTTTCAATCTGATCTTTAGAACATTACAGAGCTTTGGCCTCCAGAGGTCAAGGGAACAGCTTTGACTTTTTCTTAGTTCCAGAGCAGCTGTCACAGAAGACACGGGGAGTCTATGATGACTTTCTATGTTATACAAAAGATACCTGCTATATTGACACCTTAAGAGTCAGAGACTCAGAGTCAGAGCCTGGGGAGATGGCTTAGAGAGAAAACTCAAGGCTCTCCAAGCATGACAACCAAGTTCGGACCCAAGTCTAGATCCCCAGCACCCACATAAAAAGTCAGGTATGGTGATGTGTGCCTCTAGCCACAGCCCCGGGGGAGGGTGGATATAAGTAGATCATAGGGACTCTCTGGCCAGCTAGCTCATACATCTGGTGAGCATCAGGTTCAATGAGAAACCCTGTCTCAAAAATCAAGGTGGAGAACTATAGAAGAAGACAACCTAAGTTCACTTGTGGCCCCAAACATGTTAAGGTACAGGTGAATATACCCCCTGGAACACATGCTCATATATATATATAATATACACCACACACACATCCAAATAAATACAGATTAAGTGGTACATTTTCATGCTGAAAACATATATTTAAAGACACCCTCAATTAGGAAGTGATTTAAAACACAGAATCAGGCTGGTGGTAACACTGTCAGTGTGAACACTATTTCAAGTGTGGTTCTGAACACTGTGGCTAGTTTTGATCTTGACACTTGGCTCAGCTCACTAATTTTTCAAGTGGTTACTTTCTGTGTGTAATGTGTCATCCCAGTCTGGCAACTTAGAAGATCCAATCCCACAAGAGCACCTATAATTAGAGAGTGATGATGCATTCTGGGAAGACAAATATGGATACCACAGAGGTGATGCATCAGCAGCCTGAAAATAATTAATGCTTATCCTCATGAGGCCATCTATGCCAAGACACATGGGAACAAGTCACCATAGCCATAATGTCACACAAAGATGGAAAAATCATTTTTCTTATCTGCAGAAGTAGGTCACAGCAAGAACATTTGGAGGAAAAAAAAAATCCCCAAACCCACCTCAGAGTGGACATGAATGGATTTAATGATAGTCTTTGCACTTGTTACCTTAAGCAGAATATGATCATCGGTTCATTTTGGATTCTCTCAGCATGCTCCTATGTGGTAAGGGACCAGAATCGTATGTTTGGGGACAGAATAAAAAGGCAGTTACCAAAACACTGCTTTTAAATTGAATAAGAAAAGGCTCTCACATTTCAAAAGCAAATGGTTTTTGTTGTTTGCTTTCTAATGACATGAAAATAAGACCCATTACCACATTAGAACACATACTAGGAGTCTGCCTAAAAGTTGGCTAAAGGTGTCCCACAGCAACCTTTGGCTTAGTACATGGCCCACACGGGAGAATACTGTACTTCTACTGAGACCCTTTCAACAGTTAGATCTTGAAAAATGAACAGAGTCACGTGCTTCTCACTAGCCATTGTCTCTGAATGACAAATGGCTTCCCCAGTGAGGCTACAGGTGTGTAAAAGAACTTGGATAATCAGGAAAGGGTGTAGCTAAAGTTCTCTCTGGTCCATACAGATCGATATCCACAGCAAAAGGGAATTTTGCCTTTCCACTAACTGTATAATCTCCAGAAAGGCCATCCAAGGGGCAGAAGCCTACCCTGGCTGAAGCTTCCCATCGTCATGGTCAAGCTTCCCATGAGTCAGAAAGGCTCAATACACAACCACCAGCTCAATGCACAATCAATGCACTGTGTCATTAATGTCATTAATTTGAGCTCAGTTACTCTTTGCTTCTTTCCACACTCATCCTTTTGTTTTCCCATTTTAGAACAGAAGGACAGTTGTACAATAAGTAACCCACAAAACCGTGTTTTTCAGCCCAGTGATGGTGGTGCACACACCTTTAATCCCAGCACTTGGAAGGCAGAGGCAGGCGGATCTCTTGTGAGTTTGAGTCAGCCTGGTCTACAGAGAGAGCTCCAGGACAAGCAAGGCTACACAGAGAAACACTGTCTTGGAAAACAAACACAAAACAACAAAAAAATGCACAATGAGCACGCTTGCGCAATAGCAGGTAAAATCACTACAATGTAAAGTTAGCTGTTTTTCCAGTGGGAGCGACATAATAAAGACTCTACTTAAGTACACAGAGGGATTCATGAAATGGAATATATATACCCTATTAAGCATTTCAGAGTTATGTGCAAAGTCATGAGAGACATTGCTCTTAAGATGTAGGCAATACAGTCACATGGTGTGGAACGGGGCAGTTTTGCTTCCTGTCTTCACTACTGCTGAATGAATTGATTTACTCACTGTAGAATGAACTGCTTTGCTTTGATAGACGTATGAAGGCAGTCATTCACTCAGTATGTTCACTAGGTTCCTCCAGGGTGCCAGATAAAGTGATGAATTAAAGAAAATCAAATGTAGCACCGAACATAAACCAGGCGCTTCCTTGTTTTGTTTTGTTTTAAATCCTTATTCAACGTGAGTAGTTATTCTCTGTTCTAGGCATATCACTAACTCCAAAAACAATCTCACCAATTTGTACCTAGCTGCAGAAAATGAGGATGGATGACCGTGGTAAATCCACCTGAAGGCTAGTTCATAAAGGCAGACAGTTTGGGACCATGCAAAGCCCATGGGTAGTTTTTACCAGCTGCCAAGTGGATATCCAGTGGGCATGTGCTGTGGTGGGACTGACGTAGGTTGAGAACCAAACCACCTGTGTTCATGTTGTGTATATGATCTCACATTGACCTCCTTCACCTAAGGCTCGGGGAATGTTGAAGAAGAGGGTGCAGAAAGATTGAGTATCAGGAGACATGCTAACACGGAAGGGGAAGATCTCACAGGGGCCCACCCTTAGTTAAAGAGCCACAGACAACCAAAGACTGGAGAGAGGGGAATCCTCCTAGCTTAAAAACATAACGATGCTCTGCCAAAGGCCCTTTCTCCCAACTGTATTACTCTCCTGACTCTTCCGTTACCTCCTGCTTAGCAGTCTAGGCTAGCTGCTACCTCTTAGTTTCCAGCATCACAGTGAATGCCTGTGGTGGCAAGAAAATGGGTACTGAGAACTGAGAAAAGCCAGGGGAAAAAAAGAGAGAGAAGCTGCATCCATTCTTGCTCTCCCCCAGAGTTTATCAAACGACTTTTTCAGTCTCTCTGGCTTCTTGCAGGATGACCTTCATCCCAAAGGCCTCAGTGAGGCTATGTTGTCTGAAACCCCAAGTGTAATGCCCACATTTTCTCCCCCTCCCTTATAACTTGGGAAATGTTCTAGTTCTTCCCCCTGACAATAAAGAGTTGAGGGCATATTTTTAGAAGCAAGAAGTTCTAAGTTTTAGAGAATGTTCAATAACTTGGGGTGGGGAAAAATGAGAACTAGCAAAAAGCAATAAAGCTTTGAAAGCAATATACTGGGTCATTTTCACCCCAAATTAGAGCCTCATGCCCCTAAGACACAAGCTAAATAATGTTGTTTGTGTTGCATTAACTTTGAGCTATAATATGGCCAAAGTAGATTACAAGAGATCACAGAGGATAGGCATAACATTAGCAGCAGCTAGCAGGGGCGTGTGGCAAGCCATCACTCTTACAGATTCAGTTATAAGCTTCAGATCCCAGTGTGGGCCTGTGTGAGTTGGCACACAATTGGAGTATAAACTCAGGACTTCACAAATGAGTGCTATACTGAAAAATGACTATCCCACAGTCATTTTATATATAAGTGTGGTCTGATGTTTCTTACTTGCTTAGGTGCTCGCTAAATATATTTCTGAGAGAGAATAGAACCTTGCTTGATGGGAAGGGTGGGGACCAATAAATGGCTCAGTTCTACCTCTCCATTGTCTATCATCAAATGGTATCTCCTTGTTAACAGGCTTCTTAAGAATTATTACGTTTATATGTTCTCATTTAATAGCTGGGCCAAAGCCCAAAATATTCTGAGTATTGTTAACATGCTATTTATCTATAATGATTTCCTTGTAACTAGACCATTAAACCTTTGTCAGATTTGTATCTTTTGAAAGAAAATTATCATAGACAAAAATCTAACATATATTCCAAGTGGAACTTTTAGATCAGAAAAACAAATACAGGGCTAGAGAGATGGCTCAGTGGGTGAAAGTACTTGCTGATGACCTGAGTTCAATCCCCTGGTCCCACATGATGGAAGAGAGAACAGATTCCTATAGGTTATCCTTTGACCTCCACATATGCATTGTGGCATGTGTGTTACTTGGACACACACACACACACACACACACACACACACACACACACACACTTTCTCTCTCTAAAAAGCCTGGTACTAGGCACCTTCTGCAACTTAAAGTCAGTTAAAGGAACTTTCACATCTACAAATGGCAACCAACTAAGGAGAGCTATGTATTACCACAGCTATATGCAAATTAGCATGTAATTCCAAACAAGGGGTTTGAGTATCCTTGGAATCTGTTATAGAGAGGTTCTCAGAACAAGTGTTCAACAGCCACTGAGGTACAACTGTACCTCATTATAAAAGAAGCCTTTCATTTTGTCTCCTCTGCCTCTTGTACTTACAGCATTCTACAAGTCGCTGATGTTAAAAGTTGGTTGTTATCCGTGTACTTTGAAGACTAATGCTGGCCTGGTGAGGAGACACATGGGGTCACTTAGAGAACTGGCAAAGGCTGGTTCTGTCAAGAGCCCTGCTTCATCCTTCTTTTTCTAAAGGATGTGGGCAAAATAACTCAGAATGGGAAAATGTCCCCAACTATTATTCCCAGCACAAAAATAAATTTCTCAAAGGTAATGAAATTCCATTCGATCTTGAGATTCCAAAGCACAACTGGGAAGAGCAGGAAGGGAGGAAGGCAGGCAGGCAAATCCAATGGAAACAGAGCAACTATATAAAGAAAATAAATTAACTTTCACTTTTCCATTTTAGGAGTAACTTCACATCCATGTTCAAGTTTTGTGGGTTTTTTTCCCCCCTAAAGGACAAATGCTCATTGAGTAAATGATGAGAAAATTGTGTGCCCCTGATTCCAGTATCAACGTGAATCCTTCACCAATCTAAACTTTTTATACTATTTGTATGTGTGACTTACCATAAAGGAGAAAAGGTTGGTGTCAGGTACTTAGAAACAAACCCAAGTTCACTAGATTAAAAAACAGTTGAAAATTAAAGGAAAAAACTAATGCATTGTCCAGAATAGGCTCCCAGTGGCTCAGATAATTAAACAGGTCTCAGTTCCTACCACTGGGGAATCCTCTTCTTTCCGGCTTCTGGTAAGTGCATCTTCCAAGAGCTTCTTTCTGTTCCTGGCTTTTCTGGGCACAATGTGCTGGTTACTTTATGCAATGGAAAACTTACTAGAGAAAAACTCTCAGTCCTTGCAGTTTGAATGTCTACTCCAATCTGCTAAGCAGGGCACAATGTCACCCAGAAAAGAAGTCTCCTGAGTATTAACTAACACCCAGGCACTCCGAGCACAGCTATGTTAAATGACTGCCCAGAGAATGGCACTGTTCCAGAATCTGATTTTAATGTTAAAGTTTAACTAGGAAACCTACATAAAAACTTCTTATAAAATAAAAATACTACTTTCATGGAGAGAAGTATTTATTAACACTTTGACCAAATACCACCCAGTAGGCTGTTTGGGGGTGCATTATGGAGCACAGGGGAATCCCTGATTTACCAATTCATCTGTTAAAGTCCTTGGTTAAAGGTCTACCTTCTCCATCTAGGTTGACAGATATATTTTGAAACTTGATATAAAAAAAATCCTTGGAAGGTTTTCTAAAAGTAATTTTTCTTAGTGGAGGAAAACCAGCGTATACATAAGGTAAATTGCCTTTAATATTCCATTGACATACTTATCTTTTTAATATGGTAATACCGCACTGATCTACAACACAATTTAAGTAGAAATGTAAGACAGATTATACCATTTTGCTGCCTTGTGAGGTGGCAGTGCACTAAAGCATAAACAGATTTCATCAAGCATGGCTCTTTCCTGGATGATCCAAGGTCAGCATTATGAATGACTAGTCAGTATGTAGCCTTGAGTAAGTCCCCTGAACCGTTCTCAAGCTTCAGTGGCCTCAGATTCACTACAGGAATGATAGAATCTCTCTCGGAATAGTGATGGTGGGTTAAATAAGATCAAGAAGCACAGCCTCACACACAGGCCATCAAAAATTCATCCAAAATAGTAGCTGCTGACTTTCCCCACTCATGTCTCAGTCTTTGACTGTGACCCAAAATACAAAGGTTGACCAACAACTGTAAATTCTGAAGACATTACAATATATTTAAAACCCAATTTCTTTTTTTTTTTTTTTTTTTTTTAAGAATAGGAAATTCTAATTCCTGTTTCTTCTAATATGGTAGAACTGATGTCAGAATCAATCTCACATAGAAGACTAAAAATCTCTCTCTCTCTCTCTCTCTCTCTCTCTCTCTCTCTCTCTCTCTCTTTGTCACACACACACACACACACACACACACACACACACACTTTTAACTAAGTCTCTTAGGTAGCCAGGGCTGAGGAAATCGTTTCTCCCCCTAAAGCTGTATCCACTTTGAAGGTCTACACAATAGCTTATGCTTTTATTCATGAAAAACTAGGTAAGAGGGCAAGCCTGGGGCCCTGCAGAATGGGCTGCATCAGCCATCCCTAACATCCTGTCTCCTTCCTAGCCACTCCCTTACAAAAAATACACAGAAGGAAACATCTGCCCTATAAAGGCAGATAGTGGGTGAAGCTACTTGTCTATCTTGATGTTGTGCTGATTCAGTCTAACATGGAGGGAAGGAGACAGACAGATAGACACCATGATGACAGCTTAATTATATGTCACTCTTGAGTAAGTTCATTGTCATAATTTCTACTATTTATAGTTCTTCACAAATAATCCTCTCTGCAGGAACATATTTTCAGCCCAGGCCACAAAGAACTCCTACCAAGTTCTAAAAGACCACAGGCACATCATCATAAAATCACTCAATCTATGAGCAAGTGAACAGAAACAGCTTACAGAACCAAGCTTGCAAGACTGGAGATAATTTCACTATGGGTAATTATATAATGGATATGTTTAAAGAATTAAAGAAGCAAAAGTATGCCACGGGAACAAGAGATATTAGGAATGTACAGGAAAACTTGAAAGGGGTCCAACCATTATTTCTTTTTCTTTCTTTATTATGTATACAGTGTTCCACCTGCCTGGATCCCTGCATGCCAGAAAAGGGCACCAGATCTTATTACCAATGATTATGAGCCAACATGTGGTTGCTGGAAATTGAACTCAGGAATTCTGGAAGAGCAGCCAGTGCTCTTAACCGCTCAGCCATCTCTCCAGCGCCCCCAACCATATTTCTTAAAGGAAATACATTAATAAAGATTGATCTCAGAAATATCATGGATAAGCAAATAGGATATTGAATAGAGCTAAACAAAGTTGAGCAATTACCAGATAACAGCAACAGCAAGTACAGAAGATACAGTCTAAACAGTCGATAAAAATTCTCAAGATGTAGATAAAATGAACAAGTTCCTAGAAATACAGATTATGAAAATTCCAGAAGGTGTAAATCATCTGAAACATTCACAGAAGGGAGAGGGTATAGGAATATGATGGCCGAGTAAGAAGATTCCTCAGCCCTTCTCTGCAAGGGTACATCTAGTTTAACATGCCAAATAAGGACAATGACAAAAACCAAGGGGCTTAGGTGAGACACCAAAGAGCCTTTTTGTGATACAACAAAAAGAAAAGGGGCGTTCAAAAAAGGCAGGGCAATCAGTTGACTGCCACACTTCTCTCCACACAGTGAGCAGCTCAGAACTAAGAGACATCCCCCATTTGTAGAAAGGTGAAAGAATTAATTCTTGCCTTTAGCCATGAAACTCAGTACTATTAGGTCTGCCATGGTGAAATCCAGAGTTAGGCAAAACCCCAGAGCCCCATCAAACAGGCCTCCCTTGGCCACGGGGCAGTACCAAGCTGCCAGAACTGCTTTGGGTAGGTAGTTGAGGACTTTTGCTATCATGGTAGGATTAGAACTCCAATGACTTGAGATCAGGGCAGAAAACCAGCAAAATGTTTGCCTCAGAGCACAGCACCAATCCTTCAGTGAAACTAAGTGCCTAGTAGAAAGACAAAGGTCCTGGTCACATGCTAGAACTCACAAACAACTTCTAAGCCAGTTTTGGCACTAGACAGATTCCTGTAGACCTGTAGGACAGACAAGTATTTTGGCACACTCTTCTTGTGTCTGGGGAATACTTTTCTCTTTTCCAAGATAGTGCAGACCAATGGTGACTGTAAGACTCATTAAGTGAGACTGAAAGTTATGAACAGACTTCTTTGCCAAGAAACTGTCTCCACAACCCAGCCTCAACGTTAGGAAGCACAGCTATGGGCAGGCCAGCACATTCTGATGGAGTTTTAGAACCGCCCCAGCAGAGACTCCAACCCCAATAAGACAGAATCATAGACACTTGTGCTAACCAGTACCACCACAAATTGTGTAGTAGGCTTCAGTGTACCCAAGGCTACTCAGGTCCTTGTGGTTGTAAGGCCCAGATGACATAGTTTAGGATCAGCCCAGATCTGCCTTTATCAGTACCGCAACCTCAGAGAGGGTAGTGTGGTATCAGACCCTGTTTGCTGGGTGATAAACAAGAAACTTTGGCCTTGAATACTCTGTGGGCTCATGAAGCCCAACACTTGGCAGAACCCATTGGCTCCCATCCCTGCAAAGTCTGTTTGGGGACAGAGCCTCTAGAACAGCTCCAGCATAAGGCTAATGAAATAGCTGACCAGCTGTTGCTGCTGGCATAAACGATGGCCAGTTGTAGGCTCTTGAGCTATGAGTCTACAACAGCAAGAGGAAGTCCAATGAAGGGTGGACTTCATTGTCATTCCATGCTGTAACACTGTGGGTGGACAGTGTGTCAGCAGGTAACATATTCTGACAGCTCTGATGGGAATAGGTATGACAGGAGCCAGGGCTGGTCCATCTGTGGTGACTCTATCAAAAGCCACACAGAATTTCAGTAGCTGCTTATGAGGCCTGTGTGCCTACCCTGAAGAGGCTTGTTGGGACAGATTACTCTCTCTAGACAGCCTCTCATTTCTTTCTGAACAGCTATTCACAGAATACTGTGGACAAAGATTGGGTTGCATAATAGCGCAGGAACAGTGGCTACACACCAACATCAAACTTCAGCAGATGTTAACCAGGATGCTGGGTGGTGCAGAACAGGACGAACGATGGCAGCATCAGAGAAACATGCAGCCTGCTAGGACTTTACAGAAAGATGGGCACAAAGACAGCAAGCTTGGTTCGGAAGACCTAAATGCATGATCCTTCAATGCCCAAATGGCACACCAAGAAGCTTCAAGGGTTTTCAGGAAACTATGACCTCACCCAGATCTCCAAAAAAGGTGACCGAAACTGACAAGGCAGTGGCTGATGTGTGAGATAACTATTCAAAACAGGTATTTTAAGAAAACCCAATGAGCTTGAAGAAAACAGGAATGTTTCGAATACTCTAACAGAGACAAGATGGAAGCGATTAAAAAGACAAACAAATTGTTGAGCCCCAAAACACAGTAGAATTAAAAACATAAAGCATAAAAAAAAAAAAAAAAGATAAATAGCAGAATACAACACACAAGCAGGAGAGTTACTGAGCTCAGAGTCAGACTGTCTGAGAAGACACTGGTGGAAAGCAAAGCTGACAGCAGGGACTGAGGGACCTTGGAGGGCCCAAGGCAGTGTCAGGCCTCGAAGTGGGTATTTGGCTTTGAGAACAACTTGAGAATGGCAGAGGTGTAGAAGGCTTATTCAAAGAAGTAATTACAGACTTCCCTGCCCCCACCCACTGAGGGAAGAATACAAATATCTGGTAGTGGAGGTGAAAAGTCACCAGTGCAATATAACGCACCTACATCTATCCTAAGATCTCTTACAAGCAGGGGCTCACGGGAGAAAATGAAGAGAAGATGCTCAAGGCTGGTTGGGAATAAAGGAAACCGCAGGCATGGCTCCACTCACGGACAACAGGCTTCGCAAGGGAAACCTGACAGGCTAAAAGGGAGTGCCAGGGGATTTTGTTTTCCCCAGTACAGCTGGGGGACCTGCCAATGGACAACACTGCACGAAAACGATAATCTTTTGGATTATAACTAGTTTGAAGTAAGATCAAGAGACCAGAAACAAAAGAAGAAAAAAAAATATACCCCCCCCCCCCCCCCAAAACTCTCCAGTGGGTCCTATTCTTTTAAAAAAACATTTTTCAATTTAAAAACATTCTTGCTTTCTTGAGAATTTCATGTCTGGTAGTCTATTTACTGCCATACCTCTTCCTCCCTCTCCAACTCCTTCCATATTCCTGCGCCCTCTTAAATTTAAGACCTCTTCTTTAATTATGATTGTCACACATAGACACACACACACACAGACACACAGAGACACACACACACATACACACACACACAGACACACACACACACATACACAGACACACAAACAGACACACACACACACACACACACACACACAGACACACACACACAGACACACAGACACACACATAGACACAGACACACACACACAGACACACACACACACACACAGACACACACATAGACACAGACACACACACACACACACACACACACAGATACACACACCCCATAGTGAGACACATTCCATTACTTTTAAAAAATGAAGGAGGAATAAAGGCTTTCCTGGCCAAAAATGAGATTCTATGTCTCCATCAGACTGGTTCTGCAAAGAACGCTAAAGGAACTTCTCCAAGCTGAAAGAAAGATATTGATGAGCAAGAAACAGAAAGAAATTTTAAAAAAGGCAAGTTATAGAACATATTGGTAATTATATAAGCCAATTCTGAATGCCTTGATATTGTGTGATGTACAAACCATTCATACCTCTATCAAGAATAAAAGTAAAAATGACTAAAAATAATAACCACATGAAGCGTTAAGTGGTAAGCAACAGTGAAAGTCTCAACATGAGCTGCAAAAAGTCAACATGTGGGTAGAAAGGGATGCACAGGAAGAATTTTGTTGGTGTACTTTTTCTTGTTCTTTTTTGCTGTTCTTGTTCTTATCCTTATGATCATGTTAAATTGGTACCATTTCAAAATAGTTTGTTATAATGAAAAGATGGTAAATGAAAAATAACAGGCAAAGAATCAAAACATACCATTAAAGTGATTCACTCAACCGTTAAGAAAGATGGTTAGGAAAGCAAAGAGCCATAGCAAAACTAGATACTAGAAAACAGGATACATAAGGGAGATGATAAGACTTTGCTTCCTAATAACTTCCTGGACTGCAAATGAATTAAATTCTCCAATTAAAAGACATGAAATGACAGGCTGAATTAAAAAATAAGACACAATCATATGTTGCTCATAAGAAACTCACTCTCAGGAACATACAGACTGAAAGTGAAGAAATGACTAAGCTATCCCATGCAAATGAAGGCCAAAGAAATTAGGGAGAACCACAGAGTATCAGATAAAATGCTCTTTACATGTAGTAAGGACACAGAAAAGGTCATTTAATGAAGAAGGGGTCAATTTAGAAGGCGAAAATACTAATTCTAAATATATGTGCAGTCAATATCAGAGCACCCAAATATAAGGCAAGTATTAACAAATCTAAAAGGACAGACTCCAATACCATAACAGGTGGGAACTGTAACACCCCATTCTCAGCAATGGACAGATCATCCAAACAGAACATCAACGAAGAACAAGCAGAGTGGAGCTGCACTCTAGACCAATTGCATCTAACATGCCTCTATGGAATCTTCCACCCACAGCTGCCAAACACAGAACTTTCTCATTCAGCACGTGGAATATTCTCCAGGCTGGATACTATGATGCGCTACAACTCAAATCTTAGTAGACTTTAAAAAAACTGACATCATATTAAATACCTTTCCTGACGACAATATAAAAATAGAAATTAATTCAAGAAAAACTTTGGCAGTTATACAGGCACATGAAGATTACAGCTTCTAAAGAAGAAATAAAAAATAAATAAAAACGGGAGATTTAAAATTTTCTTTTTTGTTGGTTTTTTTTTTTTTTTTTTTTTGGAACTGAGGATCGAACCCGGAGCCTTGCGCTTGCTAGGCAAGTGCTCTACCACTGAGCTAAATCCCCAACCCCTTAAAAATTTCTTGAACCAATTATTTTTATCAAAGAAATCCCAGGCCTAAAGGGCTTCATTGATCAATTCTAGCAATCATTTAAAGATGTAATACAAATACTCCTTAAGTTAAAAAAAAGAAAAAGAAAGAAAGAAAGAAAGAAAGAAAGAAAGGAAGGAAGGAAGAAAGAAAGAAAAGAAAAGGAAAAGGATTCTTTTGAATACATCCTTTGAGGCCAGCATTTCCATTGCCCTAATACTAAAACTAGGTAAGGGTATAACAAAAAGGAACAATAAAGGCCAATATTTCAGAAGAACACACATTCAAAAATTCTCAACCAAAGTACTAGCAGAATCCAAAAGCACAGTAAAATATTATTCAGCATGTTTGACTAGGACTCACCCCAGAGATACAAGGATGGTTCAATATACGTAAACCAATAAGCACGACACACTGTGCCAACAGAACCAAGGTCAGAAAAGCTGCAGCCATCTCAACTGCGCAGCGATTCACTCAGTAAAGGTGGACATCTCTTTTTAATAAGATTACTGAACAAATCAGGCACACACATACCAACATTATAAAAAAAATATTTATAGTAAGTCAACAGTTAACATCATACTGAATGTAGAAAAGCAGAAAGTTGTTTCCTCTAAGGTCTGGAAAAAGACTAAGACGCTCTCCTTTATCACTTCCTTCCAATGCACAGCTGGAAGTCTGAACAAGGACAATTTAAGAAACTGAAAGAAACAAAAGGCAGGCACACTGGCAATGAAGTTACCGAGTTGTCACTGTTTGCAAAGAAGATGATTTTTATAAAGAAATACCTCAAAACCCCATCCACTACTATAGCTAATAAATGAATTAAAATTTCAGGAGACAAAGTAAACATGCAAAAACAACAGCAACAACAACAAAAGCCCTCAAACCCTCAAAAGCATTGCTATATGTTAATAGTAAATTACCTAAAATAGAAATCAAAAAAGTCATCTCAATCACAACAGCTACAAAAAGTAAAATATCTAGGAATAAATTTAATAAAAGAGGTGAAAGAAATATACAATGAAAAATAACATTGCTGAGAGAAACTAAAGGGGAAAAACAAAATCCCTTGTCCATGGATTGCCTATCTACCTAAAATAGTCCAAAGCAATCCCTATCAAAATGTCAGTGACGCTCAGTACAGAACTTGAAAATCCAATTCTAAAATCAATACAGAACCACCAAAAACCTGATAGCCAAAGAGCAAAATGATTGAAGCAAGAGGTATTACACTACCTGAATTTAAAGCATACTACAAAGCTGTTAGAAATGAAACAGTATAATATTAGCATGGAAATAGACACACAGGCCAAAGAAATACCATACAAAGCCAACAAGTAAATTCATACATCTATAGCCAGGTGCAAAGAATAAGAACTGTAGAGAAGACACTCTTTTTAACAAGTGTTGGAGAAACTGGATATCTACATGCAAAAGAAAGCACCTAGATCCCTACCTCAACAATTAAAGATCAAATTCAACAAAAATAAACAAGCCATAAACATTTAAATTCAAGACTTAAAATTTGAGTGCTTCAGGATATTGGGATGGGCAAGGAATTTTTTAGCAAAATCCTGAAAACACAGGAAACAAAAGCATAAACGGACAAATGAGGTCCCTTAAAACGAAAAAGCTCTGTCCCGCAAAGGAAACACCCACCAGAGTGGGAAGACAACCAACAGAATAGTAGAAAACCTGGCAAGGAACATGCAAAGTAAGGGGCTGCTATCCAGAATACAAAATGAACTTCCCAAACTTACCAACAAAACAATTGGAGTTTAAGGTGGGTATTAGATCAAAACAGACATTTCACAAAAGACAAAAACAAACAACAGTCAAACAAATGCTGAGTAAGAGAAGAAATTCAACATCAGGCATCATCAGGAATGCAAATCTAAACCACAAGGAGCCATCGCCTCACTCCAGCAAGAATGGCTAATATCAAAAAGAACAGAGATAAAGGTGCTGGGAAGGAGATGGAAGAAGATGGTGAACCCTTGCACAGTCTTGTTTCCACGTCCATGTACTCTGGTCCCTTTGCCACCTCCATCTTTCTCATCACTTATTTTTACCCTCTCTTGGACCTCTTTCTATTTTTTTTCAGTTTTCCACATGTGGATGCTCATTTAGCTATATGAATGCATGCATTAACAAGACAGAATCTGCAAATGAGAGAGAACACCTGGGTTCTGTCTTCCTGAGTTTGAGCCACTTTGCTTAAAATGGTAGGTTGCAGATCAATTCATTTCCATGCAAATTTCATGTTTGTTTACAACTAAATAAAATCCCATTGCTACAGTACAATGTATTTTTTTTGTTCTAAAAGTTAATTACAACTACATAGCATCATTTTGTGTGAGGATAGTATATGTACTTGTTCATACGTGTGTACATGTACATACAGGCAATTACAAAGTAACTTAATTTGTTCATAGTTTATATGGCAAATTCAGAACACCATTCTTTTGGCCTTTTAAACTCAATTATGCACACTGTAAAGTTACTTGGTAATTTATTACATGCTATTCCTAATATTTCATATCTTTTAGCCCATGCCAATCAGGATATTAACTTTATCTTAAAACTGACTGACTCTGCACAAACTTGGAGAAAAGAATATTCATCTCATTTTGCTGTATATATATATCCAGCTCTGGGACATATATATATATGTCCCAGAGCTGGATCCCAGTTCATGCCCCAGCTCTACCAGTTGCTATCTTTGAGAACATGGGCAACTTTGAAATAATGCTATGATTCATTTCCTCATTGACCAAGCATAGACACTAACAGTGTCTACATTAGGATCCTTTGAAAAGATTAAGAGCATTTATGCACACACCAAGTATTTCAGAGAATAATTATCATGGTAAACATGAAGTAAACACTAGCAATGTAATGGCATGAAAAATTACTCATGGCATAAATGGAGAAAGTGGACTTGAACATTATGTTTATTCGCTAGGACTCCAGTTCTGTAGAGATAACTGCCTGGCTTCTTCTTTATCACCTCTCACTGGCAAGCACTCACAGGAGAGACAGCACTGGAAACAGACAGACAAACGCCTGTAGACTGTTTACCTTTTAAGTTTCTAATAGTCACTAGACACTGTCTGAACAATTAAAAACGAAATACTATTTTTTTAAAGGGTCCCTGTTTTTTTGTTGTTGTTGTTGTTTTATAGCCATGTTATAATGCTGCTACATTAATTTTCTACACAGATCTAAGTGAGAGACATGACTTTTGGATGATGTAAGAGAATGATGACTAAAGGGAAAAATCTCAGAAAGAGCAGAATGATTTCTAAAGAAAAAGGCCAGACAGGAAAATGTGGCAGGATTCCATCTAGAGAGTAGAAAATAATTTCAGTATTTGAAGGTAGAAAAGAAGGTTGGGTCAGGGAGCAGTAGCACAGGATAAAAGTCGGCATGGGTTTGGAAAAGAGAAAATGAGTCATCCTCCCACCCCCCAACCCCACCCAACCCTGAAGTTTAATTTGCTTAAGTTGTCTGTGGTAAAAAAGTTCTAGGCACCTACCTCTGTATGCATATCTCCCTCTCTTTCTGTATGCACATATAAGAGAAGAAAGATAAAAATCACAATGATAAAGGCAAATGTTGATATGTCTGTGAGCAAAGTCTTCTTTAAATAAATGATTTCAAGAAAGAATAATAAAGCAAAGTCACCTTCCTTTTAATTTGGAAATATCTTTGTCTTTATGAACCAATATACAGCAATAAAAACATCCCTGGAGTGTTGGCACCTCTGCAGCCTGCCCAGCACCTTTTCAACTATATTCTTGAAATGTCTGAAGAATTACATTCCTTATAGGTACTACTTTCCAAACTCAGCAACAAGAAGCTGTGTTTCTCCAGCCTTCTATGAAGGCCAGCATCCTGTAAGTAGGCTCTACCAATTGGACACCTAGTTCAGAACTTGAGCCTCAGAAATCACTAATTTGAGGAGGAATCATGGAAGATCCATCTTATCTGTGGTCACCAGAGAAGGTAAAATGCAGTACAGTGAATTGTACACATAATACAGTGATATTTGCCCCCAACATTGATGGACTACTGGGTCCTATTCCTGGCTCATGCTTAGCACCCCAAGATCCTTTAATAACTTTTGCTTCTCCTCAAACAAGTGAGAAATTCTGCTGTTTAGAGCTCTGACCAACATGAACAGTGATAATAGATTCCTCACATTTAGCTTCTAAAGAGGAACAACAATAAATAACCTGGAAGTTTAGAAAAAAAATTCAATAGTTCATGGATTGGTCCTTTACTTTGCCCTTATTAACTAGAGACTAAATTCCCTCTTACAGATGGGGAAATCCACCACAGGAAATACCTGTCAGTATGGAATTCACATTATTTCCAACTGTAGAATCAAAAGTTTCATAATTAACACCAACTTATCCCCAGTGGAGGGTAAAAGAAGTCTAATGATGATGTTTTCAAACTATCTCCTAGAGAAGGAGACCAAGCTTGCTTACTCATGCCCCCTCAGCCTTTCCAGTTCAGCAGTGTGACCTCCACATGTGAATGTAAAATGGAGTAGATATTTGCTACAAATATCACAATATTGTTAGAATCAGACAATGATGTTTCCATACTGTCATGTTTTACCTAATAATATACATTCATATTTCTGTATATTTTCCTGTTGTGAAAGCTCATGATCTAATTGTTGGTATTTGTTAGGTTGTGGCCACTCTCAAAGGTGTACAGCAGTACTTTCCTATTGTTTTACTTTGCATTTTCCTGCCGACATGTCATGTGGGACATCTTTTATGTCTATATGCAAGCTACATACTTTCTTTGGTGAGATGTCAAGGTATTTGGCTCATGCTTAACTGGGATGTTTCTATACTGTTGGGTTATAAGAATTTCATTTTAAAAATGATAAATTAGTGTGCAAGGTATTAGATATCATTATGGTGTTTTCAAGGAAGATGTTTAATAGATTTCCTCCCTCTTCTCTCCTATTACCCTTGTAATCGCTCCTCCCATTCTCTTTTCCATTTTCATGTCCCTGTGTTATTTTTGCCCATCTACTACTATTCTTCCTTACCACCCATTTCTACCATTTCTTGGTCTCCTGTCTAGTTTTGAAGCTTTACCCACATTTATCCCATATATATATATATATATATATATATATATATATATATATATAAAATGATTATATTATATGATTATATATTATAATAAATTATATATCACACACAAATATGTTACATATTACATATATATTTCTATATGCATACATTACAGGCTAAAAGTCAACATAGGAGTGAGATCATGAAGGTTTTGTCTTTCTGACTTTGGGTAACCTTGCTTAATACTATACTTTCCAGGTCCATTCATTTTCCTGCAAATTCAGTCTTAGCATATTTTATCTGAGTCCATCATCAGACATGTACTTTGTACTTTGCAAATATTTTTTCCTACTCTGGTTTTTCTCTTTAATCTTTATAGAGTCTTTTACAGAGAATAAAAATAATTTAACTTTAATGAAATCTGGGTTGTGAATTCTTTCTTTCACAGATCATGTCTCTGACATTGTATCTGACAGTCATTGCCAAACTCCAGTTTTAGTCAGAGATATACTGATAAAGCTCTAGAAGTTTAAAAGTTTTGCATTTTACATTCATGTCTGTGACAGTCTGAACTAATACTGTGAGGGGCAGTGGGATTTTGTCTATATTAACTTTTTGATGTCACTGCACTGCCTCTGCTCCTTGTCCAAGATCAGTTAACCATACTGATATAGGCTGGCCTCTAGGCTCGTTGCTATGTGCCACTGATTTTTCTTTCTCCAATTCTACAGTGTTTGGACTACTGTTGCTGGGTAGTGAATTTTGAAGTAGGGCAGTATTAGTCCTCGACTTTGCTGCCTTCTGTATTGCATGGGCTACTCTGGACCTTCTGCTTCTCTGTCACTCAGAATCAGCCTTCTAGAGATAGCAACAAAATTGTTTTCTGGGATTTTAGCTGACATTGAACTACTCTAGATCATTTGGGGCAACATGAAATCTTACAGAAAAGGGGATCAGTCTCCCTCTCTCTCTTTTTTAGGGCTTTTAATTTGAGTTTTATGGTCTCTCCAAATAGACTGTGAACATATTTTGCTATTTTTATAACGATGTATTCTATTTGGGATACTTGAAAACGTCATTTGCCAATGTAAATGATATTGTGCTTTTAATTTCAACTCCCACTGTTCATTGCTGGTAGAAAGGAAAGCAATTAGCTTTTGTATATTAATCTTGTGTCTTGCAACCCTGCTATAACTGTTTTATTTGTTGCCTCTTTCTAATTGTCTACATAGACAATGATGATAACTGCAAACAAAAACAGATGACTTTCTGGGAAAAGGAGAAAGGAAAGACTGTGGAAATGGGAAAAAAAATCAGCAGTTTCTAGAAGCTGGTGTTTGAGGTGGGGGAGTAATAGACAAATAGATAGAACACAGAACTATTTGTAGAGCAGTAAAACTACTAAAAATTATACTATAATACAGCACATATGTCATTCTATTCAAACTCATAGAAAATGCAACAGCAACTGAACACAAATGGAATTATGGATCTAGGATACTATCACTAAGTCAAAGCACCACTCTGATGGGGGATGCTATGATGTATGGGAGCTAGAGGTATATAACAAAGCTTTTTCTCTGCTTCTCTGTTTCTTTATGAGCTTCAAACTGCCACCAAAATAAAGTCTGCTATTAGAAAGGAGAATAAGAATGGAAAATTTGGTCAGATGCCAAAAATGAATGACTATTTCAAGCTGATATTTATCAATCATTAAAAACAAGACAAGCTAACAAATCTCTGCAACATGACAATATTAATAATGTTACATGTGTAAAAAAAGCAGAACACACAATAGTAGGAATTTTTAAAACCATGTTTCAACTATATTTTGATTTTTGTAATCAGCTTTATATTGCAAACTGCCACTCCATCATAGAAAATTAATGGATGTATTGAGAAATCTAAAGGGATCTTTTGATAGATGTCCTCAGGACACCACCTTCCATAATATATATTCCCTGGAAACCTTACTTTGAATGTTGTAGTTTTTCTTTTCTCAGCCTAGTAACATGTGGCATAAAACTCATGTGATACTGAGTGGTCTCTTGCACATTTATAAAACAAGATTCATATAAAAATCCTTTCATGATTATTTTATTTTACAGAGTAGAAAAAGCACAAGGGAGCATCTAAATGCTGTTTCTCATTATACTTCCAATTATTTCAATTACTTCCGATTATGCATAAGGCAATTTCCCATCTGACACAGTGCTGGATAAAGATGTCCATGGGAATGCAGATAGCAGCAGTCCTTGTATATATAGTAAATTATGTTCTTGGGAGAAGCATGGCATAGGATGATGATGTAACATGAATTTGATTGTCCTAGGGAAACACTGTTATAACAAAGGCTCACATAACTAACTCAAGTCCCAATTTTACATGTGATTATGAACACCTCATTTAGTCACAATTTTGCATTATTTGACATATAATCCAGTAGAAAAATATAGTAATCAAAATAATAAAATTTTGCTGTATTTTTAGAATACTTGAAACTGTATAATCTATAAAACATTATTTTTACTTTATTTTAGTTCATGAAATAGAGCACTTCAAGGCTTAGGGTGCTAATCTGTCCTCATACAGCCAAAGATATCCCATAGCTGAAAAGAAAGGAAAGGGATTTAACTCATCTGTTTATCAGGAACCCATTCTTAGAGTACTGGAATTAATACTCATTACCTCGTCACCTATTAAAGGTCCCATTCTTCTTCACTTTAATTGGAGATGAAGTTTCCAACTCATGGGGGACAGACATTCAAGCTACTGTATATGCCAACTATGATTCTTGCTTAATTTTATGACAAAAACCCAAGGATGAAGAAATGGTACAACCAAATAAGAGAAACAACCAGGCTTTCCTTAGGTAAACATAAGCTGCTGTCTTACCCACACTTTTTCTTACAGACTAGGGGCTTTTCCTATATCACAGAAGTGGGACTTCAGTTGCCATATTTGTCTTGCATGACTTTGGGCTGTACCCACACCTGATGGGACATTAGTCCTGACCTATCAGATTCTGTCCTAACATGGAATGAAGACTTGTGACAGGAAAGGGTCACTTAACTGCCTCTTGAAAACAAATTCTCATTTTTGCTAAGCTTTCTCCATGATTAAGGCATGGTTGCCAAGACAGATACTTTGTTTTTCCTGAGATTCCAGCTTCTTGCTACCACTACTTCTACTCAGAACTTTAAGGTTAAAACAACTAATACTTACTTCCTCTGCATTTCCACTTACCCTCCACTGCCTAGATGCATTCACACAACTTCAAAGCTGTGAAATTTTATTCATAATCAAAAATCTCACACACGCACACACACACACACTCACACTCACATGCACACACACACACACTTTCTGCTTTAACCTCAAGGTGGAGATGCTAATGATGCATATTAATAGTATTCAAGAGAAAAACAACCAGTGTGATGATTTCTGGATGTATACCCCTGCTACCACCTCCTAGCCATAATCCTCAAGTGGAACCTAGCTGTCCCCTGCTACCTTTCTTCCCTAGTTATATGGAGCATGTCCCCTTTCTTAGATCTCTGAGAGTCAGCCTTGGTTTGGTCCCCCACCTTCTGTGAAACATTTTCATGAGTGTGCTAGCTAATAGAGATGACTCTCAATGTATGATGGATCTACTATGGATCCTCTGTTTTTAAGATGGTGCAAAAGCAATATACATTCAGGGGAAACTTCTGTCAGGCTAGTGAAGTGTTTTATAACACTTTTGTGTGGCTGGGAGGCCATGGGAGGCTGCAGCTCCCTGCCAAGATCACAAGGTGATAGGAATCAGCTGATATCCCATTATGTGCTATGTTGCTAAGAAGATTAGGAGCATTAAATTCTTTTTGTTGTTGTTGTTTTTGTTTTTTCGAGACAGGGCTTCTCTGTGTAGCTTTGTGCCTTTCCTGGATCTTGCACTGTAGACCAGGCTGGCCTCGAACTCACAGAGATCCACCTGCCTCTGCCTCCCGAATGCTGGGATTAGAGGCATGCGCCACCACCGCCTGGCTCATTTTTTTTTTTTTAACTTAGAAAAATGTTATGTTACAATGGTTGGTTGTCATGTAACACCATCACAGGTCAAGAAGTACCTGTGTTTCAAAACTTTATCCCAGGGTCTGGAGAGATGATCAACAATTTAGAACAGGGGTTGCTCTTGAAGAGAACCTGGGATTCCCAGCACCCATACAGTGGCTCACAAAAATCTGTAACTCTAGTCCCAGAGGATCCAGTACCCTCTTCTGTCCTCCACAGATACTGCAAGCACATAGTTCAAAAACACAGATTTGGGTGAAAATTCACATAAAATACTCATAGAAAACTCACATAAAATAAAATAGAATACCTTGATTCTGAATGACTTTTAGACTTAGGAGAGAGTTGGGAAAGTAGTGGTATGTGTTCACATGCTCCTTACTCACCTTCCCTTAATACTAACATCCATAAGTACTAACATCTTGCAAGACAATTAGTAAAATCAGAAAACTAATATGGCCACAATATCACTTAGTAACTATAGATTATTTAAATTTCAGCCTTTTTCAGTGCCAGTTTTAATCTTCAACCCTTTTGGAGCTCGTCATGAATTCTGTCATATATGGAGCCAATTACTTTTTGTCTCACAAGCCTTTGTCTACATGATTTATCACTGCAGCATTGTTCAGTACAGAACAAGCCGATGTCCATCAAGCAATTGCTGCATAAATAAAATGTGGTACATCCATACAAGGGAATATTTATTCAGCTATAAAGGGACGAAATATTGATAACATAGATGAAACTTGAAAACAAGCTAAATAAAAAAAGCCTCTCACAAAACACCCACAGTCACCATTTAAAACACCCAGACAACTCTCTACTTCAATTTGTATGTCACCTTTGGCCCAGTTGTTCAATAAAATAATTTGTAAAATATCTAATTCCTGAGGTTTCTGTTTTTAAAATCTTCTTGGTAAGCTGCGGCTTTTAGTATTAAAAGATGCTCCTTTCTTCGTCGTGTTTAATGAATGTGAGTTAATTTTGTGTTATTTTATATCAGGATGGTAGACTTCTCTGTGTTTCACATAGCAGACTGGTCCCTCACTGACTTTTAGTGTAACTGAATCACTGTCGGTTAGACCACTCACATAGAGCTTGTAATACTTACATTTCATATTGCAAACAGAATTATACATCTTTCAGTAGGTAAATGAAGTCCTTTCACATTTATTAGGATGACTGCTATGTTTAGTCACCAATGTACAATATTTTATAGCTACAAATTTACAAATATTCCCTATGTTTCTTTCCATAGGAGATGTACACACTGGTTTTGGGAACAATTTCTTCTTTTGTTCTGATGGTTAGCTTTTACAGTTATACATGCATGCATGCACTCTCCCTTTCTTCTTTCTTCCTGCCCTTGTTTCCTGCCTACATTCCTTTCCTATGTAATCTCTACACCTTCACATCTATAATCTATAGACATTATGGGAGACATTATGGCACATTCCATCAGAGAAATATGTTTATTACAACTAGTGGATCATCATTGACACAGGTCATTACCCAAAGTCCACATTTTATATCAACATTCATTCTCAATACTGTACATACTGTGGGTTTCAAAAAATGTATAACATGCATCCACCATTACACTATCACACAGAGTAGTTAGTTGCAAGGAGAGTTAAGGTTTTGGAAGACTGTCTCTCTGAATGATGCCTATCCTTTTAAACCAGTGGTTCTCAACTTTCCTAATGCTGCAACCCTTTAATACCTTGTGTTGTGGTGATCCCCAACCATAAAATGATTTTTGTTGCTACTTCATAGCTGTAATTTTGCTACTGTTGTGAATCTTAACGTAAATATCTGTGTTTTCTGATGGTCTTATGCAACCCCTGTGAAAAGGTCATTTGACCCCAAAGGGGTCAAGACTCACCAGTTGTGAACTACTGTTTTAAACTATGCCTGACCAGTGCCTGCTTCTTTAAATGCTGTACCTCTCTAGCTCCCTAAATGATGTGATTTTAAAATTCCTCCCTTGGATTCCTGACTTCTCATCTGCTTAGAAATTTTCCTTGGGAAATTTAAAACACGGGACAGGATTTGAGCTTCCTGGCCTGTTGGATCTGACTCAGGCACCTCGGCAGCCTGGCTTTTTTTTTTTTACTGCCCCAGTTGTCTTGTCAGCCTTTGCTCTCTCTCCATGAAGCCTAGAAGCAGAGCTGGCACAGAATGGGTGAGGAATTATGTGGCGGAATTTACCCACAGGTGTTTGTAATATTAACTGCTGAGGTGCGGTTCAATGCCGTCTCCTCACAGTTGTTGGCTTTTGTCCATGAGGGGGGGGGGGGGCTGATGCAGGATACCTGCCACCTTTAGGCGTGCATGTAACACTTTCAGTCCCAGAGGAAGTAGGGGGAGAGAAACATGAATGTTCAAGTTTAAAAAAAAAATACAAAACAACCCATTAAAGACGCCAAAAAGGGCTACAGGTGACTGTCACTGCCAATGTGATCACAGGAGGAGGGGAACCTTCATTGCGGGCCCCCTTCAAATTCAGCTGCAGTGCTTTGATTCTTGGCACCCACGGAAGCTTAGTGTTTGGTCGGTTTTGCTTGTGAGTTGAAGGACACAGAACGGTTCACCACGCTGACAGAAGCAGCACCTTACAGTGCAGCTGTCTGGGTCGGTGTTCTCAACGACCCTTTCATACAGTTCCTCATGTTGTGTCGACCTCCAACTGTAAGGTTATTTCATTGCTACTTCACAACTGTAATTTTGCTCCTGTTATGAATCATAATGTATGCAGGATATCTGATATGACCCCTATCCCAAAAGGGGGTTGAGAATCACTGGTCTGGGCCTTTAAAAGCATGAATGACAGTGATAGCCACCTGACCAAAAGCCTTTGTACCAGAGTAAGCCTGATTTAGGTAGATTGGGCACAGTACTTGATATGTACAAAGTAGAAAGTTAGGTTTCGTGTGGCATCGCTAGGTTAAAAAAACAAACAAACAAACAAACAACAAAAAAAAAAAACTGAAGGAAAAACAAAATACCCAGCAAATGTGGAGGAAGCTCTAAAAGTCAAGTAAAAACAGCAACAACCCACATACCTCTAGAGAGCACTATGTAATTTGTGACTGGACCCACTGGCAAAAATTACTGGGTAGCTAAAATTCCAGAAAGGTTTACTTGTATCATAAGCCATGTCACCTCATTTCTCTACCATCCACCCATCATCTTGGACATATCTACTCTGAAGACAGAGTCATGGTAGAGTATGGTACTGATTACATTAACCATAGACATGGCTACACATTGCCTCACTCATACAGACAGGGAGGGTGGCTGTTACATAGAGACACAAAGATGACACTAAAGTTACAGCCTTGAATTCTTCAAAAACAAGGTGATGACAGATGAAATGGAACATGAGAGAATTCAAAGTCACAGTTACATTTAAAATGCTAAATATTGCCATGGACTAGGCAGAAAGTGAGTGGTGGAGTAGGACAGAGATGAAGACATGGGCCTGTCTCTGGGGCTGTGTCAAGGATAGACTCTGGGACATGTAAAAATGACAGGCCCAAAACTGATTCTCTTATAAGAGGACCAAAAACTGCTGCTGACAGTTCCTGGGGAGTATGACTCATATGGGACCTCTACATCTAGAGAACTAGAAAGACACAGAATCAAGCTTCTTGCCAATATGCTTGGTACCTCAATGAGTGATCTACCGGAACCCAAGCATCACCACAGGCATGTACCATTATGGACTTTTTGCTGGAAGAAAGGCTGGAGAGGTGGGTTACAAAGCAGCTGCAAATCTGGGCCACGCTGATGGCAGGAGTGGGGGAGCAAACAAAACGAGGTGAGCCTGCAACCCCAAATTCCAAAACATGTGGAGAAATTTAATCCTAGGTTAGCCCCCAAATCATCAAGCAGAAGGCTAATTAACCAGGTGAAAAATGATAAAAACAGAGCTAGTTAGAAATATCTTAAAGCAAATATATTTAATGTCCTCAGAAAGGACATTAAAGTATAGTATGTTGGAAATGAATTGAGACAACATTTAACAGTAGGGTTGAAAAACAATGAGTGAACTATATTATCTAGTACTGAGGAAGTTGTCAAGAGAAATAACTATGTGTGTTCATGTAAATTACAAATCATACGCACACAAAACAATAAACAAGAGGAATACTTTGAAAAGACTACTATATGGTAATTGAACGCACAAAGAAAATGAGAGGAAGCTGATCACGGGAAGATGCAATCACTGACATTTTTCAGAACTGATTTAAAGACTGAAGTCTTCCAAGGAACTCAGACTTAGAGAACTAAGGAACATAAACCCACACTTAGACATCACTCAAATTATAGCACTCCAAGCAGCAGATGACATCCTAGAGGCCAGCAGGAATAGACAGATAATTTGTCATCAGAGGAACAGCAAGCAGTCTTACAGCAGCTGTCTTATCCAAACATTAGATGGCAGAAGGCAACTCGTGATAGGTCTTCACACTGAAGAGGGTCCAGGACCTACACCCCAGTTAGCATCACTCAGAGCTGAACAGGGTGAAGACATTCATGACCTACAAAGATCTCTGGTTTATCATTCACAGACTGTCAGCAAATGAACTTCAAATGATATGGGATGCAAATAAAACCTAAAGAAAACACAAAATCAGGATGCCAGGTCACTGGTATATATGAAGTCTATATCAAAATATTTAAAATTAGTGAGTGTGCCCTCGAGAGAAAAAGACAACATCAGTCAATGGCAGGAAAGGGGGCTGTGGAGCCAGACACAGACTGTGCCTACTGGGCAACTGAGAAACTGTAAGGTCTTGTCCTGGTGAAGTATGTAAAGATGCTGAACAACTCTGTCTTCACTAGAAACATTTGTTTTTTGGAGCTGAGGATCGAACCCAGGGCCTTGCGCTCTACCACTGAGCTAAATCCCCAACCCTACGTTTGTGTTTATGTGTAAGAAAGCTGCAAGCATAGCTTTTAAATAGAAGAAAAAAAAAACCAAAAAATTCTCCAACCAATGTCTAAGAAGAAGAAAGAAGAATAAAATCCAATAACCCAAACCACACACACACCACCTCACACTTACCAACAGTGGCCACCAAAATTCTAACTATGTTGCTAATCACAGAAATTGTGTTCAGAAAAATCCTAATGATCACGTCTTCTGTTCTCTCTGCTCTGATGTTTGCTACAATCCTTACTATATTTGGGGACTCCATTAGAAGTAGCTGATGCTTCAGAAAGACAGTGTCCCAAGTGTTTACTGCCTTCACAAATGGCTTTCAAGTTTGTCAAATGAGAAGGAAATAGAATCCTTTACTATCAGCAAAGAGCCAGAAACATTAGGACTGGACAAATGTAATTTTTTTTTTCATAAGAAATGCTTTTAACTCCAGAGTGATTTAAAAACAAAAGGCCCAAGCTCCTAAAAGGACCATCTCAGCGGCAGTTTCATCACAGGTCACTCTGTGACCACAGCTTCTGACTGTGTGGTGACAGCCCTTGTCTCCCACAGATCCGCCTGCCACACTGGCTTGAACTGTGGAGCTAACTACTGTGCTAACGGCATGAAGTTCCTGGATGATGCTACAGAGATAACTTCCTGCTGCCCACACAGCATCGCTCCTCTGTGACGGCCGCTCCAGACATCGAACCTCCAAAGCCAACAGTTGATCTCTAGGTGAAGGCAAAGCCTATGGAAGTCACAACTCTGTCATGGATAGGACGCCTGGAATTCAGAACCACTGGCGTTTTGAGCTAGAAGAACAAGAGCAAGGGGACACAGGCAAGGCAGTGACACCTCCAAGACCAGAACCCAGGCCAGCCCCCACCTCCACTCCAGTGCTTCCCCCACTGCGCTAGGATGATGTCTACTGGGGCGAGGGGCAAGAGGACAACATGATAGCTCACAAACCCTACAGCCTCGGGCCTCAGAGCATTTTCTAAATCTGCTGGCTTCGCTGAAGCAATTAGTCATCACCAGGAGGGCTCACGGGAGGTTCTCAATTGAGGCTTAGAACAGGTTCACCTTCCCATCAATCATTCCCTTCAAGGCTGGCGTCCTTCCCAGGCTGTTTCCCCCTCTAGCCAGAAAAGCTCCTGAGAATATATAGCAGCTCCTTCCATGAGCAAAGTGAGCTCAGTCAGTTCAATGTTGAGATTGTGTTGTTTCTAAAGGTAGCAATATGTCATCAGCATCCTTTCCTAGGAAAAAAGGTTCATCCCCAGGAAGTCCTCGGTGAGCATGGCCAGCCCAAGCTTGGGGTCAGAGTGAGGCCTCTGGTTAGTAGCTCCAACCAGGAGAAGAGACTCACATGAAGAAAATTGCTTTAGAGTAACAACACTCAGAAATAAACAAAATACAAAAACAAAAACTACTAGGAAATTCATAAGTCATGCATGTTTCAGTGTGGACCGGGATCCGGAGTCAAAAGAAAACCACAAAACCCCATATGGATGAAGCCGAAGAGAAAACAGACATTAAGAAGAAGAGAGATCCAGGGCTCCCCCTGCTTTGCTCTCATAGGCCATCCATTTGACAAGGGGTCTTTGCTGCTCCCACTTCACTGTGTACCCCGAGTCTCACAGCCTACAAGAATCACAGGGGACAATATCTTCACCTCATCATCTGGGGGAAGAGGTCTTATGGCACCAGTTCTGTTCTTTGGAAGTGTGTGCTGGAACCCTGCACACGTACACACACACACGTACACACACACACACACACACACACACACACACACACACACACACAGAACAACTATGAGATCTTGTTTTAGCTGTACTTTAAACACTTCCAAGGTGTTCAGAAGAAATAAGACCTAGTCCCTTTATAAAAAGGAGAGTCACAGTATGCAGCTGCGGTGACCAACTCAGAAACAGCTGAGAACAGACAAAATGACTCCACGTGCCTCTGCTTTGAAAAGGAACTTTAAAATAGAATTTACCACAACGTCTTCCCTTCAGACAACAACACAGGGACCCATAGGTCACCTGATTGGAACCCTGCCACAAGTCAGTGGGTGGCAGAGCCACAACTAGACCTCGAGAGTCCTCCATCAGTGAAAGGGCCTGCTGGCCACCTCAGCTTTCCTGTGACAAGAGAAGGGGACACGGGCCGCACATCCCCGAGGGAGGGGGCAAGCCCAGAGGCAAGACGGTGGGTCTGCTGGGTGGTCACAGAGAGTGCAGAAAGGTGGGTTAGAGTAATGAGCACCTGCGTCCTAGAGCACACGTGAGAAAGGAAGGAGAAAGAGTGGAAGACAAACCCTGAAGGAAAACTATAAACTTCAAGACAAAGATTCCACAGTCAGAGACTGTGTTAGGTACAGGCTAATAAGAAACGAGCAGAAAAACAATTAAGCCCTGTGACTTAGTGACAAGGTGTTTGTCGACATAATGAATTTCCCTCCTCTCACTTCCTATTTTAGCAGGGTATATTCTAGCATCACGTAAGTGTCTCCTGTAACTTGGTTTGGAGAAACACGTTGGATTCCAGCTGGAGTGCCGAAGACTAGGCCTAGTCCACTCCTGTTACTGAGTCCATCTCTCAGCTTCCACTCGGAAACCTGAATGCCAAGCGAGCTCCCCAAGTATGGTAACTTACAAGAAACAATGCTATCTGCAATCACGCCGTCTACTCTCCCTCTAGCCTTCCCCATTCCCATGTCACAGGGACAGCTGTTAAGATACACAGCGAATGCTCCCAGGAAACAGAGGTGCTTGGAACCCATCCCACTTCATTTTCAGGCCTCCACTTCCTACCATGCCATGAGGACCAGGTAGACTTAAGTGTGGTAGACAACAGAAGACTAGATATTTTTAAGCTGAAAGTGAAAATTAGCACTGTTCTCTAATGGGCAGAAATCATACTTTTAATCCTGAGTATGTGTTTCTTTGAGAACCAACTTATTAAAATGATCCAGTAGGTGTTGGGGAGAAGACTCAATAAGAGCACATGCTGTGCAAGCATGAGACCTGAATTCAAATCCCCAGCACCATGTAAAAAGCGGGGCCTAGCTCCACATGCAGATAACCTTAGCACCGAGGGACAGAGAAAGGTGGATCTGGAAGCTCACTGGCTAGCCAGCCTAGCTGAAGCGGTGAATTTCAGGCTCAACAAGAGACTCATGTCTTAAGAGAGCATGACAAAGAACAACAGAGATGATTCTTCTCTGGTCTCCGCATAGGAGCGTGTACACACACACACACACACACACACACACACACACACACACACGCACGCACGCACAGTGCATGAATCACACACATTCCCCAAACAAACAAGACAACAAGCAAGAGTCATGCATATGAACTTAGTGAGCTCTATCTACTTCATTCTTGCTTCCCTCAGTAGGCAGGCAGAGCACTCCCAATTCCACCAGATCTACCCATCAAAGCTACAGAAGGCCATGGCACTCCAGCTTTCTCTGCAACCCGGGCTGCTGATTAGAGGAAGAGATGTCTTAAGGAATGAGAGATGTGGGAGCATCTGAGAGGTAAGGCAGCCAGTTGTGGAGCGATGGTCAACTGCATAAGCTGCCTGCCCACCTTCAGGCCTTCTGCCTAGCCTTGCACACTAGAGTACAAAACCGTCCACTAGAAAGGAGGCAGAGGGAGGGACGATTCAGACAAGAGCACTGTATTCAGCTCAACACCTGCGCATTTCCCCTCAGTGCAGAAAACTTGGTAGGGCAGAAAGAAGGACGGTATCAAATCTTTTCACACTCAAACTGCTGAAACCATTACTCAGGAATTTATTTTGAGGAGAACGATTTCAGAAACCTGAAGGGAGAAATGATGAAATTATATCATAATCTCGGGGGGGGGGGAAGAAATAATAAAAAGAAAGAAGAGAAAATTCTGTCACTGTGTTAAGGAGCACCAAGTCCTGATTATCTCCGACTCGGAGGATGAAAGTGTAGGGAAGAATGAAGATGAGCACAGCTGGAGATCCAAGGGGCCAAAGCTCCTCTCTCAGCTCCTCATGTACACACGGTTCTGGACCTCAGCGATAATGGGAACAAGTGCCCATCTTTCTTAGTCCAGGTCTGCCTGCATCCTGACCTCACCCACAGCAGCCCTTGGTGGTGGTGGTGGTGGTGGTGGTGGTGTGGTGGTGGTGGTGGTGGTGTGGTGGTGGTGGTGGTGTGGTGGTGGTGGTGGTGGTGTGGTGGTGGTGGTGGTGTGGTGGTGGTGGTGGTGGTGTGGTGGTGGTGGTGGTGGTGGTGGTGTGGTGGTGGTGGTGGTGGTGTGGTGGTGGTGGTGGTGTGGTGGTGGCTCCCTGAACTCTCACCTTTCCAAGGTCCTTTAAACAGTCTCCAAGAAGATCACCTTCATGCCAGAAATAGGCAGAGGAAAGTGCTGAAAAAAAATGGCACTGAGCTCAGCATCTTCAATAAGGCTCATTTATATAATAAATATACATTTCTGTGTGAGAACACATTGAAAGAGAAAAGAAGAATAAAATGCCATCACTTTTTTCTCTAGTAGTTTAATTTTCTTGACTTTTTTTCTGTGTTTCCCCTTTTTTTCTATTATGAAAAAAATGGTCATTTTATAATCAGGGGAAAAGGCACTTTACAAATAATACCGGCAGACTGGGGAGATGGCTCAGTGTGTAAGAGTGAATGCTGCACACGCAGAAGAACACAGTTTCAAATCCTCAGCATCTTGTCAAATGTTGAGTGTGGATGTGCATGTGCCTAGAACCCCAGTGGCATGGTGAAGCAGTCATCCCAGAGGACGGCTGGGGCTTGCTGGCTGCCAGCCCAGCTCCAGGTTTGGTGAGAGACCCTGTCTCACAGGAATGAGATGGGAGTGATCTCACAGGACCACTGATGTTCTCCTTGGCCCCATATGCACATGTGCACGGACCATGCACAGGACCCTCCCCTCCAACACCCACAGAGAACACCACAGACGGATTCACACACTCACAATACACAACACCTGTGGCTAAAATTTACCCACAATTGAGTAAGGCAAGGAACAATGAATGAGGCCATCTGTGGAGTACAATGTATGAAAGTAGACAGGAAAGAGGGTGTAGAGATTAAAACTTCACTTCCTCTTTAGCCCATTGCTACTGTTGATCTGCAAAATCTCCAGGCTTCTGCCTCCATAGCACTAGGTTACTCTTTTTTATTTATTAAGTTCTTAAGGTTAAACTTCACTGCCACTGCTCACCATCAAGCTATTGCCTTTTTAGCCATTGACGGCAATACAGGCAAGCTAATGAAACCAATTTTAGGTGATTCTTTGTATAAATATTAATAGGGGGCAAAAAGGTAGCTGGGTGTGAGATTTATTGTAAAAGGATTAATGTCTGAGTAACTGTGGTGAAAATGCAGTTTTTCCATTATGAAAATGATGGAATTTAAATGTCAGTAGATTCTTAACTTTAAAACTCACCTGCACGAAGTCTTCTGTTCTATAATAGCTTGGGGGGGGGGGATGTCCTCAAGTCAAAATGCTTTAGCTGCAGATGGTCATGCCTGGACATGCATGACTTCATCTTAAAATGCTTCAACTACATCACCTTCACTGAGGTAAGGAAATATCCTTGACCAACCTTAATTAATCATGCAGGGATATAAGAAAAAGCCTTTTGTTTCTTCATGTCTACACAGTTTCCCCATATTAGTAAGCTACACAGCATACACATAAAACAAATTTGACACAGGGAAACATTCACTAGGACACAGAATACTTGAGGATGGGTGTACCTCACCCTGCTCTGGTATTAGTGGGTTGTGAGTCTCAGAAGGATATTAAGAAAAAAGAATGTGTTGCTGCCAGATAGAAAATACCACATGTACAACATCCAGGACTGTTTGGCAATTGTTTTTCTGATGCAACTATCATAAGATGGAATAAATAATAGACAAAAGGTCTAGATTCAATACTATCTCTGAATGTTAATATATGTGTGTGTTATATGTGTGTGTATGTAAGTATGTATGTATGTATAAATCACGTACATATATCTGCCCACATATTATTTTCTTTACCTTTAAAGTAAGAGTTGTGAAGATTTTTCTTTCAAAGGCTAGTATTTGTGAAAACATTTTAAATTACAAAAAGGCAACAATCCACGTGGGGAAGAACAATTAGCTTCAATTATGGGGCCCTATGGTCTGCATGGTCAAGAGCAGCCCAAAGCAGCTGGACAGAGATGGGAGTTCGGTACAGGAAAGAATAAAGGTGGCTTCCTTAGATCAGGGGCCAAGGCTGCATCTCTTAACCAAGTATAGGTGCCAACGAAGAGCCTCCTGAGCATTCTCAGAGGAGTTAAGGTGTAAGTCAGGAGGGAGGCAGAGTTTGGCCAGATGGCTCAATCTTTTATCCAAACTTTTGCAGGTGAGACTATGATACACAGTGTTTAAGGCAGATGAAACCCAACTAAGACAAATGGGAGTGCAGGTGAAAGGTGGGGGTGGGGAGTACTTCAGAGTTCCCCAGGAACCTTCCGGACCTTTGGTCAGTGTTGGTATATACCGAGGAACACCAAATGCAGGTCTCTTTCCTGGGTACCACTTTGACTAAGGTGGTCTTGGCCAGAAAGAAAATGGCATAGTCACTAATGGAAAAAATGGCATCTTCATGACAGTCAGTAATTGCAACCGCACAAATGAGCACAAGCCTGTAAAAATGAGCAGTGGCTCCTCTGCCACAGCCATCAAAACCTTTAAAGACAGCACACAAATGACTCTAGAAAAAAGGCTCCCTGATGCCAAGTGCCTATGAGAAGTAACAGTTCTTAAAATCCTCAACTAACCAGGTCACCCTGAAGCACATAAAAGGCCTTATATAATCTTTTTGTTTAAAAACATACGTGTATCACTAAGACTTACCAGAGGCAACATTATCTAGCGGTTAAGAGTGAGGAGTTGCAGAGCAAGGCTTGGCACTTTGTGTGGCTCCATTACTACCTCAGTGGGCTGGTGGTCAAGGTCATCTCTCTGGCTCAGCTTCTGCCTTGTGAAGCAGGAATAACAATATGCCCTCCAAACAGTGCTGCTCTGGAATGGTTTGAATGTAAACCATTGAAACAGCACCTAGATATATTAGTATTACATGATTGATGTCAAATTATATTTATAAGACCTAATAATATCTTGTAGAACCTATTTCCCAATGTAATGCAAAATCCCCTTTTGTTTGGGGATATACAGTTCAGTTGGTAAAGTGACTGCCACATAATCACGAGGATCCAAGTTTGATCTCCAGAACCCACATGTAAAAGCTGGGCATGGTGGTGTATGCTTGTACTTTCAGACCTGGGGAGCAGTACAGGAGAACCTCTGGTGCTCACAGGCCCTTCAGCCTATTTGTTGAGCTCCAAGCCAATGAGAGACTCTATCCTTTTTTTTTTTTTTTTTCTTTTTGAGACAAGGTTTCTCTGTGTAATAGTCCTGGCTATCCTGGAACTCGCTTTGAAGACTAGGCTGGCCTCGAACTCACAGAGATCTGCCTGCCTCTGCCTTGCTTGGGATTAAAGGTGTGCCCACCACAACTGGCCCCTAACCAGCTCCTTCTGCAGACTGAACTCTTCATGTTTTCCTCATTTGAACAAAGCTCTAGGCTGCAATTTCAATGCAGATGTCCATCGGTACTCAGCCTGGTTGACAAACCTCAAACCTGAATCTAATGCTGAGTCCAGTTCCAAGCAAGCAGAGACTAGAATGCTGTCTCTACCTTGGATATATACTACTCATGCTCTGCTTCCCTCTAGCCCGCTCTTCTTGATTTCTAGAATATCCTATGCCCATGCCAACTTGTATGTCACTTGTGCATCCATCCACCCATCCAGTATTTTTTAACTGCTTTGTACGTCCAGGCTCTATGTTCTGCTGATACAAAATTGAACAAAACATATATTCCCCTTGTATTAATTACTTTCCTCATCACTATGACAAAACACCCAATAGAAATGACAATCATAAGGGACGATTTACCTTGGCTCACAGTGAGACGGCTCAGTCCATCCCAGTAGGGAAGGCATGGCTGGGCTCAGGTCAGCAGGGGGGTGTAGTAGCAAGCTGTTCACAGCTCAGCAGATAGGAAGTAGAGGATGCAAGCTATAACCAGGGACAGGCACAGCCTTCAAAGGCCTGCCCCCAATGGCCCACTGTTGCTAAGCCAGTTCCTCTTAAAAAGCTCCAAAACAGCCAGGCAGTGGGTGGTGGTGCATGCCTTTAATCCCAGCACTTGGGAGGCAGAGCCAGGTGGATCTTTGTGAGTTCAAGGCCAGCCTGGGCTATAGAGTGAGATCCAGGACAGGTACAAACTATACAGAGAAACCCTGTATAGGAAAACAAAACAAACAAACAAAAACAAAAACAAAAAAGGCTCCAAAACAGCATCACAAGCTAGACACCCAGTGTTACAGCCATGAGCCTCTAAGGCTGTTTTAAATTCAAACCATAACACCTCCTGCTCTCACTCAGCACACATTTTAGTAGAGGAAGAAGTCAAATGAATACTATCATTTTACAGGGCAGCGTGGTTAAAAAATAATGGTGATGGGGAGAAGGCAACTCATGGAGCGAGTCAAGTTAAGATCTTGTGGGAGGGGACACATGAGCTGAGACCAGAGAAAGCCAGAGAGAACTAGCCATGCTAAAAGACCTGGCACAGAGTACTCTCCTAATAGCAGGAAAAAACAACCAGTACACTGATGCCGGGGCCAGAACCAGCTTGTTGTAACAGCTTGTGTCCCTTTTTATCAACAGGAAGCCATGGGAGAATTCTAAGTAGGGAGTGGTTCCGCCCATCCTCTTCTTGGGTCCTCCACAAAAGCTAAAGTATAGTGGTTCTCAAAGTATTCTGTTTGCAGATAATCACACTGGGGAGAGCAAAGGGCTGTCACAGAGCAGAGGCGAAGCTAGAACTGTGACGCTTCCACCGAAAGAGAGAAGTTATACCGAAGAGAGAGAGCGGATTCAGCTCTGCTCACAGTCACTACCTCAGCCCAGGAAGTAAGAGAACTGCAAGGTAAGGAGAGGCGCCATAACCAGTGCCGTTCTACTTTACAGCTCTTGCTAAAACAGCTCTTAGAACGGATGTGTGGGAAAGTGAATTTCCAATTAAAACCAATCTCAAATGCAGGCAGAATGGTGGCTGTTCTCTCATTTATCAGAAATGACTAGGTGTTACACAGATGAAGTGGAGAGTATTTTTCTCTAGCGCCGCCAGAGCCGTCTCTGTGGAATGAAGGCCTGCTGAAAAGAGCCATTCCCAGAATGCTCCTGGTAAGAATACATCATCCATCTTTCCTGGGGTAAAGACAGGGATGAGACTTGGGGAGACATTGTTCGTAAGATTCTGCCAAGTTTGTCATGTTCTGTGACAGTCACTCAGCAAAGAAGAGGAACTGGAAGTAGGGTGGCCGTGGCAGGGACCCGGCCACTGATGATCTGACAGCTCTAGGGGCTCCTCTCGTTAGGGATGTTGAGAGCACAATGATGCCACTGGTAGCAGGATGCCCTTCCCTGCACCTGTGTTTTCAGGATGCTGAGATGTCCCCCTTAAAGGGTAAAAGTAGAGAATGTATCTGGTTCCTCTCTCAAATCTCTCATCTTCTATTTAGATGACTCCAGGACATCTAAGTTCTTTAAGACCTCAGGTTATTCTCAGTTTACATCACACATGAAAGACTGTCCTATCCCCTGCCCCCAACATGTCATAAAATCCACAAGTGGGGACCATCACCTGATGTTAACACCTCAAACGGTACATAAGAGAGAAAAGAGAATAAAATATAAATGCTGCTCCCCTGAAATAATGGCTTCCAAGTTTCTTATACCTCTCTCCATAAAAGGATGCACTCATATATAAATGTCTGTATCACTCATTACATGGACTGATTACAGAATTTTAAATCACTTCTGGGTCAATGTGAGATACAAATAAAAGTTTTTATATTACTGCAAAACGAGAGTGTGAGTGTGTGAGTGTGTGTGTGAACACCCTGGTAGACACACCCCACCTCTGTCTACAGCCATGCCACCCACAGCGCCTCAGCCAGCGCCTAGTCAAGCCAGGGGTTGGGGGATGACAGCTTTAGTCTGGTCTTCAGCAGGCCTGAGGCCTTCTGGCTCAGTTTCCCTCCTGCAGAAGAGGGTATGCTTTAGAGACCCTCCGGGAGTCTAGGACTGAGGTCAGTTAACACCAGAAATGCAGGTGGGCAAAAGCCAGAGTCTAAAATTTTGTCAGTGCCCAAGGTTCAGACAAAGGAAGCAAATCATAGATGAGTAATAGAAGAGAGTCCCAAGGGAATATGGGTTAAATCACACTGGAACAGTTGGTTTTGACCCAGTTCCTGATTTTTTCTACGTCCGGTTTTGCCATGTAACCGAGGAACACTGTCACATCTATCATCTTGGCACTGTCCTAGGACCACCAGTGATCCCCCTTCACAAGAACCGCCAACTCTACCCGCACTCACTTCTCGGCACTGTGTGCCTCTCCCACCAGCATCGAAGGGCTTAAGAGCACTTTTTTTATTGTTAAAAGCTAGAGAGATACACTCAGTTCTACTCGGTACCTTTAGGTCACAATATAAGCCATTACTTAATTCTCCTTGGCCACCTCATGCGACAATTTGCTGGGCGCTAGGGAAGGAGTATTCCTGTTGTTCAGTCTACGTGAGCAGCAGGGAATTATACACATGGGGGGGGGGGAGAAGAGCTAAGGGAGGGGCTCAGGAGAGAGTGTGGTGCTGAGAACATGGGTTCTCCGTCCCCATGGAACACTCGGTCAGCATCTGACTTCAAGCTTAGAGCAAAGCCACTAAAAATGACTTAATGTTTTTGTTCTAAATCAAAGTCGGGAGAAAGGAAGTGGCATTCACAGGCCTCTTGGTCAGATCTTCCTGCCATTTCTCTCGAGAAAGGGAAGATGGAGGTTAGAAGCAAGGTTGGCCCCCTAGGAGTACAGGACACACCCAGACATCACATTTGTCTCCTGGAGGAACAAAGAGGGTGGGGGGCTGCAAAGGCAGACAGCAAGCAGCAGGAGCAGCAGCAGCAGGAGCAAGCAGGTGTTTTTGCAGGAGTGGGTTTTTAAGGAGAAAAAGGAGGAAGTCTGTGTTAGAGTGAGTTGGTAAACCTTGACTGGACATGTTAGTCAAATAATGAATTTTGATTGTTGGATCTTGGTGTTGTCTCAGGAATGAGTCAGTGACCAAATAAGGAAATAGACCTTGGGGGCCAGCTTTAGGAAGGTAATCTAACAGTTTTTAGCAAGGAGAGGGAAACAGGGAAGGAAGACAATGCCTGTCAGCACCATGGTTTTCAAGCGCAGGCCTCTTAGAGAAGCCTTCTGAGGTTCGGGCAAGACCTGGACTTAGAGAGTTATGGGTTCTGCCAAAGATCGAGAGTCCCTGAATTCTGAGGCTGCATGTGTTCACTTACTGAAGAGAACATTGCAGTGTGCTACTTATTATGGTCATTTGAAGCTGTGGCTCTTCATGGTTGATCTCCTGTGAATGGCAGGATCCTTGAAAAACATCTTATTTAAGGAGCTCTTCCTTACCTGAAAGGAATTCATTTGGCGGAGGGACAGTGGCAGTGAGGCGTTGCTCCTGGACAGGATCAGCAGCAGCTCTAAGCAGGTGGCAGAGGGCAAGGTTAAAGGGTGGACACTGATGTCACTTTCCCAGGTGCTGGCGAGCCTGAAACACACAGACCTATATGTTAACTTTCATAAATGCATGGTCAGAAGTACTTTAAAAAAAATACGACATAGAGGAAAACTCGTGTGTGTGTGTGTGTGTGTGTGTGTGTGTGTGTGTGTGTGTGTGTGTGTGTGTATAGAATATATAAAAGGTAGAAATAAAAATATGTCGAAAATTCACAAGGTAGGGCGTGGTGGGTAAAGGTGGTTACTGCCAAGCCTGAGGACTTGAGAAAGATCCCCAGGACTCACATGGTGAAAAAAAAGAACTGACTCCAAATGGTCATCCTGTGATGTCCAGTATGTGCTGTGGTGCGCTCGAGTGCGCACACGCACACACACACACACACACACACACACACAAACACTACAAAATAAAACAACACAGAATGAACTTTTATGTTCACAAGGAAAATGTCCAAGACATTTTTATGCTGTTGCTGCATAAAGGAGACAGGTTACTTGTTTGTCAGGTAATCACTTAACATTTGAGTGAAACCTGCTGGACGGGTGGGGGTAGTAACGGCTAACACATTAAATGTCTCTCATGTTTCACATGTTCCATTCACACAGAATGCCTTATTGACCCTTCAGCCACCTAAGCAAGAGCTGTCACCTCCGTTTTATAGATGTGGAAACATTCTGAGTGGAGAGGACCTTAGGAAATGTCTGGGTCGGTGACTGTCAGACATTTAAAGGGTTAGGATCTTTTTGTTCCAAAGTCTTGCTACAGGCCAACTGTCATGCAAATAAAAGCAAAGTCTCTGTTTGAAGAGGCTGAATGGGCGGGATGCTGCCCTTCATCCTTCAGAGGGGCCCTTGAAGAGGCTTTGTGCAGATCTGTGGAGTCTACATGAAAACGCTTTCATGTGAGAGAGAGAGCAGGAAACTGAGCCTGGACACTAGACAAGGAAAGAGGCGCTGTCTGAGATGAGGCAGATGTGGAGTGTGGTAAGGCTTTCAAACTCCCCAATTAATGAGAAAATCCAGGGGACAGTGCTGAGAAAACAATGCAGTAACAGTCTAGGTCTAGACGTTTGCTTCTGTTTACTTGAGGATTCCGAGTGTGATGCCTCCCACAGCACCTTGCCACCATTCTAAGTTTTATGAGACTGACTCGCTACCTACTGCGCTAATGAGGCACCTCATTCTAAGTTTTAAAGAGAACTACATATAAAATATGTAATGTGTATACATTTACTTTACAAATATATGCATTCTTTGGCATTTTTATGAACGCTAACCTCTGCAGATCTAACTTTATACAAATCAGTGGTAACTGGTGGCAGCTTGTTGGGCAGCACTAGTTTGTGGTCAAGGCATGACGAACTTCAGCACTGTGGAGGTGAGTCATGCTGAGGAGTTAGCGCTATCACCAAGCATTGGTGCTGCTGATCCATTTCTGCTGTGGGTGGCAGAGTTTCCTCTGCCAGCTGGAAAGAATAGTGAAAGCCCCCCCCCCCCCCCCCCCCCCCGTCTCAGTAACTTAGCCTAAGAAACGGCCTTGAGAAAGATAATTGGGAAAGTAACCTTGAGTCAAGGCAGGAGATATCGAACACCCGGTCTTGGGAGGAACAAACCTTGAGTCAGAACAAGATATCTATAATTGGCTACCTGGCCTTGGAGAACAGACAGCTGCACATTCCTGAAAATTAAAGATAGCCCCCAAGTTCACCCTGGCCTTATTTGAATTAACCAATGGGGACCCTGTAACTATGCTTCTCGCTTCTGTAACCGTGCTTCTGCCCCCAGGACTCTATAAGAAGTCCCCTTCCCCTAGGAAGGCGCGCAAGTCCTCCGAGAGACTTGTCGCCCCAGGTACCTGTGTATTCAAATAAACCCTCTTGCTGTTTGCATCTGATCCGTGGTCTCGGTGTGTTCCTTGGGTTTGGGGTCTCTCCTGAGGAAAGATCCCCTGTGGGGGACTTTCTTTCATTGGAGGTTCCACCGAGATTGAGACCCCTCCCCAGGACCACCGACCCACCATCAGGAGGTAAGCCGGCCGGCCTCGGTATTTATGTTTAAGCTCGAGCCGTCCTGTGTCCGTTTTGTCTCTGTGCTGTCTGTTTCTATGTTTGAGCTCTGTTCCTGCGCAGCGTCTGGAGGGACCAGGAAAGGAGGCGGGCAAGGTCTGCCGTGAGGCCGGGCCGCCTGATTGTAGTGCCGGGAGAGGAGGCAGGCAGACTTGCCGTGAGGCCGGGCCGCCTGAGTCCCGCACTAAGGTATCTCCCCTAGTGTTCTGTATCGGGGTGAGGCTGAAGGGGCTGACGAGCCCGGACTTCGCTCACCAACCCTGGAAGACGTTCCATGGGAGTCTGAAGTCCCCTTTGGGGCACGGTTTTACACTCACGTATCCGAGGGATACGTGGTGTCTGTTGGAGAGGAGGGATCCGGACCCTCACAGCACTCTCCGTCTGAGTTTCTGCTCTCGGTTTGGAGCCGGAGCCGCGCAGCGTGTGTCAGTCTTATTTATGTTTGTCCGTCGTTCGTCATTTTCTGTTTAAAGAAACCACCATCTACCTCCTCCCTTTACCCTATTCTCCCACGAAAGGATCCCCCTAGAGGGGAGGAGAAAGCCGAGGAGAGTGCGGCCTGGCGGCCGAGGGAGAAGGGAAGGGGCGCCCGGGAGCAGGCGCGCAGGGACTCAGCGAGAATGCATCCCGAGAGGCGACAATTCAGGGCGTCCCAAGGAGCCAGCAAGAAAGATGATGGCGGCGGGGCGCGGGCCAGCCTGGCCACGGGCACTGTGAGCCCGAGTGCAAGCGCCCGGCATGCAGCTGCAGTCCCCGGCCTCGGCCCCGCTCCATCCCCGCTGCGCCCTCCCGCCGAGCGGCGCTCACCATGCCGCGGGTGCCCGCGACCCTCTACGCCTGTCTGCTCGGGCTCTGCGCACTCGTGCCGCACCTCGCGGAGAGGAATGGCCGCCGCGGGAGTGCCAGCGCCCCCCCCCCTTGCCGCCGCTGTCCCGGCCCCACTGCGCGCCACCCGCCCGCCGCCCGCCGCCACTGAGGGGATGCGAGCCGGGCCGGCGCGTGCGGGAGGCAGCGGCTGCTGAGGCGAGTGGGGCACGGCGGCGGCGCCCGCCACGGCCCAGAAGCGCTCCAGCCCGCCCCGGCCCCGGCCTAGGCTCCCCCGCGATCCACCTCCCCACCCACCTCCACCGCCCTCAGCCCGCCTGGCGGTGGTCCCCGTGCGAGCGCCGGGAGCGGCACTTCCCGGGCCAGCCGCTACTGCGGCAGAGGTCCCCGTGCGGCCGCGGCGGAAGCGACGGCCCCCATGCCGACAGCTGCATACAATACTGGCCGATTTTCGGCCTTTGATCTTTACAACTGAAAACAGCATAATGCATAACCCTCCTTTCTTTAAGGACCCTGTTGCCTTGACTAACTTGATTGAATCCATTTTAATAACCCGCGCCAGCGGCGGCGGCGGCGGGAGTGCAGGGGGGAATGCAGGCCGTTCACGGGCCCGCTGCGCCAGCGGCAAACGGCGGCGGCGGAAGTCCCCGAATATCCTTTACAGGGACAGCCCTCTCCAATTGCCGGTCGCCTACGAGGAAAGCGCGATGAACCAGCCAAAGTATCCAGGGCCTTTCCCCTCAGGGAAGGCCCCAGTCACCAGCTTCAGTACTGGCCGTTTTCGGCCTCTGATCTCTACAATTGGAAACAGCATAATCCTCCATTCTCTAAGGACCCTGTTGCCTTGACTAACTTGATTGAATCCATTTTAGTGACCCACCAGCCTACATGGGATGACTGTCAGCAGCCTTTCCCCTCACCCGCCCGAACTGGGACTTCAGGACCCCAGAAGGTAGGGAGCACCTACGTCTCTTTTGCCAGTTGCTCTTAGCGGGTCTCCGGGGGGCTGCTAGGCGCCCCACCAATTTGGCTCAGGTCAGCAATACGACAGAAACAAAAAAAAAAAAAAAAAAAAAGAGATTAAAAAAACGTCATAAAAAAATAAATAAAGTCCTGGCCGCTATAATGTCTCAGGGACAGGTCAGAGAGGGAGTTAGGAAGGGAGATCAAAGAAGGATACCCCTTGACAAAGACCAATGCGCCTACTGCAAAGCGAGAGGACATTGGGCTCGTGACTGCCCAAAGAAACCTCGAGGGCCTGGAAAAACTAAGACAGGAGCCACGGACCTCCTCAATCTGGAAGATTAGGGAGGTCAAGGCCAGGAGCCCCCCCCCTGAGCCTAGGATAACTCTCAAGATCGGGGGGCAGCCAATGACCTTCCTAAGGGACACCGGAGCTCAACACTCAGTCCTGACCCACATCGGAGGCTCTCTCAGTGACTGCACAGCTTTGGTCCAGGGGGCCACGGGTAGCAGGAGATAGCGATAGACCACCGAGAAAAAGGTTCAGCTGACATCTGGACAGCTCAGCATCATACACTGTCCCGGGCACCGAAAGGATGACTCTGTAATAGCACGGGAAAATCGGCTGGCCAATCTGACGGCCTGGACAATGGCCTTACAACCCCCAGGGGTGACAAGCTGCTGGTCATGCAAGACTACCAACAGCCAAACAGGGACCCCATGCTCTACAGCCCGGAGGACCAGGAACTAGCAAAGAAAATGGGGGTGGAATAGAGCCCCGAACGACAAGCTAACATCATAGATGAAGGCCCGTCTGGCTGATGAGGCCTCGAACACTGTATTATTAAATCAGGAACAGGTCCTCCAACAGGTGACTTCCAGCTGCCCTGCTTGTGCCCAAGTCAACCCAGGAAAAACCCATCTGAACAGAAGAAGCTGCCTGCGAGACCACCGCCCCGGAGTCCATTGGGAACTTAACTTCACTGAGGTAAAACCTGGGCTATATGGGTACAGATACCTTCTGGTTTTTGTAGACACTTTTTCAGGATGGACGGAGAAAGAGACTGCTACCATGGTAACCCAGAAACCCCTGGATGACATCTTTCCCAGGTATGGAATGCCCCAGATATTGGGGTCAGACAATGGGCCCGCCTTCATCTCCCAGGTAAGTCAGAAGATGGCCAGGCTATTGGGGATCGATTGGAAACTCCATTGTGCATACCACCCCCAGAGCTCAGGATAGATAGAACGCATAAATAAAAACATTAAGGAGACTTTAACCAAATTAACGCTCGCAACTGGCACTAGAGATTGGATGCTCCTACTCCCACTAGCCCTTTACCGAGCCCGGAATACTCCTGGGCCTCACGGCCTAACCCCGTTTGAGATTTTATATGAGACTCCCCCACCAATAATAAACTTCCTTCACCCTGATATCTCCTCTTTTGCCACTAGCCCTACCCTGGAGGCACACCTTCAAGCCCTCCAACTGGTACAAAAGACGGTGTGGAAACCCCTGGCAGATGCCTACTGGGAGCAACTGAATCGCCCGGTGATGTCTCACCCATTCAAGATTAAAAACTCTGTCTGGGTCCACGTGTCATATATGAAGGCCGTCAAAGAACCCGATAAAGCTGAGAACACCAAGACATCTACATGGAAAGTTCAACGCTCCCCAAACCCACTAAAGATAAGACTTATACCTATAGGTTCCCCTAATTCCCCTAATAGCCCTCCTAACATTAGGAGGGGCATCATCAGAGTCCTGCTCATTTTATTTTTGGGGCCATGTATCTTCAATAGATTGATACAATTTGTCAAAAATAAGATTTCTGTTGTCCAGGCTTTGGTCCCAATTCAGCAGTATCAGAGGCTCCGAGAACCAGAGATGGAGCTGACTCCTTATTCTCCATCCTAAAATGAAAGATTCCATTTACGATAAAAGAAAATGGGGGAATGAAAGCCCCCCCCCCCCCCCCCCCGTCTCAGTAACTTAGCCTAAGAAACGGCCTTGAGAAAGATAATTGGGAAAGTAACCTTGAGTCAAGGCAGGAGATATCGAACACCCGGTCTTGGGAGGAACAAACCTTGAGTCAGAACAAGATATCTATAATTGGCTACCTGGCCTTGGAGAACAGACAGCTGCACATTCCTGAAAATTAAAGATAGCCCCCAAGTTCACCCTGGCCTTATTTGAATTAACCAATGGGGACCCTGTAACTATGCTTCTCGCTTCTGTAACCGTGCTTCTGCCCCCAGGACTCTATAAGAAGTCCCCCTTCCCCTAGGAAGGCGCGCAAGTCCTCCGAGAGACTTGTCGCCCCAGGTACCTGTGTATTCAAATAAACCCTCTTGCTGTTTGCATCTGATCCGTGGTCTCGGTGTGTTCCTTGGGTTTGGGGTCTCTCCTGAGGAAAGATCCCCTGTGGGGGACTTTCTTTCAATAGAACAGACTGCACTCACTTTCTTATACAAGACCCGGCTTCAGCAAGGATGCGTTTGAATGCATTCTCTGTGCTTCAGAGATTGGTATTTTGTATTGACTAGTCTGGTAGTCTTTCTGCTTTTGCTCATTATATTATACTCCTGTTCACTTCCTGTCCTGTGTTGCATCGAACTATATACTCTGACCAGGAGAGGCAGCTTCTAGGTCTGGATAGTAAGTATGTCTTCCAGCGGACTGGAACTCCTCCTAAAAGATGTGCACAATATCATTTCCTTGGAGAGACCCTGTTTCTTCTCGCCCAATAACACATGTTTATCTACAATAGCACTCACCACTGCCCTACCAGGGTTTTTATTTAGACTGTGTTACCATTTCTTACCCTCCAGGATTAGGATTAGATATGAATGGATTCTTGTTGCTTTGCAGTCTTATTTGAAAATAAAGATTAAAAAGCTGCCTCAAAGCTGCTTACTTTACACACACCCTCAGTTTTGCTCTTTTGGTTCTGGGGATCAAACCTAGGACCTGTGCACACCAACTATGCCCTCTACCACTGGACTACATCCCCACGTCCACATTCTCTATCATTGCCTTTTAAGACAGAACAAAAATGCCCCCCCCACACACAACTGTATGTTTAAAAGCAATTTAAGCACTCAAAACAATTACAAATTTAAGCACTCAGAATTTATACTTTCAAACCCACCACCCACAAATGGACTCACTGAAGTTATTTACATTCTGATATTTTTTAAGTGTACAGTAAAAATATTTGTTCCAAACCTACATCTCATTAAACGCCACATGATACATCCGTAGAATGTGAATGTCCCTTGGAGCTCTCCAGTGAACCCTAACATCTATCCCTGGCTGCTCATGGGCCTCAGGAAGGGTTTCTTGACTGAAGTGAGCATTGCTGAAGCCTGCTGCACTTTGTGGGAGAGCACATTCAAGACAGGACCGCTTTCTCATCATTTTCCATTCCCTTTTTGGCAGTAATATTTTTGCAAGTAGAAGAGAAAACAATAAATACACAAATAAATATTTTAAGAGTTGTCTGGATTTATTATGGTTGCAAGATATTCTTTACAATGTGTGCTTAAATTTTATAAGTGCAGATATTAGGTTTCTTCCATCATTTATCCTGTACCTAACACATCCAGAAAATGGGCCAGGCACACTGACTGTATTTGTTATCTCATTTCCTAGAGGAGCCCTGAGTGGTTGGCACTGTTCATTCCAGCAGTCAGAAAGGTTACATGATTGTAACCAGTGCCACATGGTGAGTGAAACTGGTGGGACCAGAGTAGTCAGCTTGGCTTGAATCCAAAGAATATGATGTCCCCATCTCTCTAGAGAATATGATGTCCCCATCTCTCTACATGAGTGCCTGAGGATGGTGTGTAGACTGTTATCCTCTCCATGCAGAAAGAAGCAGACCCTTGGCAACTGGATGTGCTGATGCCTCCTGTCTCTCTATACATCATCTTTTTAGCTTATAATGTATGGCACTCAGAATATTTTCACTCTTTTACAAGAAGTTATTTTTATCTCTCTCAAGACATTGCTTTATTAACTAAGTATTCCAAAATTTGAATTAAAAAGGTAATAGGACACACACGAGAAAATATTTGTATTAAATGAGAATATCTATATATCAGGTAAAAAGGATTAGGAAACAGTATAACACATCAATGGCTATTTTCCTTAGAGGGAAGTAACTTTGTCATTTTGTTCTCCTTCACAACTTTTTATTTTGCCCAGAAACAAGTTACTTTCACGATGCTGCTGTCAATTCTGGTATAGACAAAGGCGTGTTTCAATGTTGAGTAAAGGTTTCAACATTCTTACTGGCTGTGTTGTGAACCATCAACAAAGGCATTCAAACAAAAATGAAGAACTCTAGTACTGCCCTGCCATTCCCCAGCAAGTCATCCTGGCTAAGCACACTGCAGTAAGTCACTTCAGAAAACCTCGAGGTTAGTACTTGACTCATGTAATACGTTACAGCAATCCTCATGTAATATGTTACAGCATCATGGTTTCTATGGAAGGCCATTTTTATACTGATAGTGGCCAGAGTTACAAGGAAACATGTAGTGATCCATGTCTCTGTGATTACAAACGTTTGCATGGTTTAAACCCAGCTCTGAAGACAATCTGTGATTTTGCAGTTTTACTATTAAGGGAAGGCCAGTTGTCCTGAACCCTGACCCCAGAATCAGGAGATGATGAGAATGAACACAAGCACGGCCCTTCCCAGACAACCCCCACACTCTCCTCAACCATAGCAAGTATACTAGGTATTATTTAGTTGCTTCCATCCCAAAAGATTCCATCCCCAAGGTCAACATGCACTAACCTTCAGGTATCCTTAACCCCTCACTTACAGCAATTCGAATAAACTTTTTGTGCAATTAGACGAAACAGCCGGACTTAAGATGGACCAGGTTTCTCATACTCAACCAGACCCAACAACTAGTCCTACTGCACATTATCTGTGCATGTTAACATTTATGAACTGCCTTTCATTTTAATCACTCCAAATATTATTTTAATCACATTAATACATGGGCAAAGACAGTATTACATGAAAAACAGAAGTAGCTGTTTAGGAGAGTAAGAGCTCTGGGTATCTGTCCTCTAAATCTCTAGATAATACCCACAGTCTTTTTTCAATTACGAAAGCAGGATGCAGGTGGAGGAGAGGAGAGGACACAGGACAGAGGCAAACAGGAGAGGGAAATGTCGGGACACACTTAAAATTCAGTTACATTCAGACAATCACTGGTTATTACATGGATTTTTAAGACACATGTTGACAAGGCTGAGATGTCACTTGTAGCTATCCACCCATGACTCAAACATTGGTAATAACATCTGATAAGGATGATCAAAGCCTGCTGTGAAACACAGGGCAGAATCTGGTTTACTCCTGGTATTTCCTGCAAAGCATCGTAACTATTAGATAGCAATCAGCCATTTTCCACTAGGAATCAACAGGAAAGATACTTCAAAGGGAACAAGGAACCAAACATCAGTTGAAAGTTATTTCTGTGACTTTTAAGCACTGGGAAGGAAAAGCTTTCCTAAGAGACTAGAACTGTCACTTGGGTGACCAGAGTCTGAGAGACTGTAATGAAATCCAAGGACACACGGTCCACTGTTCTGAACCTTTGCATCAGGAGAACTCCCCAGAGACGTAACTATATGGCCTGTCTATTTTGAGACAACAAAAAGGGGAGAAAATGTCACGCTTTCACATCTAACAAAAATGGTGATACTGAGAATGAACAAGCCAATCTATCAGGAAAACAACCCAGAAAAATAGAAAGTGAAAACATGGAAGTCATTCAATGCAATGTAAATTGGAAAGGCAGAGATGACATAGGAGCGCAATACTAAAAACTACAATATCTTTAAAATGTATGAGACGAAAAAATGATAATAGTATGAGAGAACCAGGATGAAAGATGCTAACTTAGATCTTTTATCTCTTGCACTTTAGTAGATGATACAGCCTTTTTAATGCTAGAACCGAAGACAACAGTGTACAAAAGGTATCTAAATATAATGGTTTTCATGCTTGTAGATGTCAAAAACTCACCTTAAAAAACTGTAATAATGATAAGTCCACTGATTTAATCTTGCAACGTTAAGAAACCAGGCAAGGGAACACAACTGAGCTATAGAATCATGAATATAAACCTTTGATATGCAAGTTGTACAAACAAACAGACTTTAGGAAGTGTTCTCAAGGACATAACAAAGTAAAGTAACCAAATGGACTGCTGCTGTTTCTGATTCGTCTTGTTAACACCACTACACTCACTTCACCACACTATTTCATGCATGTCCACAGCCCCAGATTCCATCCTGAGATGAAGGTGCTGCATGTCTGTAACTCTAGCACTTGGAAGGTAGAGGAAGGGGAGATAGAGGTTCAAAGTCATCCTTGGCTATGTAGAGAGTTCGAGGCCAGCCAGGGCTACGTGAGGCTATGATGAGGGAGAGGGGAAAAGGGAGAAAGAGAGAAAGAGAGAGACAGAGAGACAGACAGAGACAGAGACAGGTAGGGAGACAGAGACAGAGAAAACTAACTCATAAAAACATACTATGTGAATACATGTACCTAATAAGTTTTAAATATGATTTATTAAGCAATGAAAAATATCCACATAAATTTTTTTCTGGAAAATATGGAGAAAAACCTTTATTTAAAAAAATCATACTAATTCTCTGAATTAAAGAACTCTTAAAAGCCAGGCTTTGGGTACATGATTCTTGAAAGTTCTACTTTTCAAACTGCCAGTAAGACCTGTAAACTGCTGTGGGATGGTCTGTATGTCAAATGTGTTGCTCTGATTGGTTAAAATAAATAAAGTGCTGATTGGCCAGTAGCCAGGAAGGATAGGTAGGCGGGACAAGGAGGAGGAGAATGCTGGGAAGTGAAGGCTGGGGCAGAGAGACACTGCCAGCCGCTGTCATGACAAGAAAGATGTAAGGTACTGGTAAGCCACGAGCCATGTGGCAACTTATAGATTAATAGAAATGGGTTAATTTAAGATAGAAGAAGCAGATAACAAGAAGCCTGCCATGGTCATACAGTTTATAAGTAATATAATTGTCTGAGTGGTTATTTTATACATGCGTTGTGGGGCCACGGGGGGTTTGGTGGCACCTGGAGAGAAGATCTGCAACTACAGTGAACTCATGAAGGGAAACCTCCCACATATCAGAAAGTTCAGAGTGGGGGCTGAAGATATAGTTCAAGACTGCTGTCTAACATGCATGAGAGCCCGGCTTAGTCCCTAGCATGGCATAAACCCAGCATTACACTCTGGGGGTGGAGGTCTGAGGACAAGAATATCAAAGTCATCCTTAGCTATAGAGTCAGCCTGAGCTACATGAAACCCTATCTAAAAACAAAAAGTTCAGGGGAAACAGTTCTGTTTTAAATAATGTAATAACAGGTAGGCAAGATGGCTCAGCAGTTAAGAGCACTGGTTTGCTCTTGCAGAGGACTTGGGTTCGATTCCCAGCACCCACATGGTTAGGTGGTTCATAACCATTCCTAAATCTCTTCTGATCTCTATGGGCACTGCATGCACATGATGTACCTACATACATGCAAGTAAAGCATTCATACAAATAAAGTAAATAAATGTGAAAAATATACTAATAAAGTAACCTCAAAAATTAACATGTTAATTCTTGCCCAGAAATTGAGATTTTTGTTTGCTTGAAATGATCACATGTATTGCAAGATATCAGTTGTTGGGAACACAAGAATATATTTAAAGCCAAACAACCAAAATCACCCAAAACAACAACAACAAAAATCTAGAGCATTCCAAATATACTCCTATGATTTATTAGTAGGTTTATTTGTTTGGGGATTCAGAACTGGGTCTTACAATGTAGTTCATGCTGGCTTCAAAAACACTGCAGTTCTCTGGTCACCATCTCCTAAGAGCTGGGTTTATAAATGTGTGGTCCTAGGGATTGAACCAAGGTCTTCACGCATACTAGGTGAGCACTCTGCTAACTGAGCTACTTCAAAGAGAACCCAGTCTGCGGACAAGCCTCTCTGAAACTTCCTAATTGGAGTGATATCACTGAGAAAACAGAATTGGAAGCCCATTTAAAGAGGCCAGCTGCTCCCTTAGATCAAAAACAAAACTCCTCTGTGTCACAGAAAATTTCAAATACACGAAAGACTAGCGAGCTCATGTACATGAAACTGAGGAAAACCCTGAGCAAGGCCTGTAGACTAACCCACTCCATCTGCTCGTAATGTCTGGTTTTCAGTAGATTTTCAAAATCAGCGACTTTACAGGCATCAAGGGCATCTCTGCCAGGCGTCAGTCACCCCCAGAAAGCTCATTTGCACATGTGCAAACCAATGGAGCTCTCCTAATCTCCAATCACCTTTCTCAATGCCTCATCCCATAAAGATCCCGAGGCCCTACTTTGGACAGGTGAACTGGACATATGCCCTCCTATCTTTACACACTTGTCTTTTGTAAAATTCATTTTTTTTTTCTGTGATTAACCCACTGTGAGGCAGTCAGGCTTCGGGAGCATTTCCAACAAGCAACTTCAAACGCTCTGTCCTGAAAAGTCTAGAGAATAACCTACCATAGCTGTACTTTTGGTTTTGAAGGAGCCCATTTATTACTTATGCAGGAAGCCAAAAGTAAAAGAATCAATTGTAAGTCGAAGAGAGATAGCCAAACAGCATCAAATTGGATGCTTAAAACATGGAGTGGAGTAGTCCACGGAGAGAGCAAACGAAAGGTCACGCCATCAAAGCAGGGGCTAACAAACACCAGCAGAAATCCACAGCGGAACAGCTAGAGCGCTTGGCTGAGTGGCCTGGATGGAGCAGAGTGTCCCCCCCAATGAGGCTTCCGAGTGAAAGAACAATAACATCATCAGTGTGGGGGTGTCCAACCACCCAGCCGAAACGGACTCAACAGAGTCCTAGGCAGACTTCTCTCCATCCTCTCATGGACAAGCCTCCACCTTTTCTCTCCCACTGCAGGCATTTTTATAGTTTGGGATAAGCACAGTCACCTCAGCTGGAAAGTTTACCTGACAATGTTTTTAAAACCCTTAGCTGCTTGCTGTTTTCCCTTTCCTTCTTACAGAGTTGGGGGCCAGACTGCCTTAGACAGGGAGTCCTGGAGGATATCTGAAATAAACGGGCTGGAGTCCGGGACAAGGACCCGCTTGACAATTCATCAATGTAATGTACACCATTATTCTCTCAGAACTAAACTGGTTTCATCCACATCCCTACACACTACCTTATGTCCTGAATTATTCTGGAGGGAATCCCAGACAAACAATAATCCTATTTTGAAAAAATACCCACTGTATAATTTATTCTATTTAGGAAAAAAAAAAAAAAAGAATTCACTACAGTTTGTGTGGTGGTATTGTGTTCCCCAAAATATTGTGCACAATAATAAACTTATCTGGTGTCAGAGAAAAGAACAGCCACAATATTAAACATAGAGGTTAGGCAGAGGTAGCACACACCTTTAATCCTAGCATTCCAGAGGCAGAGATTTACCTGGATCTCTGTGTGTTCAAGGATACAGCCAAGCCTGGTGACTCATGCCTTTAATCCCAAGAAGTGAGCCTGTAATCCCAGGGAGTGATGGTAGAAATAGAAAGATATATAAGGTGTGAAGACCAGAAACTAGAAGCTTTTAGGCTTTGGAGCAACAGTTCAGCTGAGATTCATTTGGATGAGGACTCAGAGGCTTCCAGTCTGAGAAAACAGGATCAGCTGAGGAACTGGAGAGGTGAGGTAGCTGTGGCTTGTTCTGTTTCTCTGATCTTCCAGCATTCACCCCAATACCTGGCTCTGGTTTGTTTTTATTAATAAGACCTTTAAAGATTCCTGCTACAAGTTTGAGTTGAGACTAAACAAATACACTACAACTGTATTGACAACATATCTTGTCACTCTGAATTGTGCACCATACAATGTATGATCACATCTGTATGAAAGGTTCAGAAGGGGCAAGTGCATAAAGACAAAAGGAGATTAGAGGTTTGCAGATCATAGACAGAGGATGCCAAGTGACTTCATTAAAAGATTAGGTAGTGGTGGTTTTACAACTTCAAGAATATACCAAAACCCATTGAATTGCACCTTTAAAGGGGCAATTTTATGGTGTGTAAATTGTACTTCAGTTTAAAAGGGAGGTCTGGAAAACAACATTAAATTAGTTTTAGGAATACTGACAAACCTACCTAACCCTTTTGTTGAGATGGATGTGCACTGACATACATAATCATAGAGCAAGGCACTCATAAGAATAATTCCAACAGAAACAAAAGCACATTAAAGTCAGTCTCTATTACAATTTTTCCTGTGTAACGTTTCCTTTCAGACAGATGACTATGAGACACATTGGCTCTACACCATACTGCTTTACTCACAAAATAGTCTCTAAATTTTATTTACACTTTTTTTTTTTTTTTATGCATGTGTACATGTTTGCTGTGTGTTGTCACTCCCAGGTCTCAGTGCATGTGTGGAGCTCAGAAGACAACTTGGAGGAGTTGGTTTTCTCTTTCTAGCACAAAGATTCTGGGGTTCAAGCTCAGGTCGTCAGGTATAGCAGTAAGGACTGAGCCACGCTGTTGGCCCACAAAACAATCTTGAAGTGTTTATTTGTATTCATTGTTTTTACCACCATCCCCTGTCTCCATTGGGAAAGCAGCCTCCAAAGCACTCATCCTGCCATGCTGCCATTTCTAATCTTTTATCCTTCCTTTTATCCCCCCATTTAAAGACTATAATCTCTCCCTATTAATTTCCCCATTTAAAAACTATAATTTCACCCTACCGTTATTCTGACAGAACTGTAGATCCCCATGTTGTTGAAAGAGATGAGAGAGAGAGATAAGAGAACAGAGGACCGGCCATCATAAAGTGCTTGCCCTGCAAGCACAGAAATCCAAGTTGAACTACCAGACATAGGAAGTCAGACACGGTGCGGTGGCTTCCAAGTCCAGGGGTCAGGAGGTGGAGACAGGAGGATCCCTGCGGCTTACTGGCCAGGAAGACTAGCCTAATTGGTGAGCTCCAGGTCAGTGAGTGACCCTGTTCCAAAAGACTTGGACAGCGTGCTGTGGGTGATGCCCAAGGTTGTCCTCTGGCTTCCACATGCACGTGTACTGAAATACACTTGCACATACACATCCAAAAAAAATTAGAGGTTCTATCTTTGATTCAGTTCCTCTTAGTGGTAAGAATCTATGAAACTAGAATATATCAACATTGACAGTCCAACCCAATAGGTATGACAAGCAATTCTCTGTCTCTCTCTCTCTCTGTCTCTCTCTCTGTCTGTCTCTCTGTCTGTCTCTCTGTCTGTCAGTCTCTCTTTGTGTCTCTCTATGTCTCTCTCTCTCTTTCTCTCTCTCTCTCTCTCTCTCTCTCTCTCTCTCTCTCTGTGTGTGTGTGTGTGTGTGTGTGTGTGTATGTGTATGTGTAGCTGCACAAAGTTTCACCACCTGTACAGATTTACGTAACCACACTGACAGCTTCACTTCTAGGACCTGGGGATCTCGTGGGTCTTTTAGAGGCAGCCACCACCTTCCTCCTTTTCCCTTCTCCCCTCTCCACACCGCCTTCCTCCTTCTTCCTTCTCCATACCGCCTTCCTCCTTCCTCCTTCTCCACACCAACTTCCTCCTTCTCCTTTCTCCACACCAACTTCCTCCTTCTCCTTTCTCCACACCAACTTCCTCCTTCTCCCCACCGCCTTCCTCCTTCCTCCTTCTCCACACCACCTTCCTCCTTCCTCCTTCTCCACACTGCCTTCCTCCTTCCTCCTTCTCCACACCAACTTCCTCCTTCTCCCCACCACCTTCCTCCTTCTCCACACCGCCTTCCTCCTTCTCCACACCGCCTTCCTCCTTCTCTTCTCCACACCGTCTTCCAACCACTAGTCTGTTCTTCAGCTTTGTGATTTTGTGATTTCAAGGACATTCTATCAACGGATTCATACAGTACAAAGCCTTCTGGGGCTTCGCAGTTTCTCTAGGATGAAAGTCTTAAAATGTAAATGCTGAACCCCATGATAGGCATGTGCTTAAATTTTCTTAGTTTTAATAGGTCTTATAATAAAAATCCAGCACCAAATATGGGGGTAAATGCTGAAAGATCAGAGAGACAAAGGAACAAACCACAGCCACCACCTCTTACCAACTCCTCAGCCTGAAAAACCCTCTAGGTCCTGTCTCCTCAGCCTTATATACCGTTCTCCACCCAGCCATCACTTCCTGGGATGTATGCTTCCCAAGCAAAGGGATAAGATCTCAAGTGCTGTCTGCAGGTCAACTACTGTGGGGCTATAACAGAGGCTACCGAGGGGCCCATGCTGTAGGCCTCCAAATTACACCGTGGACATTGTCTCTTCTTGTCTCCCTGCAATGAACAATGCTACAGTAATGCCTGTGTTTGGCTTGTATCTCTTTACATTCAGGTACCCGATATGTACAAACCGGACTCTAATCATCAGAGTTGCGGGAGAGGAATTATCGGGTGGGAGGGCAAATGTCCTGTCAGATTTAACATATTTGCAGCAAAGTCTACACCAATTCACACTGCTACAACAATCCCCAAGAGTACTTATCTCATACTCCCACCAACAATGAACTAGTAGCCTGAATTTTTAAGGTTTGATGGAAAACAGTATGTTAAAATATCTATTTGGTTTACACCTGCCTGATTCTAGTGAATTTAAATTTCTTCTGATACATTTGCTGCCCCTACCTCTACCATTCATGCTGGATTTGAACTCAGGACTTCATGCATATTATGGCTTGTTTGTTTGTTTTGACTTATTTCAAATTTGTCTTGAGTCTTATGCAGGCATAAATCAAGAAATCCATGGAGTTTGCTTTAGGAGTATTAGAGAATTTATTAGGGTATAAATTGAGGAAATACACTCATGACTACAGAACTGAGTAAATGGCTGAAGTCATCCTCTGTTCTGACCAGGAGCAAATCTACCTAGCAGTCTGCTCATGCCAGGAAGCAGGAACCTGGAAGAAGGGGCTTCTTGATCCCTCTCTCTTTCCTTTTAAGAGGTCATATAGGGGGTCAAGAAGCACTGCCTCCTTTGGGCCTATAGCCCAAGGTCATGGGTGGAGCAAATACCACCACACAGGCATATCCCACTGTGCAACTCTAAGGATGACCTTAGATCCACCCCAAGATGCTGCATTACAGAGCTGTAACTACCCTTCCTCTCTATAAGAGGGGAGTTGGTAATGGCATAATTCAGCTGAAATGAATTAATCCTGGTTAATCTTGGGACTTCAGTTACAAGTCACTGACTTGCTTAATCTTAAACCCCAAATGGCTTTTTCTGAATTGGAAGACAAATTCTAGTGACTAAGAATGCTGTCCCCTGGATCTGAGAGGTCCATGAAAGTCTCATCTGTTAAAAGCTAGCTCTTCAGTCCCAACGTGTATTGGGGAAGGGGGTGGTATTTCTAAGACAGAAGGGTATCATAGGAAGAAGTTGGTCACATGGGGCATGCTCTAGAAGGAAATCACAAGACCATGTCCCTCTCTTCACTTCCCAGCTGCCTCTGCCAGGCATTCTTATCAAGCCATTCAGCTTTTCTCCAAGTCCCCAAACAGAAAATTGGCTGATTATGGACCAAAACTTCTGAAATCAAAGGCCCAGATAACCCATCCCATTTCTCTTTTTAAGCTGACTATCTCAGGTGTTTTGTTACAGTAACGGACACCAACACACTGTTCCTGAAGAGTGCCCAAGTGCCAAGGTCATGACTCCTGTGCAAGAGCCTTGATTTAGCAAGTTTAGCACTTCAGACCTTTTTGAGAAGCCATGTGTCAAGGGAACTGTGGTAGTGCTGGCTTTAAGTTCACATTTAAAAATAATCACATGGAAGCAATGGGAGCTATGTGTGGAGGCGGCCTGGTTTGAATCCACACATTTAAAGGCAGTACATAATCCCCAAATTTAAATGTGTATGAAAATGGAGTTTGGTATTCTTTCTCCACTGTGTACATTGCAGAGCTCTTCAATTTCAGAGTTAAAAACCAAATAATGTGCTTCAGTAGGGCATTTCTATTTTTGAAATCCAAACATGAATCATTCACATGAATGCAAAAAATGTAAAACTATATATATATATATATATATATATATATATATATATATATATTACAAAAAATAGCTTACTATGTCCTTTAAAGAATTTATTCTTTAATGTGGTGGACCATGCATTGAATCCCAGTAATCAGGAGGCAGAGGGAAGTTGATCTTACTGAGTTCCAGACCAGTTAGAGCTATACAGGCACGCATAGCCATATAGCCATACAGAACCATAAACGGAAGTGCGCGCGCACATACACAAGGAAGAGAAGGAGGAGGACTTACTCTCTTAAATAAACTATGACAAAAAAAATTGAAAGCAGGACAATTTTGGATAAGTCAAGTTGGAACCAACTTCCAAGTTATCTAGCATAGGGAAAACATGTCTACCAACTGAGAATCACTTCCTCCTTAAGAATCTGACTTGCATATAACTAAACTACCAAAATAAAATGAAAACAAACAGTAGGATTTGCCAAGGCAACCAAGAAAGTCTCCTGAACTTTACAAGTATGATTAACTCATCACTTGAAACTTAAAAGGACCTCTGTACAGGACTGGTCAATATGCTCCAAAGACTGTATGGACTAAGAACCAAATATTGTTGGATGGGGCTTTCAGAAACTAATTTCATTTCATTCATTGTAATCTTCAAAGGCCAGTTGCTGTTGTTTTTTGTTTTTTTGTTCTTTTTTTCCCACCACACCCTGGAATCTAGCTCTCTCTAACTGACTCTCCCTATTCTACACTACATTTATTTTAAGAGACTGTTCTCAAAAGTTGGTACGAAGGCATGAAAAAGAAACTTAAAATTATGATTATCTCTGAAGAGTACAGGAGAGTGTAGCTGTGTGGGTGTGTTAACTATAGGCTACTCCAAAGTCAACATTCTGGAAAGCATTTAAAGTTCCTGCAAGAAAGTGAAGGAGCTAAATACCCAGCGTTACCAACATTAGAAAAGCTAACTTGTTCTTTTTTCAATCAGAGACATTAATATAACCTACTAACCACGAAAACATTGCCTTCCTCCAAACCTACTCATCCTGCAATGAAAAATTGTAAGTGTTAAAGCACGAAAACACTGAATATTTCTTTCTAACATATTAAAAAAAAAAAAAACCCAAACAACAAAACAATGATTCTGACAGTCAGAATAGAATAGCTTCAGTTGGGTTTAGAAGAACACACTGTAATTCCAATACGCAGAAAGCCAAGGCAGGAGCCTTGTCACACATTCAAGGCCAGCCTAGGCTACATAGCAAAGGTCTATCTCTAAACACCAAACATATAAAACAACAAACCAAATAGAATAGCTCAATTACTTTTAAAATAACAAAAATTAACTTCTAACTAAAAAATTGTTGTTTTTTATAAAAACATTCAAAACACACATATATATATATACACATATACTTTATATATACTTTAGTAAATAAATAAAATAAGCATATTCTCCACTGAGATGATCTAATCTACACTTTCGATACCCAAGTTTATCTCTTATGTAGAATGCAAGAACATCCCCCTTATCTACGTCTCCATTATGTACAAGAATTTAAGAAATGAGTAAAAATAAGCCACTACTTTAAAGTATGAAGTTCCTAGACTCCAGACTTATCTGATGTGGAAAATAGTTACAATGTTTTAGTATTAAAAAAAAAAAATCATTCTTCAGTATGGACAAGGCTCTAGGCTCAGTTTCCAAACCTCTCCTCCCCAATTAAAGGCAAAATAAAGAACAGCACATGCTGCCAATATTAATTCTTGTAAACTTAATATTAAATTGTCTAACAATGTCACTATGTATATGTAAATAAGGAGAAACACGCAAGGAAGATGGCCAGTATGTTAGCAGGGAATGGGCAGCAGGGATCCCACCTACTTAGCCATTCTGTTAGTCATTTTTTTTTTTTTTTAAAAAAACATATTTAATTTTTCTATCTCCTACATTGTGGTTCTGGGGACTGAACTCAGGTCCTGAGGCTTGGTTGGCAAGCGCCTTTATCTGCTGAGTCATCTTTCAATTTTTCAGGTCATCCAATTTTTAATTAAGATGATTTACCTGAAACTAACTCAGAATGTAGTTTACTCCATGGAAAAAAGTACTTAATGACCTGAATTGAAAATTCCAGGCTTTTCTTTTCATCATTGGCAACACTGAAGTTTATCCAGATGTGAATGAACAAATTCGATGGTTACCATATTCACAAGATGCTTTTCTCAGACAACAGAAAGGAGAAAATAAACAATACAAACAAGTGATTACTGGAGGTGACCTGAGCAGGTGTGCAATCTATTATTAAGGGGAAGATAAAGACGTGTCCATAGAACTAGGAAGACATTTCTTCTAAATCCTAAGGGGGGAAAAAAAAACACTCACACCCAAAACACATGAGGCATAGTATTCCTGTAATTTCCATTAACCAGAATACAGTAAAAGCTAAAGCCATTTGCCTTTGCTGAAAGGAAGTAGTGAATATGGCTTCTTTGGAGAGGCTTCATGCGCCCAGCCAGCATTCCACTAGCATCCATTCACGTAGTCATTGTTTCTAATCACATCATAAGAAAGGCCAGTCTGCCTGGAGCGACGATCCCAGTAGGTCTTGCAACCTAATCACAGCCAGCCTCGGACTCACAGAGTCAACAGCTGTCTTAACAGTTGGGTTTCTCCAAAATTAAAATATTCTATTCCTGACAGCGCCTAGCAACTCCACTGCTAGAACAGCTGCTCAACTTGAAGAGTTAAAATCAAGTGTACAACCAGCTCCGTTGTACTCCGAGCTGCAACTGCTAGAAGACCCTTTCAGAACAGCAGTTCCAAAACCCAAGCTCAAGTTGACATTTTCCAACCTGTTTACATTTTCATGCTTGCACTGCCTCTCCCTGTGACCTTCAGCCAACATTTCTGCCCCCATCATCTCTCTTGGAATCTGTCCTTTGTGTCCTTCGGATGCTCAGCCACCGCAGCCACCTGGAGCTCTCCACTGCCCCCGTCTGGCTACTCATATTTTATTCCTCCTCCCGTCATCTCAAAAGCACTTTCAATCTACAGAAACAGTCTAGGACTCTATTAAGTGAGACATAACTTCCGATGACATCTGAGTTTAACTCTTGAGGTAATGTGCTGGACAGTTTTATATCAACTTGACACAGCTAAAATCATCTGAGAGGAGGGAGCCTCAACTGAGAAAACGCCTGCACAAGATCAGGTTGAAGGCAAGCATGGAGGGAATTTTCTCAATTAGTGATTGATTGGGGAGGACCCAGACAATTGTGGATGGTGATATACCTGGGTGGTGGTCCTGGGTTCTATAAGAAAGCAGGCTGGGGGTTGGGGATTTAGCTCAGTGGTAGAGCGCTTGCCTAGCAAGCACAGGGTTCGGTCCTCAGCTCTGGAAAATAAAAATTTAGGAAAAAGAAAAAAAGAAAGAAAGAAAGCAGGCTGAGCAAGTCAGGAGAAGCCAATGAGCATCATCTCTCCATGGCCTCTGCCTCAGCTCCTGCCTCCAGGTTCATCCTGTTTGAGTTCCTGGCCTGCCTTCTTTGATGTTGAATAGTGATATGGAAGTGGAAGCCAAATAACCCCCTTCCTCCAAGTTGTTTTGGTCATGATGTCTAACAACAGCAAAAGTAACCCTAACTAAGAGAAGCTGGTACCAGGAGCAGAGTGTTGTTGTGACAGATCTGACCAGGTTTTGGGGAGGATTGCGGAAGGACTTTGGAACTCTGGGCTGGAAGAGCCATTAGTGTTGAGAGCTCAGTGGGCTGTTCTTTCAGAGCTTTGAAGATAAGAACGTTGAGAACAGTGCAGGCGATGGAGGCCTGGCTTGTGAAGTTTCAGAGGGAAGCAAAGGCTCTTTTGGGCCATTTGTGTGAAGAATCAGAGGTGTCTGGTCAGCTGGAGCTGAAGAATCAGCTGTGATTAACAAGAGACCAGAACCACTAAAGTAAAATCGTTTTGCTGGAACAATTGATGGTGGTTAGCTGGAGCTGAGAAATTAGCAGTGATTAAGAAAAGAACAGCACCATTGAGGTGAAATCTTCTGGGAAGTGTTTTCTGAGAGTCATTAGCACACAGAAACTGTGTTCCAGAGGCAGCCAATATTGTACGTCATGCTGGTATCCCAACTTGGTGGTGTAAGAGTCACTCAATAGTACTGATTTTTGAAGGCATGAAGGGATGAGACCATTGGTGAAGATGCAGCCTCAGTAGCAACTGAAGGCTCAGGATTTGAAGGAGTCATGAAGAGAAATGGAGGCCTGACACCATGAAGAGAACCTAGGAGAGGCTATTGGTGAAAGTGCAGCACATTTGCAGCCTAAGACCCAGCATTTTGGAAATGCCAGTACAACAAGATGACCACCAAAAACAACAGCAGCAGTGGACTGGAACATGCAAGAACTTAGGGGACAGGCTGTGCATGCTGCAGCGGGTAGAACCAGAGAAATGACCCAAGTCCCTTGGAGGAGCCCAGGAGATTTTAAGTGGATCCCAGACATTGGACACTGTGTTATTTACAATGTTAGGAGTTTGGTTTTGCTTTGATCTGATTGTAACTGTACCCTGGTTCTTCCAGTAAGGAGGCACTTAATTTATATTTGATTTTACAGGAGCCCACAGTTGAGAGAATTTAAACTTTAAAGGGGGGTGGAGAAATTTTGGGAGTTTTACAGAGAATTTGGGTTTTAAAAGAGACGTTATTTTTGAGGAGACAACTTTCAATGCGTTTGAATTTGTAAAGACTTGGGACTTGTGAAGTCATTTAAGTTTTTAATGTGAAATCTTGTAGATGAATGAGAAAGGAAAGGCTGTGGCTTAATAGTCATGTGTCTCAAGTTGACAAGGGTAAATTATGCTGGATAGTTTTCTGTCAACTGGACAAAAGCTGAAGTCATCTGAAAGGAGCAAAGTTTAACTGAGAAAATGCCTCCCTAGGATTAGGCTGTAGGCAAGTCTGTAGGGCATTTTCTCAGTGATTGATGGGGAAGGGCCCAGCCAATTGTGGGTGGTGCCACACCTGGGCTGATGGTCCTAGGGTCTATAAGAAAGCAAGCTGAGAAAATCCTGGAGAGAAAGCTAGTAAGCAGCGCCCCTCCATGGCCTCTGCCTCTGCTCCTGCCTCCAGGTTCCTGTCCTGTTTGAGTTCCTGTCCAGACTTCCTTCAGTGATGAATGTTGATCTGGAAGTGTAAGTCCTCCCCAAGCTGCTTGGGTCATGGTATTTTATCACAGCAATAGTAAACCTAACTAAGACGGATGTTTGAGAACCAGCTCAAAATGCTCTGTGGCAAAAACCTTTCATTTTAGATCAAGATACACATCCTTCCAAACCACACTTGTCATCAAATTATCTATCCTTACCAGCAACACAAAATCCTTCCCCAACACACCTTAGGAGGGTGTGTGTGTGTGTGTGTGTGTGTGTGTGTGTGTGTCTAGAAGTGCACACATCAGGCTCCTGTGTGTACTAAGTATGCACTGTCCACTAAGCCGCACACACACTTTATCCAATCTTTCTATTTATCCATCTGACTTCTCACCTCTGCCAACTGACTGGACATAACCAAGCTAAACTGACCCAGATAAAGCTCTTCGAGTCTGCAATAGATCTTGATCCTGACTTTGTAACGTGCCCTCTCCTCTCAAAGGTCTCTGCTCTCTGCAACTCTACTGACTGTAGGTAATTTAAAACCTTAGCTTCCAGGTCTGTCTAAAAATAGATTGACTATAAGACCCAGACTCATCAAACCCGAACAAACACACCAACTCTCAGAACGTGTTTCAAGACCGCAAAATTCTTCCTTCAGTAGCCCTAGCCCTTCCACTGCATCAGGAACAGAGATTCTGCCTATTAATCTCAGAAACAGCCTCTTGCCTGTGCCCCATGTCTCAGCCTGGAGATTATAAATAAGAGGAGCTCACAGACCATTAGACAAGGATGCAGTCCCAGGGTGTGCCGACCCTGACAGAGGCACCCAGAGAGCCTTGGAAATGGGGCTCTGACCCAGGGCTGGGAGTCCTTTAATAACTCATGCCAAACTCTCGTTACAAAGACAGTAGAGCCCAAGTTTGTTAATTAAAGCAGACTTGGAAACAGCCCCGCTGTCACTTTCCTATTATCACAAGGTTGGCACTGAAGACACTAGCCCAAAGTCTCCCAAATTTCTCCTGTAGTCAGCCTGTAGACCGCTGCATTCTTCCAGCTTACAATACTGTTCGGATCAGTTTTCCTTTATGGGGCTAAACATAGAAAAGTTTTCATTTTTAATAAGAGCTCAGATAAATAACCCCAAGTCCCAAAGGGCCTTATTAAAACAGCCTCGTAAAACTTTTACACTTGCATATGAATTTGAAAAAAAAAAAATGTCTACCTAGCAGTTTGGGCTCCTGCTGACTTCTCTAGCCTTGGGGAAGTTATTGTTAAAATTCATATGTCTTGCGATTTCAAATGATTTAAAGCAGTCTATTATGGTAAATCACCATGAAGTACACCCAGAGAAAGCCACTGTTCAAACAAAAACCTCAATTTTAAATACACAAAATACACACGACGCACCCACTGGGAGGTTTAAATAGCATTAAGGTTCTGATACACCAATCACCTAATCACATTCTATCCTCAGAGCCTAGGATACAAAATGTATTTTGTACCAGCTGATTCATTTCCCCTTTCTTTTATCTGGGAGGTCATTTCAACACATTTTGACTCTACCCTGGAGAATTAAATTCTACACAGAAAAGTCACCACCCCCTATTGGAAATTAAATCAGGGAGAATAAAATGAACATAGGTACTAGGTGACATCAGCACTTCCTCACTTCTCTTACTAGATATGGGAAGATCTAGACTGACACTATGTATTTAAAGGTGAGATGATGGATACAAACAGAACAGACTCTTATGTTCAAACAACCAAAGGCTAGAAATAGCTTTTCTTTTTTTCACCTGAGATAGGGTTTCTCTGTATAGTCCTGGCTGCCCTGGAACTAGCTCTGTAGACCAGGCTGGCCTTGAACTCACAGAGATCCACCTGCCTGTCTCTTGAGTGCTGAGATTAAAGGTGTGTGCCACCACACCCGGCTCTAGAGATAGCATTTTAAAACTGTCTCAGCTCGAGCACACTTCATAATATACTTAGTAATTACTAAGTACTAAATGAGTTATTTAAAAAAACAGCTTAAGCCTAGTTAGCGGTGGTGGCACACACCTTTAATCCTAGCACACAGGAGGCAGAGGCAGGCAGATCTCTGAGTTCTGGCCAGCCTGGTCTACAAAGTGAGTTCCAGGACTGCAAGGACTAAACAGAGAAATCCCATCTTAAAAAAACTAAAAATAAATAAATTAATTAAAAAACCCAGCTTATAGATCAACTTCTGATTACTGCTCCATCACACCAGAAGCAGAATTGGAACTAATTGCTACTCTCTAGCTAACAGTGGAAATGTACAAGAACTCAAGGACAGAACCTCAGAGTAGAAGCTGGCATTCTGACCTCTTGGTAGCACTCCCAACATGTGGCTACCTGGTCTTTACCTCTGTGAGGAAATTCTTTATACAGAGAATAGTGTGATCTTCAAACCCTGGGCCCTTTAGAAACTATCCGACATTAACACCCTGCCCTCTACACTATCCATTTTCTCTACACTAACCATTTCCTATTTTCTCCAACACAGAATCCATGAGCTAGGCAATTCTCTCTCCTTGTTGATTTTGTTTTTAATGAATTTATTTATTTTACTGGGGGAACCCACTAGCAGTTTCCCCTCCCTCCTCTCCTCGCAATCCCTCCCTCCAACCACTTTGTTACCAACCCCCAATACACTCCTCCTCCATTTCTATTTTGGAAAGGGCAGGTTTCCCATGAGTATCAACAAAACATGGCATATTAAGTTGCAGTAAGACTAAGCACCACCCTACTTATTAAAGTTGGACAAGGTGACCCAGTATGAGGAATAAGGTCTCAAAAGCCAGTAAGAGTTGGAGACAGCCCCTGCTCCCACTGTTAGGAGTCCCACAAGAGGACCAAGCCACACAACTGTAACATATATGCAGAGTGCCTAGTCAGTCCCATGCAGGCTCCCTGGTTGTTGGTTCAGTCTCTGTGAGTCCCTATGAGCCCAGGTTAGTTGATTCTGTGAGTTTCCTTGTGGTGTCCTTGACCCTTTTGCCTCCTACAATCCTTCCCCCACTTCTGCTACAGATTCCCCGAACTCTGCCTAATGTTTGCTTGTGGGTCTGCATCTGTTCCCATCTGTTATAGGATGATGCCTCCCTAATGACAATTGGGCTAGGCACCAATCTTGTCAAAAGAGATGGCCAGTTCAGGCTACTTATCCTCTATTGCTAGGCATCTTAGCTGGTAGATTCCCTTGCCTTAGTTTTTTACCAGACCCCAAAATGTATCCCCTTTCTAGTAATCTCTTTACTACTCTTCCTCTCTGTCCCCCCGACACATACCTGACTGCTCATGTTCCCATCCCCACCAGCCCTCAGTCCACTAACAAAATCTCTTCTATTTCCCCTTCCTAGGGAGATCTGGGCATACCCCCATGAACTTTCCTTGTTCCCTAGTTTCTCTGAGTCTGTGGACCATAGCATAGTTATCCTTTGCTTTACAGCTAATGTCCACTAATGAGTACACACCCATACCATGCTGGTCTTTCTTGGTCTGGGTTATCTCACTCAGGATGTTTTTTTTTTTCTAGTTCCATCTATTTGCCTTCAATTTTCCTGGTGTTCTTGCTTTTAATAGCTGAGTAATACTCTATTGTATAAATGTACCACATTTTCTTTATCCATTCCTTGGTTGAGGGGCATCTAGGTTATTTGCAGGTTCTAGCTATTACAAACAATGCTGCTATGAACATAGCTGAACATGTGTCCTTGTGGTATGATTGAGCATCCTTTGAGTATATGCCCAAGAGTGGTATAGCTGGGTCTTGTGGTGGATTGATTGCTAGTTATCTGAGAAACCATGACAAAGAAGCAAAAAACATACAATGGAAAAAAGAAAGCATCTTCAACAAATAGTGCTGATCCAACTAGATGATGGCATGTAGAAGAATGCAAATAAATCCATATCTATTGCCTTGCACAATGTAGCAATGTGTAAACACTGAAATATATACTTGTTCTTTTTTTTTCAAATTTTATTTTTTTAATATGGATATTTGTGTTTCAATTTTACATATCAGCCATGGGTTCCCCTGTCCTCCCCCCTCATGTCCCCGCCCCTGCCTTCCCCCCAGTCCCTCCCCCCAATTCCCATCTCCTCCAGGGCAAAGACTCCCCTGGGGATTCAGCTCAACCTGGTAGATTCAGTACAGGCAAGTCCAGTCCCCTCCTTTCAGGCTGAGCAAAGTGTCCCCACATAAGCCCCAGGTTCCAAACAGCCAGCTCATGCATTAAGGACAAGTCTGGGTCCTACTGCCTGGGTGTCTCTCAAACAGTTCAAGCTATTCAATTGTCTCACTTATCCAGAGGGCCTGATCCAGTTGGGGGCTCCACAGCTTTTGGTTTATAATTCATGTGTTTCCATTAGTTTGGCTATTTGTCCCTGTGCTTTTCCAATCTTGGTCGCAACAATTCACACTCTTGCAGACCCTCCTCTTTCGCGCCAATTGGACACCTGGAGCTCCATCTGGGGCCTGGCCGAGGATCACTGCATCCACTTCCATCAGTTATTGGATGAGAGTTCTAGCACAACAGTTAGGATGTTTGGCCATCTGATCAACAGACTAGGTCAGTTAGGGCTTTCTCTAGATCATTGCCAGTGGAGGTATCATTGTAGATTTCTGGGGGCCTCTCTAACATTTTGCTTCTTCCTGTTCTCACGTGGTCTTTATTTATCATGATCTGTTATTCCTTGTTCTCCCTTTCTGTTCTTGATCCAGCTGGGATCTCCTGCTCCCTTAAGCTCTCTTCCTCTCGAACCTTGCCCTTCATTACTCCCACTCTCGTCCAGGTTGTTCATGTAGATCTCATCCATTTCTCTGTCATTGGGCAATCCCCGTGTCTTTCTTAGGGTCCTGTTTTCTAGGTAGCCTCAACTAAACAGAGAATTCTCAATAGAGGATGCTCAAATGGCTGAAAGACATTTAAAGAATTGCTCAACATCCCTAATTATCCGGGGAATGCAAATCAAAACGACTCAGAGATACCACCTTACACCTGTCAGAATGGCTAAGATCAAAAACACTGAAGACAGTTTATGCTGGAGAGGATGTGGAGCAAGGGGAACTCTCCTCCACTGCCGGTGGGAGTGCAAGCTTGTATCGCCACTTTGGGGATCAATATGGCGCTTCCTGAGAAAATTGGGAATCCATCTCCCCCAAGACCCAGCTGTAGCACTCTTGGGCATACACCCAAGGAATGCTCAATCATACCTCAAGGGCATTTGCTCAGCTAAGTTCATATCAGCATTGTTTGTAATATACAGAACCTGGAAACAACCTAGATGCCCTTCAACTGAAGAATGGATAAAGAAAATGTGGTACATATACACAATGGAGTACTACTCAGCAGAGAAAAACAATGACATCATGAGGTTTGCAGGCAAATGGATGGATCTGGAAAAAAATCATCCTGAGTGAGGTAACCCAGACTCACTCAGAAAGACAAACATGGTATGTACTCACTCATAGGAGGATACTAGATGTAAAACAAAGATGACTAGACTGCTACTCTTTTTTTTTTTTTAAAGAGAAACATTTCAATGTGTCATATCCATAGTACAATTGTGATGGCTATTGGTTGTTAACTTGATACATGTGGAAAGAGGGACCCTCAGTTGAGGAGCTGCCAACGTCAGACTGCCCTATGGGTACGTTTGTGGAACATTTTCTTCATTGCTTATTGATGGAGAAGGGACTACCATACTCTGGTAGTTTGAAAGAAAATGGCCTCCAAAGGGCCACTATTAGGCAGTGTGGCCTTGTTGGAGGAAGTATGTCACTGGGGGTGGACCTTGAGGTCTCCTATGCTCAAGCTATGCCCAGTGTCACAGTTCACTTCCTGTTGCCTGTGGGCCAAGATGTAGAACTCTTAGCTCTTTCCCCAGCACCATGTTTCCTGCCATGATGATAATGGACTAACTCTCTGAAACTATAACCAGTCCCTAATTAAATGTTTTTCTTTATAAAAGTTGTTGTAACCATGGTGTCTCTTCACAGCAATTGAAACCCTAACTAAGACACCTATTATAGGCAGAGCCACTCCTTGGCAGGTGGGCCTGGGCTATTTAGGGAAGCTAGCTGATCAGAAGCAGAGAACAAGACAGTTAGCAGCATTCCTCCATGGTTTTTGATTCAAGTTCCTGACTTGAATTCTTGAATTCTTTCTCTCGATGATAGACTACAAGCTGTAAGATGAAACCCTTTCTTCATTAAGTTGAGTTTAGTGCTGATATTTATAAAAGCAATGGAAACCAAACTAGAACAATTACTATACCTAAAAGCTAACAATAATTATTCAGTCTAACAAAATTATTTTGTCTCATCAAACATATACATGCTCTCAACTATTTTAACTTTAGTTCAATTAAATTGAGTATATAATAAAGTTTACCTATTACAACAGTTGGTAAATTCATGTTTATGTTTATTTCACTCTGTAGGTTCTCTCTCTCTTTTTCCTTCCCATGCTAAAATAAGTTTGGGAACAGGGAGATGGCTGAAAAGGTAAAGATGTTTGCCCCCAAGACTAATGACATGAGTTCCATCCCTAAGACCCACATGATAGAACAAGAGAATTAAGTCCTCCTACACACTGTCTGTGACCTCCAAATGCACACTATGCTACACAAGCACCTCTTCCCAAATAAATAATAAATGAATGCAATTTTAAAATTAATTTTAAAAGTTTTGTTTTTACAGTAATTTCCCAGTATAGATTTCACCAACAGTAGTGTTATGACATGCATGAAGGTTTTTTAAAAAAAATTAAACTCAATTCCCAGTCAAACTAGTAATTAAGAAAATATTCCTTATGGAAGCAAAATATCAAATTGGCAACATTGTGACCATATGTGAAGAATGAAAAATCTTTGCAATGTTACAAAGATATTTGGAACTATAACATAAAACTGCAGATATATTGAGTGACTGGGTTATGCACATTCAAAAGAGATATGAACAGGCATGCTTCCTAATGTGGTATGCGTAATGCAGATTGAAACAAGATAAGTGTGCACTGGAAGGATGATAACCAAGCTGTGGTCCATCCTGACCCAGAAAGAATTTATAGTAATTCAAGTAATGGATCCATGTATCAGCATCGACAATGCTTTAAGATATAACGTTAAGTGAGAAAAAATAAAATTTAAAAAGTAGCATGATACAATTTACACCACATTTAAAAACACAAACATTAAAAGTGTATAATTTTAAGATCTATGTTTAGTGAAATTTTAAGTGTTCTAATTTAGGAAAAGTCCACACAGCTGTCAACAGTGTATCTTCTTACTTATAAAAATATGCCTGGTAACAAAAAATACCAGATTCCAGGTGCCTTTCTTTTTCTGGGGAACAGAAGGTAGTGAATTCACAGTAAACCCAACTGTGATGATTCTTCACTTTAAAATTTATACCAATCTACAAATAAGGAAACAGCGCAGACTTTACCAAAAGGTGGGAAGTAAGAAAATAGATGTTGGTTGCATCATTTTCCAATACTCTTGTGAATTCAAAACAGTACAACAAAAGTCAACTGATGACATCATAAACGTTGAATTCTTAGGAAATTAGCCAAAACCCCCAAAGACCAAAGCCTCTCAGCAAAGTATAAAATGGGAGAAAACAAACCTTCTTTCACTAACACCACAGCTTTAGAGACAGAACTCTCTGTGGCTGCTGTTGTTTCATTGTTGCTGTTTGTTTATTCCTTTTTGTTTCTTGTTTTTTTGAGACAGGGTCTCACTATGTAGCCCTGGCTGTCCTGGAACTCACTCTGTAGACAAGGCGGGTCTTGAACACACAGAGACCTGTCTACCTCTGACTCCCAGAAGTGCTGGGATTAAAAGCATGTGCTACTATGCCTGGCTGAGACAGAACTCTTGAATAAGGAGCTTTGAATAGAGAGGCAAGATTGTCATTGCTCTTGCATGCTGAGGACATTAGCAAGAGCTCATGTGAGCTCTTTCTAGGACCTTGGGTCTGAGGCAGAGCACAGGATGCCCAGTCAATAGAAACAGCTGCAAATTGCTCTATAAAACACTGACAGGACTTTCCTCCCTAGCCTATTGCTAAATGTTATTAAAGCTTGAGAATATCTTAGTTATTAAAATATAAACCTTTTGTGCATGAGAACTCAAAATACAGGGTCCTACTGCCTATTACCTGATTTACTAGAAAACAAAAGTGCATCAGACCTGAAGAACCAGAATTAAGCTCAACACTAAGTGACTTCCACTTTCACCGGCAAGGGTCAACCAGTAACTCTTAGAAATAGGGGGTTCCTATATTATACAAAAATGGAACTAGAAAGAAAAACAGTCTAGAATCCAGCCCTCAAAAGTCTTATTTCAAAACAATGTAGGCATCGTTTATAGATGAAGTTTCCAAGATTCATCAGGCAGAAAGGAAAAATATCAAGTCCAGATGAACAAGAATTGTTTTGTTGCAACAAATACCAGCAGCCCTCTCCTACTTACACCCTGTATGGCTGAAGAACCACAGTTGGCAGTTCAAGGCTCCAGGGTATTCACCTCTGGTCCACCATCATTAACCCCTGCCCTCAGCTGCACAGATCTCATCTCTCCAGAAGGCTATCTGGGTAGCCAATTCCTTAGATCAGGACGATTAGCCCTAGGGGGTGTAGAGAATGAATGTTCATGTACTATTGAGCTGAAAGACAGCTACATGGCAGGAAGCACAATTCACCTATCAGCTAGAAAGGTAAATTTAGCTACTGGTGTTACGCCACAAGTATGTCTGCCTCGCCTCAATATTTCAAAGTAAAGATTGGCAAACTTCTTCATAAAGAGTCAGGCTGAATATTTCACTCTTTGTGGGATATATGTCACAAATACTCAAGCCTACTCAGTTTGCTATGTTGGAGAGCAAAGTAGCCAAATGGTATGTAGGAAGACAAGGCCCAGGAGGCTGAGAGATAAACCAACCTGGAGTCTGCCTGAGGGCCTAGCAACAGGTGCTGTCGGAGGTCCTGATTGTGTCTAGCCAATGAGGGGTGACCACACAATGTCACCAGATCTGGACACAGCCTGGGTGCTGGGAGGAAGGTATATAAGGTTCTCCCCATTGCTGAATAAACAAGTCTGCTGTTGGCCTTTTACCTGATTCCTGGTGTCTGTACCATTGATGCTGCACCTTCTCACCCCTTCCCCCAGGGAGCCAGCAACAATGATATATGTGTAGATGGGCATGCCCATGCTTCAGTAATACTACAAGGTACAAGGAGCTCCTGGATTTGTTCAGCTACCTATAGTTTGCCTATCCTGATCAAAACCAACCAAGCACACATTGTCCTGCATGTCTATGTAAGGTCTTTTTTTTTTTTTTTTTTTTTTTTTTTTAAACAAAGCCTAAGTTGATTCCACTCTTCAATACATGTGTGTCAGTTACTTAGAAGAGCTATCTCCAATGAATTCTAATTTACTATGTCTTCTGGATAAAATACATACTGTGGAATCTGCAGTCCTTTGAATTTTAAGAGATTCTTTTCAAAACTAGTAGCGCTATGAATAGTTGTCAAAAAAATACACATATGCACCATTTTCTATTCAATTTTAAAAGGTTCACTGCTACCCTGAAATTTGCTAAAGATGAGGGCAATATGTCAAAGGACTCCAAGTCTCTGCCACATCTTTTGAATTCATTAACTATTACTGTATTGCAAGTACCCTGCAGCTGGCTTACCACCGCAAACAGCCGACAGTTGCTGTGGGGCAGGAATCTGGAAACTTAGCTGGGTGAGCCTGCTTTTAAATCTCTCCTTAGATTACAGTCAAGATGTTTTCAGAGGCTAAATGCATCTAGAAGCTCTCCGTGGCTAATAGGTCTACTTCCAAGATGGTGAATTCCCCTAGCCATCATCGGAAACCTCTGCTCCTCACAGGGCCCCTTGTGGCATGATTGTCTTCATGCTGTCTGGTGGATACCTATAGAGTAATATACAATCAAGGGACCCACTGTGACACTATATACGACTATTCTCAGAAGTCACTGCACATGGCTTTGTTCTGTGAGAAGTCTCAAGGTCCTCTCACACTCAAGAGCCAAAGGAATTAAGTTCCATCTCTTCAAAGAAGCAATGTTAGAGAACATGTGAACGTATTTTAAAACCATCCTCCTCTCCCCCAGGAATTGAAGGATGACAAGAAGATAGGATTATGATTTTTAAATTTTTTAAACAATATTAATTTATTTGTAATTTGTGATATCTATCTATCTATCTGTGCTCATATGGCCACGGTCCATGTGTGGCAGTCAAAGGACAACTTGTGGGACTTCATTCTTTCTATCGAGTGGCAAGCTTGGTGGCAGGCATCTTTACCATCTGAGCCATCAGGCTGGCCCCAGGGATTACTTCTAATCTGCTTGGAGTATCCCTATTGATCCCAGCACCAATACTTACTTCATAAGTAGCTAGCACTGACACATTAATAAACAAATTGGAGTAAAAAAATAAAGTGGTGCTTCATAACAATTTTGTAAATCTGACAGCAAACAATTTTTGGAAGCATCTACATAGAATCTTCAGCTAGTTAACTTCTACAAATTAATTCAACTATAAAATGAAGAATGGATAACGAGTCCTGAGCCATGCTTCTCCACTTTAAGAGCCTCCTCCCACAAATTTTGGCTAAGAAGACCTTATATAAAGGATGGAAAAAGGATAAATTTTACTGAAAGAGGGATTGACTAATTTTTGAAAATTAAAAAAGAACAAAATAAGGATAATGAACCTGAACCAGTTAAAATCTGCTTTCCAAAAATGAACTGGAAAAAACTCTGTTCTCCCCAGAGCATTTCCTAAATTCCCAAGTTTTAGGGTTTTCCCTTAAGGTTTTTCATTCTGGATCTGCATATATATAAACCTGCCATGCATTGAGCCTCAGGAGGCAGAGCTGTCAGGAACAATCAACAGAGCTGCAGAGAGTAAAAGGTACAAGTCACATTAGCACCGACCAGTATCACAGACAGAAGTACATAAAACATCAATGGAAAAGGAAGATCTACATGCAAAGGAACAGCTGTAAGTCAACTTAGTATTTTCCTTTGTTTCAACTGCCCCATGTATAAACATGCAGAGAATTTACAATATCTTCCACAGTACCCACCTTTATATATAAAGGGTATATAAAGGTATGACTCCCAGGTAAAGAGATGGGAGCGTAAGTCAGTCAATTCTTGGAAAGACTTATTTTAGGGACAAAGAAAAAAAGAGAAAATAAGGAAACTGAATTTTCTAATTGAACTATGAGCTAGAGGCAGAGGAGAGGTGTGGGATGGATAATTCCCACTTCATCCTTGGCTTTCCTCTAGGACGTGGTGCTATGGTGAATACCAATGACTGTGTGTGTGCACTTGGAAAGTGGACCTAACAGCTGCAATTTCACATGGATAGTCTCTTTCCTATTTACAACCCAGCACGCTGGTCAGAGTTCAACACAAGAAGCTGAATAGTGATGCTGCCTCATACTCAGTGTTATAAACCACTCCAGAGATTGTTTCTGCCTGTATCCCTTAACAAGCACTGTCTCTGTAATTGGGTTCTTTTTGCATAAAGCCAACACGTAAATGATGGTTTATGTAACTCTATACAGATCAGCCCCTTTGCCAGACTTCATGATCTATGAGAGCAGCACTTGAATACATGTATTCACCTGGGCATACCTAACAGACCATGAATTAGTTAAATGCATAAATAAACAAATGAACCCAGAACCCTGGCTCTGTGTCTAGTAGGATAGGATGTGTGTATGTATGTTAAAAATAATTCCATGATCACACAGGATTCATAAGTTCTACATACTACACATCCCTCACACCAATTCACATTGAATTTCAGAATATCAAGACAACTGAAGCAGTATACATATCTATATACAAGTCAACGAAGGCACAATTTATTGCACAGCAAAATCATAATATAAATCAATGACTGCACATTAAACAACATTTTACAGAGACAATCTTACCTAGTATTATTTGGCTATAACATCTTCTTCTTTTCTCACACACACACAGAATTATTAACATCATTTGAAATGCATTTTGGGAAATGTATCCTGAAATTCCTCCACCATTCTACCTTTGCAAAGCTGCCCACCCTTTAACTTCCCGTTCCAAGAGTCTCTCACCCCACAGGTCTCTCATCAAGCGCTGCCATCTCTGTCAAGTTTTTCTTAATTCAAATGAACAAGAAAGCACCTTGCTTGTCTAGCATGGTATGCAATACGTATCTGTTTCCAAGATAAGATAATAGGCTCCAGAAATAGTGCCGTCTTATTTGTATTTTTATCTTCCAACCTCTAACCAGAAAACTGCACACATAGGGACTCCAGGTGAATTTTCCATTGAACTGAATCTGAGGCTAAGCACTGCTTCATTAACTATTCACTTCAAGAGAAAATGAAGAACTTCGGATAAAACTCTTTAAAATGCCCATAACTATCCCACACTGGAATTAACTGTTAATTACTTAAAGTAAATTTGACACCAAAGGGAATTAAAGCCTGGCATGGAGGTTGTCACTTGGTTCGATGATAGATAGATAGTTGTTACACATACTGAAAACCAGGGACCACATTTCAGGCTATCTCCATAACACTCCCCAGACTGCAAAATACAATGGTCTTCTGTAATTTCTCAGTGTCCCAGATGCTTCAGGTCAGCTCAACATCAAATGCCCTAACCATCACCTCCAACTACCAGTGGGAGAATCATTCCTACGACAGCCTTACAGGCCGAAGTACCACTGTCTTCATACAGACAGCATTCTTAAAATTAAGAACCCTATGTCTGCGTCAACAGTATGAAGCCCTGTGGCAATCTTTCCCACTCAGGACAGCAATGTTCTGGTTTCATTGTGCTTCTTTAGAACATACCTACTGAGTTATAGGTAAAATAAATGTATAATTTAAATATATTTATAACCACCTGAAGAGCAGTTTGGTTAAGAATTCTGCTAAGGACAGGACATTTCTAATCAAGCTTTCCCCTGACCCCACCACTAAAATGCTTTATGTTATTGCAGTAGTTTTTAAATCATTTTATCAAAGACATTAAAAGTACCTGGTAAATTAAGACAAGGATTAAAAAAGTATACAGAGACTAAGAAATGGTTGGAGAGGGATGAGGTAGGTGCATAAGTAGTTATTAAAACTTGGGTCCAAAGAAGCCCAGGGAAAGCAAATCAAGAAAAAGAAAAGGAAATTCAACAACATTGGGAAAAAGACAAGCATCTGCAAAGAAGGCCAGCGGGTGAGGCAAGAGGGGAAAAGAAGAAAGATGTCAAGGTGGTTTCAGCTGTCCAGAGGACCACGGCTTTAACAGACCTCAGCCCAAGAAACTAAGACAGGTTTGTGGGTAGCCAATTTGGACTGCTGTGTGCAACTATCAGGTAACAGAAGGAAGGAAGGAGACGCTGAAATGAGGCTCAAAACCAATAGCCCAGGCAAGGTTTCGTTAGGCAGTTAAAAGGAGTAGGTGAGCAGGCACGCTGATGATACCAGTCCGTAGAGAGCGATAGCAGCTGTGAATATACATTCATTTCTGTGGTGGTGTTGTGTCCCCCAAAATACTGTGCACCCTCATAAACTTATCTGGGGTCAGAGAACAGAACAGGCACTAGATACAGAGGCCAGAAAATAGTGGCACACGCATCTTATATCCTTGTATTCCGAAGGCAGAGATCCATCTGAATCTCTGTGAGTTCAAAGCCACAATGGAAACAGCCAGGCATGGTGACACATGCTTTTAATTCCAGGAAGTGATGGCAGGAAGCAGAAAGGGATATAAGGCATGAGGACCAGGAACGAGAGCCTGGTTAAGCTTTTAGGCTTTTGAGCAGCAGTTCAGCTGAGATCCATTTGGATGAGGACTCAGAGGCTTCCAGTTTGAGGAAACAAGACCAGCTGAGGAATTGGCGAGGTGAGGAAGCTATGGCTTATTCTGCTTCTCTGATCTTCCAGCATTCACCCCAATACCTGGCTTCAGGTTTAATTTTATTAATAAGACTTTTAAGATTCGTGCTACACATTTCCACCACTATTCTGCTTCCCAGTCGGTGATTTCAGGACAGTCTGTAAATATTAACAAAGGACAGATATGGGGCTGGGCATAGTGGCATGGTGGCACGGTGGCACTCACCTAGCCTGTTACTTGGGAGACTGAGGCAGGAGAATCAGGAGTTTGAAGGCAGCCTGAGCTACAGAGCAAGATCCTATCTCAAAATAAAAAAGAAAAACAAAACCAAAAATAAAGGATATGTGGCTGGCAGAATCAAGGATTTTCAATAGACCTGTTCTTAATTATTAAGTCTACCATAGCTCAGCTGAGCCTCAGTGGGCAGTAACATTCAAATCTATATAGCACTTTCTCCCCTGAGATGTTATCAAGATTCAATAATATAATCTATTAAAAAGCTCAGCACAAATCTTATGCATACTAAAAGCTTGATCTATGAAAATTACTATTAGGCAATTATAAAAACACAATATTTATCCTTAAAGGGCTTATGCAAGAAGAGGGTCGGGGGTGCTGGAGAGATGGCTCAGTGGTTGAGCACATACCATTCTTGTCCAGGAACCAAATTCAGGTCTTAGCACTCATGCTGGACATTGCACAGCTATCTGTAACTTCAGTTCCAGGGAATGTGATGCCCTCTTCTGGCCTCTGTAGGCACCTACACTCACATGCACACACCCATACACAGACACTCACATATGTAATTAAAATTAAATCTTAAAAAATTAAATACAAAAGTATAAGTAGGAACCTACCTGTCCATAGAAAACTTAACTTGAACTCAAAGACACTTCTATTTCGAAAATTCCACTATGTCTGAGTAACTTTTCAAAGGTAACTTGACAGTCTAGCATATAATAAACTGTCAGCTGTGCTTCCCAATTGCCCTGTGGCCTTATTGATCTAGAAACAATTGCTGTGATAAAATTAGCAAGGTTAAGTCACTCTGCCAGCAAAGGTATCATTATTTTATGTGGCTAAAAGGAGAAAAATTATGGAAATAGCAGATGCCAAAGAAATAAGAGTTTAAAAAAAGAACACTCCGCATGATCTAAAATAACTTCCTATGCATTTATTTTCATATAATTGCCAAAGGTATAAGAAAGAGTTTATTAGACATGGACCACTATAAATATTTTTATGTCTGCTAATGAAGACCTTACCCATGTAAGAACACTCACAGCCCAAAGCAGCAAGTTCCAAATGAATCCCTTCTAGAAATATCACAAAATTATTACAGATGCTGTTTGGAAAAGAAAATAAGAGTCACATGAGTAATTACAGACTCTTAGCAAATCCCACATGACCTCCACAGAGTATCTCAGAATTGCAGTACTCCATACTGATTGGAGGAGACAGAGTCTATGAAAGACATTGGAGAAAACATCCATACAAGACCTCAAATGCTAATTCAATGAGATGAAGACTTGAGGTGGGCAAAGGGGAAAGTATTGCATTGCCTTTCTCCGTGGGGGACTAAGACTGGCTGCAGACATAGCCTGTATGAGAGTTCTGACAGGCTTGAGAGATACAAATAAATTCCATGCAGAGCATGATAAAGTACAAAAATTGTCATCATGAAGCTGACTATTTCATATCATCAATATAGAACAACTGTAAGCATATGTACTCAGGGCCAGCCAGAGAGTACAGTGGGTTAAGGTACTTGCTGTCAAGTCTTACTGTCTTGAGTTTGATCCCCAAGACCCACATGGTAGAGAAGAGAATCAACTCCCTCAAATCATTCTCCAACCTCCATAGATCATGACATGTGCACATCTATACATACACACTAAATGTTATATATATGTATGTATATGTATATATGTGTGTGTATACACACACACACACACACACACACACACGTATATACACACATATATATGGTTTTAAGAGTGGCAAATAAGTGATATGGCTGATGCAACTGTGGAGAAAGAGCAGGTGGGAAGGAAACCATACAGGTAGAATAGACAGGATGTACAACTCATTAGACAGAGCAAAGTGGGAAACAACTAAAGGCTAGCTTGAAGTTTTCAGCCCATGTAATAAAGAAAATTCAAGACACCATTGATAGAGATACAAAGAAAAAGAAACATATCTCACTGGGAGTGTTAATGAGTTTCCTCTACCTTGGGCACATAGAATCTGAGAAGTCAGTGGGATTTGCAGCAGAGACAACAAGATGGGAATACAAGCAAAGATCTTAGTCAAAGGAAGGGCTGCATTGTGAACCATAATGGTGTTACTCAGCAGGAGTGTGTGTGTGCGCACACGTGTGTGTGCATGTGCACACGCAGGCGCAAATGTGTGCATGTAGGTACACATGCATGTGCATGTGTCATGTGTGGAGGGCAGAGACTGACATTGGATGGAGTCTTTTCTCTATCTCTCTCCACCCTTTGGTTTTTCGACATAGGGTCTCTAAAGAAACGAGGCTCACTGACTTGGCTTATGCTAGTTGGCCAATGAGCTTCTAATGCCAATCCTCCAGACTTGGGGTTATAGGCACGCACCACTGTGTTGTGGATATCGCTCTGTGTAAAAGTTTGATTGGCCAGTGGCCAGGCAGGAAGTATAGGTGGGACAAGAGAGAAGAGAATTCTGGGAAGTAGAAGGCTGGGGGAGATACCGCCAGCTGCCGCCATGAGAAGCAACGTGTAAAGATACTGGTAAGCCACTAATAGAAATGGGTTAATTTAAGATAGAAGAAGCAGATAACAAGAAGCCTGCCACAGCCATACAGTTTGTAAGCAATATAAGTCTCTGTGTGCTTTCTTAGTTGGGTCTGAGCGTCTATGGGCCTGGTGGGTGAGAGAGATTTGTCCTGACTCTGGGCCAGGTAGGAAAACTCTAACTACAAATGGCGCCCAACGTGTTGGCAAGAGTTTCCACCTAAAACCTGAAAAAAAGATTCTAAAACAGAGCTAAAAACAGCTTGCTAATTGTCTCTCTCAAGTTAGCAACAGCCTGCCTGTTTGAGCTACTATGGCGGGTTCCTGGCGTGTGCGTCTGACCTGCAGTGCGGCGGGAATGAGGAGTCTACAAGCGGCACTTTACTCTGCTGTGTGTTAGATTTAGCCTTTGCTAGTTAAAAAAAAAAAAAGTTTCTGGGCTATACACTGCTTTGATAGAGCTGCTTCTGATAGTTGATGGTACACATGGCTCCAGACCCAGAGCTGGCAGTAAACTGTACCACCGCCATGTTGGGAATCTGAGGTAGGCGGAGCCAGCAGCCACTGCAGTGTTTCAGTCTTACAAAGATGGATATTACACAGAGAATCTGGTTTGTGTTGTCTCTGGGATTTTTAACTGCAGAAAAAGATTTGATTGTAAAAGCTGTTGAGTTAAACAAATATGTAAATTTTAAAGGTACCTTGACTTCAAAATTTAGATATAAGGATATGTTGCTTTGAAAAAGAGTCTCTGCTTTTGTTTCCACAGAAAGCCAGAGGCTGTGGATTTGTTCCAGATTAAGATACATCAGGTTTGATCAGCCAAGACCACCTGAAAGGTCTCCGATGACACAGTGGCCCAGATGATCCGACATCCAGAATGGTTTCAAGGCAACTGGCTCAGAGTTCACCCTAATGGACTACTCCATAATCCTAAAATTTTCTTTGTGTTCCCCTAAGATACAGTGCCCCTCTCCAGCAGGAAGTAGTAAGAAAAACTACACCCACATTCCCAAAATTATCAAGCTGGTTTGGAGATGGAATTGGCTCACTCCTTCTCTAAACCCTACTGCTAAAAGAAAAGGTTAAGAGATTCTTGTGTCCCAAATCAGAAGAGCCCTCTGGTGTGGGACAGAGAAAAACCAATATTTTTATTTAAATTGGGTTGATTATAAATGCAATCTCTTTCTAAAGAAGAAAAGGGGATAGGATATAGATATAATAGGATAAAAGGATAGATTAAGGAACTTACTTCTAAACAGCAACAATTTGTTTAAAATGTTTTACATTGGTATAGACTTTAGTCTATTGATACAAACTTAAAGTTAATTTTGTTATACTGTGTGCATATTTCTAATCCTGTTTAAGGTATTATGTTTGTATAGCTCATTTTAAATTGAAATGGATAATTAAAAATAGATTAATGATAAGTCATCTATGATAATCATACTTGTAGCCATGTTAGTTAAGTCTTCTAGATATACATAGAGATATTTCAGATAGATAGGTAATCTTCAAATACTTCAAAGACCTACAGAATATGGCATTTAAAATACTTTTAAATTTTTGACTTTCTGGACAATGAGACATGTCTGCTCCTGGCAGCACCGATTTACTTCAGAGAGGAGGATGGGCATTAAAGACACTTCATATCTTATCTTCACCTTGACAAAAATAGCCATTTGGGCAAGAAACTGTTCTTGCCTAGACTGCTTGATCGACTGGACATGCAGGACCCATAGAAAGGTGACCATTGAACTTTGCTTGACAAAATGGTCCTTCAGGTTCCTGCTTCACAGAGGAAACTGCCAGACATTCCACAGGACACTGAGAGAAGTGACCAAGAGACTCTAGCCCTATGGGCTGAAGACAAATGCCCCAACTTTACAAAGGAACATTAGGTGACTGTCCAGGCTGCCAGCTGTCTCTGTCTACTCTGGCAAGACTCCCGAAAAATGCTTGCACCCTTCTCCCGGTTCTCAGGTAATATTATTTCTTTCTGAGGTCTTTGATGTGGTTGAAGGCTAGATAGTTATAATTTCCTCAGTTATGATAAAAGATAAGTTAGATCTAAAAAACTTAGACTCACAAATATAAGATAGATAGGATATCTTCTTTAATATTGTAACTGTTATTCTTGCTTGATAATTGTTTTGTTATATGTAATTGTACTATGTAAAAGTTAAAACCTTCCTTAAAAAAAAAAAAAGAAAAGGGGAAGTGCTGTGGATATCGCTCTGTGTAAATAAAGTTTGATTGGCCAGTGGCCAGGCAGGAAGTATAGGCGGGACAAGAGAGAAGAGAATTCTGGGAAGTAGAAGGCTGGGGGAGACACCGCCAGCTGCCACCATAAAAAGCAACATGTAAAGACACTGGTAAGCCACAAGCCATGTGACAAAGTATAAACTAACAAAAATGGGTTAATTTAAGATAGAAGAAACAGATAACAAAAAGCCTGCCACAGCCATACAGTTTCTAAACAATGTAGGTTTCTATGTGCTTTCTTGGTTGGGTCTGAGCGACTGTGGGACTGGCAGGTAAGAGAGATTTGTCCTGACTGGGCCAGGCAAAAAAACTCTAACTACAAATGGCTACACCACTGCACCCTACTTTTTATCTGGGTGGCTCCTGGGGAATCTGAACTCATGTCTTCATGCTTTCACAGCTACTACACCATCTCCCCAGTCCAGGAATTAAGTTTCTATCACGAGAACAGAAGTTAGCAAAGACACCAGGTAGAGCATTGCTAGGCTTTAGGGAAAAGTGGAGATGGCATGAAAAAAGAAAGACTTGAAAAGAAGAAAGGGAAGGGGTCAGAATGCAGAGACAAGCACTTCCTGGAAGAAACGTGAACAGGACTGAATATTAAGGACTAAGAACGATGATTTTGCTTACTCCGTGTCCACTGGTCTCTGCATCAGGCCATCAGTAAATGGCAAGGATGAAAAATAAGCAGACTTGCTACAAAGATCTTCAATAGGACAGAGGGCAGAAGCTTTTGACTACAATTCTAATTACAACAAGATAGAATTTAAAATTGTGTGTCAAAAAAATGTCAAAGTTTAAAAGTGAATTATAGTGTATAAAGAGTTAACATTCAGAACCAGGTAAAGGGTTAATAACCACAACCTATAATACTTTCTCTTTCACACCCACAGACACCAGCATAAGTGAGCAAAGGAATATAAACAGGATGTTCACAGGAGAGACTCAAAGGTATAATAAACATAAATGAAGATGCTCAGAAAGAATCATCTTACAAAATGCAATTCTACCAGAGTGGCTATAATTAGCAAGCTTGCTAATATGACTCACTGGAACAGGTGAGGAGATAAAAGTGTGAAGGGCATCAGCCCCTGGAAGAACAGTATAACTTATCACTATTTTCAATCACCCACCAATAGGACCCAGGTTTCCTCAATGACTAATTCTTATAAAGAGGTGTTCAAAATTACAAGTATGAGATACATCAAAAGGACATGGAAGACAGCTTAAAACAATGGCCAAAGGTGAAGCAATTTTGGGGCAACAAAAATAAGCGAGGAAGAAAAAGAGTAAAGAAGACTATCTGATTATAATTTTAAAGAGGAGTAGGTGACATAAAACAAAAGTACAGGGCTGCAGAGATGGCTCAGAGGTTAAGAGCACTGACTGTTCTTCCAGAGGTCCTGTGTTCAATTCCCAGCACCCACATGGTGGCTCACAATCATCTGTAATGAGATCTGGCACCCTCTTCTGTGTACATAATAAATAAATTTTTTTTTAAAGTGCATGAGTCTTTACTTCACTGGAGGAGATTTGGTGAAATCCAAACACTGTGTGGAATCAATGAACTGCGATGCCCCAACACGACCACACTGGTACTGAGGAAGGTGCCATGGCAACAGAAGATGAGAACATAAGGGCAACTGAAGGTGGGTGAGGGGTTCACAGAACAATCTGTACTATCATAGTAATTCTTCTATAAATCCAAAGTGCTTCACACAAAAAGATCACTTAAAAACTTGTTACATCAACACGCCCCAAGAGCAACCACTCCACTTCTCCCAGTCTCCATTATTTTATGGGGTGGGTTTTGGGCTCTATGTCTGTGCACCATGTGCATGCCTAGTGCCCATGGAGGCCAGGAGAGGGCATCAAACCTCATGGAACTAGAGTTCCAGATGCCTGGAAGCCACAATCTGAATGCTAGGAATTGAACTCAGTCTTCTAGAAGTGCAGACAGCGCTCTACACCATCAAGCTATCTCTCCAGCCCCTCCAATCACTTTACAGAAAGCCTTGCAGAGGTGCAAAAAGAGGGTTTTTACTGACAAACAATTAATATCCAAGAAAAAATGTAAATATCTAAATCACAAAATATCTACATTATGGGATATTATACAGCAGTTTTAAAAAATATATTTGCATGTATTGAGAAGACATCATGCTGTATGGAAAACTTGCAAAAGAATATTATAGTGTAGTTGGCTAGGGAGACAGCTCAGTTGGTCAAGTGCTTTCACACAAGCCTGAGGACCCGAGTTCAGATCCCCAACACCCATATACATGGTCATGAGATGATGAGGTAGGACACATTTTCAACCCCAGCCCTGGAAGTGAGGGAGGAGGGGAGAGACAGGGAGAAAACTAATGTGTGCTGGCAGCCATCTAGGCAATGGGTGAGCTCCAGGTTCAGTGAGAAACCTTATCTCAAAATAGTAAGTGTCTTTGTTAGGGTTCCTATTGCTGCAATGAAACACCAGGACCAAAAAACAAGTTGGGGAGGAAAGGGTTTATTCAGTTTACACTCCCACAGCACTGTTCATCACTGAAGGAAGTCAGGACAGGAACTCAAACCGGGAAGAATCCTGGAGACAGAAGCTGATGCAGAGGCCATGGAAGGGTGCTGCTTACTAACCTACTCCCTATGGCTTGCTCAGTCTGCTTTCTTACAGAAACCGGGACCACCAGCTCAGGGATGGAACCATCCACAATGGGCTGGGCCCTCTCTCATCCATAGCTAATAAGAAATGCCTTAAAGCCGAATCTTACGGAGGCATTTCCTCAGTGAAGTTCCCTCCATTCAGATACTTCTAGTCTGTGTGTCAAGTTGACATAAAACTATCAGCACATGTAAGGTAGAGCAAAATTAGGAAGATACCTGACAGCATCTACTGCCTCCTACCACAGACAGACACACAGACACACACATATACGCACTGAAGGAATAGTATGGCATACAGTCTTTATGTTGACGAAAGAAAAAAAAAAAAGGAATAGAAAGCATGAACTATTTCCATATCTATCTCCGGGGCACGCATCAGCATGAATACATTCAGCTGCCAGGAGATTTGTTTACTCTGGTTACTTACATAGAGGGACAAGCAGTGGCAATGGAAGTGGGTCTGTTCCTATGACTTTGGCATTATTCCTCAAGAAGGTTGCCTGAGGAACTAGAGATGACTGGCTGGATAGTAGCAGGGAGACAATGCTTCTCTAGTAGGTCAGGTTCTGGCTGGGGCTATGTCAGAGATACATAGCATGCCCCTCAGAGGCAGTAATACAGACAGTTGCTTTGGGCCTGAAGCGCCACCTTGGTCCCTGAAAGGGGCACTTGCTCCCACAGGGACCATCACAGTATCAACCAGGAATAATAAGGGGAACGCCAAAAATGAAATGTTCAACTTATCGGGGTTTCAACAGCGGTGCCTGCACTTGGAGGGTTCTTGCAGCAGTCTGGATGGGGAAAAAAAAATCCCAAATGCTATGGACAATAGAAGCCACAGTTCAACTTTTCAACCCTAATGTCCAAGGCGAAATCATCACCAGCCGGGAACAAACCATGTTTCTCGTGACAAAGTCACGGCAAAACTTTGGCAGATGTTACAGATTCTGTACCCTTTTCTTTGTAGCCATTGCAACGTGTGTGGCCAGCTCACTTCTTTACCAAACGACTTCAAAACTCACAGAAAATGGAGACCAAATTTAACTGAAGGCACACATTTGTGTAACTGCTAAAATTCCATCAAGGGACTGGAATTTGGTGTATTTTCAAAAGAGATTATTTCCCATCAACAATCTGTGGTGTTTTCAAAAATAATAATTGAGAAACTGCAGACATCTAATTAAAAGCCTTCTCCTAAGCCAGAGCTAAGTTTCAGTAAGTGATTAGAAGCAGCAATCCCTTTCCAGCTCCTAACATTCATTAGTGACACCATACCCTGCAATGAGACAACAAAATTTTGACCCCAGTGAACCCAACACTCTGCTCTCTGCATTTGTCCTTGGTGGGTGGGTAGGAAGCAGTAAAGGAACGATGTCACATACACGCTGCCCTTCCTTCCTTCCTTTCACACCCACACATTATGACTGGACTTTTCCCACAATGTGCCTTTCATAAGAAAGTGAGAATCACTAGAGGTAACACCCACTTCTATTATATGCCAGGCTTATTTCTGGGCTGTTCCTTGGTGGTTTCAGATTATTCCTGGATCATGTAGGAACTCCAAGTGAAACAAACTGTAGTTTAGGCTATTACACATACACAGTCTAAAGGATTTTCCTCATCACAAATGAAATATGTGATGAGTATGTTTAATGATAAGGAACTGCCTCTATCTGGGAAAGTTTGGGTGAAAATTCACAAACAGACAAATGGATGGAAATGATTTCAAGGAAGTCTTTGCATTTTCTAATAGATGCTGGACCCACTTTACCAATCTGGTAATTTCCATTTGACCGTTTCCTGTTCTAAGAAGTGAAGACACTGGACTTCAAAAAAAAAAAAAAAGTTCATTAAATATAAACATATAACCCAGAAGTTTCTGTGACTAGTGTAACACATCCCATCTATAAACATGCCCTGAGTAGAGGACAGACAATAAGCAGCACATTGCAGGAGGTGGGGGGGCAGGGCGAATGATGAAATCAACCTTCAAAATTAGTAGAGGAGCTTTCCTCAAATAAAATATACACTTAGAGCCCATTTTCACATCTCCTAAAATTTCATGGTGATAAGATGTGGCATAAGGAAGAAATATTCAGTTTGACGCCCTAATCTTGGCTGACAGTAAAAAACTGAACTTATTTCTGGTCTCCAGTTTCCTCCTATGTGAAATGTAAGAGGTAGGTGTTCACACGTGAAGTCTGAGTCTGCTCTACTCTTCAAAGTCAACATCTCCTAGAATGTCCTAGCAATGTCCCCTTATAGTTTCTACATGAGAGTAGAAGTAGACACTGCCTGGAGATGGTTTGATACAGCACTCTTTAGGACTTGCGGCATCCACAGCATCATATTCATACAGCTAACACTAAATGGTTTATGGGGCTATACAATTATTGAATAATAGGCCTTTGGATATCCTGCTGAGTATCAATTGTTGTAAATTAACATTGCTTGCTTTATCTTTCCTATCAGTCCAAAGAGTACATCCCTCTAAACTGAGCCCAAACCACCCAGCATATCTGCACAGTATTTGAGTCAATGCTGGCCTTTGCCATCTCAGTGCACAGAATGAAAACCAGCAGAGTTGAGTGTGATGCCGCTCACAGGACATACCAGCACAGGCATCACCATGAAGGTAAAACAGACGGATGGGACTTGGGCAAATTTAAATATTTTTGTTCATCAGAAGACACCATCAACAGAGTAAACAGTCTGCTGAAGAATAGGAGGGGAAAAGAAAACCTAACTCATATACCTAAGAGCAGACTAATAACCAGAACTTCCAGACCACAGTTTCAACTCAACCAAAATACCTAACAACCGGCGAAAACTAGAACAGGGAGTGAACAGGAAGGAACTTCTCTGAAGTTGGCATACACATGACCAAAGCTTATGACCTGATGCTCAGTGTCCCTATGCTAGCCTGGTTTTGTCAACTCGACACAAACTAGAGTCACCTGGGAAGGCAGATCCTCTACTACAAAAATGCCCCCACCAGATTGGCCAGTGGGCATATGGGGGCATTTTCTTGATTGATGTGGAAGGAACCAGCTTACTGTGGGTAGTACCAGCCCTGGTCTTGGGTTGTGTAAGAAAGCAGGCTGAGCAAGCCACAGGGAGCAAGTCAGTAAACAGTGTCTCTCCATGGCCTCTGCTTTAGTTCCTGTCTCTAGGTTCCTGTCTTCAGCTTCCCCGAATGACAGGCAATTACCTGTAAGCTGACATACATCCTTTCTTCCCTGGGTTGTTTCTTCTGGTCATGGTTTTATCAGAGCCGCAGCAGTGAGACTTGAACAATCACTGATCATCAGACCATGCTCATCAAGACTGCAATAAGACCTCTCCTCATATCCTTTAGGCTGGCTCATTTCAAGGCAACCCCCTCCTCCTTAAAGCCACATTCACACCCAAATAAAAACAGCTAAACCAAAAAGAGAGAAATAGAGAAAATCAACAGAGAAACAAATAAAAAAGCCCAAACAGGAGGGGGAGTCCTTGTGCATGGTGGATCTGTAAACCGCTACGATTGCCCTGGGGAACAGTACAGAGGTCACTCAAAAGCAGAAAAACCAAAGAAACCTGCAGTCACACTTCTGGACATGTTACTTTAAGGACCATTTCCCTTATAGATCAAAAGAAGTATAACAACAACAAAAATTTGGTTATGATTCACTCTGTTTAACAAAGTCAGCCTGTGATATTATAAAGATTTTGATTTACATCAAGGTAGAACTGATTTGATCTAAATACACTTTCAGAAAAACTGTGGGCTATCACAAAAAAGGGCAGAAGTAGCCTGATTTCAGAGACATTTCCAAGCAGGTTCTCATCTTTGGAATCAGAAAATTCTTTGTTAAAGGCTTGATATCACAAGTTGTAATAACCAAAAATGCCTCTAGACACTACTAATGTCCACAGTGGGCAAAGTTACCCCCAGTATAGTGAATAAGAAGCTGTGGGTAGTTTGACAAAATGGCAGAATCAAACTACAGAAGTTATGTTCAAAGTTAAAAAGTTAGTACATAGAATCTAAGCTCTGATATGCAATCTAAATGACACAAAGCATGAAATACATTATTTTGCCACTATGGCAAAAACATGGGCCAGTAGGAAAAAAAATAAAACCAAATAAATAAACAAAAAAATTGGTGCTCACTCACATATGAAAATGTTGGTTGAAGCAAGGAGAGAAGGCATGAAAAAACATTCTTCAAAATGATGAGCGATGTTGCTAGAAAGAACGAACATTCTAAAAATATTACATGCCAATTTTTTTTTTCTTTTTGTGAGTGCTCAAGGAAATAAAACCATAGTTACATTTGCTGTTTTCCTCTTTTAGACTACCATCTGGCCATCCTCACTTTCACTAGAAAAAAAACTCTAGCCAATGGGACTAAAATAGTTAAGGCACCACCCATGTGCCAAGAATATGCCAGCAAGTGTACAGTTTGCTCAGTTGTGCCCCCCAAAGGAAGACACTAATGTGCTTAAAAGACAGAAAAGGAAATCACTCAGAGCATGCTACTCAACTTACAAGACTTCTGTCTCCTTCAGGGTCAAAAGGGAGTAAGAAAAGCACAAGAGAAATTAGTAGACATGAACTGTCCCCCAAATTATCTGGAAGCAGTTTTTTCCTTTCCTCATCAAACACAGTAAAACACAACTGACCATAGTCAGTGAATTTCCATGCTGCACGTATTTGTTAAGAATGACTGAAATGGGGCTCAGGAGTGGCTCAGTGGGTATGGACCTACTGCACAAGTGTGCAGACCTGAACTTAGATCCCCAAATCCAGAAAGCAATGGACATGGTAGCGTTCACCTATAATCTTAGTGCTCTTACTGCAGGATGAAAGGAAGAGTCAAGATACTACCAGAAGCTCACTGGCCAGGCAGTCTGGCATACACAGGGAAAAACAACCAGAGACCCTGCCTAAAAACAAAAGGGTGGTGTGGTGAGGACAGACACCCAAAGATACCCTCTGACTTCCACACATGTGCCATGGCATGTACTCTCACACACATGCATACAAAAATTTAAAACAAAGAATGAGTCAAAATAACAGGGCAAGTTTACTAAATTCTTGTAATGTCCCACAAGGAAGTTTAAAGATCCTTCATATAATGAATATACAGCTTATCAGTGTAACTGAATCATTTTTTAATATTCAAAAGTTACCAAAAGAAAAATGAGTTGGGTGTGGTGGTGCATTGTTGCACAAATGCTAATTAGTCTTAATAAAAACCTGGAGCCAGACATCAGGGTGAAAGCTGAAAGATCAGAGAAGCAGAGCAAGCCACTGCCACCACTTCTTACCTCACCAACTCCTCAGCCTGAAAGAGCGCCAGTTCCTGTCTCCTCCCGACTTATATTCCTTTCTCTGCCTAGCCATATCACTTCCTGTCTCAACCTTCCTAGTGCTGGGATTAAAGGTGTGTGATCCTAAGTGCTGGAATTAAAAGTGTGTGCCTCCACTGCCTGGCTCCTTTCCTCTTTTAGACTGGATTAATCTTGTGTAAGCCAGTGTGGCCTTGGACTGACAGAGATCCAGATGGACCTCTGCCTCTCAAGTGACAGGATTAAAGGTGTGTGCCACCACTGCCTGACCTCTATGTCTAATTTAGTGGCTGGCTCTGTCCTCTGATCCTCATGCAAGTTTATTAGGGTACACAGTATATCACCACCGATGTGAGCTTCAGGTCAGCCCTGGTTACAGGAGACCCTATCCAAAACACAAACAAAACAAAACAAAAACAGCAAAGCAGTACATCTTGCATCTTTACTGGCCCATCCTTAATTCTCTCTCTGGTACCAAGAATCTACAGTCACTAGCAGAGGACCTTTAATTACCAAACGAAGAAATACCCCCTGTCATTGTACAAAGACACCGCTTTGAGCTCTTTCCTAAACCAGGTGAGCAGGGCGGAGTCAGTCCTAGCTGCCAGAGTACCCATCCTAGTACAGGAAGTGTTAGTCAGACCCTCAGACAGATGGGAAGAGAAAAGCCACGAACAAAAGGCACTGAACTCACACTCTCTTCTGGGAAAAAAAAATGAGTTAATATAGAAAAAAAGTGAATTGAGAAAATAGGAAGGTTTGAGAATATTAGTCTCAAGAGGGTATCATATCCCTAAGAAGAGACATGGCATGACAAATTTTTTTGTACAATTGCCCATTCCAATACACCTATATGAAATCTTAGACAATCAAAGAGAATATCTTACTGAATTTTTAGGGTTGGTGAGATATCCCAGTGAGTAAGGGTACTTGCTGCTAAACCTGGGGAACTGAGTTCAATCCCCAGGACACAGGAGGGAGAGAACTGACTCCCATAGGTTGTCCTGACCTCCACTCACATGTTGTCGCGTGCGTACACACATACACTAAACTTTTTTAAAAAGATGTTTAGTTGTTTCAGATAGTCAGAGCAGGTATAAGATACTTTCAAATATTAAAGAATTGAGTAGATAGAGTACAAATGTGGAAGAACAGCTAGAAAGTCTAATTTATCAAACTGTCGATTTATCATACCTACATCCCTAATACTAGGTGAGGCAGGAAGATCATCAGGAATTGAAGGCTAGTCTGGACGATACTGGGAGTTCCAGACCACAGGACTATACTGGCACCAGACTGTGATCCGTCTCAAAGAACAAAAACAAAAACACCAGGGCCTGTAGAGATGGCTCTTCCTGCTGGAGACCTAGCTTCTGTGACTAGCACCCACACTTCTCAGAAACATCTTTAACCCCAGTTCCAATGAACCTGACCATCTCTTCTGGCCTCCTGGGGCACAAGGACACATGTGGTGCACCTACATGCAAACACTATACACAGAAATAAAAATAAATTTTAAAAATTAAAAAAAGAAAAGCAAACAAAAAGAATGTACCTTACCAAGTAAAAGACAAGGAATACTGAACAACAAAAAACAAGTTATGAAAATGAAGAGTACAGTAATATTTACGAATATTTATAAAACAGCAAAAACATTCTAATTTCTATAGAAATACACAACTATATATATGGATATGTTAATGGATCTAATGCCTAAGAGGCAAGCTAAGGAGGCAGACTTTGGCTGGATAAGTGAAGAAATGTGGTCATAATAATCAGAATTACAGCAGTTTTCAACACAGCCAAGGGAATAGCAGAGAAGGAGTAAGAGGAGAGCCCTGGAACCCCATTTCACTAAGAGCACAAATGCTACTTAAGTCAAGACATTAGTGGTCAAAGGGAATTAGCTTAAATATGTGCATTAAAAAATTTTAGGCTAACCATGAAAACCATCTTGAAATTGGTATTTTTTTACTCAAATAATCAGAAGACAGTAATGACACAGAAAAAGCAACTAATTAAGAGATAGGTGACTATGTCCAAGTATATGAATAATCACAATAAAAAGTGAAATTAAAGCCGCCACCGAAACAGGGAGAACTACAAAAGGAGATGGCGCAGTGGGGAAAAAGTGCTTGCTTCACAAGCCTGGGGACCTGAGTTTGGTCCTGGGAACACATGTGAAAACAAATGGAGACAGTGGTCCACATCTGTAATCCCAGCATTCCTTTGGTGAGAGGGGAAGCGGAGAGAAGAGAATCATGCAGCAGCTCCCTGGCCAGCACAGCAACAGAAACAAGGGAGAGCTAGCCTCAGAACACGGAAAAAAAAAACAGTTCCCAAAATGCTGCCCCACCATGGCACCAATGCACTCACACTCATTCACAGCAAATACAAACAAATAAAAACAAAGATACATTCACTCTCATTGAAGGTTTGAAACATACAGCTACATGCCCCTTACAGAGTAGAAATTAATGAAACACACTCTTAAGTAAGATAAAATGACACAGGGCAGATGAAAATAATGAAATGCAATAAAATATAGCAACATCAACATGGGACCAACTAGAAACAAAATTAGCATCAACAGGAAAGCAACAACTCTCCTATTCATGAAGTACGTAACAAGGTAAATGGCCATGCCACAAACATGCATTTAGTTACATATCTTCAAATTATAAAATGAAAAACTTGAGCTGAGCATTGGTGGCACATGCCTTTAATCCCAGCACTTGGGAGGCTGAGGCAGGTGGATCTCTGTGAGTTCAAGGCCAGCCTGGTCTCCAAAGCAAGTTCCAGGAAAGGCGCAAAGCTACACAGAGAAACCCTGTCTCCAAAAACAAAAAAAAAACAAAACAAAAAAAACCAAAAAAAAAAAAAAAAAAAGGAAAAACTTGACATTAGAATCACAAAAAAAAAAAAAAAACTTCTATAATTATACTACTTGAGACTTAAAACATCATTCTCAAGACCATGTTTCAAAGCAATACAACTAAAGTGGCTATATAAATCTAAATATATAATGATACAGGCACACATCAACAGAGAACATAACCAATAGGCAGCTTAAAAGCTAACCATCTATTAGCCACTCCGAAGGCTCAATGTAGAAAACACAGAAGCACATTCTTGCTCTTGAACATTACTAAATAATACATGAGGACAATCAATTGAATCTTTGTTGTTTTTCATGTGGGCAAAAATCTAAATGTTAGTCTTGATAAAACTAGGGAAATGGGCAAAGGAAGAAACTCCAGATCACAGCATAAGTTTACAGTGTCATGCTACAAAACAATCTGAGATTATCCATCAAAAATTTTTAATGTACATACCTCTCAAGTCAAGAGTTATACCTCTGTAAACTCCTCTTATTAAAACAAAGTACACATAATCAGAAAATAGCTGTGCAACAGTATTTAGTTCTACATTAATTATAACAGCAAAAAGCAAGAATCTAAGCATGCAAATATCTAAGCATGAAAAAAGTGGTTACATTATTCACCATTTATCTGTTTCATATGCTACTGTGCACTGACATCGAAGACCCTCCAATGAAAAGGTTTTATTCATGTTAAGTGTGAAAAGACATATGCATATAATCCAAATTATGTCCATGCAAAATGAATACAAACAAGAACTGAATACACAACACACTTTACTCATGGAGAGGAACATGACTTTCATAGTTTATACATATTCAGATTTTCAGTTTATTTGAATCTTTTATGGCTCGAGCTGCTTGCATAATCTTAAAAGATAGCGCTAATTTTAAAAACTGTCTTATTTACTATCCAGAAAAAAACACTGGGATCTTTCTGTCCCTACCACACATTTGATCAAACTCATCAGAGAGCAGAGAATGAGTATAAACTTCTATAAACTGTCCCACTAAAATATTTGATGTCTCCTGCTTTGAGGACTGTTGTTCACCAGCTATGCCCTATGGCATCACTTCCTCCGAGTTTCCTTTTACCACTGTGTTAACTGAAGAACCTCTTGCTTTTCAGCACAGAACTGCAACCTCCTAAATACCATTTCCCTCACTCGCTTCCACTTTTCTGTACTTCATCCACTACGTCCTAGAATTCTGCTCTTTAAAACTTGGATCAAAAAACACCTACTTCACATAGCTGCTTTAGCCTTAGGTGAGCTGGATGCTCAGGCGGCCTCAGATGTGCACCGGGCACACAGAAGTCATAGAAGCCTTTTAATGTTTTTGTTGTTTTCTTTCTAGTCTGTTCCACGTTACAAAGGCACACCCAAAGGTGGGTATTGTTCACACACTGCTGTACCCTGAAAGCCTGCAAAGAGCTTTAGGCAGTGCTCACAGATGTTGAAGCCTACCTTAGCATAGTGGCCATATTCAGACAGCTGAGATCATATTAAAAAAAAAAAAAAAAGGCTAATTATTTTCAGGAAAAGCAAGTTCTCTGCACATTGGTAGTAATTATTTGTATTAACTCTGTCTACTTGCAAAGCATAATATTTAGCAGTGTGACTCCTAGCAGCATCAATCAAGGAGCACTTAACTCATTGATTTTAGTGCCAGCATGGCGATCACAGCTGAAACGCCATGTGGGAGAGAAAAAGCAAAAGCCCAACTTACTCTTCATTCCTGCTCTTGACGCAGGGCTGGTAGAGGACTTTGATGGCATTCCAGGCAGAGCCGGAGTCGGCTTCCGATGCGTCTTCCAACAGTGGGAACTTCTTGACACACCTGGAGCTTCTCAGAGGTTCGATCACCAAACTGTCTGAGTTTAAAATCCAGAGCTAAAGTGTGGGAAGAGAAGTACACAGAGAATATTACTACTATCTCTATGTTGTATATAACCACTACAAAAATGCACAGACAGTAACAGGGAAACGTAATTTTATATATATATATATATATATATATATATATATATATATATATATATATGTTTGTATAGGGTAGGTGGGTTTTTTGTTTGTTTCTTTGGTATTTTATATATAAACAGTGGAGCATGGACAGCAGCCATATAAAGTTTTTTTTAAAAAAAATGCATTAGGGAAAGATATTTACTATATAAATGACAATGCTATAATTAATAATCTGAAATATTTGGCTCTCCCAGACATCAATGAGGGGTCCAACAATGTAAGAAATGATAGGCAAAGAATAGAAAGAGAATGCAGGCATGAGATGAACAATAAAATGTCTAGCTAACTGACAGGGAGGTAGGTAAATGTACATGTTCCCACTACACTGAAGAGATAGAGCAAAGCACTAACAGGTGCAGAACTTCCTGGCTGAGGCAAAGCCTGTCATAAAGGGCAAGTCTCTACAGAAGGGGCAACTGTGAGCCACAGGCATTCCATAGTCAGCAGCTGTGAATGGATACACCGGCCTGGTCAATAGGATGTATGGGGCACAACAGAAGAGAGAAATTCATCCAGTTTCTATGTAGGGTGATAGTCATCTGGTCTTAAAATATGCATTTTCTAATGCTGAATTCTGTTAGAGGGTCCACTCCTGAGGAAGTAACAAATGCACATGTACAGACTGTTTTCTTGTGCTTTAGCTTTAGTGGCTATACAGTAGAATTCCAGGCATTAAAGAATTGACTTCAACCCACATTGCTACCAACAAGAAACAATCCTCATTGTTACATGAACCTGAAAAGCTAAAAATATAACAAACACTGTTTCGCTTTTCATTAAAAACTCGTGTTTGTGAGAATTCTCAGGAACAGTTGCATGTGGATAGAAAACGCATGTTTTATATATACATACAGCTCAAGATGCTATGATTGCCTCTGGAAAGCATGACATAACTAGGCTTGGGGAGTAGATGGGACAGGGGAAACAGCACTTTCGGTTCTTCCAATTGTCTGAATATATTTTTAAAATGTATTATAGCAAAGTAAGAAAAACAAAATTTCAATGTTAAGAATATTAAAGAGATGATCTTCAACTAGAAAATCGTTCAATACAAAGAAACCAGGATGAGGAACATGATTCATGTGATCAAGTGCTTGATATGCAAGAATGAGGACCCAGGTTCAATCTCCAGGGTCTATGTGAAAACCAGGGACAGGCAGCATGTGGCTGTAATCTCTGCACTAGTGGGCAGAGACAGTGAGCTGGGGCTCAGAGGACATGTCAGTTGAGTTGTCTGAGCTTCAGGCTTGGTGACAGATCACCTCAAAAAGAAAAAAAAAAAAAAAAGGAAGACACTGTACATGGACCCCTGATCTCCAAACATATGTGCAAAACCTAACACTAATTTGAAACTACGACAATGCTATCACATAATACTCTGTGAGTTTCCTAAACACATTCCTAAAGACCTAGAACACCCAGAAAAGTCCTTTTCAAATAAGAAGCACTCTGTATAGGGATGTAATGAGTGGCTGTTTGAACCATGCCCTGAAGCACAACCCCTAGGTAGGAAGTAGCTGTTACACCTGCCTATAACCTTAAGGTATATGCCCCTGGGGCATGGCTGCTGTTTGGGTTACTTTTAAGACCTGGGATGCCCATACCCAGCTCTTTCTTTGCTACCTCATGGTTCTGGATGCTGAGATCTTGGACCAGGCAGATCAGCATGGGACATAGCTCAACTTTCCCAGACCCTATGATAAATCTCCTGTGGTTGTGAGTTAACCCCCAAGTAAATTCCTTTCCTCATTAAATAGACTCATGGATTAATTCCATTATCCTGGTGGATCAATCCTATTTTCTGGCACCCAACGTGGGGCAGAAACCCATGACCCTGAGATTAAGAGTCTCATGCTTGCCAGGTGGTGTTGGCGCATACCTTTAATCCCAGCACTCGGGAGGCAGAGGCAGGCAGATCTCTGTGAGTTCGAGGCCAGCCTGGGCTACAGAGTGAGTTCCAGGACAGGCTCCAAAACTACACAGAGAAACCCTGTCTCTAAAAACCAAAGAGTCTCATGCTCTACTGACTGAGCTAGCCAGGCCTCCAGAGCGGCAGGCAAGAATTCTACCACTGAACCATCAATTAAGAATGGCCATGCACCATTAACTAGTTGAAGAAAACAGATGCAGAGAAGAGTATGGTCCAGTCTGTTTGGGTTTCCAAACAAATAGGCAAAATTTACTTGTGCACAGTATCACTCTAAACAGAGGCGAGATGATGTTGGTCCCAGCGGCAGCACATGGAGGTTATAGATCCACCAATGCCAGCTTCTTCTCCAAATTTGTTACTATTTCTCAAATATCAAGCTGTCCGTGGCAATAAAAACAGTATCACATTTTAGTGCTAAAAGTGACAGAGAGAGGAGAATGATACAGAGTGACCTGACACTGTCCAAAAGAGCCATTACCGGGAGTAAAAAGCATCATTTTGGATATGAGCTTCTAAAGGACAAAAACTGGGTTTTCCTTCTGTCTGCATCCTCAGAACCCGGGCTACAGAGGTACCCAGTCATGTGTTATTAAATGAAGTAAGCTTGATTTATGGATTTATGATATTAAAAGTTCAATTTATGGTCATCATCTAGTTTCTAGACTTGAGAGGTAAGAAAATAGAATGATGGAAGCTAAAACATTTCTGAGACCCTAGATTACAAGGCCATAAAATGTGGATGAAAGATTTCCTTACCAAGATGTACACTTTGCCATCCTGACCTTGAATCGTGAATCTAAAAGTGCTTCTAGCAGAAGAGAGTTCCACCAGGCACTGGGCAATAACACTCTGAACAAACTGAGACCTGTTGGAACAGAAAGCAAGTGTCACCATGTGCCTCTCATAATTCTTATTAACAAGACAAAGTTAGAAAGATTCACAAGCACCTAAAGGCTGGGCTAAACATCATGTGCCGGGCTTTTCTGGCCACCATCCATTTCTTTATAAAATCTGTACTAACGTGCACATTGGAATATTAGAATGTATTTGCATTTGTTCCATTCTTCTTAAAATTCATCTTGCTGTCATTAACATATTTTCCATCCCAAACATAACTGTTCCTATTGACCAACAACTTGACAAGATGTAAAATCACCTAGGAGACAAACCTCTGGCCATGTCTATGAGGGATTATCCACTAGCTACTAGAATAATTAAAATGGAAAAACCCATCTTGACTTTGGAGGGCACGGTTCCATGCTCCTAGGTCCTGGACTGAATGAGAAAGGCCAAGCATAAGCACCTGTCACTCTCTGCTTCCTGGGCAGTGTCCCCAGCTGCCTTAAGGTCTTGCTACCATTACTTCTCTGCCATAAATCACTGTGCTCTTGAACTGTGAGCCGAAGTAACCTCTTCCTAAGTTGCTTTTGCTAGTTACTTTGTCAGGGCAACAAGACAAGTTACTCATATGCACTTTATCTGTGGAATTCAAAACCACCAATAACTCGGCTTTCACATGCTATAGCACAGCAGGCAGTGAATAACTAAGAAAGGTGAGGAATTTCCTCCCAAAGGCAGTATCAGGGACAATCTTTTCCCTTTAAACTGCCTTAAGGGACAGTTCTAAGGTATAGAGTCAAGGCATATGAAAGAGGATAAAATTCAAGTTTATATTCAGGATGCCATAACTTTTGAATATCAACAATTAACACATATGTGCTAATTTGCCTTCTGTTGCTATGACAAACACCACAACCAGAAAACAACCTGAGTGAGGAAAGGGTTTATTCAGCTTCCACTTCAGGGTCCATCAGTGTCCTACTTACAGTTCCTATGGCCCTGAGAAAGCACCAGGCCCAAAGCAACTTGGGGGAAAGGGTTTATTTGGTGAACATTCCCACATCACTGTTCATTGTCAAAGAAGTCAGGACAAGAACTCAAACAGGGCAGGAACCTGGAGGGAGGCAGGAGCTGATGCAAAAGCCAGCCTGATTTCTTTTACTTGCTTTTTTAAGAAATTAATTAATTAACTAATCCCCCGCTAGCCTGATCACATTTTTCCCTCCCTCCCTCCTCTCCTCCCAGTCCCTTCCGCCAACCTCCCGCTTTTACTTCCCCCACTACTTCTCCTTTTTTCTTGTCAGAAAAAGGCAGGCCTCCCATGTGCGTCCACCAGCCATGGTATATCAAATTGCAGAAAGACTAGGCACCTCCTCTTCTAGTAAGGCTGGGAGAGGTAGCCCAGTAGGAGGAAAGGGTCCCCAAAACAGGTAAGAGAGTCAGAGAACCCCTATCCCATTGTTAGGAGTCCCACAAGGAGACCAAGCTGCACAACTGTAACATATGTGCAGAGGACCTAGGTCAGCTTGATTTCTTAGAACCCAGGATGACTACTGTTAGTTATTTGGTGCTCTTACCCTGTGAGAGAACGTCCCGAACACGACAAGACTACAGAAGAGTTTTTATTGAAAGAGGACAAAAGACGTCGGGGATTTAGCTAGGTAAGTGCAAGGCCCTGGATCCACATACAGAAAAAAAAAAAAAAAAAAAGAAGAAGACGTGACAGGCCTGTGTGAAACACTCGTGATTAAGAGGACAGGAGAGAAAGAGAAGAGATCTGTGCAAAATGGCGCCAGCTTTTTAAAGAGTGGGCTGCGCATGCATGCATACAGGAAAGCATGTGGCTACTCCACGCATGCGCGCAGATTACATGGCTGCAAGCTTTACGCAACCATGCAAAGCCACAGAGTTCTAGTCACGAGAGATGTTTTGACCCAGAAATGGCTATTTTGAACTAGAAATAACTAGGCGGTCTGCTGGGCAAGCCCAACCATATGGGCATGTTGTGACTTCATATCAACCACCAGTTCAGGGAAGGCAACACACACACACACACACACACACACACACACACACACACACACACACACACACACACACTAGGCTGGGCCCTCCTCCATCAATCACTAGAAAAAAAAAATGTCCTACATGCTTGCCTATGGTCAGCATTATAGAGGCATGTTCTCAATCAAAGCACCCTCCTCTGAGGATTAGAGCTTGTGTTGACATAAATGTAACCAGTACAACCATTAAGGGAAGCCATGGCAGGAACTCAAGCCAGGAATTGAAGCAGAGGCCATGGAGAAACGCTGCTTACTGGGCTGTTTCCCATGGCCTGCTCAACCTGCTTCCTTTTACTGTCTATGACCACCCGCCCAGGTGTGGGGGGGACTGCCCACACCAATCATTAGTCAAGAAAACGGTCCACAGACATGCCCACAGGCAATTCCTCAATTGATGTTCCCTTTTCCCAGGTGTCTCTAGTGTGTGCCAAGTTGGCAAAAACTAATAAGCACAATATACTATAGGTGACTTTTGCTTGTGAACAAAAAGATTAAAAGAAAACACCAATATATTTAAAGGCTAGGTAACCTTCTTTAAAAGTAGGTGCCTGTGAAACTGATCTCTGTTCCCAGTTTTAAAAGTCAATATTAAAACCAGAACTAATATTCAAAAGCCTATGATCCTGGATATTTAAAACACAAGAAAAAAAACCACCTCCAATTATATTTATATAAACATATTTGTCTATAGCACCTCATAAGCAAGAAACAGGTCTTCAAGTTGTGTATATGTGTGGCTTGGTTCATCTAACAGCCACTCATAGGGGCTTTCAAGAGAAAAATCGCTTTCCCAACAGAGCTATGAAGAGATGCATCCTCAGTCCACTGTGGCTCTCCTTTCCCATATTTCAAATTATACAATAACTTGCTTTGTTATTTGTACCTTGGTATGTTAGGAAAACTTTCCTCAGATGGCTGGATAATTATCTCTGTCATGTAAAATTTAGTTGTTTCTGGAAACAAAGAAAAAGAAAATTAAAAATCTTCCCAACACATTGATATCACAGGCATGCTGGCCCTAAATTATGACCTCCCAAATTATATTGCCTGACTACTCAACATACTGATAAAATTGAATTTCAGTAACAATTTCCCAAAACTACTGAGTTTCTATTTTTGGTAAAAAGATAGCTCCAAGGCTTCAGGTCATGGGGCATCTGCTCAGGATCCACACCAATGAGAAGCCCCTAAACATGGGAAGTCAGGGTCTCACAGTCTTAGCCGCAAATCAAGACCTTTGTTTCTTCAGTTCTGTGGACTAGCTACAAGTCAGAGAGTGACTGAAGAAGGCTGGTTAGTTGGTACCCCAAAGCACAGAGCTGGAACCATGACATCACTATCTACCTGGAATCTCACTGATCCACGTATAGTCCTCACCAAGTCTGACTTTCTGTTTATTTTGTTAATTATACAAACAATTAATAGACATTTGATAAACATTAATATAAATATAACCATCTTGGATTGTTTAAAAATCCATTTAAAGGTTTAATCTCATCAGTAACAAAGGAAAGGCAGAACAAAATGAAAATTTTTTTTAGCACCTAAAAAATATTTTTAGAGGGCAAGTGTAATAGGGTGAATGTTTATAAGAAATGGACAGGTTTCCTCACATATCACTACCAGATCTGCAAATAGTAGATTGCTAAGGGGTCTCCTGGCAAAAGCCTTAAAACTGTATGTATAGTTTAACATCATAACCAAGTACTGACCAATTTATCTTAAAGAAAACTGGTAAAATATGTACCAGACTACAAAGATGAAAATACAAAAACACTAAAGACAAATTAAAATCTGTAAAAGCTGAAGAAAATTGATATTTAGGCAATAGAATTTCATGCATATTTTAAATTTTAAGCAGGTCAAAATAAAACAGAAGTAATTTAAAATGGTGTTTTCTTAAAGATAATGTTGTCCATTTATAATATCAAAAAGTAGATTTTTTAAAATTTCAATTGCTTGATATAAGACAAAGAAAAAGGTAAAAAATATAATAAAAAGCATGAAATGATCATTATACATTATTATGTATCTAAATACATGAACATACGTTTTCTTTCATTTCTGTCTATTTCACCTATTTTGAAGCCCTATTATCCCACATAGAACTGAACATTTAAAGTCACACAGTGACACTCTAGATCCCAGCTGGTGGTAATTACTAATTCCAGAGTCCCTACTCTGGCTTCGTGCAGTGGGTACTCCTTTGCTGTCACCCACATCCAACCACCCGCTCCATCAATCTTTTCTGAGCTTTCTGGGGTCACTCTCTTCTATCTGGGTACAGGTGGAATTTCTCTTAATAGGAAACAGCTAGCGGCACATTACCCTGCTCTGTTTGTTTCTTTGTTGAGGGGACTTTCAGCAGCTACAAAGTCCTGGGGTTAACAGTTATTTCTTTGTGCACACTGACAATGCCATCGCCTCTCTTCAAATTTCCATTACCGCTGCTTCTTTGAAGGTGATCTGTCATTTTTTTCCCTTGGTTGCTTTTAAGATTTTTTTCTTTGCTTTTCATTCTGCAGCCATTACTTTGATGCACTAAGATACAGATTTCTTTTTATTTATCTTACTTGGGTCTCACCGAATTGGAATTCATTGTGCCTCGAATCTGTAGATTGCACTTCATCACTTCTTAGAATCCTCAGCAACTCTTTGTTCAAATACAGCCTAAGATGCATCTTTTTCCTCTTTTCACAAAGACGTATAATGAAACACACAGTGGACTGCCTCATTCTACACCCCTGTCTTTACTTTACACACTACCTTTTTGCTTCAGGGTGCATGGTTAAAGATTCTTCTCATCTTTCTTATTAATTCTTGATTTAACTTGTATCTAGTCTGCTATCAACAGCTCGCTGAACTGCTAGCTTCAATTATAAAGCAGTACAGTTGTAGAGATTCTATCACGGAGCTTTTCCAAACATTCATTTTGTGTCCAGCCATCTTCAAATCTGTCTTTTACACTGTTAAATATACCAAGCATGTTTATAGTTTATATACGATAGTGAAATTCCAATAAGAAGTCTGTTCCTACTGCTAGCTCTCTGTGAGAGCTCCTGTTAAAGTTGTGATGATTAAGAAATGTCCCTATAGGCTCACCGTTGAAGGACAGAGGTCCAGCTGTTGGCACTGTTTTGAGAAGTTATGGAGAGTCTAGGAGGTGGGCCTAGCTAGAGGAAGTAGTTTTGCAGGGTAGTCGGGGTGGGGGTGGGTGTTGAGGGTGAGGGTGTCTGTGTCTTATTCCAACTCCAAGCCCCACTATTGGCTATGAGCTGAGCAGCCTCTACCACACAAACCCACTATGATGATGCTCTGTCTCTCTACAGGCCCAGACTCAGCAGAGACAAGAACTAAGATGTCTAAAACCACAGAGGCAAAATAAATTCTGTTCCTTTAAGTTCTTCTCGGGTGTTTTGGTCATGGAAAACCCTGACAGGGTTGATGAGGGGGGTCTAGTTAACATATGTTCCCAGTTAGCTTTGATTGAACAACAAGCATTGTATTTTAAACTTTAAGAATTTGTTTTCTAATGAAAGGTTTTCTTCCAAAGGGGAAAGCTGTCTGACTTTGGCAGAATCTGGTTGTATTTCTAGTCCCAGGCAGACCACGTGGAGTTAAATAGCTGAAGTTCCCACAGTGGCTGGCACTGATGTCTACGGTCATTCCAGCATGCCTTTGCTCACCTTGCTGGGAGGGTACAGCCCTCAGACACTCAGCTTTTTGTGGAGACAGTGTTCCCTGATCTGTGTAGTCTTCATTTCTGTCTGTGCCTTCCAAAGCAAACATTACGGAGAACTGGCACCTTGCAGGGGAGGTGTGCCTGGAACTTTGTGCTGACTTTGCATATGTGGTAATTCTCCATATAGCTCTCATTTTCTATACTCTTTGTTCCTTCCTGTGTGTTTCCAGACACTGTCCTGGCAGGTCGCACTTCAGCCTGAAGAACTCCTGCTGGGGTTTTCTGTAGAGCAGGTCTGCTTATAATACTTTATTTCTATGTATTTACCTAGAAACAGTTCTACTTTCTCTTTAATTTTGAAGAATAATAATTTTTGCTGGACGCCGTACTGTTGGGTGATAGGTAATCTTGACAGCACTTGGTGTATCTACTTGGATGTCACTTGGAGGTCACCATTTTCTGAGACACTCTCCTTAGTTGTGTTATGAAGTCCCCATGTGTGTTTGGTTTTCCTCTGCTCTTTGATCCCTCCCACCTGGGCGCCTTTCGGCAGCTCTCTACCACCTGGAGTTGACTTAAATTCTTGTCATAAAAGTTATCGTCCTCCACCAAATTTCTCTCAGATTTCAATTGGCTTTTTCAAATTTGTTTTATGACCTCTTCTTTTTCTCCGTTCTGAGATTGCATTTACATGTGTGTTGAAACACTTGACAGTGTGCCATAAGCCAGTGTGTCTGCTGATTTGTTTCAGTTATTTCTCCCCTGTGTCCTTTGGATTGGCAATTTTTATCAAGCTAAAAATTCAGTACTTTTTAAAAAAAAAAAAAATCTTCTATTTTTCTCAAACCTGTGGTTTGGATTATTTAGAATTTTTTCTTTTCAGATATTATAGTTTTCAATTCTAAATTTATCTATTTGTTCTTTCTGTGGAATTTGATATTTGCAATTATTCAAAGATTTTTTTCTTTTAATTCTTTATGTATTTATTATAGTTATTTCAACAGATTAGCTTCCTAATCTATGCACCTATTCAGCATCTGTTTGTAAATCCTTATTTTTCTTGAGTACAGATCACTCTTTTCTGCTTTGAAGACCTAATAATTTTTGGACCAGTGCAATCACTGCATGTAATATACTGCATCAGCTATGGACTTTTGTTTTGATCTTGGTTTATCTATATAATAGTCAATTAACTGGCTTGAACTTGCACTGTGGAATAGGTCCACTGCATGTCTATAGTGTAGTCACTAACTCTGCTCAGTTTCTTAAAAATACATTTGTCTTTAAAAAGTTTTACATTTATTTGTGTGTATATGTGTGCATGCATGTGCAGAGGCACAGGTATGTGAAGGTCAGAGGACAATACATGGGTTTTCATTCTGTCCTACGCCATGTGTATTCAGGAAGTTGAACCCAGGTTGTCAGGCTTGGGTTGCCCACTGAAGGACATCTTGCCAGCCCCTTATTCAGTTTTACATTGCTCATTCCAGCTTCTTGTAGACTATTTATTGTGCTTGCTTTTCTTAACCCCCCATAACTATTTGGGAAAGGTTCTGCTCAAATATTGAAAGCCAGTAGTATGTTTTACAAAAATTGCCTTCCTCTGTGACATGCAAGTTCCCAAAGGAAGAAAACAGTCCTACCCAGTCTGTGAACCACAATAAGCCTGACACGATAACCCTAAAGGCACAGTACCTTGGTGGTAGCCAATAGCTCTCTAATTGGACTTAGGATCCACTCATCATGTCTATCATGTCTAGTACTGGAAACCTAGCCAACTACCCAGGGCTAGTGAAGTCATGGCTACTGGAGAAAAATTTACAACTGCTATGTATTAAACTAGCATAATCCCTAAGTACATTCCAAATATTTGTCCTTATACCCACAGATAAGTGTTGTACTCACACATCATCAAGGAAACATCTCTTTGAAAGCCTTAATTTTTTTTAGATGTTACATTATGAGGCTGTTTTCAAGCTCAGGGAAGGAGGTGGAGAGGAATAATATCTTCACTGGTATCTTTACAGTGCATGCTTCCTTTTCTGCTTACTCCGAAAAAGAAACTACTAATAAGATTCCAATGATTAAAACAAACAAACATACAAAAACCACTATCTGCCTTCCCTTAAGTGCATAGCTTAAATTAAATCTCCTAATTAATCATATTAAAAGTGATGATTCATTACCCATGAAAACACAGCATGTTATTGCTCTCTAGACATTTTAAACTGTATCTTTAAACACCATTTTAATTACCAACGTTTCCATTATTATATTTTAAAGCAGTAAAACAGAGTTTGCAGAAGTGTAATACCATTGAGAAAAAGAGTACGACACATAGAGCCACGGTTCAGTGGGTGAGGACACTTCTATGCAAGTTAGGCAACCCGATTTTGACCCCTAGAAACTGTGCAAAGGGGGACTGAGAGAACCAACTCCACAATGCTGTCCTCTGACCTCCACATTCCTTCATGCACATGCACACACAAATGATATTTTTTTAGGTTATAAAAGAGAGAGAGACTGGAGAGATGGCTCAGTAGTTAAGAGTACTTGCTGGTCATGTAGATAACCCAGGTTCAGTTCCCAGCACCCACACCATGGCTCACAACCATCCAAAGCTCCAGTTCCAGGGAATCAGATGCCTTCTTTGACTTCTGCAGACACTAAGCACTCCTGTGGTGCACATGCATGCATGCAGGCAAAATATTCATGCACATAAAATAAAATTTTAAAAATATTTATGAAAAATAAAAATAAAGGAAGAATAAGGAACAAAGTACAAAATCCAGAATGTGTTTCCTAGTATTTCAACAAGGCCCCTTCTACTTCCAATGCCAAACTAGGGCCTCAAGGCAGATAATGGCAAAGAAAAGCAACCTCTCCATCTCTGGGTATTAACTGTTTAGTTAGAAGAATTATGTTAAGAAAAAGGCTCCAACCTTCCTTAAGTTGGACCTAAGTACAAACTCTACACTGATGCTTTACAAGAAGACATGAAACACTGAAGACAACTCGGGCCTTCTCAGTGCTAACTAGCACTTGCAAGATCAGAAAGTACAGACTCGTTGGCCTATTGGGTGAAACATTAGGTGGTTTCTAGTCTTTTAACCATGCATTCTATCAAATTAATTAATTATCCCTCTTTCCTACATGTGGACTATAAAATCTGTTGGGTTTTTAAGTAAGAGGGCAGTCATTTCAGCCGTGCATTATGAAATTCTTACCTGATGATATGGTCTCTCCCAACATTACCTTGCAACGCTTACAAATGACTTTGGTATTTGCTTTTGGTTCCTGTAGAAGAGAAAAAATGTCATTTAAATGTCATTCAACTTGTCTCAAAAGGAATATATAATTTTAACATAATCCCCAGGGTATACATTGAACTTTACATTCTACTCTGCCCTCAAGTAAATACTAGGAATACATTTAGCTTGTATGCATAATTCACATGCACAGAGATCATTTTCCTCCTGTCCAAAGACAGAATAATACACAGATTGACTTTTATAATCCTAGCCACTTCTTGATAATCCAAACATTGCCAAACCATCTGAACAAGGAACCCGTCATACTTCTAAAGAACACATGGGCATTAGGTGGCAAGGACAATGGTCAGTGGCTCACCCTAACTCAAGAGCATACAGAATACAGAAGGACTAGATAGAGCTTTAACTCATATGACAACTCTGAGGCCAGTGCAATTTATGTAAAAGCAATCTACAAATCCTAGCCACCCATAACTCAGAAATTAAAAATACCCAACTTGTTCATGTAATTCTATTTTTTTCCATTTAAGATATGCACTGTAACTGGAGAGATGGGTAGTGAAACAAATTCTTGAAACATTCTCAGACTTCAAAACTCCAAGTACAGTAGGATATTGCTTAAATGCTGGCATTCACATATTCATTAAAGAATGTTCTTTTTGAGACCCACAGTAATTCCTCATTAAAGCTACATAATGTTCTTCATGCATATATATACCACAATGTAGCTGTTATAAAAAAGTGGGCAAAGGAAGCTGGGTATGGTGTTATATACCTATAATCGTAACATTTATGAAGCTGAGGCAGGAGGATTGCAAGTTCATGGTGTGCCTGGATGCAAGCTACCTTGGGTAACACAGTGAGACCTTGACTTAAAATATAATAATATTTAATTTAAAAATAGGAGGAGGGCTGGAGAGATGGCTTAGTGGTTAAGAGCACTGGTTGTTCTTGCAGATGGCCTCAGTTTGATTCCCAGCATCCACACAGCAGTGTACAACTATCTCAGGGAAACCAATGCCCACCTCTGGCCTCCATGAGTACAAATTCAGTGACCTTAGTGGAACATGCAGAAGTATTCCTTCAAAGATAAAAGGTAAGTTATTGCACCTAAATCCTCCCACTACCAAGAAAGGCTTAGTGGGCCTATTTAGATTCTGGAGACAGCACGTTCCTGACTTGGTATGTTACTCTGGCCCATATACTAAATGACTCAAAAGTTGACAGCTGTGAGTAGGGCCTAAAACAGGAGAAGTAATTCCAACAAGTCCAGGCTACTATGCAGGCTACTCTATCATGTGGTGATCCAGCAGACCCAGTGGTACTTGAAGTGTCAGTGGCAGACAAGGATGCTGTTTGGAGAACTTGGCAGGCCACAGTAGATGAACCACATAACAGATCTATGGGACTTTGGAGAAAGGCTCTACCATCATCTACAGACAACTGTTCTCCCTTCGAGAGACAGCTCTTTTTGGCCTGCTAGTGGGCCTTAGTGGAAACAGAACATCTGACAATGTGCCAACAAGTTACCATGTGACCTGAACTGCCCATCATGAGCAGAGTATTATTTGACCACCAAGTCATAAAGTAAGCTGTGCACAGCTGCACTCCATTATCAAATAGACGTGGTACATACTTGATCAGGACCAATTAGGTAGTCACATGAAGAAGTTAAAAAACAAATACATGTCTTAGGGCTGGAAAGATGTCTCAGTGATTCAGAACACTGGCTCCTATTCCAAAAGACTTGGCTTCAACACTCAGCACTGACAGGGTGGCTAACAAACATCCAAAACTCCAGTTCCAGGAAATCTGATGCCTTCTTCTGGCCTATACAATGCCCTGCACACACTGTCTAAATAGACATACATACAGGCAAACACCCATACACATAAAATCAAAATGAAGAAAAAATGTAATAACAAAAAATACATGTCTTACTTTTGTTGAAGGTTAGTCAAAAGCAATTGTATAACTCCCAGTGGGGTCTTTAAGACTCAGTCCTTCACCCACCTTTGAATTCATTATTAGTAGAAATCCACAAATACCCAGTGGCTGTTTTCTTCACAGGGACTTCTGAAATGAGTGTCTTCATACTTCAATAACTTGAAAACCTATCCAATTTTCCTCTAGCTTTGGGACTTATACAGCTCCTCTGATCTTTCTCTACAAGTCTCAATGGAGGAAACTACCAACTATGAGATCTTCAAGCCTGCTCACGCTGACTCTGGCACTAACCAGGCACGGTCTCTAAGCAAGGCTCACAGGTGGTACCATGTCCAGCTGTTAACAGCCTTAAATCTGGCACAACACAGACCATGGGTGCAGAGCCTCGAGACAGTAGGTGACTGGACAAAGTCATTCCCACCTGAAGCAATAGAACCCCCCAAACCAATGGAAGTACCAAAATGTTCATGCCCAGGAAGGAGAGAGAGAGCTTGCAAAGAAGTCATGAGGGCCTAGATCTCCAGGTCAGGCTAATAGTAAAAACAACCATCCAGCCTCAAATTGATATGAAAGCTGTCTTTTAAAGAATGCCATTTTGCTTAAGTTGACTTTGAAATGAAGGTTTTTACTGGACAGCAAAGCTGAAAGGATTTTGTTTTTACTCAGACCAGAAAATGGTGCTATTGGGGTGTGCATGCTGGAGGGGTGTGTGTGTCAAGTTTCTCTTACATCCCTTATACATTTCATTTATAATTGTTCTCCAAGACCATGCCAGTTTGTTTTCTAAAAATTTATTTATTTACTTACTTACTTATTTATTTATTTATTTAAATTTATGTATATGCTCACACTGGCGCACGTGCACACCCCCCCACACACACACCACATATGCAGGTGCCCAGGGAGGCCAGAAGATGGTGCTGAATCCCCTGGAGCAGGTGTTACAGACCGTTATAAGCTGCCTGGCTTGGGTGCTGGAATCTAAACTTGGGTCATCTGCAACAAGTGTTCTTAACTACTGAGTCATTTCTCTAACCACTATTTCATCTTTCAACAATATAGGAGAAGCATTGTTTTGTTTGTCTTTAAAAATAAGATTATAACCTTATAAGATATGGACAATCAGCATCTAAAAAAACTGATCAATAAAAAGCAAATCATCTCAGCCAAATTATGTGGATTTTGATCCAAATAAACCTACTAGCAATACTTTGAAGAAAATTAATAAAACTTGTATATGGCCTGATTTTATTAGGTGTGATAATAGTAGTTGTAGTTTCTTTTTTAATCCTCATTTTTCGACCTACACACAAACGAAAACACATAGGGATGAAATGACACAATTCTATAATTTGTTTTTAATCATTTTAACAAGATTAAAAAGGGGGCAGGTGAAGCATGCAGGGTAATTAAGATGATCAATGTATTGTGTAGAGGTTATGAATTTCACAGAAGAAATTCCTCAAACCCATAAGTTATTAACTCAGTACCCCCCCCAAAAAAAAACAAAGTTGATCTCAGTCACACCTTTCCAGCAGTAATCACGCTAAATTCAATTTTGCTTCTTTTAGAAAAATAAAACAAAGTATGACTGTGCCTTCTAGGTTTTGTTATTGCAAAATGAGGTCTTGTTATGTCACTCAGGCTAGACTTGAACTCTTGAACTCAGATATGCTACTATCTACATCTCTGCAGATGTAGTAGCTAGGACAACAAGCATAATAACTCCAATGCCCAGCTTATGTTTCCTAAATTTTGAATCATATTATGACTCTTATGGAAGACTGTGGTCTATCTTTATTATCCTATTATAAGATGTAAAATATTCAGTATGTTGGGATGCATCAGGGATGACAAGTGAATCATGGCACTGTCTCCAGCAGAGCACTTTTGAAAATAGAAAGCACATATTGCTGCATTAATGAGGTCCAAATACAATACTATAAATCCAAGAAGGCATGGAGGAATGAAAGCATGTGAGGCTCTATGTTTGTGCTGTTTTCAAACTCCGATCTTTTTAATTAAAATACTCCAGCATGTTAATTCTGTTTAAAGAGAAGCTCTGCTTTGCAAGGCATTTTTCTCTAGCTAAGCTTCAAGAAAATAATAAAACAAGTAGCGTAATGAAGCTGCCTAACACTGTGGGAACTCGACAGAGCAAACCTCAAAGAAAGACATTGTTGGGGACTAATTAAATCAATACATCTGAGAGATGGCAGTACCACTCAGAGAGCTGGATTAGCCTCCTGTCCGTGATTTCACTTTCTGTGTTGTTTCAGTTTCTAAGGACCCTTGATATTATCTCGCACACACACACACACACACACACACACACACACACACACACACACAAAATGTTTCCCAAGAGATACCATTAGGATGCTGTGCCACTGTGTGACATTTCCAAACCCTGCTAGATGGCGAGAGCTGGTGATATGAGGAATAGGTTTTCAATAGCACAGAGCAGCCTTGTTCCCACAGGAGCCTTGAGAGCAGTGTTTAAGCAGTTGCTCCAAATTTATGTTACTATTTTGGTCACAGGCACACTCTTTCAACTGCTACAATACGCAATTAAAGTGAAACTTCTATCCAGACCAACTTGAAAACAATCTTGTCAACAGCGGCTTCTCATGGCGGCCACTTCCCATAGTCTCCCTAACGGTGGAAACTGGAAAGTCTAAATACAAGAATCTTCCTTTAATACACAAAGTACAGGACTATCGTTTAGTAGGACAATGAATTCTTTAAAGGGGCCTAAAATATAAGTGATAACCCTACAAGTGGAAAATATATTTTGGCACAGTTTATCTAAAAGCGGAAACTTAATTTTTCTTCTTTAATCCATTTCTCCTTTTTAATCTTTCTCCATTGTTCTACTCACTCCTTCAATAGGTAGGTAGGTGGCATGATTATAAAAATGAAAAACATGACACCAAGTATCTAAATTCAGATGAAAATATAACTTTAACCCTACGAACATTAACCTATATTAACTTCTCATCATTCATCTGTTAAAAACACAGAATCTTAAGTACTTTACATGTCAGATAGGAGGGATTCTTCCTATGGTGAGATGAAGCACAAAGCATCTGTAACTGAGAGCTAGCTAGATGTCTGACACCTTCCCTTCATCTTCCACATTGTTCTTGAAGGTAGCTTGTGGCCTCCAGCTGCCCAGCCACCATACGCTTCAGCTTTTATTACAAAAAGTTAACTGAGTTCTAACTGAAATTTAAAATGCAATGCTTCCATTCCCACCAGTAATATTCACTATTGAAATAATGGCCGTCCAGCAATGATTTTCTTGATGTTTTCAATTATAACTCTGTTGACTGGGCATCTCAGGGAAAACTTCTTACAAGGACCATATCAACACTTGCCTGTTGATTTCCTCTCTAAAAGAAGTAAACCTTCTCCTCCAAGCAAGCTACACAGGGAGAGCATGTGACCCCATACTGTTGAGCACCAATGCAAGCTCATAGCTCAGCTCAACCCTACTCCAGGGCTCCTTTTCCTTTTTTTTTTTTTTTTTTTATGGCATCCACTTTTCCAACATCAGTGAAAGTCTAGATTATAGGCAAACTCAGTTAGATACCTGGGTCTAATTGCAAAGTGGATATCATAGGCTAACACTCCTGTACTTTCACTAAAACTTTTGAGATTAAAATGCACACATTACAGAATGTGCCCTGAAAGCAGGACATTATGTGTGCAAAATGGTAGCACTCCCATGCATGAGTAGGTCTCTTGCTCCTCCAGACCCTAGTGGCTGCTTGAGTTTAAGGCCTTTCCTCTATCCAAAGAGCAGGAGAACAGAAGCAGTTAAAAATAATGAATTTGGGCTTTTAGGACAATCTTTTCGACAAACCTTGAGTTAAGAGCAGGGAAATTGGTATCTAAATCAACCTCTAAGTTGGCACGTATTTTGAAAAGATATTTTTACCAATTTAAGACTTCAGTTCAACTCTTACCTGCTCCAAATCACTTCTCAAATTCACTAAGAAGAAAGAGTCCCCAATAAAACAGTCATTTTCACGTGGATGGAGAGGCTTGTTAGCAAAGGGGTCAGGGTGACAGCACCATTCTCCAACCAGAGCGCTCCAGTTCTCACTAGGCAGTGGGAGCACCCTGAGGAGCTTCCTAGAGGAAAGAGGAAAACAGCACTTTTTTTCAATGTAGCAAATGCAATGGTTTTTTTTTTTTTAATTAAATCAGCATGAAAGAAGAAAGAAGCTCATTAGCCACATGCCTGCAGTGTCAATTTACCCCCAATTATGAAAGTAATATATGCTCATATTATGAAAGTAATATATAGACGGCGTTTTATAAACTGCAAAGCAGCATAAAGAAGGCAGAAGTCTCCCTTTGCTCACTGTCCACAAATCAGCTACCTAACATGACAGAGTCTTCATTGCCATCCTTCCCCTGGACACAGTGCACACACATGGGAGGCCTGGCCCTGAGAAGACACAGATACTGCATGCATGCATGGGAGGCCTGTGCCCTGAGAAGACACAGATACTGCATGCATGCATGGGAGGCCTGTGCCCTGAGAAGACACAGATACTGCATGCATGCATGGGAGGCCTGTGCCCTGAGAAGACACAGATACTGCATGCATGCATGGGAGGCCTGTGCCCTGAGAAGACACAGATACTGCATGCATGCATGGAAGGCCTGTGCCCTGAGAAGACAAAACAGTTTCCATTTCTTCACTCAGGTCCTGATTCCCAGTGACTCTACAACAGTCTGTGGAATGTCAAAACCTTCCAGTTCATTCCCTCACTGTCGGGTATTTTGTTTTGAGTTCTTAATCAATAACCCTGAGATGAATATTCCTGTTGGAAGATTTATATAGAAACCTGATTATTTCTTGGGGAAAAACATTTTGTAAGTAGGTAAGATTCTTCCCACATAGGATTAACCTCTTCCTAATTAAACATTGTCTTCTTTCTAACTTCAACCAAGGAACGGGTTAAAAGTATATTTAATGCTGCTTTAATTAGCAACTCTTAAATTACTTGTGAGATAGGACTGGTCACTACATTTCTTCTGGGGCTAGTGATCAATAACTACTTTTTAAGATGATAACAACATATTCTTATTAATTTACAAAAACATTCCATAATAAGGATACACCCTTTTACTAGCAATTGTTATAAATAGTTATTTTCTGTTTTAATTTGGTTTGTCTATATTAAGTAAATAACACTCTCTTCTGTGATTTCCCCTACTTCTCTATTTTAATAAACTATTTTTGAACAACTTTTGTTTACAAAAGCATCGCAGAGATTATATACAATCCATGGATAGTTTCCATATGCACTTCCCCCATTTCCTCCAATTAACATCTTGGGTATCCACAGTTGCTTTGTCAAAGCCTCAGGCTTTATCTGGATTTCACCAGCTTTTTCTTCAAAGTCCTTTTGGTTTGCTTTTGTTTTTATCATTTTAGTTCCCGGGTACAACAATACCCGGCACATAGTGCATTTAGTCATCATGTAATCTAGGTCTCCTCTGGTCTGTGACAGTTCCGAAGTGTGTATTTCTCAGCAGTCTATGACACACCTCTTACTCAGAGCTTCTCTGATGCTGTCTCCAGATCAGTCTGGGCCACAGACTGGGGGGGGGGGGGGAGCATTCCAGAGAAGAGGGACCCTTCTCATTACATCATGTCACAGCACTCTACACCAGCTTAGCTTACTCCTGGTGAAGCTAACATTGACCTTTTGCTTAAGGTGACATCTACTGTGTCTCTTACTAGTAAAATACAAATAAAATCATGTGTATTTAGGAGATTGGAGTTAAATTAAAATATTTAAGATACGATTGTGTCATTTCCATTAAACAGATTTTTTTTATTCTTTTCTAGTGATTCCCCCTACCATGTTAGCCATTTTTCTTAGATCCTCCCAATCAACTATGAATACCATGAAAGGGCAATGACAGATTGGAAGAGGGTAGCCACTTAATTTTACAGCTCTACAGGACAGAGCTAGGAATAGAAGCGCTGAGTCAAATGGGGCACCACTAGCACCATTACGAATGCTGAGGTAGGAGAGTCCTGACAGATGATTCTTTCAACAACCATTTCTGAGAGCTGCCTATGAGCCAGGCAATATGTTGGCCTAATATATGACACCCAAGCACACATGCACAATCTCTCTCTCTCTCTCTCTCTTTTTAAGGTATTCTAGTAGCAAGTATAGACTACACATAGTTAAGCAAAGGAATGCATAAAAAAAGCTCATAATAGAATAATGAGGCTCTGACCCCTCAGTGGAGGGTGACAGTGCAGATCCCAATGGAAATGTGATGAATCAGCCCCCTTCTCAAGCATACATTCCCACGTCAACACCAAGTCTACATTTTATTTTTTAGGGATTCAGAGTACTCCCCAACCAGACCATGCATACAGGGTGGACAGGCAGAGAGTACTAAGGATACATTCTGTTTATCAGCTCTAGAGAATAAGTAACTTCTGAGCTGGCCTTTGAAAGACAATAAACCGGCAGTGAAAGGAATTTAGGGCACTGGAAGAAACAACATAAAGGCAGGCACTACATCTCTTTCTCTCTGCACTGAATCCCTACTGTTTGACATACTTCTGAAGGATTTCTTGGAGGGATGAAGTAGTAAATTTTGATAAGTCTCACACGTGAGGCTCCTGGCTGGATCTGCTGCATACTGGGGTGTAAGGATTAAGAAACCCTTCCCTTGCTGCTGAGTATCTGACCTTTGGAATAACCATCTAGCTTCGTTACCCTGGAAACCAGGTAAGATCCTAGGCATCACATACATTGCTAGGCAACACTGCTTACAGTAGAAATGCATAAATTGCATCTTACTAGGAAGATCTATGAATGAGCTGCACACATCTGGTAAGGAAGTATGCTTTGACCTTCTCTGTATACAGTCACCTTGGTGAAACCCTAAGAGACCAAACCAAAGAAATGTGAAGAGACACTGTCACTCAGGGCAGGGGAAGCTTCTCAGCTAAAGCAGAAACTGTACCTGCCTGATATAGATCTTGTGCTCTGGACCTGGAACTGTCTCACACAGGAGACCAGGGTCCCCCAGTGAAAATATCAACTATCACTTGCATGAACTGCAGCAAAGCCCATGCATGGAGGAATTTTTTTTTTAATTATTATTAATTTATTTATTTTACATCCGACCACAGCCTCCCCATCACCTTCCTCCTTCTTTGTAATGGCTCAGAAAGAGGCAGGCCTCCCAAAGGTATCAGCAAAACATGGCATACCAAGCACCTTCCCCTGTATTCGGGCTGGACAAAGCAATCCAGCATGAGGACGAGGTTCCCAAGAGCCCCTGCTCCCATTGTTGGGATTCCCACATATAGACCAACCTACACAACTGTCACATACATTAAGAGGGCCTAGGCTGGTCCCATGCAGACTCTCTGGTTGTTGGTTCAGACTCTGTGAGTTCCCATGAGCCAGACTAGTGGCTTCTGTGAGTTTTCCTGTGATGTTTCTGACCCCGTTTCCCACAATCCCTTTTTCCTCTCCTCAGCAGAACCCCTCCTGCCCCCACAGGACCCAATGTCTAGACTTGGGTCAGAAAGGCATTCTTGATGCTGCCTGGCCAGCAACAAATGTGTCCCATAGTAATCTTATGAGACTGCATGAGTAGAAGCAATGAATAAGACCCCTGGTGGCACAGCAACACACCTTACCATATATAATGCTCAGGACACTTTGTGAGATAAAAACAACAATGCTCCTGTCACACAGGAGGAAAATGGGGCTTAGGAGTAGGGAAGAACCTTCACAAGTCTGCAGAATGAGATGTGAAGACTGAAGCAAGGGTCTGTACCCAGGTCTTTCTGGCTCTGAAAGCACTCTTTCCCTTGGTATATATTCACCTCCCTGGCAATACAGGGCAGTAGTAAAGGCTGGGTAGGGAAATGACCAAACCTTTCATAGGGAGTTACATGCATGGAGCCTTTAAGACTAAAAATAGGTAGAAGCATCACAGTGTTTTAAGGAGGAAAGTGAAAGCAAGAATTTAGGCATCCATAGGTTCACAGATCTCTATCAAGATTCTCTGCTTCCCAACACTGTGCCTACAGGACCAGTACAGAACTTCAGTGCAATGAAGAGAGACAGAATGTCAGACAATGGTGCATGATCAAAGACATGAAAGTGTGCACAAAGACCTGGGAGAATTGATGCACATTAACACAAAACAGCAGATTTCAAAGTTCACTTGACCCCACATCACAGTGACTAAAGGCTGCAATGGATCCTTTAACCATCTACAGAAGGCAGCAGAAAGAAGTGCGTAATTTACAACTCATGGCAAAAATTAAAGGGTGTTTATAGCAGAAAGAAAATTTTCTGATTTATTTGAGGGGAAGGACATGAAAACATTATGAACAAAAGATATATTTTAATCACAGTTCTAATGAAAACACATCTTCTGAAGAAAACACTGAAAAGTGTATTTTGATATCCTCTGCTTTCCAAGAAAATGTTCAAATAACACAGAAACCTTTAGTTTTTAATTTAAGACGGTTTAACTAAAAATCTGCTGGATAGAGAGAAAGGAAAGTAGAACTTAGGCTTTCCTCTAGACTCAAGATTCTGTGAGGAACAATACTTGTTTACAGTAAATTAAAGTTTGCCACTTACTTTTGATGCATTTGAAGCATAAACTTTTGGAAAATAATGACATGTGACATATAACTTTAATAAAAGCTATTGATAAAGTTTTGATACTTAAACATATATGGAACTTTGAAGTTAGCTTCTAATCAATGACAACTTTCCAAGCAATACCATACAACTTTTTCCAGATTTGATTATAACTAACTGAACATTAGAGATCTTAAGAAAAAATATCAAATACTTAAAGCTCAAAGTACAGCAACAAGAATTTAAGTAAATTCAGGTAACATTATCCAACTGGCAGGCCGCCAACGCTATAAAACTAGCTTTACATTCTAATATTTGTCTGTACATATCATGATTAATCTGTAATATACAATTGTATTCCTAAATTTATGCATTGTTGCCAACAGGCCAGTTTACAAAACATCCTGATTTAGGGGACAGGAGCAGGATGATAGAGACTGGACATGCTTTGTACATGCAAGGATGTGGTTTATCATGTATCCAGGGCCCAATTCTATACTTTTTAAATCTATTTTTTCCTTTTATAAACAAGTGCTGATACTCATAAGAGTATCTATTTTCAGCTACAATTAGAGCTGGCCTGTCAAGTGGCTCCCTCAAGCAGTTGGACATTGCAACATCTGTTTCCACAAAGCCCCTATCCTGCTGTTCTCCTAGAGTTTCAGGGTCCCCCAAGAGCTTGGGGCTGACACTGAGCATTGCCAGTGTGGGTGACAGACCTCAGAACAATGCCATGGGCAGTCTGAAAACCGAGGTGTATGCAGAAAATCTGTGTGGCCACTAATATCATTCTTGTCTGACACAAATCGATTTCTAGAGGACATAACAAAATCTAAACACAATGACCTCTGGCTGTTTATTAGACTATTTACAAAAAAGGAAAATGTAGCAGTTGTTACCCAATAGGGATGACCTGTTTGGTCTCAACAAGAACATAGTCAAAACTGCACATATTCAGACCAATTTTGTAGGAAAACTTGAACTAAAATAATTATAAATTGGAGAACTCTCTTGTAAAGAAACAAGATGTTGTTAATTAATATGCAACCAAAACAAATTGGCTAAGAATGTGCAGCCCTAAATTAAGAGAAAGGCGATAATAATTCGCAGAGCTTAGATGCTCTAGTGCTGAGAATAAAAAGCCATTAACAAGTCTTTCTGAGTCGATGTCTTTATATGTTATTTCTGGACTTTTCTTGACAAGAATCTTTCTCATTCAAAAAGAAAGAATAGAACATGCTCTAGCCTTGAAATATTCAGATACTTAGGAGTCACTGAAGCCCAGAGCACAAGCTCTTGAGTTTCAAAGATCAGAGGAGTTTCATGCTGATGAAGCTTTCATGGGTTTCTCTAACCTACCTTCTTTATTTTACGGATAGAAAAATAATGTCCCCAAACTAACGTAACTTATTCCCATATAAAAAGGCTTGAGAGATGGTTCAAAGATTAAGAGCATACCACTCTCACAGAGGTCCTGGCCTCAGCTCCTAGTGCCCATACAGGGTGCCTTACAACTACTTGTAACTCCAGATCCAGGGAATCTGCCAGCCTCTTCTGGATTCTATAGGCAACTGCATGCACACCCGCATATACCCACACACAGATTTACATTATAAAAATAATAAAATAAAAATGTAAAAGAAAGGGGTCAATAATCCTAGATACCTTCCTGAGAATGCTGTTTATAATTTGTTGATATTGATGAGAATACACATCAGCTCTCTTGAAACACCTCTGGCCTTGTTTTCTTTTCAAGAAGCACCAAAGTGGTCCTTACCAGCCACATAGAACATGCCACCAAAGGGGAAGTGCAGAGTTCCAGGACTGGTTTCAACCGTAAAATGTGAGATCTGTGAGCAGACACTAGGGGGAAGCCCATCCAGAATCGTGGGTGCTGTGGATATCGCTCTGTATGCTCGGTATGCTGTGAATGTGTTGCTCTGAATGGTTAATAAATTAAGTGCCAATTAGCCAGAAAGGAAATATAGGCAGGATAAGCAGAGAAGAGAATTCTGGGAAGAGGAAGGCTGAGTCTGGAGTCCCCAGCCAGACACAGAGGAAACAAGATGTGAAGGCCGAACTGAGAAAAGGTACCAAGCCATGTGGCAAAAAATAAATAAGAATTATGGGTTAGTTTAAATGTAAGAGCTAGTCAGTGGTAGGCCTGAGCTAATGGCCGAGCAATTTTAATTAATATTAACTTCCGAGTGATTATTTCTTAAGTGGGCTGCAGGACTGCAGGGGCTTGACAGGACCTGGAGAAAACTTCAGCTACAGTGGGGCATGTTGTCTAAGATAGAGATGAATGCAAACCTTGAGCAAGTTACTACCTGTGTTGCTCAAGACATGCACACAGGCTTGGTACATAGGTGTGCTGTGAAAGGGTGGGGAGAAGGCCGGTGTTCATCTTAGTCTGAAGCCTACAGACTATGTCAGGCACTGACCTCAACCCAAAATGTTTGAGACATTAAATGACCTCATTTGCTAGTTTACTAATAAAAACAATCTGGAAAGGGGAGAAGAAATCAATAAAACCAATTATAAGGCTTGCTGAGCATTTACTCTGTTAGATATGCTACAGTGCTTAGCTCTCTTGGTAAGTTTGGAAAGCACACATTATGAGAAGGCTTTACTAGGAGGAAGGAGTTCAGGTGGTACAGAGAAGGTCCTCGGTCCTCTCAGTGAGAAAGTAGAAGTTCACACCCATGCTCCATTCTCCAGGGAGGAGTGGAATGCCAAGCCTCCTGACAGAAAAAAAAAAAAAAAAAAAAAAGACAGTCTTTCACCATCAGCCCCACACCCTTCCAGTTCTCAAATTTAGAATCACAGACAGAACTGACACACAAAAGAAGACTTCAGTCCTGGACAGAGAGACAGGCACCGTAGTGAGGCACAAACACCAGGAAGCAAAGAAACAGCATTTCCCTTCTGTAATGAGCACCGAGAATACCGAGAATGGAACCGACCCTGCTGTAGCTTCTGGATCACTGCATGTGGCATGGGAGGAGAAGGTTCAGAAACTTCATCTGAGGATGAAACCAAAGCCTGAAACAGACTGAGAGAAGGCCAAAATACAGAGCTCTCTTGGCTCTTTGAGAAGTGGGTCTGTCACCAAGAGCAGATTCGTAGCAACTTCGTCTCTGTAGATGTAAGACCCTTTCAATTTCTCACTCATGCGAATCACTCAAAAGCAGCTCTGTTTGTAACCTCCCCAAACCCTGAGGGTGTGCATTTGTGCCAGCTCATCTACTTGGAACACTGCCAAGATCAGGAGGCACGCAAGAAAGGCTGGTGGGAAGCCAAAATAAACACACCAAGTTTTACTCCATTCAACCCAGCAAACACTTACTAAGATCTTTTCCTCTAGGCACCATGCCTGACACTGGAGATGCTGGAAAGAATAACGGTTGCTGCAACAGCTACTCATGCGTGGTGAATGCTTACCCCGTACCAGGCTCTGCTAGAAACACTTGATCATCGGATCCCATCAACAGCACTGTGAGGTAAGGCCTAGAGTGCGCGACATTTTCTCAATAAGGACATTGTCGAAGTGAGTGATTAAATTACTTGTCCACGATCACTGAGCTAGTGGAGTGGTGGACGGAAACCCTGTCTGGCCATTGCTCTATACTGTACAATCAAGAGAGCAGGAATAAAGGGCCTGGAAGGCAGTGCAGCTATCCCCAGTCCTCGAGCCCGCAGTGTAGGAAGGAAGACAGGCAAACGAACCTTGGGGACCATCTAATGCAACTCAGGAGGGAGACAAGGCCGCAGAGAAGTGGATGTCAGGTCAGCGGAGTTCTGAAGCTTAGGTTGCGGTAAACCAGGGAGTGATGGAGGGTAGGGGTGGATTCAGGAAAGGGAGTAGCTGTCAGGATAGGGAGTAGCTTTCAGGAGGCCTCGACCAAGGCTATGGAAGTGTGATCCTTGTGAGCTTGGTGAGGGGGAGGAGACTAAAGGAGGAGCTGGAATTGGAGGGAGCACAGGGGAGCTGCTGTGGGGTGCAAAGGATCGCAGCTCCCTGTTGAGGAAGAACACCTAAGCTTTAGAACCCCTCCTCAGTGGTGGGGCAGCAGTGCATCTGCACAGGGCAGAATGAGAAGGAGGCAGGGCAGACAGCAGGCTGCAGACAGGGTGTCATTAGGGAAGGAGACAGTGAGCAGAGGAAAGCGACAATGGCCACCGTGCCTGGTGACTATGTACAAGAGCAGGAAGAAATCTGCTAGGTAGGGGTTTGGCATTATGGAGCTAAGGATGCTGAAAGAGGAGCAGGCTTCAGAAAGGCAGCATCATTTGCTTGTCTCAGGCACCTAACTTGGAAAAGCCAGCCAAGAACCCAGCGAAGAATTCTTCCTTTAAATACCACTAACAGTAATAATGGTTTCATCTGTCTTCAACATGAGTCACTAGAAGCTGAAAATTCAGAGGAAGCATTTATGCCCAAGAAGCCAGAAAGCTGACTTGAGAAAGAGAAAACAGTTTTAAAAAAAGAAGAAGAAGTAGCCGACTTGGGAATGCTAAGGAAATAGCAAAATCCTTCCCTTCTCCGTAGAGTAATTACAGCACATCACCAGAGCAGGTTACAAGATTAACCTAATCACTGAGAAAAGGTTAATTTGTGCTCTGTGTGCTCCATCTTAATAAGCAGGGAACTAGGAAATGGGTTTTAGAAAGGCCCTGACTGAACTAGCTCAAATCAATCCTGCTGCACAGCCCTTGCAGTAGAAAACGTGCTCACTGTGGAAACCCTCACACTCCATCAGAACAAAAGGGTCACATGAGAGATGACTCCATGGTGCTCTGCTCAGTAACTGGTCCAGGCTCTTCCACCAAGACCAGCTTCCTCCCTCAGACCATGTTCCCCTCCATGATCACAGTGAGAGTCAGGGTTCACTTTGTTCAAAGAGACACTTAGCTGGTTCTCACTTTAAGGCCCCCACCATTCCCTTGGTAATCGCTTCCAGAAACCATCACCAAGGAACAGTTCTAATCAGTGCTCAATACATTCCTTACCTGTCCTTTATCGTGACTTCACCACAAGTCTGGCAATAAAATGTGCAACGTTCTTGGGCTTGCAAGCTTTGATTAAACACTGAAATCAATTCTAAAGGAAATCAACAAAACAGCAAGTCTTAGAGGTTTGGACCACACATATTATATCATGTTTAAAGGGTTTCCTAGCACAATAAATTACCACCAATACACACTGTTTATGATTTACTCAGAAGTATAGGCTTAATTAGCACTATCCGATGACTCAACCAGAGGCAAACATTGTGAAGTGTTTCCCAAAACAACAGCTTTTGCTTAGTATTCCTGAGCCAGCCATTGCCCTAGATTACCATGAAACACACTGGTGGATTTCTTCTCTCATTCTAAAAAGATGATAAATTCTGTATTAACAATGAGTGCAGATGGATAGCTGAAATTTCAGTTTGATCTGGTTTTTGTTTTTGTGGTTAAGTTTTAGGTCCACCCCTACACATTAAACAGTACATGCAAGCAAAATGGACATCCAGACTGGTCTTTGTGAAGCAGGTCTGCAAAGCTCCTAAGAGTTTCTTTATCCAAGAGCAAAATCCAGTGTTGGATGGAACTGTGGGAGATGGGGATGGGAGGGAGGGGGGGGGGGTACTGAGAGCTGTGGGGAAAGTGTAGATTTCCCATCCAGTTGCACTGGATGGCTTGTACCGCTCATTCTGACGTCTCATTTGTAAATGAAGGAAATTTTTATTAAAAAAAAAAAAAGCACTGCATTATTTGTCTGTAAAAAAGCTAATTGACCCTGGGTTCGATCCTCAGCTCAAAAAAAAAAAAGCTAATTGAAGAAATGAGGTCATAGTTATTATAAGCAAGCAATAGAATCTGCTTGGTGTTACCTTTTATGCACTTTAAAATGCTTTATAAGATGCCAGAAAGTTTAAGTCCTTGCAATTAAAAAATCCTGCAGTTTAATCCCTAAGTGTCTCTACAAATTCCTACTGCATGAAGGTTAAATAAACAGTATTATTCTTCAATGCTGAGCATCTATAAAGAAGACCTAGGTAAACCCTCCAACAGCCTCTTCAGGACAAATCAATTTTCAGTGGAACACTGCTCTCTGCTGGCCATTAAGTCAAGGATGGAATCCCAGATGCACACTGCCACTGGGAAAGGTTAACGGCAGACCATATGCTGTGCACGGAAGGTCACCACTTCACCAACAGCAACATCAAAACAGTGTGCCAGGGTGGTGTGTGTGTGACTGCTCCCTAAAAGCTGAGAAGGAAACTAGCTCTTTAAACCTTGAGACACAGCTGAACGCTAAACATTTCAAAAGTTGCTTCCTAGTCATTAGATTTCAGCGCACCTCAGTGTGCTACCTGACAATCATTCATGCAGCAAATACTTATTCCCCACCTATTATGCAGAAAGTGCTAAAGCAATTAAAAGACGGAAGAATCCGCTTTACAGAGCCTTGCACGCACCATCGAACAGGCTTTGAAAGTTTCCCTTTTCAGGTATTAGAGCAAAATGTTTCAAAAACATAAAGAACCAGTCCAACCAACATAAACTATACAAAAACCAACACACAGTAGTGGATTTATTTTGTCCACAGTCAGTATTAAATGTTGCTCATTAACTGAAAATGTTAAAAATAATTCTGTTACAGAATATGAGTGGGCAACACACTCAAATACTATGTCCCTGGATGTCCCCATTCCTCTGTCTTTACCATCAGAGTCCTAGAAAACATGGTGGCTCCCATGCCTGCCTTCTCCCAGCTTCCAAACTCTACAGGAAGTTCCTCTGTGCCTACTGTTGCTAACAGGGAAGTGATGTCAGCAAAGATCCTCACTGGCACCTCCATCCCAGAATGTGGGTACAGTCAGGGAGGCAGTCGGTCTACGTCCCACTCCTGGTGGCCTCACCTTGCTTTCCAGGACTCAATGTTATTCTAGGTGTTTATTGGATGCCACTTAAGCAGGACCTCTTTTCCCTGTCCCTTGTCTCTAAAAACTGATTCTACATATTTCAATCATTTGCTAATTCAGAACGTCAGCAAAAGTACTCTTGGGGAAAAGAACACGTGGCATTCCCTCTATCTTCCCTTGCCTTTCTAAAATCAGAGGATGACTTCACATCTCCTACAGGCTTCTTAGACAACCCTGTTGTCCCCACCTCAAGGCTCCACAACGTTCTGATGAAGGGCTTACAACAGATGGCTCAGCAATGCGGCCTTTGGGTGTAATAGAGAGAATTAAGAATTACGGTCTTTCTCTGATACAAAGCATCAACTTGGTTTCCTCCAATGCTGGCTTCCCCTTTCACAGCATTTTCCTCATCTACAGCACTCATTACATTGTATGAAATACAATGAGCCAGCATTTACAAAAAAAAAAAAAAGATGAGATCTTACAAAAAGAAAAGGTTTTTATTTTGCTGTTGTTGTTCTTGTTTTTAACATCTAGCTGTATCAATATATATTTTCTGAGTTTGTATACAATCACAAACACTGCAATTACAACCATTCCAGTGACGACACCATATGATTCCTCACATGCAACGTTGGGTCCTCTACATGTATTATTCCGTCTAGAACGGTCTCTGCACGGATGGGATATTTCCACTGCTCAGTTCTCTGGTCAAATTAGCTCACGCTCAGGGAGCCTTCACTAAACACATTACTCCCCAACGCCATCCTCTTCCTTTTTACCCACAGCATTTTGCTGTATGCAATTCAATTACGCGGTCAGCATCCGATGTTCCCACCCATTAGAATATACACTCCACAATCGCAGAGGCCTTTGTGGCTTGTTGGTGTCTGTGTTCCCAGCACCCACATCAAACGGCTCACAGCTAGTTTGAGCTATCCTGTCTGCTGGGAATGACTACATTAAAACCATGCAGGTTTTGGACAACTGCTTTATGATTTTATCCTCATGTCTGTGAGCCGGACATTTATGATTAAAGAAATAAACTGGGTGATTTGGGGGAAATATCTATACCTTCTCAAATCTGCCATGAGACTAGAAATGCTCAAAGAATTAAAGCGTATTCTTAAGCTTATACTTAAAGAAGTGAAGGTTCGGGAAAGTTACGCTGGTAACTGGCAGAGTGGATCAAGACCCCAGAACTTCATCATCTCTAGCCCTTCCAGGTCACTGACTTAACGAATGTTAACATCCATCGGGGTGCAGCTCCTACTCACGTGGGCTGGATTCAGTGTGGGCCTGCAGACGCAGGTGCAACCCATCTCCGCTGACATACTTCAGCCCGCCGCACGAGGAAGGCACAAGCCTGACCTCTGCTGGAAGCTGGGTCTCGGTGCAGCCATCAGGGGTTCGCATCAAGAGTGACGTGGGCGTTATGGAAATGTCCAGGTGCATGCCTCCTTCATCGGGCTCACTGATAATGCACAATAAAACCCGTTAGTAATTTTTCTCTGATGTGAGAAATTTCACATATTTCACACTGTGTGAAAGAAGCCAAAGCTTAGCCTCGCATTTCTCTGCTTCTCTGCCAGAAAGACCCTAAAAATCCCTGTCCCCGGAAAATAGAACCCTGGGAAACAAGCCAGATCAGGTTAAACCAGGCAAGACTGTCACCTGGTAGAAGTCCTCAGTCATGTTTTTAACTCTTATTTCTGAGACCAGCATTAAAGTCAGGAAATCACAGTATTGTTAACTGCTATGCAAGATGCTCACAGGGAAACACAGATGCCAGGCAGCTTTCTGCAAAAAGTCACGAGAATAAATATTTCCCGAGTTCTCCACCAGCCTGGGATCTACAGTGAGACCGTCTCAAACAACAACAAACTCCAAACAACAGAAAGAGGCCACTCTCGGCTCACAAGCTGTGCCACCACAATTAGGTGTGTAGTTTGGTGTCTATTTTGCTACCTCAGTCATTTTAAACCACATCTGGCACTTAGAAGTGCTCCCAAAGAGACCACGGGGCACCTGAGCCCCCCGCGGTCACTGCTTCGGCTGAATACTCCTCTTCCCACTTCTGAAAATTTCAACCACTTACACGGAGCTGAGCAAAGTTCAGAAAGTACACTGTCTGCATTGCACAGAACACCCCAAACAGAGCAGACTGTATGCCAACAGTTCTCGAACTGTATTGTTTGGAGATCACAGCAAGGGAGGAAAGCTTACACACATAAGTAAGTCTTCTTCTGTATTGATGTTCATCCTGAGGATGCTGAAGTTGCAGACCTGGAGACTGGCAGTACCATAAACCTCATGGCCTCTAGAAGACAATATGTAGGAAGGCAGCTGGGGGGGGGGGGGGACTCTCTCTTCTTGTATTACCCTCATCTGAGGGGTTACACCCTCAAGACCTCACAGAAATCCAATGACCTCTCTCAGAGGCCTGGCCTCCTAACATCACTTCTCTGCGGGTTTAGAATTGAAACCCCATAGATTTCATGAGGAGACAAATATTTGGGCTATAAGAGGGTGACAGCAGGTAGAGGGGAGAACAGCAGAAGACCCAGCAGTATCCTGGTTACACAGAAGACTGACCAGGGAGATAAACATCGTGAGCTAAGGAAAGCCAGGATTTGTACTGTGCAGGAACACATTTACACTGTGGGGAGGGGAGGGGAGAAAGCTAGAAAGCAGCCTGTGGCAATGGACTAGAACTAGAGATACCTCTATGAATTCATGGTTTAGGATGTACATAAATAGATATAGCGACATAAATAGATGTGAATGTATGTACATGCATAAGTCAACAATATGTCATCTATGTATCCTATTTCTCAAAGGAATGACATCCCAATAGTAATGAGCAACAAACCTTACTTAGTCTATAAAAACAATTTTCCATTTAAAAAGAAGTCCTGGGTTTTTAATTTGGTGGCATGTGCAAGGCCCTAGACTAGACTCCTACTATGTAATTGTACACACACACACACACACACACACACACACACACACACAAACACACACACACATGTGTAGACAAATTTCTAAGCGGTCTTATTAAATAATAAACACAGAGCCAAATATAGGGGTGAAAGCCTTAGAGATCAGGCAAACAGGAATAGCCACCAACTAACCTTACCTACCACACCACAGCTTCCAAAGTACCATGACTTCCTGTCTACCCAGACATTTATTGCCTTGCTGTTCTGCCTTCCCATTGGCTCTTAACCCAGCTACCTCACTTCCTTGTCACTGCCTGTCTGTACAGACCTCCAGGTCTCTAATGGTTGGTATTGGGATTAAAGGGATGTGTCACCATGCTTGGCTCTGTTCACTGGTATGGCCTTGAACACACAGAGTCCCTGCCTGCCAAGTGATCGGATTAGGGGTGTGTGCTACCACTGCCTGATTTGTGTTTACTTAAAATGGCTTGCTATTTCTTCTGATCTCCAGGCAAACTTTATTAACATACAAATAAGATATCACATTTCAGCACAAATAAAATATCACCCATTTCTCCTTTTTGTTTAATAAATATAAAAAATTTTAAGTTATAACTAATATTAAAAAACTATATACAATAAGTACAATAACTATATACAATATATATAAGCAATAAATAGATCAACAATGTCTAGTCCATTTGCATTGACAAATTCAGAGAAAATATTCCGTTATCTATCCTATTTTGGTGAGTCCAAGATGTACCTAATTTACTTTCTATCCTAACTTGTATCAACAAGAGAAAACTGTCTTATAATGTCTTTGAAATCCATACACTTTACACTTCCTTAGTGAGTTTCTTTTATGAGATTTCTTACCAAGGAAAACTGTAACTACAACTATCTAATCTTCAAAGAAGGAAATGGTATTGCTTTCTTTGTGGCAAAAGTTAGCCACTGAGCAAAAAAGTGCCCTTGCGTCAACTGACAGGATGCTGTATAAACTGGACATGCAGGACCCATAGGAAGGTGACGACTGAGCTTTACAAGATGAGATGGTCCTTCAAGTTCCTGCTTTACAGAGGAGACATAAAAGTTACTGAGACTCTAGGCCTGTAGGCTAAAAAATGGATGTCCCAACGTTGCAAAAGAACTTTGGGTGACTGTCCAGGCAGCCAGCCATCTCTGTCATTCTAGAGTTTTGGAAGTTGCTTACAATGCTCTTCCTGTTTATTTAGATAATATTGTATCCTTATGAGGTCTTTGATGTAGTTAAAGACTAGAGAGTTATAATTATGGTTTTCCTTGGTTATGATAAGAGATAAGGTAGATATAAAACCTTGTACTCACAAATAGAGGATTAATAAAATATTTTCTTTAAATTTGTCAAATATAAATAGATTAGACATTGTAACTGTAATTCTTGCTTCATAACCGTTTTGTTATATATAATTTTACTATGTTAAAGTTAAAAACTTTCCTTTTTAATTAAACAGAAAAAAGGAAATGCTGTGGGATAATGCTTTTGTACACTGGTTTAATAAAATGCTGATTGGCCAGTAGCCAGGTAGGAAGTATAGGCAGGATAAGCAGATGAGGAGAATTCTGGGAAGAGGAAGGCTGAGTCAGGAGATGCCAGCCTGCCCTCCAGTGAGCAGCATGTGATGGCATACAGATGAAGCCACAGAAAAATGTGGCGACATACAGATTAACAGAAATGGCCTGAGTTTAAGTGTAAAAGCTAGTTAGTAGTAAGCCTGAGCAAATGGCCAAGCAGTTTTAATTAATGTAAGCTTCAGAGTGATTATTTTATAAGTGGGCTGTGGGTCTGCAGGGGCTTGGTGGAACCTGGAGAGAAACTTTCCAGCCACAGACATGCACGCACACACTCACAAAATACACACACACACACACACACACACACACACACACACACACACTTCTTAAGGCAAGGTCTCATGTATACCAATCCAGCCTCAAACAAAGTAATGGATGACACAGAATTCCTGATCCTCTGGCCTCCAAATCTCAACTGTTGGGATTATAGGCATGTATTGCCCCACCCAACCAGTAAATATTTTTAAATTGTTTTAAAAAGCAAAACAATAGGGGAACTACATCAGGACTCTGGTAGAAAGTAAAAAAAAAAAAAATGAGATGAGCCTACACCATACTATGTAGCAAAGTCAACAGGGAAACAAAGGAAGTCCAGTGTCCTCTGCTGAAACTCTAATTTTGGCAGCATTGGCCATTGTTCTTGAGGCATCCTTACAATGTCATGTAAGATTCAGTGATATACAAGTAACAGAAAATCAGCCAATATTGCAGACTAAATGTCATCATGGTGAAAATATTTACATCACAGAAATTATCAAACGCTGCAAATCAAGACCTTTCATTTATTTTGTTAGCAGAAATCAGGTTATTAAATACTTGGCACTTCATATCTAAACCACAATGGCACCATTGCTTCATGCTTTCTTCCACTTGGCATCTCCTATGCCGTACCTCACCCCATTCAGTTTGTCAAGCAAATGCTACATTGAAAAAGAGACTTATTCTCCACCCCTCACCTTTGTCTGTTGTATTTTTCCAGGTATTCCCCTCTATTCAGTATTTTATTTTAAGGTGTTTGTTTGTTTGTTTGTTTTTAATTTCCTGACCACTGTTCATTCATCCATAGCCACTATGTAAACTGGGAGAGCCACTGTAGAAATCAGTATGGAAGTTTCTCAAAACTGAAATTAAAACGACCACATGAGTGAACCACATTACTCCTGGGTACATATCTGGAGGACTCTTAAGTCTACCACAGAGCTACGTGCACATCTGTGTCTATCGCTGCCCTATTCACAATGGTAAGGAAATGGACCCAGCCTGGATGAACGGACAACGTGAAGGTGCTCCATATACAGGATGAAATTATATCCTGCCAGAAAGAAAAAGGAAATCATGGCACTTTCAGGAAAATAGATGGAACTGGAGCTCATTGTACTAATTCATACTCAGTCAAATACCAGGTTTTCTCTCATATGTGGATCCTAGATCCCACTCTCCAGGTTTTTTCCTTTTCTTTTGTCTTCTCTTCTCTTTTCTTTTCTGGTTTTATATTGAGACAGGGTTTCTCTGGTAGCCCTGGCTGTCCAGGAACTCACTCTGCCCATTAGGTCGGCCTCAAACTCAGAGATCTTGTGTAGGTATAGGCCATACAATGAGAAACGGGGTAGTGAGAATGAGAAATGAGGTATAAGGAAGCAGAGAGATGAGAGGGAAAATAAGGTAACATAACACACTTGCCATGAAGCAGAAGAGAGCAACCAGGGAAGGGAGGGGCCAGCTGGTGGGGGTGGAGCAAAGGGGCAACAGAAGCAACATATGCACAAAAGCCATAACAAAACCCATCACCTTGGAAAAGCCCCACAAATGGATAGTAGTATCAGGACATAATATCATGAATGTAAAAAAAATCAATATAATTAATGTAATTAATGAATGTCATAAATATAGCTATTGAATGAACACTGAGAATGTAGTCAATGAATACCACAAATGTAATAAATATCATGAGTGTAATTAATGAAGATCATGAGTGTAATTAATATCTTGAATGTAATTCATGCCACTGAATTGTGAACTTAAAAAGGGTTACAATTGCAAATATTTTGTTCATTAAAAAAAAAAATAAGGTGGAACGTAATCACCATACATTATATGTGTGTATGAAATTGAAGACAGCCGTGTTCTAAAATAGAAAGTGGTGATGGTGCCATGGGCCTATGAGGATGCTGGACTAAAGTCTATCAAATTGTGCAAACAGGTAAATTGTATACTATGTGACTTATTTTTCAATAAAGATTTTATAAAATGTTAAAAAAAGCCATCACTTTGTACTACTAACTAAAAATACTAATAGAAAAGTTAAAAAAAAATAAAGATGAGGAGCCAAACTCAACCATATGAAGAAATAAAAATACTAAAAATTCTAGTGAGTACACAGAGATTGTGAAAATTTACTTGACAAAAACACTCAACCATATGCTACTTAAAAAACAAAATCATGCGCCTTTAATCCCAGCACTCAGGAGGCAGGCGGATCTCTGTGAGTTCAAGGCCAGCCTGGGCTAGCAAGTGAGTTCCAGGAAAGGCACAAAGCTACACAGAGAAACCCTGTCTCGAAAAACAAAACAAAACAAACAAAAAATCACCTGTAAAAACAAAGGTTTAAAGTATACAGGCAGAAAGGGATGTTCACGCAAACAGTGTAGTGAACTGATTTCTCATACAGATGATGAGCTCTCCAACGAGAAAAATTACAGTGGTAATTAAAGATCATGGAACAACTGGATATCCATACATTAAAAAAATAAGGGCTGGAGAGATGGCTCAGTGGTTAAGAGCACTGGCTGCTCTTCCAGAGGTCCTGAGTTCAATTCCCAGCAACCATATGGTGGCTCACAATCATCTACAGAGGGGTCTGATGCCCTTTTCTGGCATACAGGTATACATGCAGACAAAGTACTCATACATAAAATAAATAAGTAAATAAATCTTAGAAAGAGAGAGAGAGAAAGAAAGAGAGAGAGAGAGAGAGGGAGGGAGGGAGGAAGGAAGGAAGGAAGGAAGGAAGGAAGGAAGGAAGGAAGGAAGGAAGGAAGGAAGGAAGGAAGAAAAAGTCTTTAGGGCTAGAGAGATGGCTCAGAGGTTAAGAGCATTGGCTGTTTTTCCAGAGATCCTGAGTTCAATTCCCAGCACCCACATGACATCTAACAACTATCTGTACTACAAGATCTGACACCCTCACACAGACATACATGCAGGCAAAACACCAATGTACATAAAAGAATAATAAATAAATTTTTTAAAAGGTGTGTAGCATTACACTCAGTTAATTTAAAAAATAAAATAAAATAAATAAACTTTGACTCCTGCTTTACTGTGAACACGAAGATTAATCCAACGTGCCAGAGATAGAAGCAAAACCAAAGTGGAAAACACTCCTAGGAAACAAATGCAGAAAAGCAGAGTACAGGGGCAGCCATGCTTGTGCCCAGAGACCTGGGAGCCTGAGGTGAGCAGATGAGTTCCTTTAAGCCTAGGAGTTCAAGGACAGCCTTGGCTAGCACAGCAAGACCCATTTCTAAATAAAGACAAGGATAAAAGAAACCCGAGGAGTAGGGAAGTAATCACAAAGTTGAGGTAGGCAAAGATTGACGAGATTAGAAAAGGATGTTTTAAAACAAACAAAAAAACTTGAGAAACTGGATTTTGTTAAGATTTAAATTTCTGCTCATCAAAAGACAAACATACTGAGTATCCCTAAACCTAAAGGCCAAAATGCCCTGGAATGAAAATGATTCAGACCCATACCACTTTGGATTTCCAGATTAGGGACGCTCAACAAATCTATGCAAATACTACAAACTCTAGAAAAGTCCAAAATCACCTCAGGCCCACCCTTTTCCAATAAGGCATACCCAACCTGCATTAGGAAAGTGAAAATGTCTGCCACAGATGCAGGAAGACATCCACACACGTACTTACAACGGCTCTATATTGTTTCAACTTAGCGACAAGACTCACCTGTTTTTATTAGCTAGAGATGTACTTGTTTTCATTAGCTAGAAACCATAAGATACTTTACAAAACAACACAGTTGGATTATCAAAAAGTAGATGAAAAAATTCTCAACATCTTAAATCACCATGGAAATTAAAACCACCCTGAAGTAACTCCTCATCCCATTAGGATGGCTCAAACCATAGAGACTGACCACATCTGAGAACTGTTTGACAGTTTCTCACAAAGCAATGAACACATCTATCCTATGTATCAGTATTTTCACCCTTAGGTATTCACCCAAGGGCATACATGTCATAAAAAGACATTAAACAAGGCTGGGACTGGGGCTCAGGGGCAAGAGCCCTTGCCTAGCTCAAATACCCAGATCCCCATACACACAAATCTTATAAAGCAAATCTAATGCAACTGACTCATAATAAACACTTTCTGGAAATAAACAAAACATCCAGCAATAGAAGAATGAGTAAGTGGTTTGCAGAATACTCAGACAATGGAAAATTACTCAATAAGAAACAGGAAAGGAATACTAATATAAGCAATAACATAGATGAACCATAAATCTCAAGCCGTGTTGAAGGTTCCCAGTGCTGTGGAGACAGAGGCACGCAGATCTCTGTGAGTTCAAGGTCAATCTGGTTTACATAGTAATTTATACCAGCCACTCAACCCCTCCCCAAAATGTCAGGGAAGCAGATAGAATCAAAAACTAGGGCCTGGAGAGATGGCTCAGTGGTTAAGAGCACTGCCTGCTCTTCCAGAGGTTCTGAGTTCAACTCCCAGCAACCACATGGTGGCTCACAACCATCTCTAGTGGGATCTGATGCCTTCTTCTGGAATAAAGTTGTACATGCAGATAAAGCACTCATATACATAAATAAATAATAAAATCTTTTAAAAATGAAACAAAAACTAATGCATTGTTAAAACTATGTCAACTTGGCCACATCTGGACTTAACTAAAACCCCAAAATGGAATGCACACTTGTGAATGATTTTTGCTTAATTTGAAGTAGGAAGATTCACTTCTAATCCAGACCTTTGAGGTAGGAAGACATGCCTTTATCCATATCTTCTGAGCTGGGATAAGCCACTTCTGTTGGTTAAGCAGTGGCGCTCGTGGCTGGCCGCCCGTGGTGGCCATGCTGATGGATATTGTGGTGGTGGAAGAATCATGAGCCATGGTTACCTTTCTAGAGCTTTATTGGGAGAGAAAGGGGAGAGAGAAAGGGAGAGGGAGAAGGAGAGGGAGAGAGAGACGACGCAGGAGAGAATATGGAAGGAAAGGCGATACGGAAAGAGAGCACACAGAGAGAGCACACCCACTTTTTAGGCTGGGACGCCATCACAGGCTGGTTACGTAGTTAAGGACATAATTCTTACAACCTCTAACCTGGGCCATACATTCTGCTGGAAGCCTCTATCAGGACACAAAGAAGGAAGCTCTTTGCTCTTTGCCTGCTTGCCCTCACTCTCACTGGCAAGTTCATCCCTTCACTAGAATTAGAGCCTACTTCTTTGAGATTCCAAAGTATACTGAAGACCAGCTGAGACATCCAGCTTCATTCATGGACTGAGCAACTACTAGATTCTTGGACTTTCCATTCATAGGCATCCACTGTTGTATTAGCAGATGCAGCCTGTAAATCCTTCTAATAAATCCCCTTTCTAAAAGGCACACACCTTTAATCTCAGCACTTGGGAGGCAGAGCCAGGTGGAGCTTTGTGAGTTCGAGGCCAGCCTGATCTACAGAGTGAGATCCAGGAAAGGCACCAAAACTACACAGAGAAACCCTGTCTCGAAAACCCATAAATAAATAAATAAACAAACAAACAAACAAACAAATAAATAAATAAATCCCCTTTCTATATATACAGAGATTCACTCAATAAATTGTTCCTCTAGAGAACCCTGACTAACACACATGTCAACACAGTTCAAGAAACAGTAACATTGTGTGGGATGGTCGAATGAAACCAGACCGTGGTTATTACTAGGGAGAGGGAAGTGATTGGTGTTAGAGGTCAACAGTCAAAAGACCAGAGAGTCAAACAAGCTGTCCAGCAAAGCAGAATGGTTCATCAACTTGCTTACTGTGGAGGGGCCCCAAAACAGATTGACCACACAGCTGCCATGACAGGCTTAGGGGCCTAGACACAGCTTCTGTGACAGGCTTACTGGCAGGCAACACCCAGATCCAGGAAAAGCCATAAGCTGACACCACCCAGGGATCCACCCAGGGATGAGGAAGTACCTGACATCCCAAACACTTCAACCATTAGATAAGATGGCCAGATGTCCTTGAGCCTAGTGCACACCTATTTCCCCTTCTTACCAAGATATCCTTAGACAATTGTCAGCCAACCAGGGTCCTGAACCCTGGAAACCCCCTCACCCCAACTTTTGCTATGATTAAAAACCCACTCCACCTGAGCTCAGGGCTCTCTGCTCACCACTGAGTCAGACAGACAGAGGGACCAAGCCCCGGAGCTTGAATTAAGGCTCTTTGCTTTTTACATGCGGGACTCAGTCTCTGTGGTGGTCTTTTTCGGGGTCCCTATGATCTGGGCATAATATTTACAGAGTTTTGTTTTGTTTGTATGGGGATATAAGGGGTTGTATTTAGTAATGTTTGCTCTCTTAATTTCCAAACAAGGTGGACAGAAATTGCAGATAGTGGGGTCATAATTTCAAACCACCCTTCCCCCCCATACTAGGGAGAAAACTCTATACACTCTAGGCAAATGAGTTGCACGGAGCCTAGACTTAACCCCAATCTTAAAACTGAGGAAATTCAGGGTTTGGGATTTAGCTCAGTGGTAGAGTGCTTGCCTAGCAAGTGCAAGGCCCTGGGTTCGGTCCTCAGCCCCGCAAAAAAAAAAAAACAAAAAAACAAAAACAAAAAACAACCCTGAGGAAATTCAGATAACATTACCCTTATGAGGAAGCTAGGATTCATGCTCAGTTCTCAGGCCACATCGAAAACTGCCACTCTAGCTACTTGGCAGATTTCAGAAAAGAGGAAACGCTAAAATAATAAAATTATTATTAATAATAATAATAATAATAATAATAATACATTTTCAGGTCTAAGTCTATTTGAAACACAGGCAATACCTATGAAGAGATCACAAACAATTAAAATTACTGACCATATGCAACAAAAGTGAAGGCAGAGGCAGGCGTATCTCTGTGAGTTCGAGGCCAGCCTGGTCTACAGAGAGAGATCCAGGACAGGCTCCAAAGATACACAGAGAAACCCTGCTCAAAAAACAAAAACAAAAGAAGTGCGTTTTCCCGCCAAGTTTCTGGTTTGTGTAGCAAATATGAAATTACAAGTTTGCAGATGGGCAGGGGAGATGGTTCAGTGGCTAAAGTGCTTGCCAGGCAAACACACAGATTAAGTTCGCCATCCCGTCCGGTCCCACGCATGCGCACACTGTCTCGTGCACGCGCCTACGGGCCCACGCGCTCGCCCCCTCTGTCCCGCGCATCCGCGCCCCTGTGCCGCGCGCGTGCACCCGCGCAGGGCTCACGCACGCACGCGGTCCCGCGCACCGGCGCCTCCGCCCTTACCCCAGGATTAGCAGCGCGCTCTGCAGCCGTCTCCGCACTTCCAGGAACACGCGCGTTTTCGCCGCAGCCACCGCCATGGCCCACTCAGGCCCCCACGCGAGCCCGAGCCTGCAGTTACCAGAACCCAGACGGATTGGGAGCACGTGTCGCAGAAGGCTCCCAGGCGGAGGCAGCGCGCCGGCCGGGCGGGATCCGGAGGTCGGCGACTGTCCGCTACAGCGCCGCCTTCCGGGCAGAGAACGCACTGCTGAGGCTCCCGACCCTGGAGTGCACCTTCCCCCAAACCCGCTCCTTCATGTAGGACAGGGAGGCACAGAGAGCAGAGCTGGTCTCCCCTGTAAAGATGAGGGATGGGCTTGATAGGAGTGGTTCTATCCCTGAAATGAACAGACTGGGGGGAGGAGGAGGCTCCTCTGGATGACTTGGGTGGGGACGAGGAAGATAACAGAGCAGAGGTGGGTGCTTTCCCCAGGCACAAAGCCTAACCTTACCTGAATCCCCTTTTCTGGAACTAGGACTGTTTATTAACTTCCAACCGATGCAACCAAAATGTGAGAGACTGATGGGGCACTGCATTCGCTTTAGACATGATAGCTCCAAGACTGAAACAACGGCAAAATTGTAAGCCATGAAAAGACAGTGGATGGAGTCTAGTATCTTGGGTTAAGGGTCTATCTACTATTACAACTTTTGAGAAGCAAAAAGAAAATGAGTGATTGCTGATGTACACACCCACTATATTGCAAAAATAAAAGACTCGGGGAAGTCATAATTTCTTTTCTTTTTTTTCCCCTTAAGACAGGGTTTCTCTGTGTAGCTTTGTGCCTTTTCCTGCATCTAGCTCTGTAGACCAGGCTGGCCTCGAACTCACAAAGATCCACCTGCCTCTGCCTACCACCGCCCCGGGAAGTCATAATTTCATTGCTACTATGAGATACATTTTGAAAGTTTGACACAGTAAAGTATATGGTATGGTATAAACAAATATTTCAGGCCACAGAATTTCAATAGGACTTCTTTCAAAATGAAAGGCTGGCCGGGTGGTAGTGGCGCACGCCTTTAATCCCAGCACTCGGGAGGCAGAGTCAGGCAGATCTCTGTGAGTTCAAGGCCAGCCTGGTCTACCAAGTGAGTTCCAGAAAAGGTGCAAAACTACACAGAGAAACCCTGTCTCGAAAAAAAACCAAAAAAAAAAAAAAAAAAGGGCTGTTACTTCATGATAACTTGTATAAAGATTACTTAGGGTTGTATAAAGGTTGTCTTAGAGTCACTCCCGCTGTCATGAAACACCATGACCAGAGAAACTTGGGAAGGAAAGGGTTTATTCAGCTTACACTTCCGCAGCACTTTTCATTGTTGAAGGAACTCAGAACAGAAACTCAAACAGGGCAGGATCCTGGAGGCAGGAGCTGATGCAGAAGCCATGGAGGGGTGCTGCTTACTGGCTTTGCTCAGCCTGCTTCTTATAGAACCCGGGACTACCAGCCCAGGGATAGCACCACCATCACAGGCTGGGCCCTCCCCCATCAATCACTAACTAAGAAAACATCTTATAGCAGGCACTGTCTCAATTGAGGCATTGTCTCAATCGAGGTTCCTTTCTTACAGATGACTGTACCTTGTGTCAAGCTGGCATAAAACCAGCCAAGACAGAAATCCTATTTATTGTTGTTCCATTTCATAATTTCATAATTAAATTACCCAACACTAAACCAACCTGAAGCATTTCTAAATAAGTTCTTTAAGCCACATTATGGTGCTTACCTGTAATCCCAGCATTAAGGAGGCTGAGGCAGGAGAATTGCTGCAAGTTCAAGGGCAGTTTGGGCTATATAGTGAGTGCAGGGCCATCCAGGGCTCTGTGGCAAGACCCTGCCTCAAAACAAAACACTCTTTGGTGTATTGAGGAACAGTAACGTCGGAGAAGTTTTTCAGTCAGCCTTTAAGGTGCTTTAGCATTTATCATATTGTTGCACAAATTCCTATTTCATCACAACAATGTGAAGTCATGGGTGGGAATAATAGCTTAAAGAATAAAAGCTGGGGGCGAGAGAGAGCTGGCTCATCAGTTAAGAGCACTTGCTGCTCTTCCAGAGGACTAGGAACTTAAGTTTCCAGAACTCACATCCATCTGCTCATCACTTCTTATAACTCCAGCTCCAGGGCATCCGACCCATTTTGGGGTCCAGGCATGCACATACATATCTGTAGGCATTCTTACACATAAAATATAAGTAAATAACCTTTGGAAAAACAAAGGGACTAAAAAAGAAAAAGCTACTATTCAGTGTGGATACATTTATTCGAAGGACAATTGTAACCTTCCACATTTAACACTAAGGAATGTTAAAATGCTTAAGTTTTGACACATAGCGAAACAGCACAGCATTCTCAGAACAGTATGCTCATCACAAGTGGTTTAAAACTTGTACACCCAAAAATATTTGTAAAAACTTTCCATTTTCCCAATGTTACGCTCCAGACAAAACTCTTTGGAGAACAGTGAAAGAAGAAGTCTAGACTCCAAACAGTGCTAAACTTGTCTCTCAATTCCACACAGACCCTGAGCCTGAAATTAACCTCGTATAAAGCATATCGATGGATCCTCTGGGATCGTACTTAAAATAAGACTTCAGAGCTGTCTTCAATCCTCTCTCCCAACCCCTCCATCCGCCCCAGGTTCTCTTCCCGCTGCTGGCCAACACCGGCTGGCTCCCGCCTTTCTCGCCGCCGCCTCCACGATCGCCCGCCTGAGGGCGCTGTGGCGCCGGCAAGCCGCGGCCGGCGGCGGGGAAGGTGGGGGGGGGGGGGGGGGGGCGGGCTCGAGGCCGCCGACGTCGACGCCGGCGTGGGCGCGCGCGGTGCACGCTGGTAGCTGTCACCAGGCCCTCGGCTGGCGGCCTTCGTGCGGCTGCCGCGGTTGCCAGGAGAGCGGCGCCGGCGGGGAGCGGCAGAGCCCGCGGCAGGTAACCGCGTCCCCGCCCCCCCGGCGCGGTCGCGCGGCGAGACGCGGTGCGGCGTGGCTCGGGAGGGCGTCTCCGGGGCCCGGCCTGCGCTGCTGGTGGCGGCGTCGGGGTGGCGCCACCCGGGCGGCCCCCACCTGTGCCCGCCGTAGGGGAAGCGGGGGCCCCCGGACCGGGGAAGGGCGGTGGGGGACCCCGAGAGCTGTCGGCGGCCTCGGCGGGCAGAACCGCTGCGGGGCTAAGGGGAGGGGTCACCGGGGCGCGGGCGCCCGGCGTCTTTTGTTGGAGGCTCCCAGCCACGGCGTTGCCTCGCCAGCCCGGTGGGTCCCTTTCGAGGTGCCGGTGCAGAGGGTTAGAGTGCATGGCCAAGTTCACCAGGAGGAAGTTGGGCTGGCACACGGAAGTTGTTAACAGTCCTCACCTTTGATTCCCAAGGCTTTGAAAGTTGCTCTATGACCAGACTTACCTGGTTCTCCGCTCCCTCCCCTGACGGGGCGGGAATGGCACGCTACTGTACTTTCTCCTGGCCGCGGAAATGATGGGTGTTTGTTCTTAACGTTACCTCGGAGTTCTGTGGAGTTGAGGGAACATCAGGTTTAGAGATTGGAGTCAAAACACACATTCTTTGGGTTTTTAGGCAAATACAGGCATCTCCCTCATTGAATGGCTCTGAACTATGAGGACAAAACTCGTTTTGGTGGTCCAGGCTCTTTATGTAGGTGTGAAGTTCTTGCCATTTTAAGGTTAGTTGTATTTGTTCATGGTAATTTGACCTTTTATGAATAACATAGGCTGGCATTAGGTGCTATGTGACTCACCTGATCGTCAACCTCTTGATTTCATTCAGCTGACGGAAGTTATAGGTAAATTATAGCTCAGGTAGTCTGAATGCCGCCTTCTTATGATTACTTTCAGTTGAACTTGGTCATTCCTCATAACTACTAAAGGGAGAGCAAATCTCCAGGTGTACCTCCTTTGGGGGGCTCAATTTTTAAGAAAGAGTTAGAAACGCTGAAATAAACACATCAGAAAACGTTGACACTGTGACCCAAATGTTAAATGTAAATTAATTGTGTAACTGTTTGAGTTCTATTTTATAATTTATAGTAGAAACAACTGTGGCCTGAGGATAGGGAGCTAAAGTTCAAAGTTCTGCCTTTTGCTGCTAACAGGTATGATCTCTCTAGTCCTCAGTTACTGTGTGTGTTCTGGTGTCAGTTTTTGCTAACGTTTTGTTTTAGTGGTACTGGGGTTGGAAACCAGGGCCTCAGGCATGCTTTGTAAGATACTACCACAAACCTGCACTCCCAACCCATTGTAAAGTTTTTTCTTGGGGTGCTGGGAAGGAATCAAACCTAAGGCCCTGCATATGCTCAGCCTCAGTTAAAGGGAATTTGAAAAGACCATGGTTTTCCAAATTGACATTTCCCTCCAGCACTGTACTATAGCAACAGCTTACTTCCCCTAAATAGTGTTCTCACATGATGTGGGAACACACTAGGCTCAGTCAGGCTTAACTTTTGTTTTCAGTGTTGGAGATCCAACCCAGGGTATTTCCAAATCAGGGCCAACACTCTACTGCTGAGCCACACCCCCAGCCCCAAATTTGACTTTGATCTGCTTATTAAAGCAGCTCAAGAATGTTACTTCACCACAGTGGTAGCACAAGCCTTTAATCCCAGCACTCAGGAGGCAGAGGCAGGCAGATCTCTGTGAGTTTGAGGCCAGCCTGGGCTACAAAGCGAGTTCTAGGAAAGACACAAAGCTACACAGAGAAACCCTGTCTCGAACCCCCCCCCCAAAAAAAAGAATGTTACTGCTGTGCTTGCATGCATATGATTTTCAAAGGAAGGTGTAAATATCATTCCCAGATTTAGCTAACCAAAGAGCCCATTTTCTAATGCAGGCTTGTGGTAGAATGCTTACCAAGCATGCATGGGGCCTTGGGTTCCATTCCAGGCAGTGTTAAAATCTTCTAGAGTAAAGTAGCACACATTACTAATTTCAGAATTACTGTTCTTGAGGTATGTCTACTTCCAAGCTTACCACATGCAGTGGCCCATTGTTGCTGTCTAAGGTATCTGGAGCATGACGAGCTATACTTCACTTGTATAACAAAAGAAACTGCAATTTCCTTAGTAAAAAAAAACAAAAACAACAACAAAAAACTATTACAGATACGTATATCCTTTATGTTCCTGATGCTTTCATTTATAACAGAGGGATATCTTTTTTTTCCAGTCTCTTGATGCTTCTTTCTTCAACCATAATTCATGTTTTGGTTTGATTTTTGTGGTTATTATTGAATGTATGTAGAATGGCCCTTTAAAGTTCCAAGTGAAGACTTGTTTATAATGGTTTTGTTTTCGCTATGATTTCCCCTTCTAGTTAGGCTTTCTCGAAACGATGAAATAGGAAATACACTAAAATGTATTCAGTGCTTAATAACTACATGATTTTAAAATCTCAGGTATCAAAAAGAGCTAAAAGCAAACAAAAAAAATTTCTGAGACTATTATTTCTGATCTGTTTGGAAACAGTACCTAAATGTTGAAAATTACATCCTTTTGCTTTCTGTGAAGTATTATGTTGAACATTTTGTCACTGTTAGAAAACACGTGACAATCCAAGAGAAAAGACGTTTAGATCGAAGTTGCTCTCCCTGTCCTTAACTCTGTTTCTTCTGGGCCTCTGGTCAGGTAGAATGGCCTGGCAGAGGCTATTTACTTCATGGTGGACAAGAAAGAGGGAGCTTATCAAGATTCAACCTATCCCTGCCATATCCCCCCCCCCCACCTACTTCCTGACTTCACCCCTCCTCACCCCCTGCAAATAGCAACAGTAGCTTGGGACCAGGCCTTTTGGGGGATGTCACTAATAGTCAACCATGCTGATATTCTGTCGTCTTTATTACTTGGGGTAAATGCTATTAATGCATACTTTAGTTTTCTGGGGGTATAGAATATTTAATTTTTTGTTTGTTTGTTTGTTTGTTTGTTTGTTTTTCGAGACAGGGTTTCTCTGTGTAGTCCTGGCTGTCCTGGGACTCCCTCCGAAGTCCAAGGTGGACTTGAACTCAGAGATCCACCTGCCTCTGCCTCCAGAGTGCTAGAATTAAAGGTGTGCACCACCAGCCCAGCTTAGAATATTTAATTTTAATAGATAAACTTTAAATGAGGTACATTTGGCCTCTGAAATAAAAACTAGTAGATGAGTAAAGCTAATGTTTTTGTTTAGTAGCTCACAGTTTTTATTGATAGTTTATTGTAGGGAAATACTTTTGATGCCCATGTTTCTAAACTGTGATTTCTCTTTTCTGTTGATATTATTTACCTCTTTGTCAAGCCAACTAAACCTTAAACCTCAGTGACTTTACATGTCAAAGATATAATCAAATTTCTTGAGGAAATAATTTTATATAGTGATATACATCTATTTAATGGTATGTTTTACTGTGTTTTAACCCATGTATCCAACATCAAAATCAAGATTTGGAGTTGCTACCAGTCAGACATGTATTGCTCAGCATTTCCCTTGTTTAGAGTTCTGATGTTGCAGGAATCTTAAAGAGTCTTATTAATAAAATCAAACCTGAGGCCAGTTATTGGGGTGAATGCTGGAAGATCAGAGAGACAGAACAAGCCACAACTACCTCACCTTGCCAGTTCCTCAGCTGATCCTATTTCCTCAGACTGGAAACCTCTGTGTCCTCACCCGGAATGAATCTCAGCTGAACTGTGCTGCTCAAAGCCTGAAAGCTTAACCAGCCAAATGCTTCTAGTTCTGGTCTCCACACCTTATATATCTTTCTCTTCCTGCCGTCACTCGCTTTCTGGGATTAAAGTCTGGATTTCTGGGATTAAAGGCATGATTCACCATGCTTGGCTGTATCCTTGAACAGATGGATTTCTGCCTCTGGAATGCTAGGATTAAAGGAGTGTGCTACCACTGCCTGTCCTCTATGTTAAATATTATGGTTGTTCTGTCTCTGACCCCAGAGAAGTTTATTAGGGTGCACAATATTTTGGGGAACACAATACCACCACATTTCCCCTTTTTTGTCTAAAATTAGAAAAGCTTATAACTAATACAAGAAAAATTATCCAATAAGTGTATACAATATATACAGTCAAGAATTACATTAACCATGTCTAGTCCATTAACATTTGACAGATTTAGATAAAAAAAAACTCATTACTTACCCTATTTAAAACAAGTAGTTCCTTTTTAAATGTAGATTCAATAATTGACCTTTTTATCTTATCATATTCATACTTTATCTTTTTTCTTTTCATAATAGATTCAGTAGTCTACCTTTTGTCATTTTAATATCTTCCCCTTTTTCTTTTTATAGTAGATTCAGTGATCTACCCATTTATCCTATTATTCTTTATCTTTTTTCTCAGAGTAGATTCATATCTACCTCATATCTATATTCTCTTTTTAAAAAACAAAACAAAAAAAAAAACTCTGAATCTAATCTCCATGTTCAGCTTCTTTCCTGACCATTAACATTTAACAACTTGTAACCAACTATCCTAAACAATGACAATATCCAAAACTTATTAAACGACCAAAAACCTCCCATCCCACCTCTTAGGAATGTGGGTGTATTGCTCAGCATTTCCCTTGTTTAGAGTTCTCTTCCATTATGCTTCTCTGAATTATATCCTTCAAGTCCTCAAATACCACCTTGTCTATGAATCCTCTTTTGGTGATCTCATTTTCAATTATTTGCTCCTCTGACTTGCCTGGACTTAAAAAAAAAAAAAATTCTCCATCCTTCATGATGGCTAAATAGAGGATGATATGCACATCACAAATAACCGTGTCTTGATCAAAGAGATAATTTAATGTAGTATTTATTAAATGTCTTCCTTATAAAAAATTTGACCATATATATGTTTCCTATATAATACTTCTGTACATCAAATGTGATTATTTTTTAAAAGACACTTGAAATACTCTTTAGTTAACAGTCAATAGCACTTGCCAGAAACAGAAGGCAGACATGGGTAAAAATAAAAAAATAGTCTTGTTGGAAGCTTCTAGCTAGAAACACATGCTTCCTGACTAAGCCTTGAGAGTGAACGTTCTTTGTTTAGATGGGAGAGTAGCCAGAATTGAGTGCTGTTCTTGATACCATCCTGGCACCAAACTAAGACTTAGTGTAGTCAGAGGAAATGGAAGAGAATAAACAGGGAATACCTTTCTCACCTTAATTCACTGTTATCCTCCCCAGTCTGAAAAGTCCATGAAGTTGTCTATTTGGTGGCTCAAAGTTCCATAAATATTTATGTAAGCAGAATTTTGACTTTCTTTTGCAGTCTTATCTTGGGGAATAGCTTCATTGAAAATTCAAAATGTGTGAACATATGTTAAAAATACAGTTCAAAGATGAAAACTTAATATGATCATTACTGAACCAGATAAGTGCCTGTATTTTCAAAATAGTCTTAATGGTACTATATCACATTTGTAATAAAAAGCTAGAACTTCAATTTTAGTAGGATAAGTTATATTTAAGGCAAACCTTTTATTCTAAAGGGAGAAAAATCTAAATCCTAGAAGCAGGGCCCTTCTGTTAACCAAGTGGTCTAGAAGGATAAAACATGCACCTTTTTAAAATCCCTTTTTATGTGCACTTTCAAAGGGAACTTCCTCGGGAAGGAGCCTGCGAGAGTAAAGTGATGCACCACCCTAAGTGCAGCTCATTCCTGCTCTACCCGCTTGTCACTACGTTTCTATAGCGTGTTTCTCCTATTTCCATGCTACGGAAAGCTCTTTCCTCTGGTGCAATGAGAAATACTCCTGTCTTTTGGAAGGATACCCACAGAAACTGGCATGAAAATAGATTATCTGTTCTTTTGTGTGGACATTTTGTGTTTCAGGTGGCTGTGAGAATTTATAGGCATGTATCTAGATTTTTAGCCTGAGGTTTTCTTTTATTTTGTATTCAGGGGCAAAGAGCTTAGGTAAATAGACCAGTTAGTTAGACTGGATTTCCTATTTTCAAAACAAACAAAAATCCTTGTGGTGATGCAGCTCTCAGTGTACACAGTGATTTGCTACTCAGCCAGTGGTTAGATTGCTGTTAGGCTGTGGTTTGGGTATGCAGCCTCAGACTGGAATTTAGAAAAAGCTATTTAATCTGTGCCATAAGAAAGACTGGACCCCTGAAAAGTTGTCTCTACATTGTTTGTCTACTAGAACATGAAACAGCAGTATAGGTGCCACAGATGAGCTGTCATTGAGTGACAGCTGACAATCATAAGTACACAGCAATCTTAGTTCTTTGAATTGAGCAGGTGAGTAGCCTACATTTTTAGTGGCTTTTGGCTGTGCTCTCTAATATTAGGATAAGGGAGCATAAGATATCAGTGGTCTAAGACCTTTTCAATATGCTTCTAAGGGAGCATAAGATAACAGTGGTCTAAGACCTTTTCAATATGCTTCTTTCATTAGATTTCTAGACACATTTTCTAGAATATTTGGATGCCACAAATACCATCCCAGACCACTAATTGTGCTTTTTTTCAAAAGACAGACCCGGCACAGTGGCTTCTCCATACACTCTTACACATATCTTACCATATGGAACTTCTTATATTTTTTCCTGAAGAGTATCTTCCTCCTAAGAAAATATCAAAATGTAGTACGTGCTTTAAAGCTACTCTTTGTCATTTGGGCATTCATACTTCAGTGACTTCCATATTGTGTACAATGGCATCATTGATTGGAAACTCAACTTTGAGCCTGGATGTGGACTCCAGCATCATAATTACTTTAGTGTATCAGAGTCCTCCAAGTGCCTTCTCCAGGCCTACCTGATTCTGTAACTTGCTGCAGTTAGTTTAATGTGATCTGATAACTACTATTTATTCTATGTCTTTCAAAGTAGAGAATTTATACCCCTTTTTTCATTTCATTGATCATGCATTTATTTTATGTATTACAGAATACTGAAGCTTAGAAGTCACTGAATTTCTGGGGATTCATGTTAGATTTGTCAATCTCTATTTCAAGGAACTTACTAGGAAACAAAACATCTTACGATCATTTGCTTTCATCATACTGTTTTTTCATGCATGCAGGGTGCAGCAAAGCCAGGAACACCAAAACATGTATCTTTTCTAAAAAACAATGTGTGTTAAAGTAAGAACTTACTCAGTGAGGACTCTTGGGAATTGAGGATACCGAGTCTAAACTGATTATCTTTTGTAGCCAGGCAAGGCTTCCAGTAGTGGGACTGGGTTCCATTCGGTAGAATTTATACCTTTACAGAAGAAGAAAACTACTGTGAATAAATTCTTCCAGTTAGGTATTGCTGCATGAAAAATGTATTGGTTCCTTTCTTCTCGATGCAGTGACCAATGCCTGACCAGAGGCAAGTTAAAAGAGGAAAGGTCTCAGTTGGCTTAGGGCTTAAGGGTGCAGACCATCGTGGGGAAGGAAGACACAGGAGAGTGAGGCAGCTGCTCACACTGTGCCCACAGCTGGCACACACAGATGACTAGCATGCTCACCTGCTTTCCTCCACTTTCCCTTTCCAGTCGAGGCCTCACTCCATTGAGATGATGTCACTGGCACAGCAGTTCTTGCCCTCCCTTCAGTGGACCCTTTTTGTGAGTTCCCACACAGACAAGGCTCGACGTGTATCTTATAGTTGATTCCAAGTCCAGCAAGCTGACAGTGAAGTTTAACCATTATCTAAATCATCTCAAGCTGTACTGACTTAAAACACTATCTGTCACAATTCAGTGTTTTAGTTTTGCTTTTTTGGTTTTGTTTTTCAAAAAGGATAGAGGAGCTTGGCTGTGAAATACTACCCTCATCTCCACCCCTTGTGATATTGCAGTTGCTTGTTGGCCACCGCTGCAAACATCTAAAGGTTTAATTTAAGTGGTGGATCCATTTTTAAGATGGCTTACTCATATGACTAGCATTTTTTTCCCTGCCTGTTGGGGAAAGTTCCTCTCTAAGTGAGTCTCTACAGCACTGGTTCTCAACCTTCCTAATGCTTCGGCCCTTTAATATGCTTTCTCACGCTGTGGTGAAACCCAGCCATAAAATTATTTTCATTGATAATTCTAACTGTGATTTTGCTACTGTTATGAATTGAGATGTAAATATCAGTGTTTTATGATGGTCTTAGGTGACGCACAGGTTGAGAACCACTGCTCGACAGGGTTGCCTGATTATCCTTATGGCAAAGATAGTAGTTCCAGAATGAGTGATCTAAGAAACACCAAGGTAGGAGCTGCCATATTTTCTAGCCCTGGCCAGGGGTGTAACTGAGTTCTCAAGAAGCATTTAAGATATAGATCTTATTAGTTTTGATTTTGTTGTTGTTGTTGTTGTTGTTGTTATGAGATGAAAGAGGAAGGAAATCACACTTTATTTGTTCATATTCACCTCCCTCATCTGTCTCTCTTAGGAACACAACACAGTGATGAAACCCAGGGCCTTGCGTGTGCTAGGCCCTGAGCTATATCTTCATCCTCTATTTGATATTCATTAGGGACATTATTTAGTCATTCTGTTTTACATTTTTTAATCATTGTCATAATAAGGAAAATTTCATATAATTTTGAAGTATATAATGAAAACTCTTTTTCCCATCCTTCGTTTACCTGATTTCCATCTATCCCCAGAAGATAATCAACTTTATTTTTGAGAGGTATCATAGACACACAAATTGATATATTTCTGCCTTATATAAATTGATATATTATATACCTTATGTAAGTTAAAACTTTATAAGTACTTCTGCATCTTATTTTTTTATTTTTTATTTTTAGTTTATATATCTTGGAAGCATTTTCTAAATCAGTACATAGAGTTTATTCATTCTTTTCACCAGCTGAGCATGCTAAAAAAAACCACACACACACACACACACACACACACACACACACACACACAGTGATCCAGTATTGATAATGTTTATTGATTATGCACTGTTGTAAAGCATTTGCTAGGAGCGGATGTGAAAGCTAAAATTACAGATGAGCCCCTTTTGTCATTGAGATTGTGACCCTGGGAGTCACAAGTCAATTACAGGAAAACAAGGTGAGCTCTATGATAGAAGAATAATATATAACAGAAGTTAAGGGTTGGGGAAATGAAATGAGAGAGGGTGGGATGGTCAGGACTTCCCAAACTACATAACATCTGAGACCTGAAGGCTGAGGTGGGATTTAGTGTTTTAGACAGAAGAAATACAAAACTGGCCAAAGTCTTCAAAAGACTGTACATAGAGACCTTAGAATAAAGTGGAAAGGCATGATATAAATCTCAGTATGTATAGTCAAATATTGTTTCATGAAAGTGCCAGGATTACCCAGCATATAAAGGGCAATCTCTTCAATATATGGTATTGGAAAAACTATGTCAACAACTAAAGACCTAAATGTAAGTAAGACATGAAACTATAAAGACTTGTCCTAGAAAAAGGCATAGGAGAAAAGCTCCATTTTATATGGCATTGAGTCTCAGCTAACACATTAAAAGCACAGGCAATCAAGACAAGCAGAGCGAGAAAGCAGCCCATGGGGCAGGAGAAAATACGAATCCAGACACATAACGAACCGAACTATACATATCCCAGTTAAAAGATGTGAAAAGACATTTCTCCAAAGATTTCAATGGCCAGTAAACATGAAAAGAAACTCAATGTTACAATGCAAATGAAAGCTGCCGTGAAATACTACTCACACCCCTTAGAGTGGCTAGTTCCGAAACAAAACACTACCCAGAAAGTAATATTAGTGCATCTGTAGAAAAATTAGAATCTTTGTGTGCAATGGATGGCCACACTGGAAAAAAGTATGATAGTTCCTCAAAGCGTTAAAACACTTGCCACTTGCCACACAAGCATAAGAACTGTAGTTTGGTTCTCCAGCACCCACTAAATGCTGGATGGGCCTAGCAGGCTGCCTGCGATTCTCCTTGGAAGGTAGAGAGGGGTTCCCACAGAGCAGGCTGGCCAGCTAGACTAGCCCACATAGGTGGGATCAATTGAGAGATGCTATCTCAATGAATAAGGGGGAGAGCAGATTGAGGAAGCCTGTCAGCCTCTAACCTTCCTATATACACATATGCATATGTGCACCTACACACACACACACACACACACACACACACACACACACACACGCACACACACGCACACACACACGAAAATAAAATTAACTCTGTAGTCTAGGAATCCCGCTTTTTGAATACGTAGTAAATAGAAATCGAAAGTAGAGTCTTACAGAGATGCTTGCATGTTTATAGCACTACCATTTAGGGTAGCTGAGAGGTGGAAATAGCCTAAATGTGCATTTACAAATTAATTGGTAAAACAAACACAATATTCCCTATAAGAGACTATTATTCAGCCTTGAAAAGGATAGTCTGACAGATGCTACAGTGTGAATAAATGTTGAAGAAATTATGCTAAATAAACTTGGTCTAGCATAGTGGAAAGACAAATGCTGTACAGTTTTGCTAATGGGAAGTAGCTGTAGTAGTCAGACTCATATAAACAGAAACCAGAATGGCGGTTGCCAGGGGTGAGGCAGGGAGAGGAAGTGGAGATTGTTTAGTAGACAGAGGGAGGTTTAGGCTTGCAAGGTGAGAGTCATAGAAGAGTGGACAACTTGCATGTGTTTATTAATTAGTACTGAAGTACACACTCAGTTAATGAGATAGTAAATTTTAGGTTGCTTTACAATTTTAAAAGATGACAAGCCTTTAGAAAACAAAGCATATGTTCATCCTAAATACTACAGTATAATTTAAACCATGTTTCTAATATTGAAAAGGGTAGTGAGTAACAAATGAGCCAAGTCAGGAACTGACTCATAATGTATCACTCAGAGGCTTGAAGTAATCCTTCCTGATAGTAAACCTTCAGGTGACAAAAAGAAGCAGGGGACATAGCCCAAAAAGGAAAAAGGTAAAGGGAGGAAGTCTTAAACAGTGGACAGTAGCTGAGATCTTGCTTGCAGGGAGAGAAGTACCAATGATAGGATTAAACATACGGGTCCCATTACTAAAAAGGACTTGTAGTCAAGACTGTGAACTTGTGTTTCACTTCCCAGGAATTAAATGTCACAGTTACAACATTTCTTACATGGTAGGAAAACTAATAATGCTTCAGGTACTTATCAGACTTACCTTTCTGAACTTCCTGAGGGAGTAGTAATGTGCTCTGCTTTTTACTTGTAAAAGTAATTGGCTCTTGGAGTACATAATGTAATGAAAACACAGGAATCTGCTGTATAGTTTTAATGTAAAACATTCAGGATGATGGGTAGATATTCATTTTGAAAGAGAGGCACATTTGTGCACATTATTAAAATTGTTCCTAAAGTTGATCTTCCTGATCACCAAAACACCTGCTTGTACTGGGGAGGAGGCAGTGGTGCTATTAACAGTTGTGCTTGCTTCACAGAACTGGTGCAAGACTTTTCTCCACATGCTCTCCATTCCTTTGAGTGGACTGATGTGTAGAGACATATGCTATGTGCAATGTGGATTTTATTTTACCTCTGTATGTACAGCTACTCCACTAATATGCCAGTGCATTCCTGTGTAATATTGTATCCAATCATTTACGTGCACAGGCATGATTGAATTCGGTCCAAGTAGATAATTTGATTTTTTTTTTTCCCCAGAGCTGAAGACCAAACCCAGGGCCTTGTGCTTGGTAAGCAAGTGCTCTACCACTGAGCTAAATCTCCAACCGATAATTTGATTTTTATGAGTGTACTATTCTAATATTTTCAAAGTATCTTTCCTTGTCATCTAAAAATCTTGTCATTTCTTCCTACGTACAAGGAAATGGTAACTATAAGAAAAATGGGAATTTTTCTTCTTCTATTGAAATTATTTTCATACACTATATTTTGATCAGATTCTATCTCCTTCCCAACTCTGCCAATTGTACCCACCTCCCTATCCACCCAACTTCATGCTCATATGCTCAGGGTGCACTCTTGTGCTTGCTAGCACTCTTTCTCACTCAGGTGCTAGCTTGCTCTCCCTGTCTGTCTGTCTCAAAAAAATAAACAAACAAACAAACAAATAAATAACAAACAAAACAAAACAACCCAAAACAAAAAAGGGGGGGTAATTCTTTTTGTGTTGGCCAACTACTGGGTATGGGGCCTGCCCCAGAGTGTGGTTGACATAAACAGTGACACTCCATTGGAGAAAACTGATTCCCCTCTTCTTATCAGGTATCGATTGCGAATAGGTTCTTAGTTAGGGATGGGATTTTGTGTCTACCCCCCTTTGTCATACTGGGATTTTTGCTTGTTTGAACTTGTGCGGGTCTTGTGATGTAGTCACAGTCTCTATGAGTTCATATGTGCATTAGCCTTGTTGTATCTGGAAAATGTTGTTTCTTTGGAGTCATCCACCACCTCTGGCTCTTAAATCTTTCTTCCTCATTTTCCATGTAGATTCCTGAGCCAAGAGGTGAGCAGTATGATACAGACATCCCATTTATGACTGAGTGCTCCAAAGTCTCTCTCTGTACATTGTCCAGTTGTGGGTCTCTGTGTTAATTTCCATCTTATCCAAGAAGAAGCTTCTCTCTCTGATCAGGGCCCAGCAAAGCACTGATATATAACAATATGTCGTTAGGAGTTAGATTGTTATGTTCCTTTAGCAGTATAATAGTAGTAGTAGGTTTTCCTCCAGGGCTCATGACCTATCTAGTTTCCGGTTTCCAGACATTTTAACAGTGTCTGGTATGGGTTCTATCTCATGGAGTAAGCCTTAAATCCAATCAAAAAGTGGTTAGTTACTCTTAACCATTTGGCCACTATTGCCAGTATATCTTGCAGGCAGATTGTTGTACATCACAGAGTTTGTAGTTGAGTGATAATGATGATTACTTTGTCTCCTCTGGTGGTATGTAAAGTACCTTCCAGCACCAGGAATGCTAGTCAGTAAAGGTGAATCGTCTAGTAGAACACCAGCTTGATTTCTACATGTTCGCTGACATAAGTGTATCTTCAGCAATAGGGTCTTACTATCGGGTTCTCTAGAGTAACCAATAATCTTGGCAGTAGCCTGTGATGGTTAGGGATCTATAGACCTCCTTGGCCAGTGACTCAAAAAGATGTAAGGTTTTTATTTTGTGGCATAAGATATCTAGTTTCAGCATTGTCTCTCCCATTATATGGTGACCTCATTTAAATTCCTTTGACATGTGTATATATTTAGGCTCTATTCTATATGGCTTTTAAAAAAGCCTTTAGTGCTAGTTACCCCTCCCCATATTCCCTTTTTGACCCTGCCCTCCTATCCCCTTCTCTGGTTAATTTGCCCTCCTAGTTTCCCCTTTATCTCTTTACAACACTATGTTCTATTTCCACTTTGTCAGAAGAGCTCTCCTCCCCTCTGGTCCTTTACCAGCTACCTAACCTCTGTGATTATTCTGATTGAAACACACATACCTAAAGCTTAAAAACTAACATCCACATATGTTGTTGGTTATTTTTTAACTCTTTTGGCTCTTAGACTGGCCTGCCTCCCAGCTCCCAAATAATCACATGGAGACCTATTCTTTCTTATAAATGCCTGATCTTAGCTTGGCTTGTTTCTAGCCAACTTTTCTTAAATTATCCCATCTACCTTTTGCCTCTAGTCTTTTATCTTTTCTATTTTATATGCCTTTCTTTCTTTCTTACACGTTGCTGGTTGTATAGTTGGGTGGCTGGCCCTGATGTCCTCCTCTCCTCCTTTTCTTGTTCCTCAATCTTCTCTTCTCAGATTTCTCCTCTTGTGTATTCTCTCTGCCTGTCAGCCCTGCCTTTCCCTCTCCTGCTTAATTATTGGCCATTCAACTCTTTATTGTATCAATCAGGTGTTATAGACAAGCAAAATAACACAGCCTCACAGAGTTAAATAAATGCAACGTAAAAGAATGCCACACATCTTTGCATCATTAAACAAATGTTCCACAGCATAAACAAATGTAACACATCTTAAAATAATATTCAACAACATACATATAAGAGAAAACACATCTAGCTTACTTTACAATGTTTATTTTTAGCTCTATCCATTTACCTGCAAATTTCATTAAATTCCATTGTGTAAATGTACCACATTTTCATTATCTACCAGTTGATGGACATCTAAGCTCTTTCCAATTTCTGACTACTAAGAATACAACAGCAATGAACATGGATGAGCAAGTATCTCTGTAGTAAAATGTAGTGTCCTTTGAATATATGCTCAAGAGTGATATAACTGGATCTTGTGGTAGATTAAGTTTCAGCTTTTGAGCAACCTCTATACTGATGCCCACAGTTGCACTCCCATCAGGAATGAATGAGTGTTCCCATTTCCTAACATCCTCCCTAGCTTGTGCCGTAGTCTGTTTTATTGATCTTGGCCATTCTGACTGGGGCAAGATAAAATCTGAAAGTAGTTTTGATTTGCATTTCCCTGATGACTAAGGATGTTGCACATTTCTTTAAATGTTTCAGTCATTTGTGTTTCATCTTTAGAGAACTCTGTTCTATACCCCATTTTAAAAATTGGGATATTCATTTTCTTGATGTTCAGGGTTTTTTGTTGTTTTTGTTTTTATTTATTTTTATATATCCTAGATACCAACCCTCTATCAGATATATAATTAATTAACATTCCCCAGCCCCCTATTCTGTAGGCTGCTGTTTAAGTCAAATGAGGCCCTCTGCTGTACTCAGGTCCCATTTATTAAGTCTGATCTTAATACCTGTGCTATAGGTGTTCTGTTTAGAACTTTTCCTGTGCTTTTGAGTTCAAGCCTATTCCCTAATTCCTTTTCTATCACATTCAGTATTTCTTGTCTTGTGTTGAAGTCCTTGATCTATTTGAAGCTGAGTTTTGTGCACGGTGATGGATATGGATCTATTTTCAGTCTTTTACATACAGTGTGACCAGTGCCATTTGTTGAAGATGCTGTCTGAAATGCATGTATATATACACATATGTGTATACATACACACACACAGACACACAGACACACAGACACACACACACACACACACACACACACACATGAAGGGGCGTTTTGAGACAAAGTTTCTCTATGTAACTCTGACTGACCTGGAATTTGCTCTGTAGACCAAGTTGGCCTTGAACTTACAGAAGTCTGCCTGCCTCTGGCTTCTGAGTGCTGGGATTAAAGGTGTGCACCCCCACTGCCTAGATGAAATACATATTTTTAAAAAGCATGCTATGCCCCAAAGCTGGAATTTTTGGGGTTTCATTTGTAAGTAATGCATGCACATTACTAGTTTGTACAGGTATGGTTAATACCAAGATGTATGACTAAACCAGACTATGCAAGTAAGCTATCAGTGTTGTTCACAGAATTACCCAAAAATGTATAAACTTCCTTAAAATATTTCTTTTCTAAAATATTATGTCATCTCATAATGAACCCTCTGGTGAATTACATATATTTTTGCCAACATTTTTTAAGCCTTTTAGTCTTAAATTGATGTGTATTAGTGTGCATCCTGCATCCCGGCAGGAGCCCACACATGTGCTCTAGACATACTTAGGTTTGGGAACCGCCATACCTATCACTCTGGTTTAGATTCACAGCCCAACTTGCTGCATCACTAGAGGATTTCATTCCACTGGGGAATGTAATTTCACTTCAGGATATTTTCTCAGGATATTAGATTGTCTTTTTGTTTTGTTTGTTTTGTATTTGAGACAAAGTCTCTTTGTAGTCCTGGCTGTCCTGGAACTATCTCTGTAGATCAGACTGGCTTAGAATTCACTGAGGTGAATACCTGCCTCTGCCTCCTCAGTGCTGGGATTAAAGGTGTGCACCACTATGCCTGGCCAACCAATAGATTGTCATTTTATGCATACTGAACATAGTTCCTCTGCCACCATGCCACTTAGAGAATTAGAATTAATGTTTTATAAAACCCACAAACCAAACCCCTTCCCTATCCTAATTTATAATCATTTTGCCTAATAAGCTTGTTTACTGGAAGCACTATCAGTATTGAACAGTGGCTTAGCTGAGTTTCTTTTGCTGTGATCAAATACCATGACCAAAATCAACTTTGAAAGGAAAGAGTTTATTTCATCTTATAGCTGTCTGGTCATATTCCCATAACTGAGAGAATTCAGGGCAGGAACTCAAGGCAGGAACCTAAAGGAGCTGAAATGGAAGAAAGCTGCATACTGGCTTGCCCCTCATGGCTTGCTCAGCCTGATTTTTTTTTTTTTTTTTTTTTTTTTTTTAGCTGAGGATTGAACCCAGGGCCTTGTACTTGCTAGGCAAGCACTCTACCACTGAGCTAAATCCCCAACCCCCAGCCTGATTTTCTTATACAATTCCGGACCACCTACCCAAAGTGTCACTACTTAGAATGGACTTGACCTTCCTGTATCAATCATTAATTAAGAAATTGCCCTACAGGCTTGTTCACAGGCCAGTCTGATGGCAGACATCTTCTCCTTGAGGATCCTTCTTTCTAAATGACCCTACCTTGTGTCAAGCTCTGAGAGTGGGGTGTGGAAACTAATAATAAGCAAGACAAATAGTAAGGTATTTATGTTATTTGGAGTTGACTTATGGTCTGTGTTCCTCTGTTCCTTTTTGTGTGTTTGATTGGTTTGGGGTTGTTGTTGGTGGTGGTGGTGGGTTTTTTGTTTGTTTGTTTGTTTGTTTGTTTGATTTTTGGAGACAAGGTTTCTCTGTGTAGTTTTGGTGCCTGTCCAGGCTGGCCTCCCGAGTGCCGATAGTCCTTATTCTTAAATCAAAGTTTAGGAAGAATAATTAAAAAGGAAAACATAATTTCATTTTCCTTTTTTAAAAGATAAACATACAGGAAAAGAAATTGTTGCATTATTTAAAAAAGGTCTATAGTATTTGGTTATGAGTGCAAGTGTACTTGTCCATATGGAGGCCAGAGGACATCAGTGGTCATTCCTCAGGCATTGTACATCCTTTTTTTGTTTTGTGTTTGTTTTGAGTCAGAGTCTCTCACTGATCAGTAATCATGCCAACTATATGGATTCTGAAGATTAGCATCAGATTCTAGTACTTGCAAGGCAAACATTTTATTAACTGAACCATCTCCCCAGCCTTAAAAATATACATTTATCAATATAAGATATGTAAATGGTTAATAAACATTTGAAAAATATTCAACATTACTAATAATAATCAAGAAGATGCAAATTAAAGCCATAGGATAACATCATCTCACCTAAATCAGAGTAGCTATTTAAGACATGGAAAAGAGGTGCTGGCAAGAATGAAAAAATGTGAGAAATAGAGCTGGGCGGTGGTGGCACACACCTTTAGTCCCAGTACTTGGGAGCCAGAGGCGGGCCAATCTCTGATTTCTAGGCCAGCCTGGTGTACAAAGTGAGTTCCAGGACAGCCAGGGCTGTTACACAGAGAAACCCTGTCTCAACTCCCCTGCCACACACACACACACACACACACACACAAAAGAGAAGTAGGTGTTAGATGTATTGGTCAGGGTTCTCTAGAACAGTGATTCTCAGCCTTCCTAATCCTTTAATATAGTTCCTCATGTTATGGTGACCCTAACCATAAAGTCATTTTTGTTGCTGCTTCATAACTGTAATTTTTCTACTGCTATGAATCATAATGTGAATATTTTGGGAGAGAGATTTACCAAAGGTGTTACAATGTACAAGTTGAGAACTGTTGCTCTGGATGAACAGAATATTGATATATATTATAAAGGGTGACTTATTGCCTTGCTTACACAGTCCGACAGTGGCTATCTGCATGCAGGAGAGGTTGAGAAACTGGTAGCTGCTCAGTCCACAACTCTGGTGCCCCCTGAGCAGAGCCAACCCAACACTGAATGCCTAGATTCCTGGAGAGATATTTCTCTTCAATCCACATTGGAAAGCCAAAGATGGGTTCTCATGGCATTGGTAATGACAGTGGGATAGGCACACTTAGTAGCAAGAAGTGGAAGAATGGGCAGGCAAGTAACATTGCTTTTTCCTTCAACCTTTATATCTGGACTATCATTAGAAGGTGCCACCCACCCTGATGAAAGGTCTTCTCCCCACAGATAATCCTTCTTGGAAGTATTCTCACAGACCAACACAGAGGCTTGCTTTTTAGTTGATTCTAGATCCAATGAAATTGGCAAGATTAACCATCACACTGGAAATATAAACTGATATAGCCATTATAAAAATAGTATTGAGATTCCTGAGGAAACTGAAAGTATATCCATCATCTACCCCACTCCTGGGACTGTATCCAAAGAAAAGGAAATCACTGTATTGAAGAAGTCCCTGCACTTGAATGTTTAGTGAGGCATTATTCATACTGGCTAAATATGGAATCAACCTACGTGTACATCAGCAGAAGACTAGATTTTAAAAAATGAGATCTATTTACACATTTGAATATTACTTAACCATGGAAATGAAATTCCTTCATTTGCTCCAATATAAACCTAAAGAATAGTACATTAAGTAGAATCAATCAGGCACAGAAAGACAAAGTAGTACATACTTGCTTATATGTAGAAGTGAAAAATTAATTTCATAGGAGTCAAGAAAAGCATTTACAGTCATGCATCATTTACAAATAGAAATACACTAAAGTACAGTAAGATTTTAATGTTTCCTCCAACTAGATCTGTATCTGATTAATTTTAATATATTTGATCTCTGAGACTATAAAACATTATTTTCTGACTCCATTTTTATACAATTATGCCCAATAAAGTTGGTTATAATAAGCTTTTAAGTAACTAGGAACACCACATTTTATGGATGTTCCTACGGTAGTCTTTGAGGTTTTTTTAGAATACTTGTGACCACACAAATGTAGTCTGTGTTTAGGGAATGGTCTAGCTGAGCTAAGTAAAGAAGTGGAACATGGTGGTTGTTCTGCCTTTTTGTTGTGTTGTTTGTAGCAGAGTTTTTACCCAAGAGAAAAAATGCTTTGTGGACTGTATTGGCTTCAGTGGATTATTTATTCTACATATTTGAGGGCCTGCTATAGACCCCTTACAGAACTGATGCAGAAATGAACTAGTCAAAGTTTCCATCCTCTTTCAAGATGTGATAAATAGGAAAAGCAAACAGGAGTATTGGCCAAGGAATAATGTGCTGTTTTAGGTACAATGAAGAGTATAAGCCTTGGGGGCAGGTGGCTTATACTAATCAGAAAGGTTTTTCTAATATTTTGCTATAACTGGAGGAGCAGAAATTTTTTCAGAGGGGTAGCAAGTACAACATGCCTACAGTACAAAATAAGGTATTTTGATGAACATAGTTAGGATATTATTCTAACGTCAGAGAAGAACCATTGGTAGATTTTCAGCAAAGAAACAACATGATTTTAAGTGATCCCTGGCTTCTCTGTAGAAACTGAATCAGAGACATGGGAATACAAGTGGGTTCAGTAGTCATCTTTAACTGGCTAGCCATAATAGAAGGTGCATCAGTGAAGATCTGTTTAAAGCTATGGAACTAGAAGAAATAACCTGGAGGAGTGAGGATTATAGAGTGAGTCTTGAAGTACTTCCACAGTAAAGAATGAATAAACGACAGGAGCCAACCTAGACAGAAATGGGTGGCCAAGACATAGGGACACATCCTGAGTAGAGTTCCAGAAGCCCCAAACCAAGTGTCTATTACTGAGAGTAAGATAAATGGCTAGAAAGGTGGCTGTTGACCTGCTGGCGTATATATGGTTTGTTTCCAGGAAGGACTGTGTCATAGGACATAATTGAGCTGGCTAAATTGTAAACTGAGGATAAGGAAATGAAATCGAATGTAGGAAAACCTTTCATAAACTTTTGCTGGAAGAGAAAACAGAGAAACTGATTGTCAGCCAGAGGACCTGTGGAAGTCCAGGGAAAGTAACGAATTTTGACTTCATACTCAGATGGATAGAGATTGGTTCTGTATAGAAGCTGGTATTGAAGGGGAGTGAAATAATAAGGACTCTGAGCATCCAGGAAATGAAATCTAGACCACAGCAAAGAGAGGTGGACCTTTAGTGGAAAAAGTCTCTTCCTAACAGGGAAAGTGGAGTATATGGATGTAGGACAACACTGGTATAGGCTTGATGGAGGGGAACTAGAAGCATTTCTTATGTTTCTTCCTCTTCTTCTTTTTAATTAATTACATCTTGTTTTGATTTTTATTTGTTTATTTATTTGATATGTGGTCTTGTTTTCCTGCCCAGTTTCCTAGATTCAAGCTGTCCTCTGCCTCAGCCTCCTGAGTAGCTGACACCACAAGCCTCTGCTACCATCCTCCACTCTCTTCATTACGTTTGAGGTAGATCTTTGGTAATGAAGGAGAGAAGGTATTGTTAAGAGTTTTGACAAAGAGAAAATGTAAAAATAGTGGTGCCAAGATGAGAAAGTTACTAGGGAAAGTCACTAGGCTAGGATAGTGATACAGCCAGCCAACTATGCTAGATGACTTTTCACCAGCATTGTTCCAGCTCATGCATTTAGAAAAGCAGATGAATGGGGATTTAGCTCAGTGGCCTTTAATCCCAGCACTTGGGAGGCAGAGGCAGGTGGCTCTCTGTGAGTTCGAGGCCAGCCTGGGCTACCAAGTAAGTTCCAGGAAAGGTGCAAAGCTACACAGAGAAACCCTGTCTTGAAAAACCAAAAAAAAAAAAAAAAAAAAAAAAAAAAAAAAAAAAAAAAAGACGAGCGGAAGCAGGGTTGAAGTTCTTGGTAGAAGTAATGGAGGCTCTTCTCTTGTGAACTCTGAGGAAGGTATTGGGGATTTAGCTCAGTGGTAGAGCGCTTGCCTAGCAAGCACAAGGCCCTGGGTTCGATCCTCAGCTCCACAAAAAAAAGGAGGAAGGTATTTAGAAGGAAAAGTTTCATGAGAGTGAATATTGGGTTAGCCAAACTGGTTGAGTTTAAATATCCGACTTTGCTATTTCCTGGCCTATATTTTTATGCCTCAGTTTCTTATCTGTAAATGAGAATGCCAGTAGTATCTGTGTCAAGATGAAATAATGTGAACCAAATACACAAAGCACATAAACAAACAGTACCTAGCAGTTAGTAAATGCACTGTAAGGTTGTCTCAGATGCTGCTACTTCTGCTGCATCTGGAAAGGTCTTGTCTTTGTAAGATGATTGAGACTGGAAGACATGCAGAGGAAAGGCTAAAGTCAGCTTGGTCATTTGTCTGGAGTTTGAGATCACAGTAAACATATGAGTGGTGGAATCATATACTAAGGATATACATAGCCTGTATTTGTGAATTCCTAGTATGTTTGGCTTTCTATCACTCCCTTAAATTTTTAAAATTGTTTTCTTCTATCAACTTCCAATGCTCAGGAGTGCCTAGTTTTATGAGTTTGTTAACTGAATAATTAAAGATTATTTACTGTCACTTCAGTATGGAACTCAGAACTTTTAACCAAAGTGAAATAAATATACTAATAATTACATTAAATTTCCAGATGATAGCAATTACTGAATGACAAATTTTCATTTAGCCAAAAGCATTTGTTAAGAACATCTAATTAATATATAACTTGTTTTTCCTTTCATGGCCAACTAGGACTGGGTGTTTGTCAGAATTCATTTATATACTTGGCACTGTGATACACCAGCCCTCAGGTATATTAGTAGAAAGGCGTAATTGGGCTGGAGAGAGATCTGAGTTGTCAAGAGTATTTGCTGCTCTTACAGATAGAGGCCTGAGTTGCTTCCTAGCAGTCTGTCAGGTGGCTCACAAGCTGCTAGTATGTACAGCATTAGGAGATCTGACACTACCTCTGGCCTCCCAGAGGACCACATATATATGCCCCACAGAGAGATGCATGCACATAGTCAACAGTAAATCTCTAAAAGAAGCAAGTAATTAGAGGATATTTCTCTTCAGCCTTCCTGTTTCTTCCGTTGCAAAGGAGAGTGCAAAAAAGTGCAGCAGCATCAAACTGAGCAAAACACCTTTGGATGCCTGTTAGGAGTTCTACTTACTATTTATGACCATTTAAGTGAAACTTTAAAAAATGTAGGTGCTCTGATGTAGAATTTAATCCAGTTTTCTTTATTTTTTTCTTTTTCTTTTTTTTTTTTCCAGACCTGAGGACCGAACCCAGGGCTAGGCAAGCGCTCTACCACTGAGCTAAATCCTCAACCCCTAAGTTTTCTCTTGTTATACCATAAAATATAAATAAATATGTGTTCACAGGGCCTAATTTACCCAGAGAATCTTTGGCTTTTATTTACTTATTTTTACAGACAGCTATGTTGCTTCCTTTTTAATTTTTTTGAAAGAACTAATACACACTAATCATGATTCACAGCAATTCCGGTCCAATTTGTCTGAGTTGACAGTCTGAAAGAACTAGCTAAATTTTCAAATGATCAAATCAGAAAACTGTTCAGTGACTCCTGAAAGATTTCAAATGCCATTATAATTTGCTTGTTTCAGTTTAAGAAAAAAAACAGATTTTTTTTTTTTTTTTTTTTTTTTTTGTTATTTCAAGGGTTTCATGCCTGATGCTATAACAGAATGCTGTATACTGAATTTGAATTTTTTGATTTTTCGAGACAGGGTTTCTCTGTGTAGCTTTGTGCCTTTCCTGGAACTTGCTTTGGAGACCAGGCTGGCCTCGAACTCACAGAGCTCCGCCTGCCTCTGCCTCCCAAGTGCTGGGATTAAAGGCGTGTGCCACCACTGCCCGGCAGTTAAAAATTTTGTTCAGTGCATGAATCTGGTGGTCTTTGGAGGCCCAGGGTTGAGGCATCATATCTGGTGAGGTCTTTCATGCTGGTGGGAACTCATGGTTCTGTCCTGAGGCTGTACTCACATGGGTTAAGGAAATCATGAAAGCCAGCCAAACTGGTTCTTATAACAGACTCAGTCTTGGAATAAACCAGGAAACCTATTGATAATTTTACTCATTAATTGTGCATTAATTCATGAATGAAGAAATAGCCCCAATGACTTAATGATCTAATGATTGCACCTCTTAATATCTCCTATTAGGAATTGAATTTTAACATGAATTGTGATGGATCATAGTACCAAGTTATATGAAGTAATTTGTTTCCTAATGGTTTCATGGGAAGGTTGGAATTTTTTAAGAGTTATTTTTGGAAGAGGTAGAAGTAGCCATATGGTATGAGTGTGGGTCAGATCGTGTCAGATCTTCTGGAGTTAGAGACAGCTGTGAGTAGCCTGATACGGGTGTTGGCAACTAAACTCAGGTCCTCTGCAAGGGCAGAGAGTGCTCTTAACTGCTGTGCCACTAGCTTTCCAGCCTTTCATTCTTCCAACCTTTATTCCATGAACTTCTCCTCTATCAGTTCATAAATATATTATTAGTTATTCAGAGTCCTGGCTCTGTTTCAAATGCCACATTTTTATCAAAAGCATGCTGCTTTGTGTATATTTATGGTTGAATTTGAGAAATGTTAGAATATATTAAATATGGTTTAAAAATTCATAGCATCATATGGTTCATGATACATATTTCATTCATTCTAAAAGCAATTATATGAGAATTATAAAAGCAAATTCTTATGAAAATAATATTGTGTTGATACTTTATAAGCAAAACTGTAAATTATTTACATTTATTTTAATATGAAAAGATAGACTCCACAAACAGCCCAATAAATAAATAAATCCAAAATTGAAAATTTTTTAAAAGTAGTCAGAGTCTGGGACTAAAAATGATTACTAATGGTTTTGGTTTTGGTTTTGTTTCAGATAAGGTATTATTTCTCAGCACTGTCCTTTTTAAAAATTGTATTATTTATTTTTTGTTTCGTTTTGTTGTTGATACAGAGACCTTCAGTAGCCTAGAACCTGCCAACTAGTCAAGACTAGCTGATCAGTGAGCCCCAAGAATTCATCTGTCTCCACTTTCTCAGTGCTGAAATTATAAACATATAATGTCACACCAGGCTTTTTAAATTTTAAAATTATGTGTTGGTGTGTGAGTGGTGTATGGATATGTATGGGTGTGTAGAGGTCAGGTTGACAGCAAGATGTCTTGCTCAGTTGCCTCTCCTCTTATATTTTTGAAACAGGGGCTCTCTTTGAACCCAGAGCTTGAAGTTTCAGCTAGAATGGCTGGCCAGCATGTGACCACCCTTACCCAGTACTGGGGTCCGAGGCACACTCCACCATGACCACTTTTTACATAAATCCTGAGGCTCCAAACTCTTTTGTTACTTCCACAGCAAGCACTTTCCTCACTGAGCCATCGCTATAGCCCATTGCCTGGCTTTTGGGCAAGGGTTCTGGGAATCTCAGGTCCTCATTATTGCAAGGCAAGCACTTTACCAACAGAGCCATCTCCCCAGACCCTAGATTGTTTTTTAACCTGATTCAACCTTACAGTGAGGCAAATGTGCTAGTTACAAGCTCCACAAATTTAGCTGGTTATTAATTATTAGCTTATTTAACAACACATTAAATTTTGTCTGAAGAACATGTCTATTGAGGTATTATTGTTTAAAAATTATATTATCCCTCTGCTTATTGATAAATGACCCCTATTTTCATGAGTAGGAGTTGCTACTAAATTGCTTCTCAGGTTAACCTCCTACATACACTGAATATTGATTGTATATCTTCAAAATGAATGTGTTCCAACTTGAGCTGGGAATCTTGCCAAAGAAAGAAATTGTCCCTATCAGCAAAACTTATTCATGTGCTTTATTTACTCACTTTACTGGTAATATAGGACATTGTTAGATTTACTTACTAGAATTTATTATATTATGTACATATGTCTTTAGGAAAGCTAATACTTGGGAAACAAAACTTGAAATGTTTTAGTTGTGCTCATTCCATGAATATCCTTCAGGTTTTAGAGATTTTATTATCCAAAGTTATGGTTTTGTTTTCCTTTGTCATCGTCTTTTATTTATTTATTTATTTATTTATTTATTTTTAATTTTTGGTCTAAAGGATGTTGGTTTGTGTATGCTTATTATTAAGTTTTTAAAAATATTAAATAGAACATGCCTGCTGCTTGACATAATGAAGCAAGAGGGTCACAAGTTTGAGGCCATTCTGGGCAATATCGCAAGGCCCTGTCTCAGTATAAAACTAAAAAAGGACTGGGGATGATGCATCTCAGTATTAGAACGTTACAAGGAGGCCTGGGCTCTGTCAGTACTGAGAGGGTATGGAAACCATAGATTGACAATAAACAGCTTGCATTACATTTCACTTATTTCTCCTTTAGCTAGCACATCACTTTGGATATGAAATTCAGTGAGTCTCATTACAGTTTTATATTATACATCTGCATATTTTCTTTGTGGATATGTCTGTTCAGATATTTTGTCCATTTTAAGACTTTGTGTTCTTTTAGTGAGGGAGAGTTTTTTATATACCAGTTCAAGTACATGTTCAGATAAACTGAAAATAAAGATTCTCCTGCTCTCTTCATTCTCTTATCACTTTCTTGAATGGTATCTCTTGCAACAAATTTTAAATATTGATAGAGTGGGACTTTTTCCTTTGGTTGCTTTTTCATATTATTTCCTAGAAGATTGCTTACCTCTTGTCATGCAGATTTACTCCTGTGTTTTCCTGTAACTCTACATGTCACATTTAAATCTGTGATCTTTTTAAGTTAATTTTTGTACAAGTTTGAGGAAGGAGTCATTCTATTGTGGACTATCCCTTTGCACTTTATGAAGATGTGTCACTTTGATTATATTAATAAAGAGCTGGATGGCCATTAGCTAGGCAGGAGGAGGTTAGGTGGGACTTCTGAGGACAGAGAGGACTCAGAGAGGAAGAAAGGCAGGGTTGCCAGCCAGACTCCGAGAAAGCAGCGTAAACAGTATCAAAAGATGAAGTAACAAGCCATGTAAGAATGCAGATTAAAATAAATGGGTTAATTTAAGGTTTGAGAGCTAGTATGACAAGCCTAAGCCAATGAAAGCTTTCATAATTAATAAGTTCTGTGTCATGATTTGGGGACTGGAGGTCTAAAAGAGCCTGCTTCAAAATTCAGTTTCATGAGTGTGTATGTGTTATCTTTAAAAGAAGATTATTGAAAAGATTATTCTTCATCAAACTGTTTTGGCAGCCCCTGGAGACTATTCTTAGAACTTCCTAGAGGCAGGAATCCAGCTGGTAGGGAAAGATGCGGAGAGAAGTTAAAGGAAAAATGTAAAACATGGAAGAGAACTCATATTCACCTCAGTTAAATTCTTGTTATCAATTATAAAAAAATAACCCTCAAACCCATTCACCAATAGGAGAAAATGTTCTCTTGCTCATGTCTGAATGAATTTGAGAGTCTTAGCTATGTGTATTACTGATTTGGGAATCTCTTATAGAGTGTTATCCTAAGTGTCATTTAGGTACGCACTCAAATCTAGACTTAGCTGATGATAGAGGATCTATTCAAAATGACTCACTATTATTGCTGTGACACAAAGCCTCAGTTCTTCATTCTAGATTCAACTCCAGATAGCTGCAGCCGGCGGCGATGGCGCATGCCTTTAGTCCCAGCACTGGGGAGGCAGAGGCAGGTGGATCTCTGTGAGTTCAAGGCCAGCCTGGTCTACAGAGTGAGATCCAGGACAGGGACCAAAACTACAGAGAAACCCTTCCTTGGGGGGAAAAAAAAAAAGCTGCAATGCTTTTGTGACCTATTGGCTTCTGCCATTATCTCTTCTGCCTTATTGTTTTCACTACAATTGAGCCTAAACTGAGGGACTGGAGGACTATACATAGTTACTCATAAAAGAATAACAAGGAATTTGTGCTGCATTTAAACTACTATATGTCCTTGTCCTTTATACCCAAAGTCGGTTTGATGGCAAATAGCTGATGGTCCTTCATTCTAGATGCCTATTTATTAGTTAATACAATGTATCTTCAAAATAGAGAATTTTCTCCTTTGGTTTTGGTTTTGCTTTTTCTCTCTCCCATATCCTTGATGTACCCAGTATGGTCAATTTTACTAGATTGTGCTATCAAAATAGAAGAGGATGTATATCAGAAATATTTCAACAAATGTGGCAGAGATAACATGAAATAATCAGAAGTTTTCTTCTTCTATTCCTAAATGATCCCAGTTTTCCCACTTTGAATATTATTTATCACCTTGTACACTAGCTGACTAGAATTTTGAGTGCTTCTGTTAAAGAAACTGTAAAATTAGTCATTTGTTTTATAATGAGACTCTGTGAACACACCTTTATACTTTACTTTGTAACCTTGGTTCCCCTGGAATCTCCTATAGGGAATGATTTTGCATGAGTTTGGAACTGGTCTCTAGTGGGACCCAGTGGGAGGATGAACACAGAAGAGCTGGAGTTACTGAGTGACTCCAAGTACAGAAACTATGTAGCTGCAATTGACAAAGCACTGAAGAACTTTGAATACTCCAGTGAATGGGCAGATTTGATATCAGCACTTGGAAAACTCAACAAGGTAGGCTTGTTTCATCTATTTAGTAAAAGCAGTAAACATCAGAAATCTGTTTATACCTTTTTACACAAGATTTATCTAAATCTTGAAGTAAAGAATATATAGTGTAACCAAACTTGAGCTGTATAAATGGCATTTTACTTCATGGAACTTGACTTGGAATGAGCCTTCTTCCATAGGTCTGGTTTTAGGCAAGCCACTGTAGAAGGGCCACTGATCAATGCACAGCTTTCTGTTTTGACCCAGTTTTGTTTAGTAATTTCAGTCAAACTTTTCTTACTTCACACACATAATTTTATATGATTATTGTTGTTAGTGATTGGGGATGTTTCTAAATATTGAAAGGCTGGATAGGAAAAGAATTTTACAATAACAATTTTAACATCAAACAGCTTCACGTGCAGTTATTAGAAAAAAAATCTTAATATGCATAGCAAGGACAATAGATTGCAAGATGTTTTATTCTATCTTCATCCAGATAGTATAAGAAAAGAAGCTTTCATTTTCAATGTGCTAAGGGTTTATATTATAATGGGGACATACAAGCTTCTGTGTTGCACATTGTAACATTCATAGAAATTATTCCAAAGTATGACTTCGCTTACAGGAAGTTAGGTTCTTTGTTGAAAAACTGCTCCAAGTTCCATTTTGAAGGCTGCTTGGGAACTATTTTTAAAAGTAATTCATTGAATTATGAGTGTGTAGACTAAGAACATAATTAGCTTCTTATTCATTAATCAGCATTTCTGAAAATACCCTATCTAAATAAAAAAAAAGTAAGATACTAAGATTATAAGTGCAACTAAGGTAAAACATGGTGGGACAACCCAAGGATTTTTATAGGCATACCTTCACACACACACACACACACACACACAGAGAGAGAGAGAGAGAGAGAGAGAGAGAGAGAGAGAGAGAGAGAGATTGATTTGTTTATGTGTCAAAACATATCTCAGTGTAAAGTTAATGACTGCCAACTGTAGTGCTGACTTTTCTACTATATTGCCTTTAACAGTCAGTTTCTTTCTTTCCAATACCTTCTCCCCCCACCCCAGGGTGGGGCAGGAAGGTAGGGATAGGCAACCATGATTTTCTGTCTCATGACAGATAGGGAATATCTGCAAAAAAATGTGTGCCTTTATTCTTTACATTTTGTACAAAATGTTCTTTCATTAAAAATAACATAAGATACCTTAACAGAAATGTTAACTTACCATTGGTGTGTTTTAACAATGTAATTCTTTTTAATTTTGTCTAATTTTAACTCCAAATGTGTACTGATAAATATAACTTTCAAAAATTTTCTGTGATAGTTTTTATAAGAATATAGAAATAAAAAGACATTTTTCTCATTTGCTCTAAAATTATTTTATTCAAGGTTTTACAAAATAATGCCAAGTACCAAGTAGTACCCAAAAAACTGACTATAGGCAAACGCCTAGCTCAATGTCTGCATCCAGCATTGCCAGGTGGAGTTCATCGGAAAGCACTTGAAACATATGAAATCATCTTCAAAATAATTGGACCTAAACGACTTGCCAAAGATCTTTTTTTATATAGGTAAGAGTATTTTATTAATTATGTGCAATATAAAAGTATATTTCTAGCCAAGTGTAGTGGTACATGCTTTTAGTCTCAGAACTTGGGAGGCAGAGCCAGGCAGATCTCTATGAGTTTAAGGCCATTCTGGTCTACATAGCAAGTTCCAGACCAGCCAAGTCTACATAGTAAGACCGTATCTCCAAATAAATGTATGTACACATGGCTAAACTATTTAACCTTTCTACAATAAAATTGAAATTTTGAAAAATTGTTTTTTATATAAAGGTTAAATATTTGAATTGAGTGATTTCGAAAAAATAAAAAATTTTCAAGTTGTTTTTTATTCTTAGATATTATTCATAAAAGTTGTCATTCAAAATTGTTGACACTAATAGGGTATTCTATTTAAGGTTGGAAGCTAGCCTGGGGAAAACAAAATACCTTAATTTCTCAATAGCTTTAACATTATTAACCATCCTTTTACCATCTTTTCCTTTGGTTTCTATGAAATGGCGTTTTCTTTTCTTTTTTCTTTCCTCTTCCACCCTAATCCAATATCTGCCATTTCTTAGGGCTTCCTTGGTTCAAACAGGCCTTCTTACGTTCTCACTTTGTATTTGCTTGTTGAGCAAGCATATCCACATCCATGCTTATCATCTTTATCTTAGCATATGTATTTGAAGTGTCTAACGAGATGATGTAAGATCTATACGCTAATGAAGTAGATTCACATGTCTCTCATCACACAGTCCTCTGGACCTTTCTTGCTGCTTATCCGCTGCTTTGTGTTCCTACTTCCTCCCATGCCCGATAACCGTGGTTTGTTATGTAGTGACCCCAAATTGATGTCTCAAGTGCTGGCCCTAGCTTTAAACTCCAGGCTTCATCATCACCTGTGTGTGTATCTTTAAAAGCCTTTTAAACAATTACCTGTTTAAAAATAAATCTAGCCTTCCTTCACTTGCCCCTCCTGCATTGTACTGAAGGTCTGTACATAGTGTCATCATCATTCCCTTTGCATAAATGCAAAATGTGAGCTGCACTGCTTGTTAACCCTGCCCATATCCTACCTTCTGTGCACTCGCCCTGGAAGTTCTGGCTCAGAATGGTTAAGAGTGAGTGTCAAACTAAGTCTATGCTTTTTTTTTTTAACCTCTTTGTGCCTTCATGTACAAAAATGGAAATGATACCTCTAGTCTCATAGAGTTGTTAGTATAATTGAGAATTAATGTGCAGAAAGTACTTAGAACAAAGTGCATATTACTCTGAAGTGTTTTCAATGCATCTGTCTACCTCACTGGCAGTTGCCAGTCCAAGTGAGCATCATCTTTATTCTGGGCTTTGTCACTGGCCTAATACTGACACAGCCTCTGTCCTTAGTTTCTTATACTCTGTTCTTTACACCGAATTAGAATGATCCTTTTAAAATACATTAAACAAATGATGTCATATGGCTTCTAAGATTTTATGTACCAGGTTAAAAAAAAAACAAACCCAAACTAAGATTGTCTAATTCACAACATAGATCATCTGTGTGATCCTTAATTATGTGAGGATTCTTCTCCTTTGGCAAGCAAAGAAGCTCTTCAGAGGACTTCAACTGGGCATCCTCTAGTCCAGCTTGGTTCTTATACTGTCTTCCTAGATCTCATAGGTTGAGGACCCTGTGAGACTGCTTCCTATTCTAACACCAGGAACAAGTCCAGGCCTCCAGAACTTATAACCAACTATCTGCAAATTGTCATCTATAAAGCTCCCTCTTTAGGCTTAATTAATTTGCTAGAGTAACTCATAGACTTCAGAGAAACATATTCATTGACTGTCATGAAAGGTATTTTAAAGGACAGAGATACACAGCAAAATGAAGGTCCTTAGCACAGGAGTTTCCCTTCCCTATTCAGAGCTAAGGAACACAGTCTCCCAGAGGGTGGATGAGTTTCTGATTACCTTCCTGCATGCCTCTACATAGTCACTGTCCAGAAACTATGAACCCTCTATCCTTTGAGGTTTGTATAAATACTTAATTACATAGGCAAGATTAAAGCATGAACAATCCTATAGAAAAATGATTAGACAAAAAATAGTGTGCTCTAGTGCTAACTGCTGACACACTGAATAGGGAAGCCAGCATGGTCTGTCTGACCACCTTCATTTCTGTGATCTACCTTTGAAAAAAGAAAGTCTAGTTTTTACGTCTAACTTTGGGATAAAAAAAAGAGAAACTGATTTCTGAATCCTAAAATACCATAACAAAACAAGACTGTCTTTCATCTTCATTGCTTTACACTAGGGAAGGAAGGCCACATTTTTTCTATTTTATTTTCTGTTTTTTAAAAAAGGTACTCTTTTGCTGTAGTTATTTAATAAGTAATAAGGCCTGTGAAAGTGAAAACTATGAGCTATAAACAATAGCCATAGTTTATATATCACAATATTTACATCCTATCACATGGAGAAGGATCACAGTTGGAGAGTATTGGGAGATGGTAAAATAGAAAATGGAAGTCATATGTGTGTGTGTGGGTGGGTGGGGAGGAAGGAAGGAAGGAAGGAAGGAAGGAAGGAAGGAAGGAAGGAAGGAAGGAAGGAAGATGTCCACACACATATTTGGTTAAACATGATAATCAAGTATGTTCACTCCATCCTTTTAAACATGGATACAGAATCATAACTTCAAGCTAGGAGCTGGTTAAAGTTGGGATTTTGAAGTTTGGTTGTTGGAATCTGTTTATTTTTCTTAGAGTCATGGCAAAGTATTTGAGTACCTTGGGTTAGAAGTAAAGATGTCAGCAGAGAAATGTAGCATGAATCTTAAAAAGTTCTTATTAATAAAATCGAACCTGAGGCCAGGTATTGGGGTGAATGCTGGAAGATCAGAGAAGCCACAGCCACCTCACCTCACCCGTTCCTCAGCTGATCCTGTTTCTTCAGACTGGAAGCCTCTGAGTTCTTATGCAAAATGGATCTCAGCTGAACTGTGCTGCTCAAAGCCTAAAAGCTTAACCAGCTAAAAGCTTCTAGTTTCTGGTCTTCACACATTATATACCTTTCTGCTTTCTGACATCACTTTCTGGGATTAAAGGCGTGAGTCACCATGCCTGGCTGTATCCTTGAACACACAGATGTCCAGGTAGATCTCTCCCTCTGGAATACTAGGATTAAAGGCGTGTGCTACCACTGCCTATCCTCTATGTTTAATATTGTGGCTGTTCTGTTCTCTGACCCCAGATAAGTTTATTAGTGTGCACAATATTTCGTGGAACACAAGCCACCACAGAGAAAGACAGAAATTGAGGAGATAGAGTTGTCAGTGAGGCTAGCCCATAAAAAAGGCAGGATACAACCCCAGGCACATAGAAGGCAGTTGCACAAAGACAGAGTATGACTGTATCTTCAGGTTACACTGTTCCTAAAATTGCAGTCAGAAAACTGGTTAGTTGAATATGACTTCTACTTCCCATGTAAAACTAGGAGTGACTGAGAGTCTTTATTTATCTTCAAAGCATTACTTGAGTGCAGAGCATGATGCAAGGGACTTAAATACAGAGATACTGGCAGTTCTGATCTATTTTTCTTGATACTCACAAATAGTTCAGATCTAGTAATAAATACTCCAATAAGTTATGAAAATCAAATAAGGGTCCTATCCTAGTCTAATTAGCAGATAAGTTTCATTGAGGAACTGACATAAACTGAGAGCTAAATATTTAAGGATCCTCCAGTGTATATAAGGATATAAGTAAGAGAGTAGGGATGTGTCTTTGTGATGACAAAGGCTGGGACCCTATAGAAAGCATGGAAGGTTCTCAAAGGAACCAGCAGGAAACACTTTAGAATGGCTGGGTTGGCAGTGCAAAAATCAAGAAGGTGAGTGCACATGGATTGTACAGCATATGCAGTAGCCAGATCTTAAAACTGTTCAAAACTGTGTTGGCAACAGGAAATCTATGAGTGGTTTTTACTGAAAGTAGTCGCTTCAGGACAGTTTTGAATTCTACTTGTTAAGATAAGGTGATGACAATCCCTGACCCCAAGCTCTACTATACAGATTTGTATTACCATAAAAATCAACAAGTGGACCAATGGAATCAAAATTGAAGACCCTGACAATTGATCTCCACATTTATGAACACCTGATTTTTGACAAAGAAGCCAAAACTATACAATGGAAAAAAGAAAGCATCTTCAACAAATGGTGCTGGCATAACTGGATGTCAACATGTAGAAGAATGTAAATAGATCGATATCTATCACCCTGCACAAAACTCAAGTCCAAGTGGGTCAAAGACCTCAACATAAATCCATTTACACTGAACCTGACAGAAGAGAAAGTAGGAAGTAACCTTGAGCACACTGGCGTAGGAGACCACTTCCTAAATATAACACCAGTAGCAGAGACACTGAGAGCAACAATTAATATAATAAATTAAATGGGACCTCTCGAAATTGAGAAGCTTCTGTAAGGCAAAGGACACAGTAAATAAGACAAAATGACAGCATACAGAATGGGAAAAGATCTTTATTACTGTAATTAACAAGGCAATTCCACATAATTTATCCGGTAATCAAAAGAGGTTTATTTCTGGGATAACTTACAGCTGATAGGGGTTGGTTACAGGATCTGGGAGAGTTGAGGTACCATCCAGTGGAGAACTCTGGCTTTGTGTCCCATCCAACTTCCAGGACCATGAGGTATCCAGAAGGACCAAACACATGCACACCTCTAGTCTTAAGGAGCTCCCTCTCAGCCATCCCCCAGGGACAGGTCATAGGCAGGTGTGGCTGTTACCTGCTGTCACTCTAGGGGCAGTGTTTCAAGGTCAAAGCTGGAACAGCTACCCACTACAGATTTTCACCAACCCCACATCTGATAGAGGGTTGATCTCCAAAATATATAAAGAATTTAAGAAACTAGACATCAAAATACTGATCAACCCAATTAAAAAATGAGCTACAGAGCTAAACAGAGAATTCTCAACAGAAAAATCTCAAATAGTCAACAGACATTTAAGGAATTGCTCAACGTCCTTAGTCATCAGGAAAATGCAAATCAAAACGACTATGAGATACCATCTTACACCTGTAAGAATAGCTAAGATCAAAAACACTGATGACAGCTTATGTTGGAGAGGATGTGGAGCAAGAGAAACACTCCTCCACTGTTGGTGGGAGTGCAGTTGTACAGTCACTTTGGAAATAAGTATGGCGGTTTCTCAGAGAATCAATCTCCCTCAAGACCCAGCTATACCACTCTTGGGCATATACCCAAGGAATGCTCAATCATACCACAAGGACACATGTTCAACTATGTTCATATCAGCATTGTTTGTAATAGCTAGAACCTGGAAACAACCTAGATGCCCGCAATCAAAGAATGGATAAAGAAAATGTGGTACATATACACAATGGAGTATTACTCAGCAGTATAAAACAATGACATAATGAAATTTGCAGGCAAATAGATAGAACTAGAAAATATCATCCTGAGTGAGGTGACCCAGACTCAGAAAGACAATCATGTTACGTACTCACTCATAAGTAGATAGTGGATGTAAAACAAAGGATATCCAGATACCACCCACAGCTCCAGAGAAGCTAGCTAACAAGGGACGCATAGATCTCCCTGGGAAGGAGAAATAGAAGAGATCTCAATGAGTAAACTGCAAGTGTGTGGGGGGAATAAAAGGTAGGGGGTGGGGGATGAGAGCATAAGAGCATAAGGGAATGGGATGGTCAAGCTGGAACAGGAACAGAGTGGGAGAGCAAGGAAAGAGATAACCATGATAGAGGGAGACATCATAGGGATAAGAAGAAACCTGGTGCTAGGGAAGTTCCCAGGAATCCATAAGGATGACCCCAACTTAGACTATTAGCAATAGTGGAGAGGGTGCCTGATCTGGATTATCCTGGTAATCAGATTGGCGAATACCCTAACTGTCATCATAGAGCCTTCATTCAGTAACTGATAGAAGCAGATGCAGAGATCCACAGCCAAGTACCAGGCCAAGCTCCAGGAGTCCAGTCAAAGAGAGGGATTCTATGAGCAAGGGGCATCAAGGTCATGATGGGGGAACCTACAGACAGCCAAACCAAGTTAGAAAACTTTAGACCAACAGCTGTGGAGCCTCCATGGGACTGGACTAGGCCCTCTGCATAAGCATGACAGTTGTGTAGCTTGGTCTGCTTAAGGGGCCCCCTGGCGGTAGGATCAGGATCCTTCCCTGGTGAATGAGCTGGCTTTTTGGAGCCCATTACTTATGGTGGGCCTTGATGCAGGGGGAGGCGCTTGGACCTGCCTCAACTAAATGTACCAGTATTGGTGAAATTATTAAGGCCACTCCACATAGTTAAAAGGGAGGTTTATTTTGTGGGCTAACTTACAAATGAAGGGGTAGGTTGCAGGGTCTGGCAAAGGTATAGCGCAGTCCGGCGGTGTTCTCTGGAGAACTCTGCTAGGTCTACCTCCAGCGTCCAGAGTCCGGGAACCAAGTGCGAGACATCTTCCTGATCCTTGGTCTTCCGCTTCCTCCTCCGCCCTGCCTTGTGGGCGTGACCATTACCAAAACCTCAATGGGGGTTGGAACTTCCAGGCCAATGCTGGGATGGCTATCCACTACATACCAGGCTTTGCTGACTCCCCATGGGAGGCCTTACCTTTTCAGAGGAGGGAATAGGGAGTGAGATGGGGCGGGGTGGGGGGGCGCAGAGGAGGGAAGAGAGGGAAAGGAAAGAAAAAAGACAAGGTGATGAAAATATGACAATCTCTGCTAGGTATTTACACAGATGATATAGGAAGAGTTTACTCAGGGATTATCTAGAAGAGAAACATGAAGAGAACATGGCCAGTAGTAGTTAATGGTTAGAGGAGAATTTTTTTTGTTTTGTTTTTTTTTTTTTTAGACAGAATCTCATTACTGTCTGTCCTGGAACTCACTCTGTAGAGCAGGCTAGCCTTGAACTCACAGAGATCCACCTGCCTCTGCCTCTGCCTCCTGAGTGCTGGGATTAAAGGTGTGCACCACCAAGTACTGGTGCTTGGAGAAGACATTTTTTATAGTGGGGGAAACATCACTCCTAGACTTTTGGCCAGCCAATAACAAAGATGTCATATTTTAAAATGCTAGTTGCAGAGGAGAAAGGGCAAGGTTCTGGAAAAATGAGAATACTTGTTTGGGAATGTAGAAGATAAAGACTGAAACAGGTAGAAAGCTGCAAGGCTTATATGTATATGAAACTCAAGTGAGAGAACTTGTTTAGTTTAATCGATGTAGAATTCATTAATAGACTATTCTAATTATTTCCTGTAACATGTTTCATCAAAAATAAAAGATATAATGTAATTGCATACGAATTAATGTTGGTGCATTTTAATCTTCCATTTTTTGACAGTTCTGGGTTGTTTCCTCTACTTGCCAATGCTGCTATGTCTGTGAAACCAGCACTGCTCAGCTTGTATGAGATCTATTACCTGCCTTTGGGAAAAACTCTGAAGCCTGGCCTCCAGGGATTGCTGACTGGTATTCTTCCTGGCTTAGAAGAAGGATCAGAGTATTATGAGAGGTAACACTATATTTGGTCCACCTTGGTACTACAAATCATGGATTAGTCAGCAACCCTCCTTAGCTGTGTTTTAGCATCACAAAATTAATTTTTCTTGATGCATCAACATAACACATTAAGATTTCAATAGCATGGGCCTGGAGAGATGGCTCAGCAGTTGAGAGCACTGGCTACTCTTTCAGAGGGTTTAGGTTGGATTCCTAGCAGGAAACTATCTATAACTCCCGTTCTATAGACTCTGATGCTTTCTGGACTCCCTGGGTACCAAGCATTCATATAGTGTGCATACATGTAGGCAAAGCACACACACATAAAAAACAAAAATTAAGAAAAAAATTATTGGAGCTAGAGAGATGACTCAGGGTTAAAGAGCACTTGCTGCTCTTCCAGAGGACCTAGGTTCAAGTTCCAGCACCCACTTGGAGGTTCACATTCATCTGAAACTTGTTTAAGGAGATTTGGCATCATTTTCTAGCTTCTACAGGCAGGGCATAATGGTACACAGATACACATTTGGGTGAAATAGTCATACATATAAAATAAGATTTCAGTAGCAATAAAAATTGTTATAAAGTATCTCATTTGAGCTTAGGAACACTTTTTAATATTTTCTAATTGTGTTCCATTTCCTCATCTGTAAATGAGTCATAATACCTGTCTCTGCGTTACTGTAGTAATAAAACCAGTCCAGTGCTTTGTAAGTCACTCAAATTATGACCTATAATTTAAAATAATGATACCAGAAGTAGATTAACAAATAATGAAGAGTATGAAGTGGGGCCCTGTGCCAGCCTTGTTTAAACCACCTATGGGGGAAAATAGCTTGTCACCAGTGCACTGCTTCTCACTGGCTGTTGCCGTGATTCTCCATACTTACCTTAAAGAAAAGGAGCTGTTCTATTTTGGAGCTTATTGTTTTTTGGTTTGTTTTCTTTGTTTTGTTTTTGTCTGGTTGGTTGGTTTTTGGTTTTTTGAGACAGTGTTTCTCTGTGTGGCCTTAGTTGTCCTGGAGGCCACTCTGTAGACCATGCTGGCCTCAAACTCAGAGATCCCCCTTGTCTGCCTCTGAGTGCTGGGATTAAAGGTGTGTGCTGTGCGCTATGCCACCACCAGCCAGCGAGCCTATTGTTTTTAAGAGCTAATAGCTACAGACAGTGCATGATGCCCTTGTGTCGTTACTAGAAAAGGTGAGAAAGAAAGAAACTGAGTTTAGGGGCAAAAAGTTTAGGTTATGAATAGATGTCATGGTCGAAACTTAAATAATTTAATCAAGTACACTGACTGCTCTAGTGTATTTCAGCAATACCATAAGAATCTAATCCTGAAAATACTGGATTATCTTTCTAGGCTACATTGAAAAGAAAAGAAAATGTGGTCAAAACTGAACAGTTTCATTTGCTTTTCAAGATTTTCTTACTGTCATTATTGTCATCATATGTCTCTGTGCCTGGTGCATATGCAGGTTGGGGACAATTGTGTAGTTGGCTCTCTCCTATCTTCATGTGGCTTCCAGGATGGAAGTCTGCTTTTCTTTTCTATACGTTATGTATTTCTTCTCTAGTTCTATGACCCATGTCATAGAACTAGAAGTATAATATAAAAGTAGTTCATTTAGTTTAGAAGTAAGTTTTAAATTATTCTCTTAAGGGAAGTACAGAATCTGTGCCATTTAATTCTACTAAATTAAAATTTAAAAAAGAAATTAATCTTTCTGATTATAGTGTCCTATGATTTATGTTTTGCTAAGTATTCCACATGAGTACTATAAAAGGGTTTATAAATGTGTGTTATTTTAATGTATAGATCCATTGAAGCCAGAGATTAATGTTACTATTAAATCACCAACCAGAGTCATCTGACTCTACTATAATGTAATAGACTTCTATATATTGAATTATTTTGTTTAAAGCAAGTCAGTTACTAGGTAGCCTCCCTGGAGTTGTGAGTAGCAGTCTAGTCATCTTTGTTTTATATCTAGTATCCTCCTATGAGTGAGTACATACCATGTTTGTCTTTCTGAGTCTGGGTTACCTCACTCAGGATGATTTTTTCTAGATCCATCCATTTGCCTGCAAACCTCATGATGTCATTGTTTTTCTCTGCTGAGTAGTACTCCATTGTGTATATGTACCCTATTTTCTTTATCCATTCTTCAGTTGAAGGGCATCTAGGTTGTTTCCAGGTTCTAGCTATTACAAACAATGCTAATATGAACATAGCTGAGCAAATGCCCTTGTGGTATGATTGAGCATTCCTTGGGAGGACCCTAAGAAAGACACAGGGATCGCCCAATGATAGAGAAATGGATGAGATCTACATGAACAACCTGGACGAGAGTGGGGGTAATGAAGGGCAAGGTTCGAGGGAAAGAGAGCTTAGGGGAGCAGGAGATCCCAGCCGGATCAAGAACAGAAAGGAAGAACAAGGAATAACAGACCATGATAAATGAAGACCACATGAGAACAGGAAAAAGCAAATGCTAGAGAGGTCCCCAGAAATCCACAATGATACCTCCACTGTAGACTGCTGGCAATGGTCAAGAGAAAGCCCGAACTGACCTAGTCTGGTGATCAGATGGCCAAACACTCTGTCATGCTAGAACTCTCATCCAGTAACTGATGGAAGTGGATACAAAGATCCTCAACCAGGCCCCAGGAGGAGCTCCAGGAGTCCAATTGTCGAGAAAGAGGAGGGACTGTAAGAGTGTGAATTGTTGAGACCAAGATTGGAAAAAGCACAGGGACAAATAGCCAAACTAATGGAAGTACATGAATTATGAACCAAAAGCTGTGGACCCCCAGTTGGATCAGGCCCTCTGGATAAGTGAGCCAATTGAATAGCTTGAACTGTTTAGGAGGCACCCAGGCAGTGGGACCTGGACCTGTCCTTAGTGCATGAGCTGGCTGTTTGGAACATGGGGACACTTTGCTCAGCCTGGAAGGAGGGGGACTGGACCTGCCTGTACTGAATCTACCAGGTTGAGCTGAATCCCCAGGGGAATCTTTGCCCTGGTGGAGATGGGAATGGAGAGGAGGGGCTGGGGGGAAGGCGGGGGAGGAAGCAGGGAGGACAGGGGTACCCATGGCTGATATGTAAAATTAAAACACAAATAAAATAATTAAAAACGCAAGTCAGTTACTAATGTCCCTAGTTTAATTTTTGTCATAGGTCTAATTCACTTTTATTATTGTGAACTATATATTGTATTTGCAAAAAGAAAGAGGCATTAGGAAGTGTCTTTTTAGGTTTTGTAGGAAGATAGCATAAGTATGCCAAGATTGATTAACTTATTTTATATATGTGGCTTTATTGTTTATAGTAACTTAATAACTTGTTGAAGTAGACAGGTGCTGCAGTGCTCTTCTCTGCATCTTACAGATGGAGACTGAATTGAAATGATTAGATTTATCCAGCTAATGCACAGTGGAATCATGACTTGCACCCCCCCTCTGACTTACAAAGTGTGTTCTTCCAGACTGGCTCACTTGTTTCCAGAGTGGAGCACATGACTGTGCTATGGATGCTGTCATTTGTTTTGGAAGAGAATAATGATTTCTTTTATCTGACACTGAATGTTTCATTCTTACACCCTTCTGTTGTGTACCCCAGAACAAACACACTGCTAGAAAAGGTTGCTGCTGCGGTAGAGCAGTCGGCATTCTACAGTGCCCTATGGGGCAGTCTGCTCACCAGTCCCGCTGTGCGCTTACCTGGAATCACATATGTTCTGGCCCATCTGAACAGGAAGCTTTCAATGGAAGATCAACTGTATATAATTGGCAGTGACATCGAGCTCATGGTAGGTTGTCACGTCACAAGTGTTTCTCCAGACTATTCTGAGGATCAAGCCATGGGCAACATTCTTGCTTTCATGGAGCTCAACATTTTTCATCAAAGAAAACTAAGAGCCAAAATACTGAATATTTATTGATATTTTAAAAGATTAATTTTTCATGTAAGGGATATTACACCTGTTACCTTCATTCAAGCAAATTCATGACTTTTATTATTCCTGTCTTGCTTACTAATAGTCATTGTTACCATAGCTACATTTATTATAATATCCCAAAGTGGAATTTCAGTCTTACATAAGAAAGATGAATTTTAGACAAAATGATGTAGCTGAATTCTGCATAAAGTTTGAGAAAGAGGATGTAAACCAAAGCAAACTCTGAAAAAGAGAATAGCATACTGACTGTGTGCTGACATTCTTACTTTCTAAGATTGGTAACAGAAGGAAATCTTTATAGGATGTTGTAGTCTTAAAATGGGGGAAGGATTTATTTTCAAAAGTTCTTAAATATTTTTTGATTAATCTTATTTTCCATGTAGTGATATGACTGATATTCAGTGAACAACTTTGTTTAGTGTCTTTAGTGTTTCTGTTGCTGTAAAGAAGCACTATGACCACAGCAACTCTTTTTTTGTTTGTTTGTTTGTTTTTCAAGACAGGGTTTCTCTATGTAGCCCCGGCTTTCCTGAAACTCACTCTGTAAACCAGGCTGGTCTTGAATTCAGAGATCTGACTGTCTCTGCCTCCCACGTGCTGGGATTAAAGACGTGCGCCATTACAGCGCAACAACACAGCAACTCTTATGAGGAAGACATTTAATTTAGGGGCTCACTTACAGTTTCAGAGGTTCAGTCCTTTATCATCTTGGCATACAGCATGGTGACATGCAGCCAGACATGGTGCTGCAGAAGTAGCTGAGAGTCCTACATCTTGCAGGGAACAGGAAGTCAACTGAGATACTGGGCAGTATCCTGAGCATAGGAAACCTCAAAGCCTGCCCCCACAGTGACACACTTCCTCCAACAAGGCATATTCACTCCAACATAGTCACACCTCCAAATAGTACCACTCCCTATGAGATTATGGCAGCCAGTTACATTCAAACTACTATAATTCGATTTATCAAGTATTACTTGCATTCACTAAAATTACACATACATACAGTCTCCGAGCCACTACTATAAAAAAGACTAAGAAAATTATATCATCCCCAAAAGCACTAGACCCTTTGTATCCACCCCTTTCCTCTTTTCAGATCCTTGAAAATGTTGGTCTGTTTTCTGGTTTTAGTTTTACTCCATCCAGACTGTAAATGTAACTTGAGTCATACTACTTATGGCCTGTGAGTGTAATTTATTCACAGTTTATAACACAGTTGAGATTAGTTCATCTTCTGTGTGTTATTTGTTGCTTATATTGCTCCATATTCTCTTGTTGATAGTACTGCAGTGTGATTACTCTTTCATCAATCAGTCAGTAAACATTTGACTTGTGTCCCACTTGGGGCAAGCATGATAAAGCACAAACATGCTATGAAGACATGTAATGAGACACAAGGTAAAAAGTCATTGAAACTGACATTAACATTTGTATGTTGTAGTGCTCTGATTAGCACAGATATATTTTCTCTTTCTTAGATAAATGAAAAGTTACTGTGGCAACCATTTCCAAGCATGCTAAAAGCTTTCTCATTTCAGGTAGAAGCAGTAAGTACTTCAGTGCAAGACTCAAGTGTACTTGTACAGAGAAGCACACTGGACCTCATCCTCTTCTGTTTTCCATTCCATATGAGTCAGGTAAAACGTTAATGCTACTTACTGTTGTCAACAAAGACATTCTTTGAAAATCATAGATCTGTGAAGTGTAGTCATTTTAAAGGTACTGTATTCTGCATAAGTTTATACAAAACAAATTCCTTCTCAATGAAGTAGAAATTGTGAGTATTTTAAAGAAAAATACTAAACAGTTTAATAAGAATATAGTAAGTGAAGCAGATTATTTTATATGTTTCAAAAAATTTCTAAACTTTAAAAAGCAGGAAGTGCTCATTGCTAACACTAAATAAGCAGTCTTGAGGCCAAGGCCTCCAATACAGCTGACATCTGTCTTATCTTGCTTTGGTGACTCCACCGTACATGCCAGAACATTAGAGGAGTTAGCCATTGTTTGAGAACCAAATATTTAGTGCCTGGGCCATTTGCTACCGATTTCACTACAGATACAAGCAAATTACTTGACAAATCCTAAATAAAGAATTTCATTACTGAGATTTAATTTAATCAATATCCTTAATTTAAACAAAATGATGTCAGTCTTTTGAAATACTAAACTTGAATGAAAAATGAGACCTGAAACACTAGAACATATGCATTCAGAATGGTGGAACCAAATACGTAAGTAGTAAGATGCAGAGATTTTCTGCTTTGAAAATTAAATTTATACCAGGTATAGTAGCACATGCCTTTAATCTCAGCACTCAGGAAGGAGAGGCAGGTAAATCTCTGTGAGTTCCAGGAAAGCCTGGTTTACATAGTGAATTCCAGGACAGTCAGAGCTACATAATGAAATCCTGTCTCAAAAAAAATAAAAGAAAATTTATTTCTAAAATAGGAAGGACTTTGGTGTTTTCATAATGGGCACTAGTTGAGAGAGAGCTCAGCAGTTTCTCGTTATAACTGGCTGAGTTTTCTTTACTGCTTTACTCACTTAGTACTTCATTTAATTTGAATAAATGATAATTGAAGTTTTATAGTTCATGGAGTACATTATCGCTGGTTGAGATATAAACTACTTCTAGTTTCTATTTTGAGACTCTCACTCTTAACCATGGGCTTTTTTTCTGCCTTCTGGATTTTCACATTTTCCTATTGGGAAAATTGAGTGTAGACTGAGCTTGCCAAAGCTGTAGCTTAGGGGTGGCCAAATGGATCATAACATAGGAACTTTTTTAAAGTCTTATAAAAGAAAACAAAAAAATGAGACAAAGAAATGTGGGTAACAGCCTAAATATGTACACATAGGAAGAGCAACACATAGCAAGATCAGTGACCTTTGATCTTGACCTTTCTTCCTGTTGAAATGTTCCATATTAAGAATCCCTCCACTGTGAGGTTCCTCCACAGCATCCAGGAATTAAGTTTTAGGCTTAAATTGATTTGTAATTTGTAATCTCACTAGATCAGTGATTAAAACTAAACCTTCCCCATACTTTCCTACCCTGCTTTCTCTCTAGTCCTGCCAGTCAAAATTCTACCAGCCCTCCGATGCTGTTTCAGGAAAGCAGTACTGTGTTAAGTAGTCTTTCGGTGCCCACCTCTCTGCTGCTGTTGCAGCTCTAATCCTCCATTGCTGTGCCAGGTTAGATAAGGCTCCGAGGCTGCTGTAGTCAGCTTTGCTCCCCACTTGACCTTTTTCATGACTTGTATGTAATACGTTCTTAGCAAGTATTGATTTTAATTGTAACTTAGAGCCTTCACTATCTACCTCAAAAATATGATTGCTGTCATGTTGTGGATAGACTGGTAGACTTCTTTAACTTACTTCAGGTAAAGCTGATCTGAATGTTTACTATTAAATGTTAGTTCAGATTATAGTGATCTTTTACATATTGCAAAATATGTGTTGATGTCAGTAATACTTAAGAATGGCTTCTTAGCCATGCATTTGGTAATGGTGGCACATGTCTGTAGTTCCAGCACTGAGGAAGCTAAGGCAAGATTGCTAATTCAGTAGACTTTGTGTTTAAAAAGAAAAAGAAAAAAATGGCTTCTTATCTGGGGAATAGCTCAGTGGTAAATGCATCAGGCCCTGAGTTCAATCTGTAACATCAAAACTATGTGGACTTTTTATTTATTAGTAGTTGACAAAAAGTATGGGTTTTTATTTTTACATGATGCTTTCAAATGTATGTATAGAGAGAAGGAGAGAAAAACATTTTGGCATGGCTGAATTAAGCTAACTCATGTATTACTTCACATACTTATTTTCTGCAGTGAGAATACTTTCTTAACTTTCAGTACAACACATTTTAACTATGGTTACCATGGTACAGTAGATTTCTGAAACATTCCTCCTGAAACTGAAGTTTTTATAGCCTTTACCATTTCTTCTGTACTTTCCTATTTGAGTTTTCTCCTCAGGTAAGATGGTGAGACATTGGTGCTTCCAAGATTTTGGGACAGTGCCTATCATCTACATGTCTGTTAGGAAGGAGCTAGCATAGGAGTTCTCAAAGTTTTAGTTGCAGGATGCTATTGCATGCTTAAAAAATATTGAGGATCTCAACATTTTTTGATATAAATTAGTGCTGTTCATTTTTGTCATATAATTTTTAAAAGTCTACTGATTTATCTGAAAATATTGAGTTATCTTACCAGCAAATAACATGTAAAAATGAGAAGCAGAGTTTCATACTTTTTCTCAATCTCTTTAATAACTGACCTAAAAACACAAAACTGAAAGCTCATACCAGCTACTTTTTAGTTGATATGTATTTAAAAAAAACTCTCACATTGATATGCAGTTGGAAAATCAAGGAATCATTAATATTTTCTGTTACTAAATACACACTCCTTGATACTGTCCCAGAGTTAGATCTACCTGTTGAACAGTTCATTGCAATATGTAAACATAAACCGACCTTTAGTATTCTGTTCTGTTATAGTCTGCTGGTCCAGCTGGTACTTCTACTGAAGCTTTTACTCGTGTGATTTTGCATCATCAAGTTTGGTTATTTAGAAAATGCTGGTGTACTCAGCTGGGCAGATTTTCCATATATAGACCCACTCCCACCATATTAAACTAACAATCATGTATGTTGCTATTACTACTTAGATATATAACTTTTTCTCATCACTCTTACCTGACGTGAAACATCTTAAAGGAGGAGAGGTTTATTTTAGCTTACTCTTTCACAGAGATTTCAGTCTTTGTAACAGGGAAGGGATGGCAGCAAAAGGAGCTGAGTCCATGGCAATAGGAGCTTGCTGCAGCAGCTGTGCATTCAAAGTACAGCTGCCATTCTCCCACCTCCACTTGCTCGACTCTACTTCCTGAAGTCCCCCAAAGTGGAACATGAGCCTGGAGGCAGGTGTTTCTGGTCTTATTATGACGTGTGTGTCTGTGTGTGTGTCTCTATGTGTGTGAGGGAGAGACACAGACAGACAGACAGACAGACAGAGACAGAGAGAGACAGAGAGAGACTGAGACTGAGACCGAGACCATAGCATTGATGAGAAGGTCTGAGGACAGTTTGCAGAATTCAACATTCATGTAGAATCTGAGAATTGAGCTCATGTTATCAGCATTGGCAGTGGCCATCTTCACCTGTTGAGCCATCTCAGCAGCCCTAAACAATAGCACTTTGTCAGTAAAAAAAATTTAGGGACTGAACCCTCCAGGCTTAGTCCTAGTTGCCCATCCTTTGTTGAGGCCCAGTCTGATTTGTCATCCCTGCACTGTTCCCAACCCCAAGGCTTAATCCAGACTGTTCATCTTGTATACCAGTCCAGTCTGGTCAGCCTGCCCGACTTCAACCCACCCATGCCACACCCAACCTCCGGGCTTTACCCCAGGTGTTCATCCTATGCCAGATCCAGTCTGTCTTAACCCAGAACCCACATCTGGACATGGGTAAAACCTGGTGAGTCACTGGAATCTAATCTGCCTGCAACATCTTCAGCCTTCAGGATGTGCATAAGTGGTATAGCCTGTTTAACATCCTAGCCTGAAGTGTAGCTCATACCTCTCACAACTGGTCAAATACAAAGAAGAAACTGATCGTGGGTGCCTGGCCCTAACTGATACAGACATAATATAACCCCTACATCTAAAGCTCATGGAACGTCATGAAAGAGGCAATGGAAAGATTGTAAGATCTTGAGAATAAGGACATCCATTTCTAGATTGTGTCTTCTAAATATGGCAGGGAAGCTGTACCCATGAAACTTCAACAACATGCTTGCCTAAACAAGACCTCAACAGTAATAACTCCAGTTGACATGCCTACGTGAATGGTGGGAATCTCACAAGACCCTGCCACCAGATGAAGAGCTGAAGGCAATTAATGACTGCTGAGAGAGGGAGCATCAGTATTCCCGGGGATGAGCCGCCAGTTGGTTTTCTAGTCCTGAGTGGTCAGCCCTCAAAACATACATGCATGTAACACTAACTCAGTGTGGATGTAACCGGCTTGTTAAATAAGAAACACAGAACCGATTGCAGAGTTAAAAACCACGAGGTCAGAGCAAGAGCAGAAAACCTTACCCTTCACTGCTTCTGCTGTTCTTCCTCTCCGCATGAGACCTACTTCTGTGTGTCCTGTCTATTTAAAGACTTTCTGTTCTGTTTTCTCATTGGTTGTAAACCCAGCCACATGACCTCCTCGTCACTGCCTGTTTGTACAGATCTCCAGGTCTTCTATGGTTGGTATTGAGATTAAAGGCATGTGTCTGCCATGCTGGCTGTATCTTTGAACACACAGAGATCCGCCTAGTGCTGGGATTAAAGGCGTGCCCCACTACTGCTCAGCTTCTGCTCTGGCTTGCTCTGACCTCAAGGCAACTTTATTGACATACAAATAAAATCACATTTCAATACAAATAAAATATCACTATAACTCAGAAAGTGTATTTATATATTTATTCATTTATAACAGCTAAAGGTAAAGAAGCTATGAGTTGTAGAAGGATGAGGTGGGACTTGGAGGGAAGAGAGAAAAATAGAAATGATGTAAATACAGTTCATATTTATGAAGCTTAAAAAAATTAGGTACTGAAAAGTTTTTTAGCTCAGTGTCTGGAAGCAGTATAACTTCAGCACACAGAGTCTTCCACAATTTAATCTTCTTTTGGAATTGCCAATATTATTATTTATATGAGCATTGTTTCTATTTAAGTGACAATATCACTTTGCTTGAGGAATGACTACTAAATGTCAAAACCTAAAAGATCGTATTTTATATTAGATATAACCCAACATGTTATAAAGACTATAGTTTGGCAAAAACAATATTCTGTTTTGTTTTTGTTTTTTTCTAAAGCTTTTCGGTTCTAAACTGGAACTAAGACAACCATCTTACATGTATAATTTTCCGTATACACAACAGTAAAGGTTATGAACTGAAAAGAGTACCTTGAGTGACAAGCTCAAGTTTCAGTAACGTTCTTTTAAAAGAGCCGTGAACTGGCTAGTTTTCCTTCCTTCTTTCCTTCCTTCTGTGTACTGGAATTGAACCCAGGGTCTCCTGCAAACCCATCTACCACTGAGCTATACCATTAACTGTTTAACTTTTTTGCTGTTCTTTCTATTTTCCTCCAAGAACATGGCAGCAAAAATGCAGATTGTAAGTACAGTGGTCTCTCTACCCAGCTGCCTTTCGTGGGGATGTGCCCCCTTGTTTGGCTTGTTTCTTCCATACTGGAGGAACTGTCAACCCAGCAGAAGAAAGAGGAAATACATTTAGATATTGCTATGGTGTTTTCTTTATGTTACGTAGCTGGTCTTCATCCTGTAGGACTCCAGGAAGAGCACCTAGGGAGCACACTTGACAAGGTTTCTTGTTTACTGGCAGTATCTGTAAAGAATGGGCATAATTTGTCACCTGTGGATGGCCTGTGTAGCATCTGCTAATTCTGGGGATGACTCCCTTTCTATGTTAGGAAAATTGTATAGAGAGGGTTCACTGTGACTAAGGAAAGAGTAGCTCTGCAGTACTACCCAAACATTTTATTTTTGACTGTGCTTTCAGGCCTTAAGAGGCCCAGGTGCTTTTTGTTGTTTTTTAATTTTTTTTATTAGTTCTTTGAGAATTTCAGAATTTGATCATATTCATCCTCCAACTCCTCCCAGATCTACCCCTCCCTCGCCACGCACCCATCATTGTATCTTTTGTTTTTTTACTTAACACATTCAGTCCAGTTTGTGCTGCACATATACTCCTGAGTGTGTAGTCTTGCACAGAAGCAGGGTTGACCTTCCAAGCCATACCTTTAAAGAAAACTGCTCCCCTTTCCAGAAACAGAATAGCTCACAGCTCCAGCATGGACAGGGGAGGAGGGCACAGAGGACCAGCCCTAGTTACGGAGCTACTGGCAATTGTTAGCTGCCGGGCACTTTTTTTACCGAGTAATTTTAAATTGGTCAGTTTCTGGGATGGGATTTAAGATTCCAAGATTCTATATTTCAGTGATTACCTAGTGATGCTCTTTTAAAATTGATACTTACCTTGTGTGTGCTTCAGTTGTACATACAGAGACAACTGTTAGGAGTCAGTTCTTTCCTTCCACCTCAGAATCCTAGGCTTCAGTTCAGGTCTTTGGGTTTGCATGACATGAACTTTAACCCACTGAATCCCCAATAGTATCCTTAATATTAACAACAAATTTATTAGCTCTCTCCCATCTTTTCTTTTAACTTTCACCTCTTTTGATTGAAATAGGATCATCAGTCATTTTTAAACACCAAATTAAAGCTAGAGGAGGAAATCTGAAGGAAAAACGTTAAAGCTATTTGTTAGAACAATTTTGGATTGGATTTTGTTTATTTGTGGGTGTTTTCCATGTTTGAGATACGACAAATAGAATTTAAAAACAAAAAAACAGGACTGAATTGATGCTAAAAGCTTCCCGAACACTTTAAAGCAGACTAACGGTTGTGACTTCCTACTGTTTGTCCTCTTTATAATCCTTGTTTGTGTCAGCGTTTCCTCTTGACGGAGAACTAAAGAGAGCTTTAAATGTGATGCTAAGAGTAAGGGAGTTGTAGTTCCAGCTATACAACTAAAGCTGTAGTTGGGCAGGTGGGCCTCGTGACACACATTTACGGGGGAGGTAGAGGCAGGAAGAAAGAACTGAAAGTCACAGTGGAAGCTCAGGACCATCCTTTGCTGCTAAGGGAGTTTGAGAACAGACTTGTAAGCTCTGAGACTACCCAGAAAGAAACTGAATCATGGTACCTTTCTTCCTGTTTCCTATTTCCTCACCTATGAATTAGAAATTATAGCTCCTGTATTTGAAAGGTTAGCTAAAGCAATGTTATATAAAAACACGACACACTCTAATATTCTAAGCCAATTTTATGGCATTCCTTTTTTTAAAGAGTAAAAACAGTAGCATACTTCTGTTAAGTATAACTACATTCCTTTTTCAGGCCACTCGACCAGATATGATCAGGATCTTGTCAGCAGCCCTTCATGTAGTACTGAGGAGGGATATGTCCCTGAACCGAAGACTTTATGCATGGCTTCTTGGTAGGTATTTAATGAATATGCTTATAATTGACAAAAGAAATAAGACTACCATGCATAAGTATTCTCAAATTGTATGAAGAACTAAGTATTTGTGTGTAAGTGAACACTAAAACCTAAAAACCATGCCAGAAAGATGGATCTGTAGTTAAGAACATCTGCTGCTCTTCTGGAGGACCAGGGCTTACTTGCCAGCACCTGCATCGGGTGGCTCAGAACCACCTGTAATTCCAGCTCCAGGGGATCCAGTGCCCTTTCCTGACACATGCATTCAAATAGCATACACACACTAAAAATCAGTCAATCAGTCCCAGGTTGGAGGACTATTCATGATGACATTTTTGAGCAAATTTCAGAAGCCTCTTAATTGAAGGGGCTAATTGAATCCTTAAAGTCATATTCACTTTAACAAGATGTCTTTCCTGTTATAAATTGCTACAATTACACTTAATGTTAGTATATTAAAAAGAATACATGAATAGACAAAATAATAACAAAATTCCAAAAACTTTCAAGTCATCAAGGAACCATAAGTAGTAATTACCACTGTCTCACAGATGACATCAGTGTGAGACACTGTATGTTTAGGCCATAGAGCATTATATACATGTCTTCTTCAACCTTTGTATGACTGTTTTGCCTGTCCTCACAGCCTCTTACTAGAGTGAAGGACATTTGATAACTTACCTTAGATAGTGTAAAGCCTCAATTATTTCACTGTAAGATTTGGGGTAAAATAAGAAGATAATTCTGGAAGGATACTATTAGACTCATCTACTGAATTGGTTTCCCTTTATTAAACTATCTAAAATGGTCTCTCTTGCTGACACTGAATGGGCTACTAATTGGGTAAGTGTTTAGTGCCGTTTTTTGAGATATTTTAGCATTTAGTGAGCAACAGTTTTAAGACTTCCATTTTAATTACTTTTGTGATTTATTCCCATGGAGGTTTTGATAACAACGGTGCTATCATAGGACCCAGGAGCACAAGACACAGTAATCCTGAAGAACATGCCACTTACTATTTTACAACCTTTTCAAAAGAATTATTAGTCCAGGTAATGGCTGTTTCCATTATTCTTTGCTTACCCCCTGTTGAAAAAGCCTAAGACCTAAGTCCTGTTTTAATTGAATTCATAATTGAAGAAGTCAAGATAACACTCAGAAACTTCCAAAGAATGACTGTAATAGGCATATAGCTACAGCAAAATGGTGATCATAGCTGTACTCCCACAAGAGGACAGATTTTTGCCTGTCTGCCGTGTGAAAGCTGGAGCTTTTCAGAAAGTGGCCAGGACTCATGTTTCGTGTAAAACTTTGAGTGGATTGGGCTTTTGCAGGCTAGATCTGGTAGGACTGTCATGCTCATAGAAACATTAAAATTATCTATTTATTTCGTCTTATATTTATTTAAGATATCTCAAAATGTTCTAAGAAAATGTATTAAGGAAACAAATGATTGCTCAAGCATTTTTCTTTATTTACTTATTTGATTTTGAGACAGGATGTAGCTGTGAAGCTCAGTTGGTCTTGAACTCAAGATCTGCCTGCTTCAGCTTCTGAAGTGCTAAGATTATAGGTGTGTACCATAAGCCCCACTTGAAGCATTTTTAAATGAAGAAAATTATACACTGAATTTTGAATAACTAAGAAGATAATTACATACTATACCCCTCAGTAATAAGATGACATAGATGAAATATATGTCCTAAACAAACATCTTCATCTAGAGGGCCAGTTCCCTCCCTCCCTCCCTCTCTCCCTCCCTCTCTCTCTCTCTCTCTCTCTGAAAATTTATGATCTAGATTGATGGTATGTACTTATAGCCCCAGCACTCAAAGAACTGAAGCAGGAGGGCGGTGGGTTTGTTGTCAACCAGTCTTTATAGTGAGGCCTTGTCTCAAAAATAAACAACAAACTAATACTTATAATTTAAGTATGTTGCTTTCTCTAGATAGATGAGTCTGGTATCTTTCCTCCTGGCAAAGAAAGAAGTCATCAATCAGAATAGCACAGGGGATGTAAAGATTCTGCTAAATCATTAGTATGCTTTCCTCTTTTAAAGGCCATGGTGGGAATCTTACAAGTGAATGGATTTGGAGAAGAAAGCACACTCATGCAGGATCTAAAACCTTTTCGGATTTTAATCAGTTTATTGGACAAACCTGAGCTAGGTAATATATGCTGCTGTTACAAAATATAAGATGACATGTGTTTTTGTATTGTTTCACGATAAAAATAAGATGAAGACATTGGGAAAATTGCTGTATCCTTTTTTTTTTTTTTTTTTTTTAGTTTTGTATTATAACATTTATTAAAATAATGCTATGGGTTAATAGAAATAGCAAAGAACCAAAGACTTAAAATTTAAAATGCAAGCTGTGTAAAATCCAAACTGAAACCCAGAAGTATCTAATGTATTCATTCATTAGCTAACTAAAAGCTCAAGAAAGACAAGACACCCAATATAATAAACTACTGCAAAAGGCAATTTTTAGTTATGAAAATTGTGGATTTTAGCCAGGCAGCAGTGGCGCACGCCTTTAATCCCAGCACTCGGGAGGCAGAGCCAGGCGGGTCTCTGTGAGTTTGAGGCCAGCCTGGTCTACAGAGCGAGATCCAGGACGGGCACCAAAACTACACAGAGAAACCCTGTCTCAAAAAAAAATCGTAGATTTTGCATTTTATATCCTTTTCTCAATCAAGAAAAAAATTCTTTTGAATGTTATATAACATACATATAAAAAAAGATAGAAAAAATACCTTATAAACTTGTAACAGTGGCTGTACATTATCTTACATGTTTCTCATAGGCAGGTTGGTTATGGTATATACATAGCATGAAACTACTAAAATAATAAAAGAACAGACAAAAAAAAATACATGTCAGCGACATTGCCATCTACCCACACTAAAAAAATTACATAATATTGTCAGGGAAAAAGTCCTAAAAACTGCATACTTTAATAAGAAAAAAATTCAGTAGAGTGACAATACTGAGATTCCAAAAGTCATGCTTTTTCAGTTAACTCAAAACATTGTCAACTAAGTTTTCAAAAGTTGGTTCAGAGCTAGCATTACTCATAAACATCACATATCTATTGCTTTACATATTTACTTTCTTCCCCATAAAAGACCTTTGATAAACATCAAAAATATCCAGGTATAACACAGCTGAGATGGGACTGGATCAAATGCTGTCACTGTTTTTTTTTTTCTATCTTCTCAAATGTTCTGAGTGTCGCATATTTATTCAACTAACCAAACAAAAGAAAAATCAAAATGGCACAACATATATTATAAATAAATCAAAATCACCACATGTGTAACAGAAAGACAAAGGAAAGCAGTGATACATTATTTTCTTTACTATGCAATAGACGGTCCTTGTTTTGTACTCCACTAGCTTTGGTTTAATATACCACTGTATACTTTTAAGTACACATTCTCTACAATTTCTTAACTGAAGTTAAAGATGTGTATGTTAGCATCAGACGTATGTCTTATACTGTGTTAGGCAGCAAAGTCATTTTTTTTTAAAGATGTCATCTCAACTCCTTTTAATCATTATTTACTGAAATGGAAACATTTTTGATCTGACATAACTAATAGAATTTGAGGAATGGAGCAGAAATATGAGTTATGTCTTTCCTTCATGGTCTTCTTGTTGCTGTTGCTTTCTGTAGTTTCTTTCATTGTGTGTTTATTTTATGTCAGATCTACTAGAAAATTAACTGTAGTACTTAACACAAACTAAAAATAGCAATTATCTTTTAAAGTATGTAAATTTTCTAATTCTGGTATTTTGGCACATGCTATAATTAGCCAACTTTCAAAAGTGAAATTTGTAAATATGAAAGTAGCAAGTTGTGTCAAGAACTTCAATAGAGTCATTTTGAGGTATTCTGTGATGGTGATAATGCTGAGAGGATTTTTTAAGGATTATGGTAACTGTGAAGCAGTCAAATTTATCCTTCTTGAGTTTGAGTTATTTAGTAGCAGTATTGATGTGGCAACATCTACTGGACAGTTGTTCTAAGAGCTACATGGTGTACCTTGCAGATGTTTCTCTAAATCTTTAAGACTGTCCTGTAAGGCTGGTGATATTCTCCTTATTTGGGATGAGGAAACTAAGACTCAAAAACTGAAGAGCCTGTCGAAGGCAACAGACTTAATAAAGCCAATTTTCCTGATTTTGTCGCTTCTATTAATGTGACTCTGTTCTTGAAATAGACATTTATCTCATTACTTGCTATTGCACCACGTTTCAAAAGTTTAGCTTCTGGGGAGAAAAAAAAAATCTCTTCATAAGGTGCTTTTTTCAGAGCATGCTTTAATTGGACCATTCTTCTGGTCATCATGATTTGCTAGCCCTAGTCATCACCGCATATAATTTGTTGTATATTAATTTTAGGACCTGTAATTTTAGAAGATGTTCTAATTGAGGTATTTAGAACATTGTATTCTCAATGCAAAGCAGAATTGGATCTTCAGATGGAACCACCCTTCAGCAAGGACCATGCTCAGTTAAGCAGGTAAATTACTAAAAATTAAGTATGACAAAAAGATGGCCTAATAGACCCTAGTGTATGAATTCCTATAATGTGATTGTTAGTAATGGCTAGTGATCTTACTCTAAAGTTTATATTATGATAAATCAAATTGTCACTTTCATAGTATATAGTATCATAATTAATTGCACTCATTGTTCAGGCAGGTACGTTAAACAAGACAACAATCACCACTTGATTTCTTGAATGGTTCTGAATCATATCTGTTTGGGAAATCAATGTGAATAGTTGGGCTGATGAGATGACTCTGGGTAAAGAAAGGCACTTGGCTCCAAGAGTAGGAATGGATTATGTCACTATTGTGGTCTTCCTCCTACTAGACAGTATTCTAGCAGAGTGGAGCAATGTGGACTACCTTAGTAACACTGACTCAGTTTTGAAAGAAATATCAGTATTTGTAGTTGTTTGATTTCTTTTCTTTTTCAGTAAATTAAGGGAAAACAAGAAAACAGCTGAGCTGATTAAAACTGCGAATCTTCTCTTTAATTCCTTTGAACCTTATTATATGTGGGATTACATTGCACGCTGGTTTGAAGAATGTTGTCGGTAGGTTAACTGCTTCATTTGTTATGGTGTAATAACATTCAAAACTAACTTTTAGCTTTTAAAATGTTCTTTTATACATTTTACTCCTACTGAAACTGTTCATTATTTACCCATAATCTAAATTTACCTTGTCAATCCAGCATATAAAAATCTTTGGTCATATAATCTTAGAATTGGAAAGGAACTTAGAGGTGAGTATCCACTCGCCAACATGGATCAACTATTCATGTGTCTGGCCTGCAGCGACGCACTCTGTTTGACCTCAGAGAAGATAGCAGTCGGCATCCCATTTATTAATAGGACCACTTTGTTTTCAGAGACTTAGAAGCATCCCATATGGCAAGTGATGAGCAATTGTAAACACATCATACTTTAGGAGAGAAAGCCTGAAGTACCATCTGAAATCCCTAGAGTGCTAGTGAAGCAGAGAGACATCTCTATCTGGACTCCACACTCCAATTAACATAGAGTCAAAAAGGAGGCATGTCCAATCTTGAGTCTAGAAGCATTTAGAAACGTAAAAGTGTATGAAGACTTTAATGACTTAGGGATTTGCCTGCTTGTCCTGTTGTCAGAGCACCCAATTGAAAAGCATTGTGCTAGGCATATTAGAGTCCCTGACCTCAGGAACTTTAGAGTGGGACAAGTAAGATATGCACATGTTTAGAGTATAGAAAACTATACTCTGTTTTCTACACATATACTCACCTGTCTGTGCTAAATATTCTATATTCCCAACACACATCCATGCTTCTTGTACTAACCTGAACTATTTCTTAAACATTCACCACCTTTTGTGCTGCTGAGCCTTCTCTGTGCTATTCTTAACATATCCTACTACTTCCTGTGTTCTTCTGGAATGGTCCTATAGAGGGGTCCCTCACCTTACAGTAGTCTTGACTCTCTCAAATCCCACATCAGAATCTGCTATCCCCATACTTTCCATTGGTTTTATTTATTTCTCCACCTGTTTATGTTTCTTGATGGTCAAGTACTATATAATTATATCTTGAGAGTATAGGGCAATGTTTGGTCAAATAGAATTAATATTGGTAATATCAGTGTTTCTTGTGTCTTGTCTTAGACAAAAAAAACTTCATGTAAAACATATTTGATCTCAGACCTTGACAGAGAGTTACATTCCAGAAATGAGAAACATAGGTTGGTGTAACAGCAACACAGTAACTACCTTGTGAACCAAGTGTCTTAGTTTAGAAATCAAATAAAAAACATTCACGTCTACTAGGACATAGCCATGGTGAAAGCAGTGCAAATCTCAGCAAATGTGTTACATCCAGGAATCTCAGCAAGTGTGTTACATCCAGGAATCTCAGCAAGTGTGTTACATCCAGAAATCTCAGCAAGTGTGTTACATCCAGGAATCTCAGCAAGTGTGTTACATCCAGAAATCTCAGCAAGTGTGTTACATCCAGGACACTTCGAGTCACAGAGCAGGAGTTCCAGGGACCTCACTTGGAGAAGTTTTCATGAAAGCAGTGTGGTAGTTAGTGTTCTAGGGCAATAGGAATGAACATCACTATGTGTCCCAGTCTTGACTTGGGCCTTATTTGTTAAGACAGTGATGTAGTCACGTGTCTTCATATCATGTGAGTGTGTTTGATAAAGTCAACTTTTTTTTTCTCTTAGGAGAACACTGCATGCCAGACTTCAGGTTGGGCCTGGAGACAGTAGTGACTCATCTGAGTTACAGCTGACCAATTTCTGCTTACTGGTGGATTTTTTGTTGGATATTGTCTCTTTGGTAAGACTATCTTGATAAAAAGAAAAGCAAGGAATCTTAAGAGCATAGTTTCTAAATTTCATGTGTAATTTAAATGTCATCTTCTGATAAATTCCATCTTTAAAACTAAAGGTTTTTCCTTTGGCATAGCTTTTTTCCATAACATTTTCCAAACATTTTTGTCTTCTTGGCATGTATATATAGAATACATGGAATCTACTTCCTGATTGCATGTTGTAAAATCGTATGTTTAGTGGGTGGAATTCTGGTCCTGCATTTATATTTGTTAACGATGCTTTCTGTTACATGAAGACTGTTGGAAATGTTTTCCCTTGTGTTTTCTCTCCTCAACTCTTTGCTTTCTCATTTGAAGCCTACTAGAAGTATGAGGGTGCTGTGTCAGGTATGGCATTCAGCCTGTTTTTATCTTAACTGACTTTATTCACTTCCATTAGAATCTCATTAATAAAGCTTGTAAAACTGGGGTATCTAGTTATATAATGCTTAAAGTCCTTAGATTGAGAATATGGGGGTTGGGGGGTTTGTGACAATGTGTTTGTCCTGTGGAGGCCAGAAGTTGACATTGGGTGTCTTCCTGAATCACTCTCCACCTTACTTCTTGAGATGGGGTCCTGGAGCTTGCCAATTAGACTAGACTGGTTGACTACTGGCCCTCAGGAACCTGCCTATCTCCCTGTGCCCTAGCACTGGGATTACAGATGTGCACCACCTCACCTGGCTTTGATGTGGGAGCTGGGGATCCGAACTCAGGTCTTCATGCTTGCACAGCATGCACTTTACCCACTGAGCCATCCGCAGACACTTCATACAGATTTATAAGTCATTAATATTGAAATGCCTATGAACTGATGGGAGCATGATGCCTATAAAACATGAGCAAAAATGGAGCCTTTATGACTTTCCTATTATATATCAATTTTTTCAACTTTCTTTTATTTTCAGGAAACTTATATTGAAATCCAGACAGAACACCTGCCCCAGTTACTGCTAAGGATGATTTCTGCCTTGACAAGCCATCTCCAGACATTACGCTTGTCCGAGCTCACAGATTCTCTAAGGCTCTGCTCAAAGATCCTTAGCAAGGTTCAGCCCCCACTGTTATCTGCTGGCACTGGAGGTGTGGTACAGTTTCCAAGTGGGCAGAAGAGCACAGTCAAAGAATGGGAAGACAAAAAGGTAATGTTCACTGGGTTCTTGGTATCAGTTCAGTTAAGGTTTTCAGTGCAGAACATTTGTTGAGTTAAATCATTTAACTATCAGTGAATCTTTCTAAGGTCAAAGTGCTTTGGCAATAGAATCTTGTTAACTTTGGTCGCTTTATAGTTTGATTGTCTATGTCAGTACTTTATGGTAGAAGTAAAATAGGTAAGACACTTAGCTTTAGAAATTTAAAATTTTCTGTTTGTCACATTAAAAAGAAGCAGATGCCACTGTTTTACTTAGCCAAGTATAACAAATACATTATCATTTCAGTACGTAATGTATACAAAATTGATGTCATGAAAATGAATTTGATCCTTTATTTCTTTGTACTGTCTTCAAAATATACTGAACATTTTATTTTTAGAGCACATCTTTATACAACTATCAAATTTTTAGTAGGAATTCTTGATACATACTGGTTTGTGAAATTTATATATGAAAATTTACAGTCATATCCAAGTTGTTACAAACATGCTTAGTTTGATAATAGCTTTGTTATCATTTTTTATTTTAATTTAAAAAATTGAATGCCTCAGTCTCATTAGCTACATTGTAAGTATCCAGTAGACACAAAAGGCATTTCCTATTATGTGGGTAACAAGCCTATATATAAATTTTATTTCTTCTTTCACTTCACCAAATTTTTGGCATGATTTTTCTGAAGTCTATCATCATTTTTTTTTCAAGCACCCATATGCTCAATATTTTCTTTGTGAAATTGAGTAAAAGTAAAACCTCTGTATTTATACACATATATATCTACAATATCTAAACATGTAATATATACTTTTAATGTCATGCCAATAATATACTTTAATACCAATGAAATCCTTATAGAAAAGTCAGTGATTTAATTCCTTTCAGACTTACATTAAAATATCTACTAAGGGCCAGTAAAATGACTCAGTGAGTAAAGGCATTTGCTCTTCGGCCCGATGACCTGAGTTCAGTCCTCAGAACCCACATGGTAAAAGGGAAGAACTGACTCCCAAGGGTTGTGCTCTGATGTCCATGAACACACCCACACAAACACATACACACAATAAGTAAATGAAAAACAGTCAATCTAGTGAAGTATGAGTGAAGATGTTCAGTTGAATTACATGTTAATTATATGAAACATAGTCACATGAGCACTATGTTAATGTAAGTATTTGAAAGTTCCTGGAGAATCAGGTTTGTTGTCTATAATCCTGTGGTTGTGTAATTGTCCCTTTTCTTTGGATAACCTGTTTCCTCCCTGCAACATAGAATTTGAGGGTAATATGTACAACCTTTCCCACCAGCTGTTAATCCTGAAACATTTTTCTCATTCTATATCCTTCATAATGAAAGTAAACTAGCTCATTTTAAGTATATTTGGGGTTATTCTACATAAACTGGAGCCATTTCTTCAGTCCTTTCCAGCCTGCTTGTCATGTATGTATAACATATTCTGTTTCTGCCATGAGTGGAAAGTTCTTTCATTGGACTCTCCTTACCTTGTGCTCTGAGATTTTTCGTAGAAATAAAACTAAAAAGCATTTAACTGATATTGCAGTTGAGTGAGACTTATGGGAGTTAGAGAAGACACACCTTAACCATTTTTTCAGTAACATATTCAATATGTGAAAATGTACATGTTTCTCTGAAGGCCTTTATTGATGATCATAGGTAATGAGGTAAATGAGTCTGGGTTCAAGTAAATCCAGCACAATACAGTCTAGATTATAATGACTTGTTAACATTGATTATGACTCCCATATCCATCCATCTTTCCATTCATCCTTCCTTCCCCTTTTATGCTTCCAGCCATATATGTTTGTCCTATTATTTTCCTGAAGTACAATAGTATAATCTTAGATATATGGAAGTTGATAATATTTTCAAGCTGAGGCTATATTTTTGAAATGTATGTGAAGGGCAACATCTTTTAACAATTGTGAACCTAGTTTGACCTCATGGCACTTAGTATCTTTTATAATATCATTGTATTGGGCATCTAAAATAACTATATAGCTACATAATATAGTCTAAACCAATAAATATTATGTATGCCAGCTTAATTGGGTCTATAGATTAAAGTCATTTACCTTAGATCATCCTTTGTATTAATACAAAAACAATTAAATAGGAATAAGCTAATGATCAGTTTTTATTGGAATAAGGCTTCTTTTGTAAAAAGTATATCATTTTAGATGGTGAATAATCTTTCAAAGAGAAAAATAAGTTCAATCTTCTAGCCACTCTAGACTTTGACACCATAATATGAAGAGTTGTGCTGTACCTAGTAATACTGTAGTCATGTTTAAAAAAACAAAACAACAAAAACAAACAAACAAAAAACCCAGAGTTGAAAAATCACCCTCTCTAAAACTCCTGTGTTGACCACTTAACTTTTCTACTGCAACCTTAGGCAAGTTTATTTTAATCTCCCTGAAATTCAGTTTTCTTTATGTTGTTTTTTGTTTTTCAAGACAGGGTTTCTCTGTGTAATAGCCTTGGCTGTCCTGGAACTTGCTTTGTAGACCAGGCTGGCCTCGAACTCACAGAGATCCGCCTGAGGCGTGTGTCACCATGCCCAGCTTGAACTTCAGTTTTCTGTCTTTGAAATAGAGAAATTACTTGGTTCATTCAATAGCTTTTAGGAACTAACTGTACAGTGTCTACACTTCTCAACCCTTTCTTTCCCTCAAGCTAAGACATTATTAACTAGTGATTACACATTTAATTACAGTTAAATTAATGTATATATAATGATTAATGTAGGATCACATTGGAGGTAGGAGTGTAGGATGGGAGTAGGGGGTAAGAGGGTGGCTTGGCCTACCCAGGAGTCAGGGACTGCTTTCTTGAAGTGTAACCCTAGAGGAATTGTTGGGGTTGAGAAGTGTTAAAAAAGAAAGCACATGACAGGAAGAAACACTAGCAAAGGCCCTAAGGCAGAAAGGAACTCTATGCACTTGTTGCTGCGGTTATAAGAGAGGCAGGCGCCAGGTTAACGGAGCCTTGTTCGCTATACTAAGGCTTTTATCCTTTGTCTTAGGAGCAGTGGGTAGACAAAGAAGGGGAAAAGGCCAGTGCCAAAATAAAGATACATGTTTTAGAAACTTACTCTGGCGCAGTGTGGAGTATGGATCTGAGAGACAAAAGTGGCTGTGGGAGACCTGCAGTAGTGCAGGTGAGAGGTGGTGTGCAGTCGGGTAACAAGGCATGGGGAAATGGAGAATACTTTTAGAACAAAATGTAAAAGACACTAGTGAATAAGATAGGTAGGGATAATGAGTGATCACTAACATCGTGTGCTTGCTGAGCACTAGGCACTGTGCAAGGTTCCCTATTATTTAATACTTAAACTAACTGTGAAATGTAGAAAATTTTGTTATAGTAGTCCTTTTTATGAACGTTCCCATTTCCGTGATTTCAGTTGCCAGTGAGTAATGGTGGACCTAATGTGTTACGTGGAAAATTCTGGTAATAATTTACAGGTTCTAAATTGTGTGCTGCTGTTGTTTGTAGCATGATGGAGTCATGCACTGTCCTCTTGAGCATGGGAAGCATCTCTTTATCTGGCATAGGTAATCTGATATCTATACACCCCTTTCTTAGTTACCAGATGTATTCTGTCGGTGTGCTTCTTCAAGCAACCCTTGTGAAATAGCTCTGTTAACAATGCAATAAAGTGCCTACATCATTCATTTCACTTCTCATCATACTGATCCATCGTCTCAAGAAAGACGATTGTGCTAGAATAAGATATTTTGGGAGAGTCCGCATTCATGTTAGTCTTATTCTATTAGACTTGCTCTGTATGATTACTGTTGTTAATCTCTTCCTGTGCTTCTTTAGCATGGGCCTGTTGGTCTATGTCAGTGGTTCTCAACTTTCCTAATAGTCCTTATATTGTGGTAACTCCCATCCATAAAATTATTTTGTTGCTGCTTCATAACTGTAATGTTGCTACTGCTATGGATCATAATATAAATATCTGATATGCAGGATATCTGATGTGCAACTCCTATGGGAGTCATGACCCACATATTGAAAACCACTGCTCTGTATGTACAGGAAAATGTCAGTTAGTAAATTTTCAGTACTAACCATAGTTTCAGGCATCCACTTGGGTTCTTAGTGTATATGTGTACACACACACACACACACACACACACACACACACACACACACACTAGTGGATACGGGGTCACTGCTGTGTACAAATTAGGAACCTGAGGTTTGGCGACTGTCAAATTCATGGCACATATCTAGCTGACTTAGAGCTCACACCTTAAGCCACCATATTTTATGTGGGTAGAAGGCAAGTTAGAAAGGGAAGGCTTAGAGAAAGTACTAACTATTCTAGGTTCCATCTTCCTGGCTTTAGTGGATGGTGGTGTCATTCACTAACGTAGGAAACACTGGGTCATGCCTAGCTCTAAGTAGAAGTACTTAGTTCATGAATTAATAAGAAAATATTTTTATGATCTTACTCAGATTATCCTCTGTCACAGTCATTGAACACATTCATGGTATGCACATCTTTTTATTTTTTAAACAAAACCAGACAATACTTGATTCTACCCCTACTCCAGAAATGGTCATTTGTCTGTATTACCATTGATTCTAAACTGTTCCCTCTGGTCCTACCACCTAATCCATAATCTGAAGGTGATATGAGCTGAGTAACTCTCCACTGAAGCAATGTAAGTGTAAGGGCATGCAATGATATTTCAAGAGATTCACATTCATGTGGTCCCAGACACATCCTCTATTAGATTTTATTTCTAATATTTAAAATGCAAGATTTTTAATCTTGTATCTCTCATTCTTTACATTGTTTAGATATTAAGAAAGGTTGTTTCATGAAGAAGGTGAAGTAGTTATTTGAAACAAGGATACAGATTCTAAAGATTTGCACGTATATGTTTTTTTTTTGTTTGTTTGTTTTTTTTTTTTTTTTAACCTAAGGAACCTAACAAGTGTGGTGGCACATGCCTCTACTCTTGACACTTAAGAGGTTGAGGCAGGAGAATTTCAGTTAGAATTGAGCCTGGGTACATGACAAGACCTTATCTGAAAAAGCAAGTAATTAAATAAAGCCGGCCTTATTTTATGACACAATGAATGATAAATACTTGGTGAATGAGTTTATCTTCGTGTATTTATTGGAACCCTGTTACTGTTTACTGTTGATTGTAAGCAACATTAGTCAATGTGGGAACTGCTTTGGTTCCAGTGTACACCTAAGCTATCTGTAAGTAGTTTACAACTTTCTGTGAAAAGGCCACCCTTTCTAGTCCCTAGCGTCTATCTTCCTACTCAGCCTTTTGTTTAAAATCATCAGGTATCTTCAGTTCCTATGGAAAATCCTACTGAAGTATTTGAAGATGGAGAAAACCCACCAAGTAGTCGATCATCAGAAAGTGGCTTCACTGAATTTATACAGTATCAAGCAGACCGAAATGATGATCTTGACAGAGAGCTCAATGGACAGGGGACAGCTCCCATCCCCATTGGCAGCACGTCTTCAGAGACAGAGACAGCATCCACAGTGGGATCTGAAGAAACCGTCATCCAGCCACCTTCTACCTTCACTCAGGGACCAGCAGCCCGGACTGGGAAGGCAGTACAAAAGACTACAATGCAGTGCTGTGTGGAGTATGTCCAGCAGTTCCTTTCCAGACTCATCAACCTCTACATCATTCACAGTGACTCCCTTCCTCAGCCTCTGGCTGTAGACCATCAGGGTGATCTCCGTCGACCGCAAAGAGACACTTCAAAGTGGGACAGGGATTCCCAAGGGGATGCAAAAGAAAGAAGCATACATACACCAAAAACTTCAAAAGAATACCTTTCTGCCTTCCTTGCTGCCTGTCAGCTCTTCTTAGAGTGCTCAAGTTTCCCAGTCTACATTGCAGAGGGAAACCATACCTCAGAGTTACAGTCTGAGAAAGTTGACACTGGTGAGGTTGTTTCTGCCATTTCAGTATTTTATGCACTGTTTGTGCCTGTGGGGAGTGTGTTAGAGAGCAACCCCTTGGGAGTTGGTTTTCCTTCCACCATGTATGTACTAGGGATTGCACTCAGGTTCTCAGGCTTGGTGGCAAGTGCCTTTTCTCTGAGCCATCTCCCCAGCCTGAATGAAATCCAGTCATTATGGGGTGTTGTTGATAAGAGGTTATATGATTTGCATGGCTTTCACATTTTAAAAGTGAAAGTTCCAGAGTAACATTAATTTCACTACTTTTTTCTCTTATGACATCATGTGTGTTTCTGTAGGACAGTAGGCATTAGATAACATTTGTTGATAAAGTGCTTCTAAGGATAGGAAAATAGATCATATTAATTGGGACATGAAAGTATATATTTTTAAAAGTTTATGAAATTCTTATTAGTGCCTTATTTTTAAAGTTCTAAAGACTATTTGAGAAATCATGATTTAAAGATGAAGGCCTGAAGTGGCATTGTTTGTCATTTTGAAATTAACTTAAAGCTACATGACTGTTTCATGCTCTTTTGTTTCAGACTGTGAACATGCACACCCTCCACAATGGCTCCAGACTCTGATGAGTGCTTGTAGCCAAGCAAGTGATTTCAGTGTTCAGAGTGTTGCTGTGTCTCTAGTCATGGACCTGGTGGGACTGACTCAGTCTGTTGCCATGGTCACTGGGGAAAGTATCAACAGCATGGAACCTGCTCAACCCTTAAGTCCAAACCAAGGAAGAGTAGCTGTAGTTATCAGACCTCCCCTCACACAAGGCAATTTGAGGTACATAGCTGAGAAGACTGAATTTTTCAAGGTAAATTCCAAGAAATCCAGGTTATATATGGCTTAGAATGTATGATGCTTGACTTGGGGCACTGAAGTAAGGGAGAAAAGAGTTTCAACTAACCAAGAAGAAAGCCCATTTATACAATAGATATTTCTGTAGTAAGTGGATGTGATACTTTTTTTTAATAGAGTAGACCCCTGTTTTTCTAAAACTCCATGACAAGTTGTTCTGACTTCACGTTGTTTGATTACCTTTGGTGTACAAAGTCCTTCAGGAACAAGAGTGCACAGTGATTTACACAATGGTACAGGTGATTCCTTCACAGAGAACATGGTGTAGCTCACTACCTCCTACAGGGGGTTCTTTTATATTTGGGAGTTTTTAGACTCCATTTCAAGTCATTGTCCCCACGTTACACTTCCTCCTGATAGAGTAGCGTTGGTTCTATACTACCATGGTAAACCCTGAAGACTTGCCTTCTTACCAATGGCCTACATCGAAGACTGGTATATGATCGCACATATAGCTCAAATCTGACTTCATGAAACTCCATGGGCTTGGGATGTAGCTGAGTGGTAGCACGCTTGCCTAGCATGCATGAGGCATTAGAGAAGAACGAGAAAACCCTCATAGGTAGCTTGGATATTTCAATGACGAATTATATTTTAGTCTGTAACACACATTCCTAAAAATTAAATTTGATGTGAGAATGTATCAATATATTCTGGTGCTACTTTACTAAACATCAGTAAAGTAATCAAGAGTTCTTATGTAAGCCATGCAAAAACTACCTGTTACATTGCTGATTTTAAAAGAAATATTAAAGAAGTATCAGCCTGGAGAGTTGGCTCAAATTCAATTCCTAGCACTGAATGGTGTTCAAAACTGTCTGTAACTCCAGTCCCAAGGGATGCAACAACCACTTCTCACTTTTATGGGCACATGTGGTGCATTTACATACATGCAAGCAAAACATTCACCCATGGGAAATAAGTCTAAAAGAAAAGTTTTTTAAATGTATTTTAAAAGATTCTAATGTTCAGTTAGCCAGCAAGTGAACAGCAGCTTCATAAAAGTTTTGCTTTTATAAAGATTGTATAATGTAGTCACTTTCACATCTTTTTCTGTAGCATGTAGCCTTGACATTATGGGACCAGCTGGGAGATGGGACACCTCAGCACCATCAGAAGAGTGTGGAACTGTTTTATCAGTTACATAATTTGGTCCCTTCTTCTAGCATCTGTGAGGACGTTATAAGTCAGCAGTTAACCCATAAAGATAAGGTAAGTCCTTATCCTGCATGCACGTGTGCAAACACACACACACACACACACACACACACACACACACACAAATGCACACATACGTGTGCACACACATGCACACACTCAAGCTCATAATGCCAAAAGATAAATTAACCTCTCTAGGAAAATTATTATACCTGGCGTCTGAATAATCAGTAATAAAGAACATAATGGTAAATGAAAGTAATGGTATTTGGTTTGTTTTTTTTTTTTAATTTTAAATTCTAATTTGTGGCTCACCATATTCTTTCAAAATTGTTCAGAAATCAAATTTTAGATCAAATCTTGTGTTTTATTTTTTATTTTACATTATGTATAAATCTAGAATAAATTATATACCTGTTATTTTTAACATACAACAGTTTCTTTTTTAAATACTTGTTATAAGTTCTGAGTAAAGATACACACCCATGAAAAAGTTCAAACAATAGTGATTGATTCTTATATATTTCTATTGGTTGATGTATAAATACAAGCATCATAGGAAAACCATGTATTAAGCCCATAGATAAAGCAAGCACTCTTCTAACCTACCCCATGAAGATGTTTTTTAACAATTAAAGTCTTATTTGTTGGGACTTTGCTTGAAGGGTTTTATAAATATTAGGGAACAAGTGTAAAACTCTGACACCATATTTTCACTGAATTTAAAATACATGGTTTTTTTTAGAAATTCATTGAATATAATTATTTTTCTGGGAGAAAAAAAATTAAATTAAATGTTTATATTTAAAAAGAGAGAGATGCCTTGTATATGCATGATGAAGTGACATGCATGTTTTTAGCGGTCTGTTCCTTTATACAGTAATCACACTGATAAAAGTCTAAAGTAATTTTTCAGTTAAGGTGATGTTCTAGTTTGATCTCTGTTGCTGTAATAAAACATAATGGTGAAGAGTAGCTTGGAGAGGAAAGGGTTTATTTATTTGCCTTGTACTTCTGGATCATGCTATCATTGAGGGAAGTCAGAGCAGGACCATGAACAAGAAACTATGGAAGAAGTCTGCTATAGCTCGCTCTCTGGCTATTCACAGGCACAGGCTTAGCTAACTAGCTGACTCGCTTGCTTACATGCTTGCATCTTCCTTTCTTCTTTCTTTTTTTGAGACAGGTTCTCTCTATATAGCCCTAACTGGCCTGGAACTCACAGAAATCCACCAGCTTCTGCCTCCAGAGTGCTGGGATTACAGGTGTGTGCCACTACACCACACCCACCTTCAGCTAGTTTTCTTATGTAGCCCACAACAACCTGCCTAGGGATGCTTCCACAATGGAACTGGACCCTCCAAGATCAATTAGCTATCAAGACAGTGTCTCCTAGACGTGTCCTTAAGCCAGTCTGATCTAGGCAGTTCCTTATTTGAGGTTCCCTCTTCCCTGATAACTCAGGGCTGTATAAGTTACAATAAAAACTAACCAGCACAGGTAAGATTACCCTGTAGGTTAAATATTTTTGTCTATATGCAAATACTTTTATTTGACTCTACTTCCAAGTTAGAAATGTGTGTACTTGAGTACTGTGGCCATTAAACATGGTACTTGTAAACAGTTATACTGATTTTATTGAAATCACTTAATATCTTCAGTTGAGAAGAAAATAATTTAATTTCCCACATTTCTCAGAAAATAAGGATGGAAGCACATGCAAAGTTTGCAATTCTTTGGCATCTAACAAGGGATCTCCACATAAATAAGTCATCTTTTGCACGTTCCTTTGACAGGTTGGTTACATTTTATATTCACATTTTACAGTTGGATATCTTATTTGTTGTCTCTTCTTGAATTCTCTTTCAAGCTTGGCTAGAACAGGAGATGGGAATTTACTAGTTCTTCCGAAAAACTAAGTTATATTAAAATCCTTGGTAATGTCACCTAGCCAGCAGATTTTTATTTCTAATCTCTAAAGAACCAAGTGCCCTTCCTTTCTTACATTGGACCACTGATTCTATGACGACAGGAATACAGAGTGTACCCAGCCTTCCCGAATCTATAGTCACACTGTTAAAAGACTAGCCAGTCATTCTCAATCCTCTGCCTTAACTGAAAGCACTGCCAAACCCCTCCCATGGATTTGAGAATATTGATCTCCAGAGATGCTGGTGCACATATAGACCTAAAAGCAAATAGAGTTATTCATGCTTCAAATACTAGATTTGCCTTGATTCCAGGGTACATTCATTAGGTATCAGAAGATAGTAATCTTATCTTCAGGTCTTGTAGAAGTGGCCATAAATCTGTGATTACAGTCCAACTTCGGATTAACCAGTACTTTTCAGCCAGCAGCACCATTTTTAAAGGATTTTCTATTGAACCATCTGGTCATCCTATATAATGAACTAGGCCTTGAGCCAATTGCCTTACAGATAAGTTTCTAATTTGACAACCACCTGCCCTAATCTGATGGAGAATGCACTTGAGGTCCAGTAAAGTTAACTTGCACACCCAAGATTGTACAAGGGATTTGGATCTTGGGTTTTCTGATTTCAAACTATGGCCCAGACCTTTTATGGAATGTCATTACTTGAATTAAGTGCATTCTTTTGACTCCTGAAGAGAATTGAGAGCAGAGTGGCCCTCACCATCATGAAAATAGCATTGAATTGCAGAAACTTTAGTGCATGATGATATCAGTGAAATATGTTACTAAGCAAGACTAAGTAAAACTTATCTCGTAAAAGTAATATACACTTGTAATATTTTTAAATATAAATATATAAAAAGAGAAAAGTTTTCGTAACTAGAAAAATTACAAAAAATGTTAACTTCAGAAAAATTCATAATTAAAAGTGTTTTTTTTTCTTTGTTTTAATTGCTGGTGTTTATTTTAGGTCACTGTTCATCATGTTAGATAGCCTTAATAGTCTTGATGGTTCTACTAGCTCTGTGGGGCAAGCCTGGCTGAACCAGGTGCTACAAAGACATGACATTGCAAGAGTGTTGGAACCATTGTTACTGCTCCTGCTTCATCCAAAAACTCAGAGGGTTTCAGTGCAGCGTGTGCAAGCAGAACGTTACTGGAGTAAGACCTCCTATTATCCAGGAGAGGAAAATGACAAGCATTTCATGCAAAATTTTACCTGCAACAATGGTAAAGGTCATAAAGTATCCCTCTAATTAGACTTAAGTTATTCAGTATAAGTAAGATTTGACCACACAGTGATTGACAAGAGACTTGTGTGTGGAATTTTTTTTCCATTATTTTTTCCCTTCTTCTTCTTAGAGTCACATCTAGATTGGTCAAAATATACTTTATCAGTAACTATCTTTGAGTTCTTAGATCTCGATAATAAGTTGATTTCTCAGCAGAGGAATCAGCCACAGCTGTAGTCAGAGACACTCAATATTTTATGAAATACTTTTGAATTTATGAAGCAATCCAGATCCTGCAAATGCTCAGTAGATTTTTAATGGGGAGACCTGTAACACACACTTTATGTGTGATAAGTCGTAAGTCATTTTCCTCATCTTTTATAGGCAAATCACCTTATGGGGTCTGCTTATTTTACCAGTCATTCTGTTGATGTTCAGAAGGTGGTGACTTTCAGTCCCACAGATGATAAATGGTGAAAAGCTCCAAACTATCATGCTTCTATTCCATTTCTAGTGTGGCAGACCAAGTCCTAGGTCCTCTATTTAGCTTTTATACTGTTTCCTTGGATATTCTAAGAACTTGTACTACCCTGGTTTTTGTCAAAACATTCAGGTGGTAGCGCTCTGCTGGCCAATCTCTATTGCCAAATTCTCATTTCTCCTCTGGGATCAGTCTCAGACTTCACCTGAGGTACCAGGACTTTGGTAGCATTTGGCTTTACTATGCATATAGTACCAAAACTCAAAACTTCAAATACCTTTTCTGAAATCTAACATAGTTCTGCCTTACATGGTATGCAATGAAGAAATGTGTTTGTGGTCCCCTACTCATTTTAAGCTCCTCTTGGTTTCCAATTTGACACATGCTAGATAGTTCATAAATATTTGTTGACTTTGCATGAAAACCAAGGAAGTTATTGATACTTTAAATTATATATTATATATAAATTTTTAGACCAGCAAAAGTAAAGGGGAGTATCATATGAGGAGGAAAAAGTAATTTTAACCTATAATTTTAAAGAATGTCTTATTTTAGAGAAAACAGTAAAATTTTATTATCTGTCTGTTGAGTGTGCTTTTGTCATTAAGTTATAAATTCTAATAGTCATCTACATGGTCATCTTACTTAAAAGTTCTAAGATAATAGTAAACTAATTTTAATCAGAGGATATAAGTAGCTGATAAAGATAATGATGACAGCTTTTAAATTTGATCTACTTTCTGTATTTTAGTTATCTTAGTATCTTTTGTGTTCTTCCTCCTTTACTATCTGTGTCCCTTGCCAGTAAACCAAGAACACCTCATTGCATCAAAAGGAAATGGTGAAAAGCCTCTGACTATGGATGAAATCGAGAACTTCAGCCTCACTGTTAATCCACTGAGTGACAGACTTTCCCTCCTAAGCACCAGCAGTGAGACAATTCCAATGGTTGTATCTGACTTTGACCTCCCCGAGCAGCAGATGGAAATACTTCAGAGCTCTGACTCCGGGTGTTCTCAGTCTTCTGCCGGAGACAACTTTAGTTATGAAGTTGATCCTGAAAATGTGAATGCTCATGAGGATTCTCTCATGGCAAAGGCAAGCTCCCCAGATGATGACGTTCAGCAAGTGGTCTTTGACCTGATATGTAAAGTTGTGAGTGGTCTGGAAGCAGAATCTGCATCAGTTACATCTGAGTTAGAAATAGAATCTCTGTTGCCGAAGAGTAGTGATTTAGATGTAGGTATAGAGGCCACTAAAAGTGAAGATCAGGCCCTTCAACACAGTCAGCATGCTCTGCTGAGTGATGACAGCCCTCAGTTTCTCTCTGTGTCTGTAGAGGAAGGCTGTGAGTGCTTGGCCAATGGGATCTCCAGAAATAGCTCCTCACCTTGCATTTCAGGAACAGCCCAGACTCTCAATGATTCTTCTGTTTCCACAGAAACCAAATCTAGACAAAGGAGTCATAGTAGTATTCAATTGAGCTTCAAAGACAAATTATCAGAAAGAGTCTCAGAGAAAGAAACAATTGTTAAAGAATCAGGTAAACAGCCAGGCGCAAAACCCAAGGTAAAGCTTGCCAGAAAAAAGGATGAGGACAAAAAAAAAGCTGCAAGTGAGAAACTGAAACAAACAAATGTATTCTTCAGTGATGGCCTGGACTTAGAGAACTGGTATAGCTGTGGTGAGGGCGAAATTTCTGAAATTGAGAGTGACATGGGTTCTCCAGGATCACGGAAATCTCCCAATTTCAACATCCATCCTCTCTATCAGCATGTGCTCCTGTATCTGCAGTTGTATGATTCATCGAGGACTCTGTATGCTTTCTCTGCCATCAAATCCATCTTGAAAACTAACCCCATTGCTTTTGTAAATGCCATTTCAACCACAAGTGTAAATAATGCTTATACTCCTCAGCTGTCACTGCTTCAGAATCTATTGGCCAGACACCGAATCTCTGTGATGGGCAAAGACTTCTATAGTCACATTCCAGTGGATTCAAATCATAACTTCCGGAGTTCCATGTACATTGAAATTCTTATTTCTCTCTGCTTATACTATATGCGTAGCCATTACCCAACTCATGTCAAGGTCACTACCCAAGACCTAATAGGCAATCGAAACATGCAAATGATGAGTATAGAAATCTTGACTCTCCTCTTTACAGAGCTAGCAAAAGTAATAGAAAGCTCTGCAAAGGGTTTCCCTTGTTTTATCTCTGATATGCTGTCTAAGTGCAAAGTTCAGAAAGTAATTCTTCATTGCTTGCTGTCGTCTATCTTCAGTGTACAAAAATGGCACAGTGAAAAAATAGCAGGTAAGAACATGGTTGCCGTGGAAGAAGGCTTCTCAGAAGACAGCCTCATCAATTTCTCAGAGGATGAATTAGACAATGGCAGCACACTCCAGTCACAGCTTCTTAGGGTACTTCAGAGGCTAATTGTTCTAGAACACCGGGTGATGATGATTCCTGAGGAGAATGAAGCAGGTTTCGATTTTGTTGTGTCTGATCTGGAACACATCAGTCCCCATCAGCCTATGACTTCTCTTCAGTATTTGCACGCTCAGCCAATCACATGTCAAGGCATGTTCCTCTGTGCAGTGATCAGAGCTTTGCATCAGCACTGTGCATGTAAGATGCATCCACAGTGGATTGGCTTGATCACATCTACTCTGCCTTACATGGGAAAAGTTCTGCAGAGAGTTGTGGTTTCTGTGACACTACAGCTGTGCAGGAATTTGGACAATCTAATTCAGCAGTACAAATACGAAACAGGATTATCTGATAGTAGGTAATGATTGATTTTAGCTTTGTTTTCATAGATATGTCTCCTTAGATGTCACAATTTGAGTGGAATATAGGGTATAGCTCTGGTAGAGTGGGTATTAAGCTGTATAAGACCCTCATTTTGATCCCTAGCAACACCACAAAGAGACAAAACCAAAAACCAACTAGTAGGAAATGAAATAGTGGTTGTGAGTATGTTGTAAATAGTATGCCATTTTTAAAAATAAGGAAGTTCAGCTCTAGTATTTTATTGATTACAATAAAAGAGATCTAGAATAGAGATGAAAAGAAACTTCTTTTTTCTTTCAAGGATCAAAGTTATATTAGATGTTCTTTTTGCTCAACTGGCAAAAAATTTTCCCCAGTCCTTATCCAGTATATTACCTAAACACAAGTTAATTTGTAGCTGAAGTTAATTTAAGTTTTAAAGTATTTTTCCCCATCTAATTTTGTTATAAGTTTCCCAGGTATGGTGGTAAACTGTGTCTCAGCCATATTCAAAATTGGTCTGTGAATAGTTAGGCAAATGTTTAGTAGACTGGTATCTGGTGTTCCTCTAGGAAAACCTCAGCTGATGTGCCTGGCATTCCTCAGTGGGGGAGGTTCACGGTGGCTATAGTTGCTTATTTTATATATTGTTGTTTAGCCAAAAAGAACTTGTGCAGTTAGATCAGCTCACTTACAGATTAGGAAATAATAAGCCCCTACTATATTCTTTTACTATTATTCATGTTTGTTGAGTGCCTGTGTATCTGTCATGTACTGGGCATTTACTGGTAGCAAATTATAAAATATGCTTTCACAGACCCTCTGTTTCATACGTTGTTTTCAGGCCTTTGTGGATAGCATCTGTTACTCCACCAGATATGATTCTTACTCTTTTGGAAGGGATCACAGCCATTATCCATTATTGCTTGTTGGATCCAACTACCCAGTATCATCAAGTAAGACTTCATAGACACTTGCAGTCTTCTTAAAGACCAGCCACACTTAGCAAGTAACTGTTTTTCTCTGCTTAATAGCTTTTGGTCAATGTAGACCAGAAACACTTGTTTGAAGCTCGCAGTGGAATCCTCTCAATCCTTCACATGATCATGTCCTCTGTAACTCTGCTCTGGAGCATACTGCACCAGGCTGATGCTTCAGAAAAGATGACAGTCGCTGCATCTGCATCTGTTACTACAATCAATCTGGGAGCCACAAAGGTTAGGTGATTCACACTTCATTTGTAGAGCACGTGTATCTATTTGAGGACTTTCTTCAAAATGTGTGACTAACTTAGGTAGTGTCTGTGACATCCCATGCACATTGAGTAGTAAATAGTTGTATTAACCATTTTAAGGGATGCAAACCAGTAGGTTCTTTAGGCAAATCTATAAAGTTGTGAAACTTTCACAGTTCAGTTTTCAGTTATGTCTTTTATTACAGAACAGTTCTGTGTGCGCTGCACTTGTGTATGTATGCTCACTTTTCTATCCCCAAACCATAATCAATGTCACTCCGTTTTCTCTCCACATGTGTTTGATTTTTCTGGACATTACATAGAAGTGAGTTAATACATATTTGGTTTTCTGTGTCTAGTATCTTTCATTTGATGTTTTTGAAGTTTATTCCTACATGTTATAATGTTTCCCTCTTAATACATTTCAAACTGACATTTTACTATACACTATCCCTCCCTTACAAGAAAATAGTTCAGCAGTGTGTTCAAAGAATAAGAGAATCAATGTTTGAGGCACACTTAAGCTACCTGGAATGTTTGAGGACAGCCTGTGTTACATAGTAAAGCACTTTCTCAAAGTTTCACACTCTTCAACTTAATAAAGTCATTTGGAAATAAATTCTAAAGTAAAGTTATGCACAGTGTGTATTGCAGCATCAATGGCAAGGAAGCTCCTAAATGGTAATTAAAGTAGGGATACATTTTTTTAAACTAGATAAAATTTAGTTTCATACTGTGTTTTTCTAGTATCTAATCACGGTGATAAGTTGTCAATTTTATGGACAACTAATTTGTTTTGTTTTTCTTTTAAATTTTGTTTCCTTTTAAAATTAAAATTTTCATGATCCTAAGTCCTGTTTGGAGGCAGGGTCTTATTATATAATAGCCCAGGCTTGCTTTGAACTGATCCTTCTTCCTCAGACTGCAGAATGCTGAGTATGTACTACCATGCCAGCTATTAACATGTTTCAAGGTTTCTCTACTATTGCTGAATTAAATGTTTTCTCTAGTTATTAATGGTCATGTGTTTTATTTTACTTGTAAAATGCTTAACTTGTTTTAGAACTTAAGACAACAAATCCTGGAATTATTGGGACCCATTTCAATGAATCATGGTGTTCATTTCATGGCTGCCATTGCATTTGTATGGAATGAAAGAAGACAAAATAAAACCCCTTCCCGAACCAAGGTATTATATTCATAATTAAACATGTTATACTTTTTTTCCTTGGTAAAACCATGCTTATTTATTTCATTTTGTATGTACTGATTTTTAAATTCTCCATGGGTTACACAGAAAAATAAAAGCTTGTCTACAGCTCTTGATAATGACTTATTGTCTAAAGTTTTATTAAAACTTGGTATCGAGTGTGAAAGATTATATTTTAGGACTAGAAAACTAGCTCAATGCACTGCTCTTGAAAGCACAAGACCATAAGTTTAACCTTTGCAATGAAAAAAAAAAAAAAAGATGTTAGTGAAAGAGAAAGAGAAATCAGCTATATTATCAAATTTGTCACTATATTTCAGGTAGCCATTATAATGTGTACTTTTTTTTTTTTTTTTTGGTTTTTCAAGACAGGGTTTCTCTGTAGCTTTGGAGCCTATCCTGGACTATCTCTGTAGACCAGGCTGGCCTCGAACTCACAGAGATCCACCTGCTTCTGCCTCCCGAGTGCTGGGATTACAGGCATGTGCCGACACTACCCGGCTAAAATGTGTACTTTTTAACCAAAAAAAAAAAAAAAAAAACCCATACCAAAACAGTTTTGTAGTACCTCTGGGGGAATCAACATAGTACAATAAGGAAACGTCCATAGCATAAGCATTGTCATAGCCTTGAGTATTCATTTGAACCTGGGTACTGATGTAAGTGAAATCTGATAATTACTCTAAAGGATGAGGAAAACTGTCTAAGACAGTTAAATCTTTGTCTTCTGACTGAGGAATCTGGAAAAAGAAAAAGCATGAAAGAGCGAAAAATAGCACTCCAGGATAATAGAAAGTAACTAGCAGAATGGAGCTGGCTCCTTTAAGGTCCATGGTAAGTAGAGCAGGTCCTGATACATTGTTTTGTTTTCCTATAAGACTTGTTGGGGAATGTTATTTGAAGGTGTGTTACTTTTGTTTATGTTCACTTGTTTAACTCTGTGAAGCTGTGTTACCTTGTCTGTCTAGACCACCTGATGGTCTCATAAAGAACTGAATGGCCAATAGTAAGGCAGGACAAAGGATAGGAGGGGCTGGCAGGCAGAGAGAATTACTAGAAGGAGAAGCCTGGGAGACAGAAGATCTAAGAGCAAGAGAAGAAAAAGGACATCAGGGGCCAGCCACCCAGCTACACAGCAAGCCACAGAGTAAGAAATAATGAAAGGTATACAGAAATAGAGAAAGGTAAAAGCCCAAAGGCAAAAGCTAGACAGGATAATTTAAGTAAAGCTGGCTAGCAACAAGCCAGGCTAAGGGTGGACATTTATAATTAAGAATAAGCCTCTATGTGTTATTTATTTGAGCTGAGTGGTGAGCCCCCCCCCCCAAAAAAAAGAGTAAAGAGCAAAAACAAACAACAACTTGTCCTTTTGGTTTGGATTTATTTATTTGTGTGTGGATGTGTACATGCATGGTACACATGTGCATGGTCAGAGGACAAGCTACAAGAGTTGTTAACGCTTTCCACTATTGTGAGTCCTGGGGATTGAACTCCAGTGGTCAGCTTGATGGCAAATACCTTTATGCATTGTGTCATCTTGCTAGCCCTGATTTCTATTTTTATGAGGTAAGATTCATGTATTGATTTTAAAAATTAAATTTAATCATAAATAGTCAAGGGACATCTTTATGTTAAAGTCCATAAAATAGTCCTTTTGTGGCTTCTCTTAAGAGATTTACATATGCACACCCCTGCATAAATACTTGACTGTGATGTGTTCTCCAGGTGATTCCTACAGCCAGTGAAGAACAGCTTTTACTAGTAGAACTGGTTCGCTCCATCAGCGTCATGAGAGCAGAGACTGTTATCCAGACTGTGAAAGAGGTTTTAAAGCAGCCCCCAGCCATAGCCAAGGACAAGGTAGGAAGCTTTGCTTTTGTTTAGAATTCAGCTTCAGAGATGGAGCTGGTGAGTAAGAATCTTTTTGTGATTTCATTGTGGTTATTGCACAGCACTCTTATAATAAAAAACTTGGAGTTCCTTTCTAGTCTAATCATCCCCGCAGCCAGTGAAAGAACAGTTAACTGTTTTTCTCTCCATATGTACATCAGGAACTGTGGGACTAGATTCCTAGTAAGGATTTTCTGTCCATTAGAAGAACGCAGGAGCCTCAGCCAAAAATATACTTTGTAGGTTTCACAGCTTCCTTGAGGCTTTTTTTCCAGTGAGTTTTCAATTCTGTAAACTCCCAAAGTTTTACCATAATTGCTGTTCCAGACATCATTTCTTGACCTTGTATAAAACTGTACTTTGTGCTTGTGAGGTCTGGGCTCCAGAACCAGAGAAGGGAGGCATCAGGATGCTGGGAGGGAAAAGAACATGTGATGAATTATGATTATATTATCACTGCTTATCCTGGGTTCCCTGACATCCAGTGTCAGCTGTCATTATATGACATTCTATATCAGTGCCATGTTATCTAAACCCCCTGCAGCCTTCTGTTCTCTGAGAGCACCACAGGAATGGATGTGACCCTCTCTCCACTCACATTGCTAGTCTCTACCTGGGAAACAGGTCTATGCATAGGAAGTGAGGAATGGCTCTTTTTCTGATTTATCCAAGCAATGCTACAAGTTCTTAATTTTGTATATTTACCAACCACAAACGTGAGCCTTTGAACCATGCCAAACAAGTACAATCATATCTTTAGGGATAATAACATATATCTGAAAATATTTGATTCTTTTGTTCTTCTTGAATTGCCCAAAGAAAAGGTGTGTCTGTCAATAGTGAGTGGTTTTACTACCTTTGTTGTGGTGCTAAGGAATCAAACTCAGGGCCTCATGCAAGGTAGCCAAATGCTCTGACACTGAATTCTATCCCCCGCCCCTTATAAACAATTTCAATAGTTACCTGACTATTCGGAGAGCACCTCTGGAGCATTTGTCTTGAGATTTTTAATTTGCATGTGGAAGCTTGATTCTGTGTAGTAATTTGAAGTAGATAGTAGGCTACATACACATGAGGGCCAAGAGTACAAAAGCTAACCCAGTACTGCCCCTTACTGGAGTTGGTTGTTTTTACTGGTTACCTCTTTGGGAGACCTGCCACCCAGCTCCCAAATAAATACATGGAGGCTTATTCTTATTTATGAGTGCCTGCCTTAGCTTGGCTTATTTCTAGCCAGCTTTTCTTTTCTTTTTTTTTTCCTTTTTTTTTTTTTTTTTTTGGAGACAGGGTTTCTCTGTGTAGTTTTGGTGCCTGTCCTGGATCTCGCTCTGTAGACCAGGCTGGCCTCGACCTCACAGAGATCCGCCTGCCTCTGCCTCCCAATGGGATTAAAGGCGTGCACCACTGCCACCTGTCCTTAGCCAGCTTTTCTTAACCTAAATTATCCCCTCTACCTTTTGCCTCTGGTCTTTCCTTTCCTTTCCTCTGTGATCTTGCTTTCACTCTTCCTCCATAGCTGCTTGTGTGGCTAGCCGCTGGAGTGCTCCTCTCCTCCTTCCCTTGCTTCTTGCTCTCTTTTACTTCATCCTTATTTCTCCTTCTGTTTATCTCTGCCTGACAGCCCCACCTATCCTTTCTCCTGTCCAGCTATTGGCCATTCAGCTCTTTATTAAACCAATCACGTTTTTTAGACAGGCAAAGTAACACAGCATCACAGAATTGCAACATAAAAGAATGCAACACATCTTTACATCATTAAACAAATGTTCCACAGCATAAACAAATGTAACACATCTTAAAATAATATTCCATAACACCTTACTAAATGTGTTAGTGCCGCACTTTTCTTTGTATAGTGAAAAGGAAATGTTTGAAGAGATAGTTGGAACAAAACAAAAAGAACAATTGGCAAATGTCAGTGAGCATCAATTCCTTTTTATTTACTTTTTGCTTTTACTGACTTTCAAAGGCAGGTACAATATGTTTTAGAATTTATTCAACACTACCTTTTTAATATTAATTTTTCTTTATTAAGAATTTCATACAGAGATCCCAGCTGGATCAAGAACAGAAAGGGAGAACAAGGGATAACAGACCATGATAAATGATGACCACATGAGAACAGGAATAGGCAGAGTGCTGGAGAGGTCCCCAGAAATCCACAATGATACATCCACTGTAGACTACTGGCAATGGTCGAAAGAAAGCCTGATCTGACCTAGTCTGGTGATCAGATGGCCAAACACCCTAACAGTCGTGCTGGAACTCTCATCCAATAACTGATGGAAGTGGATGCAGAGATCCTCAGCCAGGCCCCAGGTGGAGCTCCAGGTGTCCAATTGTCGAGAAAGAGGAGGGATTGTAAGAGTGTGAATTGTTGAGACCAAGGTTGGAAAAAGCACAGGGACAAATAGCCAAACAAATGGAAGCACATGAATTATGAACCAAAGGCTATGGAGCCCCCAGCTGGATCAGGCCCTCTGGATAAGTGAGAATTGAATAGCTTGAACTGTTTGGGAGGCATCCAGGCAGTGGGACCTAGACCTGTCCTTAGTGCATGAGCTGGCTGTTTGGAACCTTGGGCTTACACAGGGACACTTTGCTCAGCCTGGAAGGAAGGGACTGGACCTGCCTGTACTGAATCCACCAGGTTTAAATGAATCCCCAGGGGAGTCTTGGCCCTGGAGGACATGGGAATGGAGGGGAGGGGCTGAGGGGAAGTTGTGGGGGTGGGTGGGAGGGAGGAGCACAGGGGAACCCATGGCTGATGTGTAAAATTAAAACACAAATATAATTTATAAAAAAAGAATTTCATACAGAAATACAAAGCTATCTTTAATGATATCTTTATATCTTTAATAGTTTAGGTGATTAAGACTTAACTAATTTTAGACTGGCGAAGTTGCTCAGTGGTTAAGCACACTTGTTGCTCTAGCAGAGGACCTTGAGTTAGGTTTCCAGAACATACATGGCAGCTCACAACCATCTGTAACTCCAACTTCAGGGGACACGATGTTCACTTTTGGTCTCCACAAGCACCTGCATGCATGCGGTGTACATACATACACTTTAGCACTCACACATATACATAAGCTAAAAATTTAAAACGTAAATCTTTTTTTTAAAGGTGTTAGTTGTTTTAAAAAGTTTTAAAAGGAATCAGTCTTAATCTAACTATACTGATTTAACAGTGTACTAAAATAGACTTAGATACATATCTAATCTAAAATTCTCAAACTAATTCTGATGGCACCAAATCTAAGCTGATTAAGTGGATATAGCTGTGATGGTTTTAGAATGAATGACCATTTAAAACTAACAGGAAGAATTATTTTGATAAGATAAACCTCTTCAACTTTCTTCCCACATCTCAAAAATTGATAATCTATGAGTCATTTTAATAGCCATGTCAGTCTATTTTCTGTATTTTCAATAGTTCTTGTATTATAAATTTTCCTTACTAAGAATGGGGGAACTGCATGATCTTTTAATGACAAACGAGTATTTTATTTTTTATTTTTTAGTTAAAGACCAATAGGACAAGTCAGAATAGTTGCAACAATGGAAAAGCAAAGTCATCATTTTGCTTCACTGTAAAACTAATTTCTTTTGTTTATAGAAACATCTTTCTCTGGAAGTCTGCATGCTTCAGTTTTTCTATGCTTATATACAAAGGTAAGATGCTGATGTAGACCTTTCCATACTCAGTTGCCACCTGTGAAGCTTAGGAAGCTACAAAGAAAAGCACTGGAGTTCTTTCCAAAAGTAGTGCATTTGCTGTTGTTTCCTCTGAAGGGAAAAGAAGAAGCTGTACAGCAAAAATGTTGTGGCTGTTAATGGGAATCATGGGCAGGCTCCTGAGGGAGGAGTGCAGACCCCGCATGCTCCGAAGATGTGAACAACACATGGATATTAAATAGTGAACTGCAGGAAACTGACAACCTGTAGATGAAATTCTAAACAGTCTTATTAAATAAGAAACACAGAGCCAAATAGTTAAAAGCCCAAGAGGTCAGATCACTAGCGAATAGCCTTTAGCTTACCAGTCACTGTCGTCCTTCCCCTGAGAGAGAGACCTGTGTGACCCATCTTTATTGCCTTGCTGTTCTGCCTTCTCATTGGTTTTAAACCCATCCACATGACCTCCTTGTCACTGCCTGTCTATACATGCAACTCCAGGTCTCTGTGGTTGGTACTGGGATTAAAGGTGTGTGTGTCCATACTGGCTGTGTCCTTGGACACACAGAGACTTTGCCTGCCACATGTTCAGGTTAAGGGTGTGTGCTACCACTGCCAGACTTCTGCTAAATGGATTGCTATTAGCTTTGACCCCCAGGCAACTTTATTTATTAACATACAAATAAAATCACAATTCAACACAAATAAAGTGTCACCATAGACAACCTTCTCTCTCTCTTTTTTTCTTTTTTCTTTTTCTTTTTTTTTTTTTTTTTTGGTTTTTCGAGTCAGGGTTTCTCTGTGCAGCTTTGCACCTTTCCTGGAACTCACTTTGTAGACCAGGCTAGCCTCCAACTCACAGAGATCCGCCTGCCTCTGCCTCCCAAGTGCTGGGATTAAGGGCGTGCACCACCACTGCCCGGTGACAACATTCTCTTGAAATCATGTTCACTACCTCTAAACTGATTACCATTTTGATTGATAGAGGTGAATGTGTAGCAATCCACTTTGATTGTCTTTTTGAAAAAGAAAAAAAAAGGGTCTGGACATGGTGTTGCATGACTTTAATCCCAGCACTTAGAGGCAGAGGCAGGCAGAACTCTGTGAGCTTGAGGCCAATCTAGGCTACATATTGAGTTTCAGGATAGCCAGAGACTATTCATAAATAAATGAATAAATAAATATATAAATAAATAAGTAAATAAACAGTTGAAAATATCTTCATGTTTGGTGTTCACTTTTGCTATTAGCTGACCCTGAACAGAGGCAGTATTCTAATACAATTCTTCCTTAAGAACCTGAATCTTAATCTTCCCTAATGGAGCAACTGCATTAATTTGTGCCTAACATTGATAAGTTGGGGTTTGGGTGTATTTACATGGATGGTGACTGAGAACAAGAACTGCATGAAGTGTCTGTTTAGGTGCAGCTGAGGTAAAGGTCAGACTGAAGCAGAGGTCATGCTCATTTCTCTATCCGTTGGGATGCTGGTGTGCAGTGCAGATGGACTATCGTTTTAAAGAACTAATGCAATTATATTTTGTTTCTGAGAGTGTATGTGATAAGAGATCTCTGTTGCAAATTAAGAAATCACATCAAGTATTTTAAATGTGCTTCCTTTTCTTAGTAGAAATTAAAAGATTTTAGAAAATCTGTTCTTTAATAGTCTATAAAAGTTTAAATGCTTCAGATAATTTAGAACATGTGTTAAGAATTGTAAGAAGACATAAGAAAATTAAAGTTTATTGTGGTTTCTATCAAACGGATTTACCTTTCAGAATCCCAGTGCCCAATTTAGTGGACAGTTGGACATCACTATTGGTCCTTCTGAAAGATTCTATACAGCTGAGTCTTCCAGCCCCAGGGCAGTTTCTTATACTTGGGTAAGTAATCTCTCTTAACAGTGTATGAATTTGAAGGGTTAGAAATGTAGCTCAGTAGAAGAGAAAATGCTTATTATGCAAAGTAACCTGAGTTCAGTCTCCAGCAGCATGCACACAAATACATATGTGTGTGTGTGTGTGTGTGTGTATACATACACATGCATACATATAATTTTAATAAAGGCATAATCCTCACTATCCTAATTGCTGAAGAACATGTTTTGTGTGGCATGTCATCTGTCTATCTGTTCATAAGCATCTTGAGGTGCAGATCCAGATATATAAGGTCTGTAAGTGGGAGGAGATAGGAAGGAATACAGTGTGTTTAGACATATACAAGATGTAGAACACTTAATACACAAATATTAGAACCAGTCATCATTTGGGATCAGTAGGGAAGCAGGGAAAATACGGGCAAGTGTGCACCATGCTAAAAGGAACTTCACAAAAGAGGCAGGTGCTCTGAATCCTGCACATAAATAGTCTCATAAAAGTCCATTTCTTTTTGTGTCTTGGCATTTCTAGATCTATGCTAATAGATACAGATGTTTTTATTATTTGGTAAATGCCAGTCACCCTTACCTCACTAACAGTAAAGCATCACCCTGAGTAGTGTCAGGTTTGGGAATGCATAACAGATCTATAATAAAAACATGGTAAGTGAATCACAATGGTAAGAGAAAAAGCCTTGATTAAAGACAGGGACGAAAAGGATATACTAAGACAAGCTACATTTTCTGGTTTGGTGACGGTGTGTCACAGGCATAGAAATCATAAGAAATTCCGGTGGGTAACAGGAGATGGGAGCTGCTTGAGAAGAAACTTGAATTTCTTTGGATAATATTGGTAATGAGTGAGAGATTGGCATGAGTGCAGGTTGTAAGGAGAGGATGGAACTGCTTATGATCAGGGTGAGAAATTTATTTCAGTGGGAGGTGAGAAGGTGTGAATAACTAATGTTGGCATTTAGAAAACAGGAAATAGAAGGAAAAGGAGCTAGAAAGGGAGTTCTCAGAAAATATAAAAAGCCAGGTGTAGTTTGTGTGTCATCTGTAAAGGAAGGTTAAGATGCTGAGGAAGGAGTTGACTCAGAGCACTTGCAGTGAGTTCGGATCCACGGAATCTACATGAAGTCCAGCGCAGTCGAGTGTTTCCAATCCCTGTGTTGCCGCAGCGAGCTGAGAGGCAGAGAAGAGACTTCCTGAAGCTCAGGGGCCAGCTAGTGTGGTCTACACAGTGACCAATGCTCCAAGCATGGTAGAGGACAAGAACCTACAGCTAAGCTCATCCTCTGAACGAACTCTACATGCTCATCATGGAACACATGTGGGCATGCAGATGCACACAGACAGGGTTAAGAGAGAGGTGGTACCTTTTGGAAGGAGTTGCGGTGTTGAGGAACGTAAGAGAAGGGGGTGCAGATGAGAGGATCCTTGAGATTTAGTAGCAAGAAGTAAGCATAGAACAGTTGCAAGTGTAGGTGGAGTGGAGAAGGAAGGGGATTTTTTTTCAAAGATATTTGAGCACAAGGAAAGTAAGAGAAATGAAAAAGAGGTAGAAGGGGGTGTATTTAGAAGACGACATTTAATGCTAAGAAATGCATAAGGATGTTGAGTAAACAGGCTCAGAAGTTGTACCCTACCCGAGCTCAGCTCTTAGCTCCTTTACTTAGATATGTGACCTTTGGGGAGGGTAGATCATTTAACCTTTCCTTGGTAAAATGGAAGCAGTGATGGTGCTTACCTCATACACTTGTTAAGAGGATTTAAAAAGTTAATATTTGGGATGAGGATTTAGCTCAGTTGTAGAGCACTTGCCTAGTAAGCACAAGGCCCTGGGTTCGGTCCTGAGCTCCGGTTTAAAAAAAAAAAAAAAAAAAGTTAATATTTATTAAATTCTTAGAACAGTGCCTAGCCATTAATACATGTCATTGAAGTCAATAGTGATTCACTAAACATTCCAGACATGAGGAGAGTCATTTATAGCACCAGATTCAAGAGATACTGGGATGGGAGCTGAAGAACAGGAAACAGCAAGTACAATTCATTATCATTACTGTTTAGTATCTTAGCCACAGATTCTCCTGCTGTTGTTGCAAGACATCTGGATTTGTAACACGAATTGATAAATGGTCTTTTATTAAAAACGAACAAACAAACAATGGAGCCTAACATTGGGGTGAATGCTGAAAGATCAGAGAGACAAAGGAACAAGCCACCTCTTACCTCTAGAACTCCTCAGCCTGAAAAGCTTTCCTCAGCCAAAAGACTTCCAGACTAATAGGCTTTAGTTCCTGTCCCCTCATGCCTTATCTACCTTTCTCCCACCCAGCCATATCACTTCCTTCTTAGTGCTGGGATTGAAGGCGAGTGTGCTTCTCAAGCAAAGGCATGAGATCTCAAGTGCTGGGATTAAAGGCATGTGCCACCACTGCCTGGCTCTGTTTCTGTCCTAGACTGAGTCAATCTCATGTAGTCCAGGGTGGCTTTGAACTCACAGAGATCCAGATGGATCTCTGCCTCCCAAGTGTTAGGATTAAAGGCGTGTGCCACCACTGCCTGGCTTCTGTGTTTAATGTAGTGGCTTGTTCTGTACTCGATCTTCAGGCAAATTTTATTAGGGTACACTATATATATCACACCTTCCATTTGAGGGTTCTTACAAATAATGCTGCTCTTAGCATCATTGTATCGTTTCATACATAAACGTTAAGGATTAGAAAATATATACTACAAGGCATGATTACATGGCATCACTTTTATTTTCTTTGGACTGATAACTTTTTTCTTTTTTAAAAATGGCTCTTATAGGGTTCTGAATGAGTTTATTATGAAAAATCCTAGTTTGGAAAATAAAAAAGACCAAAGAGACCTTCAGGTAAGGCATTCTGAATTCAAGGTTGCTACCTAAATTAAAAGTTAAAATCCAGGAGTCATATAAGATAATCTATGATGTTCCTTCTAACTATTCTGTAAAAGTTAAGATTGTCTATCATATAAAAATAGTATCAGGTGGTAGCTCATGTCTATAATCTCAGCTCTTGGGAGATGGAGGTGAAAGGATCAGGATTCTAAGGCCAGTATCTTCAACATACATTGAGTTTGATTGAAGCCAGTCTAAGCTACATACACAAGATCATTTCTGGACACAGTGAGGGATGGGTGAAGAATATGTTTTATAAAATATCTATTGTCAGAGAATAAGACACTTGCAAAACCCATAACTCACTTACGTGTTTGTGCACAAACATGGTTCTTCCTTGTTCTCTAGGATGTGACACACAAAGTAGTAGATGCTATTGGTGCCATTGCTGGTTCCTCTCTAGAACAGACAACATGGCTCCGACGAAACCTTGAAGTCAAGCCTTCTCCCAAAATAATGGTGGATGGAACCCATTTGGAATCTGATGTTGAAGGTACTGCTTTCCTTTACTCTTACTCTCTTGGCATATATTTACTAAGCAGTTTTCTTTAGCCCTATAAAATAAGCTCATTCTTTTTTTTGTTATTAGCTTTCATCAGTCCGAAAATACTAATCATTATCTTTACCTGTCTCTTTTCTTATTTAGATATGCTCTCACCTGCAATGGAAACCTCAAATATAACTCCCTCTGTATATAGTGTCCATGCACTGACATTGCTTTCTGAGGTAAACATTATCAAGTGTTTTTACATGCACACTTAAGTGAACATTTGAATAGTACATATCAATAAGAAATTCTCTATCTATACAGTGAGTTCCAGGACAACCAGGGTAACACAGAAAAACCCTGTTTCAAAAAAGAACGAAGAAAGACATTCTCATAGAGAAGTTTTTAATTTCAAAAATCATTTTGTGCTTCTAGAAATCACTGGTTTATATAATTACCAAGTATAGGACAGTGTGGGAGTAATGCATGTGTATATGTGTATATGTATGTGTGTTCTACAACTGTGTGTTGTAGAATATTATTTTAAGGTGTGTTACTTTTGTTTATGTTGCATTTGTTTAACTCTGTGAAGCTGTGTTACTGTGCCTGTCTAAAACACCTGATGGTCTAATAAAGAACTGAATGGCCAATAGCAAGGCTGGAGAGAGAAATAGGTGGGGCTGGCAGACAGAGAGAATATATAGAAGGGGAAATCTGGGAGGAGAGGAAGAAAAAAAGAAGTAGCTAGAAGAAGAGGAAGACTCCAGGGGCCAGCCACCCAGCCACACAGCCAGCCACTGAGTAGGAGTGAACGTAAGATTACAGAAGTAAGAGAAGGGAAAGCCCAGAGGCAAAAGGTAGACGGGATAATTTAAGTGAAGAAAAGCTGGCAAGAAAGAAGCCAAGCTAAGGCCAGGCATTTATAAGTAATAATAAGCCCCCATCCTTACTTGGGAAAACCAAACAACACATATGTATGCATACATGCACATACACTTTTGCATGTTGAAGCCCGAGATTTGTGTCAGGTGTCTCCACTATCACTCTCCACCTTTTGTTTCAAAGTCTTTTCACTGAAACTGGAGCATGGCTGGCCAGAGCTTTGGGGGTCCATCTGTCTCTGGCCTGCCGATCTTGGGATTATAGATACATCTGACATTCCCACTGTAGCTAGAGTTTTCCTGCCTGGCCCAGTCAGGACAAATCTCTCTTACCCGCCAGTCCCACAGTCGCTCAGACCCAACCAAGTAAACACACAGAAACTTATATTGCTTACAAACTGTATGGCCATGGCAGGCTTCTTGTTATCTGCTTCTTCTATCTTAAATTAACCCATTTCTGTTAGTCTATACTTTGCCACATGGCTTGTGGCTTACCAGTGTCTTTACATGTTGCTTTTCATGGCGGCGGCTGGCGGTGTCTCTCCAGCCTTCTACTTCCCAGAATCCTCCTTTCTCTTGTCCCGCCTATACTTCCTGCCTGGCCACTGGCCAATCAGAACTTTATTTACACAGAGCAATATCCACAGCATCCCACCTTGTGTGAGGATGCTGACAGTCCACACTCAGGCCCTCATGCTTGTACAGCAAGCACTTGACCCATTGAGCCTTCTCTCCAGGTCCAGATATAGGTCTTTGAGCTTGACTATTTTATATAGTGATCTTAAGATATTGCTCTCCTGTCCCAGATAGTTTGAATTTTTTGAGAACTCCATACCAATTTCCATAATGGTGGACTAGTTTATGTTCTGACCATTTCATAAAAGGGTTTGTGCCATGTCTCTCACATCACACCCTGCATCCTTGCAGACATTTGGTCTTTGATTTCTTGATAGTAGTCATTCTGACTGGCATAACGTAGAATCTCTGGGTACTTTTGATTTACATCTTTTTTTTTTTTTTTTAATTTGGGGTTTTGTTTCTGGTTTGTTTGTTTGTTTGTTTTTGTTTTTTGAGATAGGGGTCTAATTCACTAGGTAGACCAGGTTGGCCTTGAACTTAGAGATCTACCTGCCACTACCACCATGCCCAGCCCGATTTGCGTTCCTCTAATGGCAAGATGTGCTGGGCATTTTATCATGTGTTTATAGGCCATTTGTATGTATTCATTTGAAAAGTCTCCAGTTCATTTGCCAACCAGCAGTTTTTAGAGGCCTTTCTGTATGCTGCCCCTTTGCTATGATAATTGTTTCTTTTGCTGTACAGAAGCTTTTTAATTTGCTACAAAATTGTATTTGTCAATTTTCCCAGTTATTTGCTAGGCTATTGAAGTCTTATTCAAAAAGCAGTTACTTTGTCTAGTTCTTAATGTTTCTTCTCTGTTTTCTTCCAGCCATTTAGCATTTCAGCTTTTAACACTGAGACCTTTCCATTTTGAATTGATCTGGTTTCAGTCTTCTGTGAAACCTGTTTGGGTATGGAATTTCCCCAGTTCTACCTGTTAAAAAGCATGGCCCTTGCCTTTAATACCAACACTCGGGAGGTAGAGGCCGGTGGATCTCTGTGGGTTCAAGGCCAGGAAAAAAAAAAAGCATGCCCTTTTTTTCACTTTTGGCACCTTTTTCTGTTCAAGAATCAGACTGCTCTAGACGTCTGGACTTGTGAATCAGGTTTTATTGGCCTGTCTGTTCCCGTGCCATTACCATACTCTTTTGTTGCCATGGCTCTGTACTCCTGATTGAAGTCAAGCATTCTGGTACCTTCAGCACCTTCAGCATCACTCTTTTCGCTCAGGATTCTGGATCTTCAGTTTTACTTTGAATCTTATGATTTTTGTTTTTGTGAAGAATGACAATGATCTTTTGATAGAGATTGCATCGAATCTGTAGATTGCTTTGAGTATTGTGACCATTTTTACAGTATTAACTCTGTCAACCAATGCGCACAGGTGCTCTTCCCATTTTCTTCTTTTTTGGGGGGGGGGGCTGGTCTTCGAGTCAGGGTTTCTCTGTGTAGCTTTGCGCCTTTCCTGGATCTCACTCTGTAGACCAGGCTGGCCTTGAACTCACAGAGATCCACCTGCCTCTGCCTCCCGAGTGCTGGGATTAAAGGCGTGCGCCACCAATGCCCGGCTTTAAAGATTTATTTATTTATTATGTATACAGTGTTCTGCCTACATGCATGCTTGCAGGCCAGAAGAGGGCACCAGATCTCATTACGGATGGTTGTGAGCCACCATGTGGGTGCTGGGACTTGAACTCAGGACCTCTGGAAGAACTGCCAGTGTTCTTAACCACTGAGCCATCTCCCCAGCACCCCCCCTCCCATTTTCTAATGTCTCATTTAAAGCTTCAGAGGTTGTTGTAGAGGTCTTTGATACCTTGGTTAAGTTTATGCCCAAGTTTGTGGTATTTGTGTTTTTAAAGCAATTTTTAGATTTTTCATCGTGTACTCCTCCACTCTCCCGTTCCCACCTTCCCCTTCACAGCACTTTTGTTTTTTGCGGGGGCAGGGTGGTTGCTTCTACTTTCTTATCATACATTCATGATTTTATGTATTTATATAAAGTCAAGGACTACAAATATAATTTGTCTTTCTAATAGTGGCTTATATGCTTAATATGGTTATCTCTAATTGCATCTGTTTTCCTGGAAATGGCATAACTTCATTGCTTTTTAAAGGCTGAAAAACCGTCTGTTGTACATATATGCCACATTTCTTTCTTTTTTTTTTGTTCCTTTGCATTAGACACCTAAGTTGGTTCCATAACTTTGCTACTGTCAGTTGTGCAAGTATCTGTGTTAGCTGGAAGTTCTTCAGGTCAATTCCATGTCATATGATTTCTGTATACCACATCTTGGTATATACAACAGAAAGTCACTACCGCGTACCCTCATGATAATTATTGCCACACATTCACAATAGCCAAACTATAGAATTAGCCTAAGTGCCCATCAGTGGATGAATGATAAAGAAAATGTTGTATATATACACAAGGAGGTTTTTTTAGAAATGAGGAATGGAAATAATGTCATTTGTTTAAAAAATGGATGGCACTGGAGATTATTGTGTTGAGTCTACTAAGCCATTCTTAGACAGATGCCACATGTTTTGTCTCATGGGATTTTAGGATTAAAAAACATAACAGTAAATTAAAAGAATGTGGAAAAGGAAAGGGGAGAACAGGATAAAGGTACCAGGGTAAATATAATCAAAGTACATTGTACATTACGCCATGTGTGGAAGTGCTGTAATGAAACCCATTATTTCCTACATGTAATATATACTAAATTTAAAAAGAGAAAAAGGAATTCAATACGGGGAGAGGTTCAAAAGTTGTCAGAGTCCCAATGAACTGTGAACTGAATTTTGGCAGGGTGGACACACACATTGAGGATTCTACAGGGCGCCTGGAATATTCGAACTTCTCTTTGTGAAGAGTGGAAATGCTGCAGCTCCAGAACCATATTATTTTGAGCTAGCTTTAGACCATTTAGTAGCCGCTCATTTCCCACCTCAGTGTCTGTCCTAACATCCTTGTAACTGTCACATAAAACTTCTTGGAATGTATTACACTGAACAGACCTCTAACATCCACCAAACCCAAAGCTCAAAATGTCTTCAGATGACATCTCAGAATTCTAAGAGTGTTCCACTGTGTAATCTGCCTACCTGCCACCACCACTAAAGTATGTGATAATTGCCTTTGATTTATGGCTTTTTGTGATCTAACTATAAAAATTCATGAAAATGCCCATAATAACTTGTAATTCAAAACACCCAGGATCCATATTTCTGGCCTTTGGTTATTCAGATTTGGCTCAGGATAAAGTATATCTTATCTCCCAACCCCCATTTTTAAAGTATATATTTTAAGAAATAAAAATGCTTTGTTTCTGATTATAGTGTGGAAGGGTGTCCGTAGTTAGGTACAAAGCATATACAGCAAACAAACCCATTACATGACCATACAGGTCACTTCTTGCCCCTTATAGATGTGGATGCTAGTCTTGACAGAGGTTAGAAAACATGGCTGATACTGTGGCTGTTGATTGACTCAGTTAGGACTTGAAGAGTCCACTCTGATTAGCTTTGGGGTTTTCTTAAGTTTCTGTTTAAGTCTAGGGAAGAGAATACGGAGGTTTAACTTGCAAGTTCAGTTTTTACTCACCGTCACATAGAAGGGCCCTGGACTGTTTTTATACCTCTCTATCCAGTGTAGATTTTCTTCACTTTAAGTAGTTTTGGTTTTCTTCCAAGTTGAAAATCAATACCCACCTCTGACCCCAGTTTCAGCATATAGATGAATTTGTTTCCTCTGTTTTGTAGGTATTGGCTCATCTTCTGGATATGGTTTTCTACAGTGATGAAAAAGAGCGTGTTATCCCTTTACTTGTAAACATTATGCATTATGTTGTACCCTACCTCCGAAATCACAGGTACCATATGATTCCAGTAGATTTCAGCTAAGTCACACTTAGCTACAAAGTCTGTACCCTTATTGCTAATTGTGGCCTCAACTACAAAATGATGTTATTCTTACCTTGACTCATTTGTAATGGCTAAATTTTTTTATTTGCATCTCATTTTTCTTATGGTTCCTTCTGTCTCATGTTTCCATTTTAGTATCTGAGGTAAATGTGAACATACAAATGCAACATGAAGCATAAAGTGCCTTAATCTGTGTTTTCTGTCTAGTGCACATAATGCCCCTAGTTACCGAGCCTGTGTCCAACTGCTTAGCAGTCTTAGTGGGTATCAGTATACACGGAGAGCCTGGAAAAAAGAAGCCTTTGACCTTTTCATGGATCCCAGTTTCTTTCAGATGGATGCTTCCTGTGTGAATCAGTAAGTATCCCTCTTCTCACTTTTTCACTCATCATAGTTTGCTGACATCAGCCACTGTCTAGCAAAGGTAGATGGCCTTAATAAGAGTAAAATCTCAATGACATATGATAATCTTGTGTCTTTCAGCTGGAGAGCAATTATGGACAACCTGATGACACATGACAAGACAACATTCAGAGATTTGATGAGTGAGTATTGTGACAGCCCAGGCAGTATTTTTCTTGTGCATGATTCATTATTAGCATTGAAAACTACTGAATTAACATAGTTAATTCATCGTATCCTATGGGAATATAATAGACAAACATCCCATGTTTCCCCTTATATGAAAAATACAGATTAAACAAAAGGTTACAAGAGACAAGGGACAGTGTGGGAATGGACACCTATACCCCCAGCCCCTAGGAGACAAAGCCAGGAAGATCACAAATTCTAAACTAGCCTAGCATATATGTATATAGAAAGACTCTGGTAATAGACAACAAACAAAACCCAAGATACAGAAGTAGAATGAGGCTATGTAGGGAAAGAAGAGCAGTGATGAATTTGTGGGGATTAGAGAGAGTAATGAATGCAGCAGGAGTGGGAGTGAAGGATGTGACAGAAGTGTCGGGGAGTGCCTGGTGAGACGACATCTTACACAGTGAATGTGTGCTAACAATAACAATATTACCAAGGATAACTTGGTGGTAAGTAAAATTACCCTTTACCTTCCCATCACATGGCCTAGTTACCAGCATCTAATAGGCACTAGCTAACTGCTGACTAGATAAAATGGCTGAGGTGAAAGTAGGTGAGACAGAAGGAGGTGGGTGATTGGATCTGACCTCTGGGACAATACACTTGTAATCTCTGTGGCTGTGGATCTCCAGGACAGAGAATGGGGGTAAGGGAAGAGGAGAGAAAAAGAGAGTGGTACTAACCTGAACTGTAACCACAGAATTCTGAGTCTGCAAGGTTTTATACAGTTGTGTAAGCCAACAAGTTTCTTTCTTTCTCTCTCTTTCTCTCTTTCTTTCTTCCTTCCTTCCTTCCTTCCTTCCTTCCTTCCTTCCTTCCTTCCTTCCTTTATTCATTTATATATTTATTTATTTATTTTTGCCGGAGCTGAGGACCGAACCCAGGGCCTTGCTAGGCAAGTGCTCTACCACTGAGCTAAATCCCCAACCCCCCAACTAGTTTCTTATCTGGAGAAAGGGTGCCATGTTACCTCTTCTCTCATTTTCTTCAAGCTGTTTTAAATTTCAGATTTATATATTCATCAAATATTTATTGAAAGATGACAGTAGACCAGGTATTGTGCTAACATTTATAATTTTTTTTTTTTTTTTTGGTTTTTGAGACAGGGTTTCTCTGTATAGTTTTGGCGCCTTTCCTGGATCTCCCTCTGTAGACCAGGCTGGCCTTGAACTCACAGAGATCGGCCTGGCTGTGCCTCCCGAGTGCTGGGATTAAAGGCGTGCGCCACCACCGCCAGGCCAATTTTTTTTTTTTTTTTTTTTAAATTAAGAAGTGAGATTGTGGGGTTGGGGGTTTAGCTCAGTGGTAGAGCGCACAAGGCCCAGGGTTGATCCTCAGCTCCAAAAAAAATAAAGACGTGAGATTGTAAAGGAAATAAAATGGGGCACTATATGACAAATTTTAAATAACAGCAGAGTTTATTATTATTTTATTTTATTTTTATTCACATCATATTTGATGTGAAACTGAGGGAGCCAACCCTTCCTGGAAATGGAATTCCCTGCATAAGGAACAAAAATTGCAAAGGTCTGGGGTGGGAGCAAACTTGGTGAGTTTATGTCATAACCAACAAGACAATATGGCTGCAGCAGAGAAAGTCAGGAGCAGGAGCTAATGTGAAGAACAGGAAATCAGACCAAGCTAGGATTCTCCAGAAATTATTTTTAAAGTAATAACCAAAGATTTAATGAAATATTTAAGCAGATAGGATTTATAAAATGGTATTATTGGACATTTCCCTCTGAAACCCACAGTTCTAAGGGTTCTTACCTGTCTACATCAAAATCCTCCCATTTGACCTTCCGGGCATGTGTATGCTCAACCTGTCTGCCAGAGAAAGGTCCAGGTCCTCTGCTGTATTCCTCTCAGTGTGTACAACATGAGGTAGTCACTCATTTTAAATAAGGAATGTCATTTTCAGATAACTAAATGGCATTCTGCTTCCTCTCCTTTTTCTAGCTCGAGTAGCTGTGGCCCAGAGCAGTTCTCTCAATCTTTTTGCAAATCGGGATGTGGAGCTAGAACAGAGAGCCATGCTTCTCAAAAGATTGGCCTTTGCTATTTTTAGCAGTGAGATTGACCAGTACCAGAAGTATCTTCCGGACATACAAGGTAAGGAATTAAAGCATTTTATCTTTTCTCTTTGGAATTACAGGGACTTGGGGGTGCATTTATTTTGGTTTTAGTGGTTTTATTCATTTTGCTGTTCTGTTATTGTATCTTAGAAAATATCTTTGCTAAATTTTAATTTGGGTTGAGATAAACCACAAGTGTGGGTTGATGGACAGTATTACATAACAAATGTTTTAGCTTCATTATATAAAAGAAATCAACACTGAATTTGAAAGACTTAAAGTAAACATTATCTATGATCTATGGTTTGGTTCAAATATCAGAGGAATTCATATGCAGAGTCAGGTCGTCACATTTCACTCTAAGCAAGTATATTACTATGTTTTAGTTGTGGACAACAGGTCGGGAAATATCTCCTTCACAGAGGATGAAATAAAGGACAGCCAGGAATCTGTGGCTTGCAGTAACATTTGTATGTCTTACTTGGAACTGGGTTGGGGCTACAATAGACAAGGTTCTCTAGAAGAGGACTGTATTAGATTGGCTTACACAGTAGGGGCTGAGTAGTCCAACAATGGCCATCTGCACACTGGAAAAGCAGAGAACACAATTGCTGCTCTTTCTAAGAAGATGGATGCCTCCACAATTACAATATAATTGTAGGTCTCCAGGTTACCTGGAGAGTGCCCTGGTGTTGAGCCCTCACTGAAAGACCAAAGAAGTCAGAATGTAATGTTAGAAAATTGCAACAGCAGTAATAGATGTGCATGGAAAGCAGGTACAACACTGTTTTTCACTGTGGGGAAAAACAAGACAAAACATTGAGAACAGATCTTTCCCTCCCAGTCACTGACCTACTTGTCATCCTTTCTGGTAGTCTACTCTGTTCTTTCTGGAGAATGATCTACAGTAGCTGTACTTTGGTTTTCAAATGAGTGAGTTTAATAAGTATCCAGTGAGGAAAAGTAAACAAATAGCAAGCTGTAGATAAACACAGCAGACAAAGACAGCAAAACATCATAAAATTGGACCTTCGCAACATCTAGCAGAGCCATTGGATAGCCTGACAGGGTGAACAAGCAACAGTAACATCATCAAATCAGGAAATTGCAGCATCCTTCAGAAATGACTAGGGAAGCTATGCTGCAGTTCCCAAGTGAAAAATTTGAGACCAAGAACTAACTTTTCATGGCTGAGCTTCCAGTTTCTCATTCCTAACACAGGCATTTTATACAATGGGGTAAACAACAGTAACTTGTATTGGAAATACCTTCTAGCTGTGCCCAGGGACACATCATTATTTAAACCCCTTTGCTATCTGCTATTCTCTTTCCTCTGTGTTATATAGTTGCCCAGGACAGGGAAATTTTGGAGGAAACTTGAAATATACATGCTGGAGTCTGGGAAGCAGGCCTCCTTGTCCTCAGAGTCCATTTTCTACAAATGCAGACAGCACATGATCGTATAATTTATTTTACACATTCATAGACACACAGCTCTAGGCATTCTTTACTCCATTCATGTTGACAGCCAGAACTAACCATCACCAGTCCATCTCTTGTCAACACCCAATAAATCTCCTGACATGCTTAAATTTCCAAATAACATGAACTACAAAGTCATGATTTCTCCTAATATAACTCTTAAACAAACAACTAAAAACACCTAGGTTCTTTCCATGGTGTAGGTGAGTAAATCTCTTGAGGGATGTTTGATCTTTTAACATCGCAGAACTTAAAATGATAATACAGAGTTTTTACAGCTCTTAAATAGTGACTCAATCAATGTTATATTACAGAGTAGAAGACTGGGGAAAAATCTTGTGTGCGCCCTCTCTCTCTCTCTCTCATCTTCATCCCCCACTCTCTCTGTGTGTACATGCACAAACATTCTTAACAAAACAGGAAAAACACCCATAACAATTAACGACCTTTCTAAAACTAGTCATGTAGCCATAACTAGTATTTACAACTACCTTCTACTTATTCAATATTTTTCCATACCTCATCAGGCCTTGGTTCTCTACCCACAGCTTCAGTCTGGCATATTTATCATTCTGCCTAGATTGGGTTGTTGTAGTTTCCCATTGACTTTAATAGTAGGGCCAGGTAAGATTCTGAGATACCCTGTGGATCACTTGCAATCCAGAAATGTCCTTCCTTATGTCCATTTTGGAGAAACAGTTCAAATTCTCTTTAATAGTCTAGATCAGTCATTCCTGCTACAAATATAACTTTTCTTAGCCTGTTAACTCAGCGGCATGAAAAAGTAACCGTGAGGAAGTCTTAGTGTTCTGTTCAATGCAATGGTTGTACCTCCATTTAGAAGCACTTCCCCATTAGGAAGCAATACTTCTGGGCACACAGCATAAGATCAGGGGTGGGAGGAGAAAGCAAAAGTTTTGCTAGTGAGTGACAAGGCATGATTCTCAGTATTTCCATTTCTACCCTTGACTCATGAATTCTGGCTATGGAGAAAACAGTAGCATGTATTGGGACACTGATTCAGAGCATATATTATGAGAAACCTGCCCCATTCTTCAGCCTGCTGTCTCCCAGTTGGCACTGTAATTAAATCTTCAAATGGTCATTCTACCATTCTCCCAAGCCACAAATGTGAGCCCACCGCCTCACTTCTTTGACTATGCCATGTGCTCATTGGTCAGGAGCAATGCTGTATGGAAAACCAAGACAGTAGATAAGGCATTCTGTAAGTTCATGGACAAGTTTTGGCATAAACATTTTTCAAAGGAAATACTCTTAATACAACTACTACTAAGTGTCTCTCTTAATAAAAATATTTACCTTTCCAGGCTTTATCTATAACCAAATTATTGGCTGCCCAACTCTGGGAGTGCTGTGTAGCCTCTAACCTCAAGAGCTCACATGAAAGCAATTCTGCCCCTTAGCCTTGTATACCTAATTTCAAATAGAGAACAGTTATACTCTTTTGTGAGTCCTTGAGTTGGTTGTTTGCTGAGTGGGTTGGTTTGGCATTGGATTTATTTTTCCAACTCATCTTGCTGCATCCACCTCCCAAGTGCTGAGATTCCATGCCTGGCTCCTTCATGTCTACATTAATCTTTACTCAAAATGTAGTTCATGGATCAGTACCACTTTCTTACCCTGTCCATAGAAAGTTGGAAACTTTTAGTTGCTATATGATAGAATCCACTACATCAATAAGAAAAAACTTGATTTTTATATACATTTCATGTCCCTACTTAACCTCTAATAAAAGTAGCAGTCTGCAACAGATTTTTTTCCTTCTAGACAAGATACTAAATTTTATGATTGGAGTTACTTGGGCATTGAAAATATGCTGCATTTCTTTCAGAGAGATTGGTTGAGAGTCTCCGTTTGCCCCAGGTGCCGACTCTTCACTCTCAAGTGTTCCTGTTTTTCAGAGTATTACTTTTAAGAATGTCTCCACAACATCTTACCTCTCTCTGGCCTACTATGATCACAGAACTTGTGAGTTAATTATAATTTATAAGGTTATAAATATAAACTGTAAAACGGTGTGATTAATTTCTCCATGTTTTTTAGGTGAAAACTAATCTTAATGACTAAACTCAATTTTACTAGTTCTTGGCAATTTTTAAAGTTGGAAATAGTAAAAGGAGCTTTTGCTGTTAAGTAGCTTAAGCCTAAAATTGTGCAGTGCCAATAGCCAGCTGCCTTTGAGCCCCTACTTATCTCATCTGGGTTAATGCTCCGTCTCTTTGACACATTGTTGGCTTTGTCATAGCCAACAGGTCCAGTGTCCTGCCCCCACTGGCATACCTCTAGTGAGACACAGTTGAACTGGAGTGTTAGGGACTGGTGCAAGGCCTAATATCTCACTCTTTGGCACAGTAGTCATCCCAGTTAAACCTGCTTCTAAGACTGGTGAAGACTTCCTAAGTAAACCCTCCCAAGCCTCACTTCCACCGAAGAGAATGTTGAAAATAACAGTTTTCTACTTGAAAATGAACATTTCCTTTGTGCTCTCCAGGTGCAGGTGTTCTTACTGATGGAGCAAGAACTCACTGCTGATGAAGACATTTCACGGTATGTGTGCTTCTGTTTCCGCATGTTCCTGAGGGCACCCAAGGTTACTCAGGAGAGTTCAGATACCCTACTATCTAAACCACTATCTAAACACTTCCAATATTTGGGGCTAGAGAGATGAGTCATTGGTGAAGAGCACTGGCAACTCTTTCAGAGGACCTGGGTTCAATTCCCATCACCCACACGGCAGCTCACAACTGTCTGTTCCTCCAGTTCAAGGGGCTGTGACACATGGTGCACAGGTAGAAATTCAGGCAAAATCCCCATACATACAAAATAAAAAATTTTTTAAAAATGAATAGTACCATTGTTTTTGTTTGAATATAATTTTATTTAGTCAAGAGGCATGATAGACTAAATTATCAGCATTCATGGCCTTCAGCCTCTCCACAAAGATTCCACTTAATACAATTCACTATTGTTTCAACTACATGTGTCATATTAGTTTTGGTAGTTCAGATCTAGTCCCTGAAACTTGGAATAGATAACAAAACTAGTATGGCAGGTAACCTGTAACCAAGAAAATCAATTTATCTAAATCTAAAGTGTACAATAGTTTTATTCTTTTTAAAAGTAGTTTACTAATGTGAATAATACATTTTTAATTCTATAAGAATTATTGTTCAATTTTGTAAATTACAGTTTTCCTTTAGGAATCATGTCTTCATCTTGGTAGCTAGCTCAGTATGTAATACTTACCATGTTGAGTATGACAGCCTGAGGCTTATCCCAGAACACATGTAAAAAGTCTAGGTGTGGGAGCTGGAAAGATGAGTGAGCATTTAAGAACTCTTGCTGCTGTTATAGAAGACCAAGGTTCAGTTCCCAGCACCTACATGGCAGCTTGCAACCATCTGTAACTCCAGTTCCAGGGAATCCAATGCCCTCTTTTGACTCCTGCAACACCAGAAATGCATATGGTGTCTATACATACATGCAGGCAAACACTCATACACAGAAAGTAAACAGAAAAGGTGGGAGTGGTGCAATGCACTCACAATCCACTCTAAGGAAGTGGACAAGGCTGATCACTCGGACTTACTGTCAGCCAACCTAGCCTCCTTGGTAAGCTCCAGGCTAACAAGAAACCCTGGCTCATACGACATGATGTACAGTGTTTGAAGAATGACACCCTAAGTTGACCTCTGGCCTCCACATACACATACTCGTATATGGACATGAACATGCAGGCACACACAAAAGACCATATGTCTTGAGTATTCTTAACTGTTTGGTGATACATTTTTTGTCCCTAACAATAGCTATGTTTATTATTACAGAAAGCTCCCCAATCCTTACAGAAAGCATTTGAGTAGTAAGATTTGTTGATTTTTCACTTTTGTGTCTTTTGACTGTAATGGAAGTTATGTACTGTGTTTACATTCTTAAAATTTGAAGAAGAAAAGTAAAATTTTCAAAGTACAATTTAGTTGTGATTGTTGTAATCACTGTTCATCAGTGTGGCTCTGGGAGAGACAAGCTGGTGCTTTAGTGTTTCCAGGAGCCCTGGGAGGCAAGGCCCTGCTACTGACAGCACTGTCTGCTTGCAGGACATCAGGGCCATCTGCGGCTGGTCTGGAGACAACCTATACTGGAGGGAATGGCTTCTCCACGTCCTATAACAGCCAGAGGTGGTTAAACCTCTATCTGTCTGCTTGCAAGTTTTTGGACTTGGCTCTGGCATTGCCCTCTGAAAATCTTCCTCAGTTTCAGATGTAAGTAAAAGCAAGAATATTCAGTGGATATTTTCAGAAATACATTTGCTTTGGTCACTAATTCCCAACACTAAAGTTCTTTGTATAGGTTGAAGTATTCATAACTTTTGCTAAAACCATGCTGTATTGGAAGGAGTGGGGCAGCACAGTTACTAGGTGTAAGTGGTTGCTGTGGATATGTTCCCAGACTACTCACTTAAAAACCAGTGTGCCCCCTGGATGCAGAGCAGTGGGGTACAGACCCAGAGGCTACAAGTTTGCTGGAGGGGACAGAGCCCAGCACTTGAAGACTGTTATGATAGCATGTGTAGAAACTTCTCTATGCCATACAACAGAGACTGCTGCCAGCTTTGAGGTTCAGAGCAGGCCCAGAAAGGAGTTTAACATGGAGGCAGTTTGGTATTATAGAGGCTCACTATGACAATGGCAGAACCGGAGCTGACCTGTCTGAGGTGTTGAGAGAAGAGGCTAGAAAGGGACTCAACTATGTAAAGCACTGTAAATAAAGAGTAGAGATGTGACCTAGGGTAATGTGATGCCACTGAAGCTTTGAATGGATTAAATGACATTGGGCTTGCATTTTAGGATGTTTATTTTGGCTGTGTAGTGTGGACAAAGTGCCCAAGAAAGCAAGCATCGTTTTTTAAAAAGTCGAAAATGTAAAAAGCTCCAAGACTGTTTAAACAGCAATTGTGCCTGCTTTTATTTTTGGTGGGGCTGTCTCAGTGCTAGGGATGGAGTCCGGGTTCTTTATGCCAGGCAAGCACTCTACCCCTAAGCTGTTTCATCCAGCTGTTTATGTGACCTTGGTAGTCATTGTTTCTTTTTTTTAAAGGGAGAAGGTTGAATATGAATATGTGCTTTTCTATGCATGAACTCTGTAGGATACAGGACAAGAGTCTAGCTACAATGATGGTTCCTATGATAGAAAGTCTTCCTTTTGGTATTCTTTACATGTTGCAATAATCAAGTTAGCCTTCGTTAACATACAAACAACTATACAAAAGCAGTTTCCTTGTGAGCTTTCTGCCTACCAGTTAGCAGGAGGCTGAGGTGGGAGGATTGCAGGATTGAGGCAGTTACTGCAGCAACACAATTTCAAAAAAAAAACTGTCTATTAGGTAAAGAGAAAACATTTTTTAATACTGATTTTGCTCAGGGATAAAACAGTTCTGAGCACTTTGCAAGCTGTACTAGTATCTTATGGTTCTGAAATGGTGATTTTTTTTTTCCTCCTTTTGGTTTTTTAAGACAGGGTTTCTCTGTATAGCCCTAGCTGTCCAGCAAAGACCAGGCTGGCCTCGAACTCAGAGATCCACCTGCCTTTGCCTCTCAAATTCTGGAATTAAAGGGTTGAGCCAGCTTGAGATAGTGGATTCTACTTTTATTGATAACACCAACTCTACATAAATGAAATGCTTCCAGCTTTGACTTAGCTGTCACTGGAGTTTGCATGTGTTGGGGCCATGTTCTTTGTACTAAATTACATGGCTTATCTTCAATGGCACAGGGTTTGTCTTACTAATACCAGTGTCCTTCCTCTGGTAGGTACCGATGGGCCTTTATACCCGAAGCTTCAGATGACTCAGGCTTGGAGGTCAGAAGGCAGGGCATACATCAGCGAGAATTTAAGCCATACGTGGTTCGACTTGCAAAACTTCTTCGGAAAAGGGCAAAGGTACTCAAGTTTAGGAGGGTTCTTATGTTATTGCATATTCTGTGTTTGTGTATTCTTGAACTGTGCTTTATTAAATGCATCCATGAGTCATCTACTAAGTGTTTCTTGGAAAACTAAGGGTGTTATCAAGTTGCAATATTTGGAAAATAAGTTCTTAGTTTTAAAGATTGATGAACTTTTAAAAACATCTTTTGTGTTTAAGAAACATTTATCATACTCATTTTTATAAGATAGAGGAAATTTTTCAAACATTACTTATAAATTTCTTCTTTTCAAAATGTGTGAAGACACTGGAACCAGTGCTTGAAAGAAGTCCTGAAAGTTCCTGTGACAAACCTGAGAGGTGACTGTGTCCAGGGTAGTTGAGTTGGCATGAGGAGATGAGATGTGAGCTGATTGAGAGCACAGCACTAAAGGGTGTAGAACACATCTGTCAGGTTGGTTTCAAAAGGAGCAACAGAGGATGAAAAGATCACACATTCTACATTCTAATAAACTTGACAGAACTGTCTCATCAGAACACCAAATTAGCTAAACAGACTGCAGTCAGAATAAGGAGATTCACAAGCACAGAACCATTCTTTGTCCATGTAACATAAAGTACACATGCTGAAATATGGCTAAGTGGATATTTTTCACTTTCCTACATTATAACCTAGCGATACATCCCATGACCCGACACAGCAGCACTCCTAACTGAATCCAGAGATTTTTCCAAAACAGTGCTTAACATTTAGTAGCATTTCCTCTTTCTATAGCTCTTGTTATGCCAGGCCTCAATTTCGTATGTCCACCTTACTCCCTGCAAATTTAAAAACATTGCTAAGAATTAAGTCTACTAAAGTGTGACTATCAGAAAGGTAATGAAGGGACTCCAAAATATACAAATGTTTAAAAACCATATAGGTGGTGGAAATCGAGGAGAAAATGAGAATTGCCTGAAACCTGTCCTGTAAACAAGGTGTAGGAAGGGAAATGCTATGGTTTAGAGCATGGCCTGCGTCCTTTCGAACTAAGCATCAGGCTAACCTGCCAGTCTCTGCCCTGAAGCAGAAAGGGTGTGAAATGACTTGTTCATCATTGGGCCTTTGTTAATCCACAGCTGTCGTCGTTTTCCTTCAGAAGCCTTCCAGCACGTACAGTCTGGAGGTTGACCGGGTGGACTGTGAGACCAGTCTGCATGTGCTCACCTATTTTGTCTTCCAGCAATGAAGCTGTATTTGATTCTCTACAGAGCAAAAGGGAAGACAGTGATTAGAAGCTTTACTTACAGGGTATGAGGAACTTGCTTCTTTAGAAGCCAAATAAAAGGACAAAGTCTTTTTGTGGACCAAAGTCTGAACCAGGATTTAAGAACAGAACTTTCACTTTTCTATCACAGAATGTGTGTGTGGCGGGGTGGGGGGATCATGAATCTGAATGCAGTGAACATTCATGAGACTCTAGGCCCATGCCCTTGGCCATCCACATATCATTAGTAATGAGAAATCTCCCTTTGCCCAGAAATGGACCCACAGATAAGACAGCTCTTTGCACTGGAAGTGTCTTCCCATCCAGGTCCTTTAAACAAGGCCTTCATGGCCAAACACACTTTTTTCTGGAACAAAGGCTATGAGTTCTCTTTCCTTCCACAGGACGAGGAGGACTTTAAGATTTTGGAGGGAATGGAGATGGCCAAGCATCAGGTGAGGGTGGCTATTGATGCTTGTGATATGGCAGCAAAGGCTACAAGAGAGGTAAACAGGAAGGAAGCTGCACTCCATCTGTAGACCCATGGAGTCAAAGAAAAAAAAAAAGAGTTGGTCCGGAGATGTTTGGTTATTTAGTACTGAGGACAGGTACCTGAGAACAGAAAAAAAAAAAAATTGCTGAAACTTGTGTGTGCTTTTCTTGGTTAAGAGCTCAGGGCCAGGGCACAGGGGATCCTTCTTTTAAGAAAAATCTCAATAGAAATATAAAAAAATAACCATACCATGATTCTCTTATATTTCAAAATGAGGTATAGAGGGTATAAGCAACATTTACTTCCCTTGAGGATAAATTTGTCTTTACCACCCATTGCTTGACATTTAATTGCTATTTGATTCTTTAGGGGACTAGAGGCTATATGGTAAGCCAGTGTGATGGTAACTGTGTGATGGCATTTAGTGATATGAAAGTCCCTGTTTATCCTTTAATCCAGATTAGATGTTAAATCGTTGCTAATTAACTAGATGACAGCTATTTCCCATTTTTAAATCTTTTCTATCTTACACATTGCATTTTCTACTGTAACATATCTGTTTTCTTTCAGGTTTTAAAGCAAATAGGGCTGATGGTTTAGCTTGTTGGCAAAATGCTTTTAACATCAAGGCCTAGAATTTTATCCCTAACATAATAAATAAATGACATTGGGATCACATTAGGAAACAACAAAATACCAAAGTCACTTTCTTAGTAACATTCAAACTTAGAAGAGAGAACAGAGTTTGTGAATGATCCAATCAATTATCCTTCCCTGTTCTCACGGTTCTCCTTGTGCTGTAGCATATGTGATGTTGCAAGTGCTAACACTTTCAGTTCACTCAGCCCTCTGTGGGTAGACTACTTGTAGCTGTTGAGTTCATCAAGTAGCCAAGAAACCAGTATCATTTATTGCAGTTTTTGAGACAAGATCTTGTATCTTGAACTGAGTCTTCCCAAGTTGCTAAGATTATAAGCATGTGTTTGCCATATCCAACTTAAAGTAGCTTTGTATCTTAATATATAGAAATTATTGGGTGTTGGTATTCAGTGAACAGTTTTTACATACCTTCTCAGTTGACTTTCTGGCTGCAAAAGAAAAGTTTGCCATATCATCAGCAAGAACGCCATGTGTCTTGCACTTGTGCAGCATAGGGAGTGGAAGGCAGAACTGGACTAGCCCAGACCTCTCACTCAGGGTCCAGCTTCCCGCCTGTGTCTAGCCCAACCCCTCATTTCTCTGTGGAATTCTTCCCTTTGGAACCCTGTAACCACCTATCCAAAACAAATGAGGTCCAGCCCTATCTGTTTTCTCCCAGGGTCTGTGGAAGAATCTACCACCCAGCTGAGGATCTAAACTTAGCCATATTGAAAGAATCTAAGCACACCGAGTTCTTTAGTCCATTCACTTTATTCTTCTAAATCAATTCTATCTACAGCTTCTTTTCTGTTCTCATACTTAGCTCCTGTCCCTTCTGCTGTTCTCTCTACCTAGTTCTCTTCATCTTGTTCTCATCTTTGTTCCTCCAAGTGTGTGTGTGTGTGTGTGTGTGTGTGTATGGATATATATCCATTAATAACTTGTTAGCAAAATCTACAAAGTAAACTCTCAGGGACAAGTATTGTGATAAGAGTCACACTTGGCAAAAACTTGGTCAACTAATTGGTGACTGACAACAGCTGTAGGTTGTAAAAAGTTATGGGTTTTTGTTTGTTTGTTTGTTTTTTGCCAGAGCTGAGGACCAAACTCAGGGCCTTGGCTCTACCACTGAGCTAAATCCCCAACCCCCTGGCTGCCTCTTAAAGGGATAGCTACAAGGGAAAAAAACTAAACCAATGAGATAGTTAAGGAAAAGATAAAGAATATCCAGACATGGTTAGTCAGTTAACAGCCTTTTTCTGTTAATTGTCTGAATCTAGGACCTATACATAGTCTACTGAGCCTAAAATCTTGCATTAAAAACTGATGTAGAAACAAATACAAAGTGTTAATTGTTTTTTGAATCAGACTGGGAAGGTGCCAGTGGAGGAAGGTTAGGGCAACATAGGTGCTATTGATCTCTTGAAGGACTAGGATATACCAAGGCCAGACACCTGCACTGTAACTTCTAGTTCGCTGTAATTCTTCTGAAGGGTTTTGATCCAACAAGGCCAGGCACCTGCAATTCTGCTCTGTGATAGTTCTACGAGGACACTTTGTCCAGCCAATATTTATCTTGTGAGTGGCTAAGGATGGAGAACGAGACCTCTAAGTGTCTACAGTCCACATGGAACAGTTGACCTAGTATGAAGCACATTTTAGTATGTTTCTATTCATAAAAATTGTACAGTTGGGGCTGGAGAGATGGCTCAGTGGTTAAGAGTACTGACTGCTCTTCCAAAGGTCCTGAGTTCAATTCCCAGCAACCACATGGTGGCTCGCAACCACTTGTAATGAGATCTGGTGCCCTCTTCTGGCCTGCAGCCATATAAGCAGGCAGAACATTGTATACATAATAAATAAATAAATCTTTAACAACAAAAAATTGTACAGTTAAATAAACCATCTTCTAGACTATCCACAATTATGTGTGCCCATAGATTGAGTTGCAGTCATGAGATTACACGTACACATGACGTGGAAATGCACGGTAAATGGGGAGATATCATAGCTGTTATTGAACAAGAAGTTTACAACAAGAAACAGCCAATTCATACAAAAGGCAGTAATTCCATAATGCTTTGCGTGATGATTTCCTCCAACAGAACTCTTGGTTCTGATAGGTTAACCTGAACTCTAGTTGTCACCTGCTGTACACTCCCATGGTCTTTTGCTACCAGTAGCTCTCAATAACCACCTATGGCAAATTTGGGCCATAAGTTGATTAATTTATCAGCAGAAAGTGTATGAAAAGCTCTGAGTCTAGAACTCCTCAGCTTTTGCTACAGGCCATTTAAACTACAGTCACCTTTGCAATCTAGTTGAAAACTACTACAAAAGGGTAGTGAAACTAGCTAATGGCAAAAGGCTTCAGTGGCAGTGGTTTTTTCATCAAGTCAGACTTGATGCTGGCATTTCTATCCACTTTAGCCTAACAGACTTCACCTGGTAGTAACAACTCCCTCTTTGTTTCCACAGAAGAATCCAGAGGAAGACAGCTCGGGGAGGACACTGGGCTGGGAACCAGGGCACTTGCTACTCACTCTCTGCACCATGCGCAGCATGGAGCAGCTTCTGCCCTTCTTCAACGTCCTCAGCCAAGTCTTCAACAGCAAAGTCACAAGCCGGTGCGGGGGACACTCAGGGAGCCCCGTCCTCTACTCAAACTCTTTCCCAAACAAGGACATGAAACTGGAGAACCATAAAGCATTTTCCAGCAAAGCCAGGCAAAAAATCGAAGAGATGATAGAAAAGGATTTTCTGGAAGGAGTCATAAAAACTTGACCACCACCAGTGATTCCCCAGAGCCTCAATGGAAATGTTATTTAAAACATACTGCTCTCTGAGTTGTATAGTTTCTTTTCCTTTTATATATATATATATGTAACAAAATACTCTTCAGGTTGTATTTAATTTAAATATTTGTAAATAAGAGCTTGTCTGAATGTGGCCTGAATCAAGTTTAAATATAGTTGGCCCATACTGATGATGGTGCCTACGAGAGGTCTATATATATATGTGTATACAGTCCATTGTTTCACTGTCTTGGGTTGTCTTAAACCTGCAAAATACACACCATGGTTTTTTTTCCCCTGATGGTTTCAAGTCTCAATTTAAATTGGGGTTTTTTTTTCCTTCTTTCTGTGGTAAGCAACATCCTAGTATCAGAATGGTCACTTTGCTGTCAAAGCCTTCATGTATTAGATGGAGCTGTCCCTCCACATTACTTCCCTGAGCACTTAAGAGTAGCTGAAACTGGACCATACATCCTACCTAGTAGGTACAGCACAGGCCTCTGTCAGTGCAAAGAAAGATGGGCCACCTGCCACTTCTGATGCTGCTACACAAACAAGTCTGCCATGGAACATTGGCTTATATAAAGTCTCCACTCTTCCCCATCTGAATCAGGTAGGTCAATGCTGCAAAACATCTTGCTTTAGGTAAGTAATCACAAGGCATTGCAAGGAGTTAATAAGTAATAAAATTTAATTTCCCAACACTCTGCATACACTGTAAAATTAATGACAGTCAAACTATTAGAACTTAATACAGATTAAAATCAGATAGGAGCTTCATTACCAAGTCTTAAGATATACCAGCCTCTAAACAGTTTTGTTTGTTTTTCCTGGTAGTGTTTTTTTAAAAACAAACAAACAACAAAACAAACCAGATCTAATTCCATTAGAGTGCTTTTGTAATGTTATGATTACAAATGCCTTAGTACTGACAGTATTGTCAATAGTTGCATAAAAGTCCATTTTTCAAGAATATAAAAGTTATCTTCAGAAATATGGTTGTGGCCTTTCTCCAATGCCTCCAGCCAGCTGAAACACCACCAAACTCACTTCGTATGCAAGCTTATCTGCACTTTCCTGCAAATCACAATAAGAGATTAGGTGAGAGATAGCACCTGCCATTCATCCTGGCTAGTCTAGGGGAGGATGCTTCTGGTTCTGTTTCAGAGATAGTCAATTAACCTTTTTTATCTGTCAGTCCATAAATAGTGAGTTGGATTCTTCTAAATAAGGTAAGTTTTCAATTCAGTTTATAAAATTTTTCCAAAATCAAGTAAGTAACCAAGCCCCTTTAAAATCAGGAAGGTTACACAACTGCTGAGAATAAGTAATTCTTAGGATTTCCATCAGAGATCCCCATTGTCATGTAAAAAAGTAACTGGCCAATGTTTCCAGAGTCCCGATTCAACCACAGTATGTATAAAGGGCAAATGTTAAAACTGCAGGAAATAGAGGTAGAGTAAGAATGTCACTGAAAGAAAAACTTTAAAAGCAATTCAAAAGTCCAGAAAGAAAAGCAAGCATTACCAGCTTCTTTGGAAATACTAACAAACTCACTCATGGGACTGCAGTTTTAAAGGGAAAATAATCTATAATACATTAAAATCAGCATGTGTCAAACAAAGGATTTATTAGATACTCCTGCACAGCCAGAACATCACACCCCTAAGAATCCACAATAAAGAAGTGTGTGGGAACAAATTAAAGGGGTGTGAAACTCTAACTATATATACCTCCCAGTGATTTCCCCTCCCCTGGCCCCAGCTTACTTGCGAGTCTGCTTCTGCATACACTCGGACAATGTCTTCCGTACCAGAGGGCCGGACAAAAGCTCGGGCAAGCTTGTACTTCTTCACCAGGTCACTGATTGCCTCTTGGAGGCCTGGAGGAGTGACTGCTTTTCTTTCAGCATCAGTGGTGGTAATAACTCTCCTGTCTGCAACCTGAGCACAGACAGTTCCTATCTGATAGCATGTTGGACTCTCTGTTCAAAACAGTCCCGCCCACAGAGTAACAGGCTGGCATTTCAAGTTACCACACTACAGTGTGCATCAGTGAAGCACCAGGGTAGTGAAGAGAAACTGCAATCAAATTTCCTGTTTTCCTTAACTAAAGCCATGGAACATTTTTAACATTTATACTAGTTAAGAAAAATTCTTCAGTATACAAAAACTTACCTTTAGCCAAACAGAACATTTCCACACATTGTGACAGAGCTCCCAATAAAACAATGGTCAATAACTATTGTCTGACCCCGGTAGTTACTGATCAAATTGTGACAAGCTATGATATGAGAGAGCTGAGGTAAAAGTCTTCTAAATATGCCAAAAGCAAATCCAGATACTTGTAGCCATTTCTGTGAACGCTAGCTTTAATATTCCTAATTATCTTTAAACAAATTCTACTGGAGAATGTGTGTACTGATACAAATCAAATAGTCATTCGTGTGAAATGCCTTTGGAGAATTCTCTCCCTTTGAGTCTAGAGACTGTAGTTTACATCTAGCTCTGGAAAGTACTGTGGTCTGTCATCAGGGGACTTGTCAGGTGGGTAAAAACTGTGAGGCTTAAGTCTCAAAAAAAGAATGAAAGAATTTAAGTATTATGGGAACTAAAAGTTAATTCTGAGGCAACATTTTCAGTTAATAAAATTATCAATCTTGGTTTTGCTTCAAAATAGTATGGACTGGGCTGTGAAAAATGAGCAGGAAAGCAGAATCCTGTTTAAGCTAGTTACATAATTTGTCATTTTGTTGTTCATTTTTTTTAAATGGTGCATATTCATACAATACCATCCTTTGTCATGAAAGTGGAAGTACAGAATAAGTTACTGTTTCAAAGTGTGAGTAAAGCAGTCTAAGGCCTTCTTTCTAAGTAGAGTGTACATACGGACTGAAATAAAACCCACTCGGGAGGGAAACACTTGGAAGAACAGCTGCATTCTGAAAGGTGGTTTCATGCTCTTTTCACCTTAACTTTGAGTTGTCTGTTAGGAAGATCAACATAAATAGCATCCCACTGCTGCACAGTCAGACCCTTCAGAGCCAGGATAGCCTCAATCACCAGCATGTCAGAGATAGCATCTCCAGCTGCCTGCAAGATTGGGGAAAGAAAGCATATAAGCCACCCTTACAGAAGTCCCACATGAATGCTGTCCATCTCAGAAAATCAAGCTGCCTGCACATGCAACATTAACCAAAGAGTGAATAAATAACATGAACACTAAGGAGATGCACATAACCATGGAAGGTAACAATGACCTGTATCCCAAGTTGATTAAACCAACTCAGGAGAAACATCTAAACTGGATAAAGATTTGGGCCTGACATCATGTAACTCAAATTCTTTCACTAGATCTCCTCTTAGATATGATGATGATACTAATAAAGAAAATAAGTTTTGGTTCAAGATACACCTGAACTTAGAGCCAAACTCTAAGCTTGCATTTCATTTGTAAAATGGAAATTATAACCTTGTCTCCCGCATTACTGTTTATAAAGAAGGGTGAATAAAATGTCCAATCCACATGAGACACTCGGATCCCTGCTTTTCCTGACTTGGTTGATGCTCTTCCCTAGCGGTCCTGCAGCTTCAACTGTAGGACTCACACGGACCTTGCTCAAACATGTAAATGTTGCAGTATTTTCCCAACACTGCTTTCGAAAAGTTAGCTACACACACAAGATAGATAACTCGGTAACTACTGAGTATACTTGAACACTTCAACATTTTCCTGATAGAATATCAAGAAAAGGAGCATATTAAAAGTGTTCCATTTCCAGTGCACGTCTCAACTGTGGGCACCACTGTTAGAAGCCACCAAGCCGGGACTTCTCCACTTCTTACGTAATTCTTTGTTCCATGGTGCCACTGATGTTAAGGTAACTCGGGGCCTCCACCTCACCAGTCCTAACCTGGTTGAACAAGTCGATGATGCTTGCAAGCGTCTTGGCAGCTTTTCCTTTCCCATCTTCTGACTCTTGTGCTAGTCTTTTTATCTTCACTTCAACGGCTTCACTAAACAGTGCCTGCGGCAGAAGCATATGAAATCAGTCAAACTCCAGCTCACCTCTCAGTCCTAGAGAATCTGGAGAAACCGAACAGAAAAATGATGGTAGCTTGATGTCTGCCCTTAATGTTAAGATCAAATCACAGTACAAAGGGTATTACTAAGGGAAAAGTTTATGGATTATATTAATTAATATTAATTATATTAATATATATTATACTAATTAAAAGATAGCACTTTGACAAAAACTGAATACATATGAGCTCACTGTTCTCCAGCTCACTTTTTAAACTGTGCAGTAGGTACTGTTAAAGGATATGTGATAGGCACTCACTAGTTCATTGCACTCACTAGTATGACAGTATCAGATACTTTTACCATATACATTCCTTTGTTTCAAAGTGCCTACACATCTTTTTATAGCCCTAAAGAGGCCAGTATTGACGTTAGCACACAGTGCTCAATCACTTGAGGAAATGGGCCCTTCTTGGCAAAATAAGACAAAAGGTGGTCACCTGGTTTTTATAAATTTTTACTGAACAGACATACCATTTTTTTTTCTATAAGTAAAGTTGAGCAGATTCAACACAGACCTTATGGACTGTAAGTGGAGGTTTCTGTCCCACCAACAACTCCCAAATACCCAGCAGCCACTTCCCAAATAATTGACTCAGAGGCTTAATATAAATTACAAATGCTCAGCTGGTAGCTCAGGCTTATTACTAATGAGCTCTTACATTTAAATTAACCCATAATTCTTATCCATGTTTAGCCACGTGGCTTGGTACCTCTTCTCAGTACAGCATTCTCCTCTTCTTCCTCTGCATCTGGCTGGTGACTCCTCTCTCTCCTTTCTCTCCCCAACGTTCTTAGTTTGGTCGCCCTGCCTACACTCCCTGACCTGGCTATTGACCATTTAGCTTTTTATTGAACCAATCACAGTGACACATCTTCACATCATATAAAGGAATATTCCACAACAATGGACTTCACCTTAAAAGCTTAGATCACTTAGTTGCATTTTGTAGAAACATATTCTCCTTTCTCCTTATATTCATGGCTCTTTCAAAAGCCAAATTGAAATTAGTGAAGAGAATGATTTAAACTACATTCAAATATTCTCATATCTACCTCAAATCCATTCATGAAATGAGGTGATGATATACAAAGACATTTTTAACAAAATCTGAACTTAAAAAAATCTAAAGAAAAGTTATACTCTTTAAAATAGTGACTTTTATGGTGAATTATGTATGACATTTTTCCACAATAGTCCTAAGAAAGCCATGAAACAAAACACCACCAAAACAAACAAACAAAAAAAACCTATGCTTGTATATACGTTAAACCCAGTAACACTTTATTATAGCTACTGAACTAATCTCTGTAAGAAGTGAGAATATTTTAAGAAAATGAACAGTACATTTAAAATAATTTATTGGGGTTTTCTCGGGTATTCCTCAAGTGCTGTCCACCTTGTCTTGTGAGACAGAGTCTTGCATTTGAAGGGCTCACTGATTAGGCTCGGTTAGTTGGTCAGTGATCCCCAGGGATGCACCTGTCTCTGCCTCCCCAGTACTGATCAAACTCAGGAACTCATGCCTGGTTACACAACTGAACTCTCCTCAGCCCATTTAAAGAACAAATCAGTACACTTCTTCACAGAGGATCATTAGAGTCTTTGAAATAGACTATGGAAAGGTGTGTGTTGATGATTTCCTACTACCTAGTCATTGAACAAACTACAACAGAAATCTATTATTAACTTACTGTGCCATGCCCATTTGCTTCAAAATAAACTCCAATGTCAAACTCTTGGGCCTTATGATGCAAATGTTTGACACCAGTTTTGGTGCAATAAACAGGCACCTACAACACATTAAAGAAAAACAGCAACAGTTAATCAATAGAGAGTCAAAAGTTAGGTATCTGTTATTCCAGAAATAAAACAAGGAACAAAATCTGGAACCTCCCTCTGGTGTGAAAAACAATAAAGGCTTAAAATACCCACACAAGGAATGACTGCAAGTAGGTGGCATTCTCTGCTTTCAGAGGGTTGCCTGAGCTGCAGTATGGAGAATGGAGGACAAAGGTCTGCATGCTTTTTCAATGAAGGGCCAATCCTTCTTTACAGGAAAATATCCTACACTATGCAGGCTAGATGGTCTCCCATAATCAGAGGCAGCCACAGACCTCACCTAAACAAATGTGCAGGATGCTCGATATTCCAATAGAACTCTTATAAACAGTGACAAGCTAGATCAAGTCCCCTGACTAATTCTTGCTAACTATTGGTTTAGAAAGTTAGGAAAGGCCAATTAGGGGTGGGTGTGGTGGCACACACCTTTAATCCTAGCACTACAGAACAGCTGTCCTGTTTCTCCAGAGTGGTTCCAAGACAGCCAGGGCTACACAAAGAAACCCTGTCTTGAAAAATGAATGTTAACAAAAACAAAAAGGCAGTTAGACTTTCAAGACTAATCACAGATAGTAATAAATAACCCTAACTGGACCAGCAGCATTGAGTAGTCTATCAAAGGTGGGTCTAGACCAGCAGCAGTGAGCAGTCTATCAAAGGTGGGTCTAGACCAGCAGCAGTGAGCAGTCTATCAAAGGTGGGTCTAGACCAGCAGCAGTGAGCAGTCTATCAAAGGTGGGTCTAGACCAGCAGCAGTGAGCAGTCTATCAAAGGTGGGTCTAACAGACTTAGGAAAAATGACAGAAGCAAAACTACGAGAGAGACATCCATCAAGGGCAGCATTATTGGACTGAACCATAGGATGGCAAAGGCCAAAATACTTAACCAATGGGAAAATGGGTTGACAAGTAACAGTTTCTGGTGTGTATTAAGTTTCTAAACATACTAGGTATATACAGATAAAATTTTCAAATTAAACACTCATACACTAAATAACATTCTGGTCAAGAGCAGACAATGGATGCTGCAGTAGTACCAGAAGATCAAGTCTCCTAGTGAACAGACAATGGATGCTGCAGTAGTACCAGAAGATCAAGTCTCCTAGTGAACAGACAATGGACGCTGCAGTAGTACCAGAAGATCAAGTCTCCTAGTGAACAGACAATGGATGCTGCAGTAGTACCAGAAGATCAAGTCTCCTAGTGATGCCATGACCATCAAAGCTGAATAGAGTTATGTTCACACAATGACATCAACTCATGTCACACTACTGCATTTCTCAGAATGTGTCCTAGGGTCAAGCACTAACCCTATGAAAGGCCCTAGAGTGAAGCCACTTAACCATATATTTAAAGTAGAGCAAAAGTGAGCAGACTCCATGATGTTTTGTTTTGACCATCTATTTTCTTAAAAAGCAGGAACTTCACATGAAATTTCATTTCTACTTCCCCAGAAAATTGAACAAAGTAGGCATCAGCTGGCCTAGGCATACTTCTTGGTCCCTTTTCACCTACTGTGCTGACTCACTTATCTGCCCAGAGCCTGCAGGAATTTGGAGAAAAGCAAACAGCCTCCAATTTTGTCTATGAACCCCAGACTCTGAGCAGGGAGTGTGAAGAGTCTGGCTCTCCGGCAGATGGTAGAAAGAAAATTAAATCAAGTCCATGAAGCCAGATCATGATGAACACATCACAGGAAGTGTGCTAAAGAGAGCACAGCAAGGACACCACCTACTCCAAGAGCCAAGCAAACACATTCTGTTTCATACATACTCCCAACACAACAGATAAAGATTCTCTCGCTACCTAATGTCAGGCTCACCAAAGCACAACCAGATACCATCCTTGGCCATCTCTCAAGTGTGCCTAGAGGTGAGGGGCATAGCTGAAGGAAGTTGGTCACTGGGGGACCTACTTTTCTAGCCTTACTTCCTGAGTGACCCAGTGTGTCCATGTGCCGCATATTCCTCCCATACCTTTCCCACGGTATGCTGTATGCCTTCACACTGAGGCAGAATAAGCCCTTCCTTGCCTAAGTTGCTTTCCAGGTCTTTGATCATAGCAATGAAAAGATACAGGTAAAATATTACCTTATGGTTTGTGTTTGAAAGAGGCATCTTCAGGCCCCTAAGTCGTCATGATTACAAACGTGGCTCAATTAGCCTTTAAAAAGATTTGCATTCATTATAAGATCACAGAATTCAGGTTTTTACGTGCTCCAAGGTGAAAGCCTCCCTCCCTTTTACACCAGGGACATGTGAGACTTCTGATGCTAGTCACCATCACCTGGACAACGGCTCAGCTTTGTTCACTGTTCACTTTGTAGTAACATTATTTTCCTCACAGAATTATCTTACATGCTATTCAGAAATGACCCAAAACTGAAGACAATGTGATACCTTCATAACTTCTTCAAGGTATCTTGTGGAACTTCCATTTGCATATGCAGTCTGTACGACACCAATATTCAGACTTTCTCCAATCTAGAAGGAAACAATGACACACTGAACTCACCATCAAATGCACAGGAGCCTTTGCCACAAGTGAGAGTCGTAATTGCAAGCAGAATCAGCCAGTTCTGCCCTGGCGTGCTTTAAGCAATAAATGGTACTCTAAAAGAAAGAATACACTATGAAGAAAAAAGTCTAAAATACTTGCAAGCGTAGTTTTATAGTGAACCCTCTTTAAGACAATGTGTGATCTCTGTAAATTATTAATTAACCTTTTCCAGATTATTGTAATCTCCAACTATATACTAGATTCAAGGATTTTCCAAAAGAGGAAAAAAATCAATTACTAAACTAATCATAATCACAGTAATAATTATCTCAGTAATGCATGCATCATCAATTTTAAAGAAACCAAAACTGCACGAAGCTGCAGATAAAAGTATCAGGCCACAAATATCAGGAACTCCCCATACACCACAGCGCTGAGATACTCAAAACACTCTGACGGAAGTGCTCCTAGCAAGTCTGGTTGCTCCCCAGCCCCACCTTACCTCCAACAGTAGCTCTTTAAGGAAACTGCTAATTAACGTTGCTATCTTGTCTCCATCTATGAGATGAAAGTGACCATCTGCATCACAGTAGTAATACACAATCCTGTCTGCATCGCCATCAAAGGAACAGCATCTTTCATTGGACTTCATATCCAGTCCTAGCACACAGAAGGATTTAAAGTGCATTTTAGATTAAGAAATGGGAATAAAACTCACTATATAAAATATTAGATTTTTCTCTGACACACACAATTATTTTTTCAATATAGCAGATCAAAATTAGCACTGTATGCTACAGTACAGCACACACACTATAAATTATTCAAGAGATATTTTAAAAGATTCTTCCCAAATACAAACCAATGTATCCAGTTTTAAATACTAGTGTCTACTGGTGCTCTTTTGAAGACAGGATCTCACTATGTAGTCCAATTTAAGAGTCCCTTCCTCTGAGTGCTGGGATTAAAGGTGTGTGCCACACTCCCAGCGGCTGGTACTTTTCTTGCAGGTTAAATTTTTGCAAAGCAAACTTAAAAAAAAAAAAAAAAAAAAAGGCCCTCAAATCTATTCATGCTGAAATGTGCTATTACACTAAAATAAAATTTTATTAACCAGTTGTTTGGCTAGGCAAGTTTCCCATATAATTTTTTAAAACTTAGAGATTTCTAAATGTAAGAGTTCTAAAAGTACTATGCTATCCTTTATCTGTTAAAAAGAAAAATCAGTAATAAAGTATGTGCTTTGATTTAATTCTAATATAAGTATTTTATCTACTGATACTAACAGTAATAAGAAATGTAATCCGGAGCACAGAATTATAACTTTCAAGAGCTGAGAATTTTCATAAAGTCACTGAAACTTCAGCAACTGTTACATCAGATTTATTAGAAAACTTTGCTGTCCCTTAACAAGGATGGCAGCAGACAAAGCCAGACTCTGTCAGCCTTGCTGCCTGCAGGTCAAAAACACAGCCTGGAGGTGTGAGGGGGTGGGGGGTTCTCCTCAGTACACAGGGGCAGCCACAGCAATAGAGGGAGACCTCAACAATCAGACAGATGGACGAAGGTCTAGACCTGAAGGACGGGTAAAGTAATATCAAAACAAGCACTACAATGAAAAGGTTGTATAAATTAAACTCTAAATGCTTACTACAGTAAGGCAGAGCAGTCCAAGCAAGTGAGGCCAATGCAAGACAGCTGTAGAGTGGCGGCAGCTGACGAGTAATGTGAGGAGAGGGAGATTTGATGATTTTGATAGAGACATCAGAATTATTCAACGGTGAAATAAAAATGCAACTGAGCACAGGCAAACACTCAGCAGTCCAAACAACACATCTGCAAGCCAGGCAAGGTTAGCAGACAGCATCCTAGCGTCTGTCTGCAAGAGAGCACCCAGATACCTCTTGTCTTGTTTTGTTTTGTTTTTAATTTTTTTATTTTTTATGTGCATTGGTGTTTGACTTGCATATCTGTGTGAGGGAGTCAGACCCACTGAAACTGAATTTACAGACAGTTGTAAGTTGTCATGTGGGTGCTGGGAATTGAACCCAGGTCCTCTGGAAGAGCAGTCAGTGCTCTTAACTGCAGAGCCATCTCTCCAGCCCCCAGATACCTCTTTACAACCATTAAAACCGGACCAGGATTCTTCCTAATCTTCCCATGGGGGGAGCAGGGAGCCCACTGAGGCTTTAAAGGCAGCCTTCCACTTGCTGTCCAGCCAGTCTAGTGCAAACAACATGAAGACTACTGGCAACTGCTGCCTTGGGAACAGCGATTCTCAGTGTGCTCACTGGACCTGAGCCACCAGCAAAGCCTGGCAACCTCACAGGAAGAGGAATTTCCAACCTACAGGCATGCCACCCTCGACAGACTGAATGAGAAAGGAGTGGGGCCGCCTGTGTGCTGACCAGACACTCGACGCTGACAGGACCTCAGTTTGGAGAGCTGTCAGTCACGCTAATGTGCTCTTTCCCGTCTGAGCTGTCAGCAGGACCCGACCATGTTCTGAATGGCACTTGGGAGTGGGAAGATTGCTAAGGACCCAAAGGTGGCAGAGCCAGGACGAGCGGTGTGACTCTTCCCTCGGAGACAGCGTAGGTCGACACTGCTGCTGGGACGTACCCTGTGGGGGTTTCTGGTGACTTTTCACAAAGTCAGCACCGCACAGGTGATTGAGACGCCCTTCGGTCCCGTCGTTAAATAGCTGAACCGACAGTCCCTGGGAGAAGTAGTGTTCCATCTCTTTCAGCTTCAAGGCCCCTATGCCGTTGGCACAGTCGACCTTAACCGATCTGTTTTCATCTCCACTGCAGGAAGCCTTCAAAGGAAAAAGACAGGGAAGGAAAACAAGTCACCAAAGTGAATCACCAAGCACGCATGCATGTATGCATGTATACATGAAAAAGTCCCCTGTTATTTCCATTTACATGTCTAATTTAACACAGAAAACGTGCACACAGTCAGATGAATTACAAACCAGCAAAGTAAACCTGAGCAACACAGCAGTGGTGCCATGGAATGAACAACCTACAGAGAGGCTGCTTCATTAGAATGGAGCCCCAACAGAGCACGGCCCATTAAAGTATCAGTCCTCACCTCCTGACAGTCATCTAAATGTGCAGATGAGCACACAGGTGTCTGACTACCACGAGCACTCTCTGCAAGGCATGTAATATCACCGGGCACATTGAGGGCTTGGGGGTTTTTTGTGAGTTTTATAATTATCAGTCTTTCACCAGTCCCCACACCAAAACCTGAATTCTTTGAGAACAGGCACTATCAGGTGAATCACACCCTGCATATGTCTCCAGATTAAACAATGGAGTCTGCCTCAAAGAAATTCCCTCCTCGCAGTACTTTCTCAAGCTAGCAGCATCTACATTATAATCAAATTCATCCCAGTGAATACTGATAACCACAAGCAAGGACATCATGAGGTTTCCCAGGATGCACCTTGCCATTCTACACTCACCATCACACACAGAACAGAGCCTGGGCTCTGCCAGAGAGAAACTGGAGCCACATGTGGAGGAGAGGAGGCGGCCAACTATGGAAGTTAGGTTGTTGGCTGACTGCATTGCTATTCACCTGTTGAAATTCTAATCACAATGGAAAAATGTCTCACCTGTTTGGTAAGTTCTACAAAAGCCTTGGAGAGTTTCTGGCAGTAGCCGTCTATGGTTGCCTTTCCATACCGGTCTCCGGAATTCCGACAATACACCATGTAGTGGAGCTGCGGTGTGGTCAACAGGCCATAATCTGCCAAACAAACACAAAAGGCAGTTCAGCTCACTTATTAACACAAGAAGCTCACATGAATTCATACCTTAAGAACGCTAGATCCAAACCGGCACTCCCCCCAGAAAAAAGATAGCAGTCCTGGTGACATTGTCCTGAACAGAAGGACTTTGACCTGGTAAACAGAAAGACTATTTGGTTGGGAAAACCCTGTTTTTTGTTTTTTGTTTTTTTGTTTTTTTTTTTTTTGAGACAGTCCTGGCTGTCCTAGGACTCACTTTGTAGATCAGGCAGGCCTCCAACTCAGAGATTCATCTGTCTCTGTCTTAGTATGAGTTCAGGTCCCTACCCTGATGACTATGACATAAAATCTGCTTGCTTTTCCACCATTTTCCTCCTCTTTCTGACCACCCGCACCCCCCCCACACACACACACAAGAGATAGCCTTGGCAGTTTAATCACCAATAAATCTTTGTTTCTACCCTGTTACGCCCACAGCTGTGACACCTGTGTAGCTGTAGCAAGTATGCCGCTGCGCTGGGGCCCAGCAGCTGAAGGGTTGAGGTTAGAGTTTCTTGGAGCGTGGCCTCAAGCGGTTTTTCCCATAATCAGTAATCGTCATGTAGTCTGAGGATCCCAGGAAGCCCTGGAGAACGAAATGGCCTTGACGACAGTCCCTGTTGGCACTAATCATGATCTTTCTCTGTATGTCTTATCTGTGTGTTCTCCAGTTAACAACACGACCAGTACAGGTCGGCACCAACATGACTGACCCAGATGACCCTGTACCTGGAGCACCTCCATTTATCACACCAGTGTATAAGGAAGCTCAAAAGACTTCCTCAAATACATCTCTGGGGTCGTTCCTGTTTAGAGTAGAGCAGCGCGAGCTCTTGTCAGAAACAGCCAGAGAGCCCAAAACTAGAGTAAAAATAAAAATGTTACGAGGGAATAAACATAGCGTGCCAGACCCTTCTAGAGAGAAAGAGTTAGAGAAAATTCCCCAGCACACACTTCCCGGGGGGTATACACAGTACTTCTTAGGAGGGAGCTGGTGGACAGCCCCTAGGTGGACCCCCAAAAGTGGAAGTTACCTAGAGCCGCTCCCATATACAGGAAGTTATGATGAAGTTGGGAACAGATGGGTAAATTATGAGGGAAAAAAACGGCTTTGAAAGCAAATGAGTATATGATAGTAAAATATAACCCAGGCTGACAAGAGTTTGGCTCCCCACAGATGTGGTCACTGGCGCGAGACAGATTTCACAAAATTCTGAGATCATGCCCTCAGACAATAGCCACAGTGAACTCGCGCTGCGGAAGTGATACACAAAAATAGATATGGATGTCTCTTGTTATTGTTTCTTGCTGATTCTGAGTAATTATAAAAAATAATGGCCTGATGTAACCCCCTGCCAAGTTCCTTGATTGTAAAAGTATATAAGCATTGCCTATACAGAAGTAAAATTACAGCAGCAGCACATCAACATATCATGTGTCTGTCTGTCATTCTCCTCGCCGATTCCTGACTTCTCCTTGAGCCTTCTCCCTGGTTCTCCCGCAGTGGTGGTCTCCCTCTGGGTGGTCTGCGGCACTACCCACAGATGGTCTAGTTTGGTGATTTATCCCAGAATCTCAGAAAATATGAATACAAAACTTTCAAAATACCTAAATGCACAAACATCCACTGGCATTATGATGGCTAACATTATATCTTAAGTTTTAATTACTGTTCTTAAGAGATCTATATAACAAAAATGCCTCTAACCTGTAAGCTCCACTTTCCCAAGGACAGAATAACTTCCCAGAGTGCTGGGGGATGTTCTTATAATTGCCTGATCTTGAACAATTTTTCATTGTTGTTGTTATTATTATTATTATTATTATTATTATTATTATTAATCATGTATACAGTGTTCTGCCTGCACACCAGAAGAGGGCACCAGATCTCATTATAGATGGTTGTGAGCTACCATGTGGTTGCTAGGAATTGAACTCAGGACCTCTAGAAAAGCAGTCAGTACTCTTAACCTCTGAGCAATCTCTCCAGGTCCCAGTCTTGAACAATTTTTAGGAAAATGTTGTTCATGTATGAGAACAAACTACTTCTGTAAACAAGTTTGCTTGCCCTGACTGCATGCAGACAGGATGCATACCTTATTACACTTAGGCAGGAAGTGTGGCAGGATGTATGGAGGTGTCAAGTGTTGCCTTTATAAGCCCCTGACTAATGTAACTGGGTGCTACACCTTAGGAGTCCTGAATCTCAGGTGTAGACCTGGTGCCAGTATCTGAATAAAGCCTCTTCTTTGCTTAAAATTTATTCATGGTCAGACTGGTGTATCTCTGAACAACCCCAGTGCCACAACAGTATCATTATAAGGACATGTTGTATAATTCTAAAAGAATTGAAAACTACTAATAATAGAAAAAAGTTAATCATTTAAAATAGGTTACAGATAAAATTCAAATGAACCATCCTGAAAACTACCAAAATTATAGGATAAGAGAAAAATCTCAGCCCAGCGTGGCAACACACACCTTTAATCCTGGCACCTGAGAGGCAGAAGTAGGTGGATCTTTGAGTTTGAGTCTCAAAGTGAAAATAAAAAGACAAGGGAGAGGGGAAGAGGGAGCACTCTCTTTGAAAGGAATTCCTCATCACTTGAGAGGAATCATCAAGCCTACATCTATGTGACTCCCAGGAGCAGGGCTGAAAGCATCCTTGAAGACATATTGCTCTAAGCAGAAGTAGACCTGGGGCTTTAAGCAGGAAAACAATTCTACACTGGGCTAAGATGAGGAACCCATTAGAAGAAAAGCCCTTCATAATGCCGAAGCCTCACTCACTCACATTATGAGGGTGCATCAGGGCTGGGTCACCCCAAGTCTGCACTCCCTGCAGTGTCTTAGCAGTGAGGTGACCTGAATGAAGCCCTCAGGAGCTGTCTCCACCAGCACAATGTATGGAGACATGCAATGCCTTGTACGGCACTGCTGTCCCCACTGCACATCAGCACAGAATCCAAAAGACCCCAGTCACTCACAAACTAAAACAGACTCAATCAGGCAGTATGTTTGCCAGGCATCTTAGTAAATGTGCCCCAAGTAACTTCCCAAGGAAACAAACAGCTACCTTTCACTCAGAACTGAACGTAGACCACCAGGCACAAGAAGCAAGAGAAATGAATACCAGGCATGAGCTAGGCCAATGGTTCTCAACCCTCCTAATGCTGCAACCCTTTAATACAATAGTTCCCTTGTGTTACGGTGGCCCCCAACCATAAAATTATTTCGCTGCTATGTCATAACTAATTTTGCCATTGTTATGAATTGTAACGTAAATATCTGATATGCAGGATAGCTGATACGTGACCCCCAAAGTTTGAGAACTACTGAGCTAGATGAAAACTCAAAGGAAGAGTTTGCAAAGAGGCATTGGAACATTTAAAGGTCCTGGGCTGTCAGCCACACAACAGAATGGCTCCAGAGGCCAGTCGCTCCAGTGAAAGGATTTGAGAGGAGGTGTGGAAAAGTGTGGATAATCACCTACATCAATTAAATGGAAATGGTCCAAAATAAATTATTCTAAAAGACATGCTAAAGGAGAAAACAAGGATTTTGAGAGCAACATTGGAATTACCAAGTGCTGAGTGTAGTCCTTTGCTTTCTGTTGCTATAACAAACACCATAACCAAAAGCAACTTGGAGAGAGAAGGATCCACCGGGGAGGGGGCCAGGGCAGGAGCTCCCAGCGGAAATGAAGCAGAGACCAGGAAAGAATGCTGCTTGCTCAGGACTGCTGTCATGGCTCTCTCAGCTCCCTTTTTTACACAGCCCAGGCCTTCCTGCGCTAGAATGGTATCCCCAAAAGGGCTGGGCCTCTCCCATGCTGATTAGCAGTCAAGAAAATGTCCTGCAGACATGGCCATAGGCCAATCTGATGGAGGTCATTCTCCAGGGAAGTTCCTTCCCTCTTCTCAGGTGACAAAGACTAATGGGCACACTATGTAACTGTTACACCCACTCAAAGAAAAGCACCGTCCCATCCCCTCCCTGAAACATAAAAGTTATTTTTCATAGCACTAGCCTTAACCAAGTCCCTAAATCCTTTGAATTCAAGAAAAGCTCCAGGTCTTTCCACTGCCCGTGTCTTTAATCACTCCTACACAAAGCACACTGCACACGCCCTGATCTCTTTTCCTCCAACTCCCTTCTCTTTAAGAAGTGGTGGCTTAAAGTAAAAATGGTCCATTATTCTTGTGCATAAAATCCCTTAATTGGGCCCCATTGCACATGGGACGCAATCCAAATCCTCGTTTTTTTAACTTATTTGGCCCTTGCTTATCTCCCTAGTCTTACTGCCCACCCTAAGTGGCAATTCCATTAACTTACCTTGAAACAGCTGAAGGGAGATAAGCAAGGTGTTTAAAAGAAAAATCACTCAAATTTTTCTATATTTAATAAACTAGAAGTGATTCATTCAGAAACAGACCCGATTAGAGAAAGATCAACCACTCTGGGATGATAGAAAGATGGGTCTGGCGATGTGAATGTAAACTGGGTCAAGGCTTGAAGTGAATTTGTACACTGGGCAGAACAGGCCCAGTAGTGGGGCCAGGGAACCAACTTGGTGAGAGACAATTCACATCACTGCACATCACATCGATGGCACAGACGGCTGCCTGCTTGTATGAAGCACCACTGACTGGTACATCATGCTAGAACGTGGGTGCCTCACTGGGAACTGTGACACGCACAAAACAGACGCCATAGAGCAGATAACCAAAAATTTGATGAATGAATGCATGCATGTCTGAAGGAGGCTGGAGAGACAACCATTCAGACATGATGTAGATCAAAGAGGGGACCGGCCGAGGAGCCCTTAGCAAAAGGGTCAGACAGAAAACAAGCAGCAGAGACGACCAAGAAGGAACGTGTCCGAGCAAGCAGAAGGGTAAAGAAAACCGTCACCATGTGGAGAGCTGTGAGGGCATAACCTATGGTGAGAAGCACTGAACCCAAGTTCCTGTGTTCTGGTCACAGACCACGCACTCTCTTCCTACAACAATGACTGTCAAGGGGCTCGGGGTGGCTCAGCCAGCAAAGCACAGGTAGACAGCAGGACGACTAGATCAGGACCCCAGCACCCAGACAGACACCTGGATAGACACCAGGACAACTGCTGGGCAGGGCCCTAGTCCGCTGCAGGTGAGCCTCATCCCTATCGTGAATGAGTTGAAAGCACACCCAGTTGAGTAGCCAAAGAAAACACGCCTGAAAAATGAAAAAACAGCACTCAGGATGTGAAGAGGGTTCCCTGGGACAAGCTGGTCAGCAAGACTAGCCACACTGACCGCAGCTAAATGCCTCAGGAAGGACTGGCTGAAACAGTGAGCTCTCAGTTCAAGTAGGACATCCTACCTCAACATATAAGGCAAGGATCAAGGAAGACACCCAGCACTGACTTCTGGCCTCCACACACACCCACATACATGCACACAAGCAGACACACACATGCAAAAAATCAAAAAGATTGTCAATCCATACTACACACACTGCACCATCAGGCTCTCCGCAGCTTAACCCAACACTACAGGATCTCAATCTGGCCTAAGGATGCAGCAATCTGAATTCAGGAGGGTATAGGAGACAGCACCCTGGACAAACATCAAGAGACCCACCTGGAGCAGACTAAGGACGACCAGGTGAGCAAGCAATCAGAGAGCAAGCACATCTCCAATCAGACCAGGAGTTACAGCCATGTCTGAAACGGGCCTAAATATATTCCTGCTATGCATTAAGGCCAAGCAGCATTCTCAGCATTGACAGTTATATAATAAAAATAAATACTTATAAACTCTGGAAAATGTTGGCAGTGCCCCATGTCCTACAGTGTCAAATACTCAGCCAAGATTGAACTCTCTGTGCAAAAAAAATAAGCACCCCATCTAATTAGTATGTAAATTTGCTTTCATCCTTTAAAAATGGTAAAATTGTATGAATAAATAAGAATTATTTTATAATAAATTTCTTATGATTTATGATCAGCAAACATTGGATTTGTGATTTTAGATACCTGTATAACAGGTGCTGTGGAAAATTTATCAGGCAAATGGGGTCACAAACAGAAAAGATTTAATATGCTCTGCCCCATTGATAAACTCATATGCCTTCCCTGAAAAACTTGCAATATTTTAAAAGTTTATCTAGAAATTAATTTCTTAACTTTTATTGTTTGTTATTTTCAAATTTTATGTGTTACTTTTTAAATTTAAATAACAATTTCTTGACGATTAACTTAAAACTACATACCATGAAATTGACCTCCTAAAACAGTCACACCATCTATTACAGACTGTGAAAGTTTCTCACTACTGGGCCTGTGAAAGAAAAGAAAGAAAGGAGAGTTAATTAAATGGGAAAGCAAATGGAGGAGTGTGAGCTTACAATTTCAAAATAACACATTCAATGAACCTGAAAGCTATCAACTCTGGCAAAAACACAGGGTAAATTACAATCATTTTCCCAGGATCCTTTGCACAGGTGACTTCTTAGAAAATTGGGGCTTTCAAATTTACAAACTAGATGCAAAGAGCCAGGTCTGCTAACGCAGACTTCTAATTCCTCCCACTCACTTGAGAAGCTGAGGCGGGAGGGTCGCTAGGTTCAATGCCTGCACTGGGGAAATTTGGAGTGAGTTCAAGGCCAGCCTGGGTAAATTTGTGTGACTATATCAGAATTAAAAAAGGAACTAGGACTGTGGCTCAGTACAAGTGTGTTTTCCTAATATACACAAAGCCCTGGGTTCAATACCCTGTACTGGGGGGGGGGGGGAAAGACAAGGAAAAAGTGGGGAGAAATATAAAGGAGGGCTGGAGAGAGAGCTCAGTAGTTAAAAGTGCATATTGTTCTTGCAGAGGGCCAGAGTTCAGTTCCCAACACAGGCAGCTCACAACTGCCTGTAACTCCAGCTCAAGGAGATCAGATACCCCCAACCTTCTCACTCAAACACACTCACACCCAATAATAATATTTTTACAGTTATAAAAGATACCCCAACTTACGCCTAAAACATTTCCTAGTTTGACTACAGCAGTATGTATCTTAGTTAATAACAGCCACCATCAATACTGAACGCACATAGTGGTGTAGGAGAGTGGAGTCTTAAATTACTGAGAGCAAAGATCATAGTTTTCATTTTAGAAAATCAGAACAAATTACCCATCTGTCTGAAAAGTGAGTGAACCATCATACAGCCACAGGTGAGGGCCAAACGAGCAGTGGGCTAACAACTGACTGGAGGGCATAAATCAATTAGCATTTCCGCTGCCCATGGGCCTAATGAGTAAGTAGTTTTTGCAAAACCTGGTAACACGGCACAGCGTAAAAACAAAGCCCGAGCTGTGCAGCGAATGAGAAGGTGTATCTTAGAAAGAAGACTCAGGTGGAGCCAGAACTTGCATCAAAGAGAAAATGACTACTTGGACCAGGCTTTTTCTTTCGGGAGCCACCAACCAACTCCCAAATCTTGACACAGAGACTTACTAATAGTTATGAGTGCTGGACCTTAGCTTAGCGCCTTTCTGGCCCTTTTAACTTAATTAACCTGTTTCTCCTTTATCTACTTTTTGCCTTGGGGCTTTTTACCTTTCTTCTGTATATCTTCCTTTCACTGCTTCTCTATGTCCGGCTTCTTGCCCAGGGGTGTCCCTTCTTCTCCCCTCCTCCTCCTCCTCTCATTCTCCTTTTTCTCGATCCTTCCTTCTCTTCCCAGCCTAGATTCCTCCTCCTATTTATTCTCTGTCTGCCGCCCTCCCTATCCTTTTCTCTGCCTAGCTATTGGTCGTTCAGCTCTTTATTAAACCAAGCAGGTGCCTTAGGCAGGCAACGAGAAACAAATGCAACATAAACAAAAGTAACATACCTTCACTCAGTCAAAGTAATATTCTGCAACATAAACAAATGTAGCACATCTTTGCCCAGTTAAAATAATCGTCTACAACAACTACTGCTCCCAAGTACACATTTAACCCAACACTGCAAAAAAAGGAGGCTTTTGCAGAGGCGAAAGCTGCTGAACAGGACAGACACACAGACTACAAAATGCTGTTTCCAGTAAATTCCAGAATGAAGAAATGACAGAACATCTGTACCAGTAACAAATAGAAACCAACTCTAAAAATTATGTGCTCTGACTCTGCATGGGGCAAATAACCTACAAAGTGGCACAATAAATAAACGCTGCTAACATGCTAGGAAACATCGATTTTGTACATATTATTTCATGTAACTCTCACAAAAATGCTGATTTATCATCATCCCCGAGATAGAAGCTCCCAAAGACTATGAAACCTGCTCAGATTATGTAAAAGTTAAAATGGGGGTGACTCCAACCCCAGACTTAGTCACCATGTGCCACTTAAAAAGGCAAAAAGACAGTGGGGTGTGGACTAAACCCCTCTTACTCCTGCCCACTGGCCTCGGGCATGAAAACAGATGCGATCCCTCACAGTTATCTGCCCTTGCACAGGCAACCCTGATCCTCACCTGGTGTCTCTACCAATAACTACAAAGGCAGCCTGCTGTGGATCCACGGCTTCTTTCTCCATGATGGCAGTAAGCACTCTAGGCATATCCTGCTCCTCGGCACTGGCCAGACAGGTAGCATGCTCCTCCCAGGAAGGGGCCAACATTTCCCCCAATGGATCAATCAATTTCACGCCGTTGTCTTCCTAAGAGAGAAACGAGCCTTAAGGGGAGCATACAATGGAGGTGACTAGAAGAACCTCTACTGCCTCTCCTCCAACTGATGGCTGAGCAGCTGCCCTGGGTACCACTGGCACCAATGCCAGGCACCAGCCACTGTTTCCTTCACATTACCTCTTCTGTTCCTTGTGACACTAGCATTACTGATAATGTCTCCATCTAAACTGGGAAGGGCGGTCTGTGATTTCTCTAATCTGGACACTCTCCTTTAAAAAAGTCTCATTTCATTCCCTCCACACCCAGCTCAGCTGGCGCCTGCCCCGAGAGTTGTTCCAAACAAGGACCACACAAATAAGGAGGCACACTCCCAGCATTAGAATGTGGACTTCTGTTCAAAGTGCTCAGACATTAGAGATCAGCCTTGTAAACAAGGGCACTGACTTGTTACCTCGGGATTGTGTGAGGCCGTAACCATGACTCCAATGGTGGCTCTCGTGTGCTTTGACCTCAGGACGGCCAGTAATCCCATTCGAAACATGATATGATCGAGATGTTGGGCGTTTGTCCGAAATCCAGCAGTCCCATACTGGAGAATGAGCCCCTGGGGCTTGGCATGGAATGCTGAGCGTTTAGAAACAGCCTCCAGATCCATGTCTGCAAAAGTAAGAAATAGGAAGAAAAAGCGTTCACGGACCATTTGCTTCCAAACTGCCAATTCAGCGTAACACATTTATTTCACTGGGACCCTCTCCAAAGAACCATGTGGGGGGTGGGGCTAGAGAAAGGAGCAAAGAGAAAAAGGTAGTCCAGTAGTGGTGGTGCAGGCCTTTAATCCCAGCACTAGGAAGACAGAGGCAGGAAGATCTCTGTGAGTTCTAGGCCAGCCTGGTCCACAGAGTGAGCTCTAGGACAGCCAGGACTGTTTCACAGAGAAAACCTGTCTCAAAAGAAAAAGGTGGCAGGAGACTCACAGAGTTAGAATTAATTAGAAGCTCCTGCCTAAACTGTGCACTCCAGAGCAGAGTCTGGACAGAAACCAGCTCCTCCACTTCTTTCCCACTTGGCCTCCAGGATGAACTTTCCTTAAATAATGACCTCACATCTCTATTCAGAGACTCCTAGAAGATCAAAGATCATCTTATTTTACAAAGGGGTCAACTTAGATGCGGGCCCCGGTTAATGAAGTCTGGGTTGAGGCCAGTGAAAGACTGAGGCTGAAGGTCAGATCCACCAAGTACCTGGGAAATGAATGGGACCCATTCACCATTCCTCCCCTGAGAGAAACAGTTCCAAAGGAAAAGCAAAGCGCAGTCATTTCCTCCTGTCTAAGACCTCCCAGATCAGCAAGACATCTCACAATGACTCCAACTGATTCATAAAGACAAGACAGCAATTTTCTAAATTCATGTCTAAATCTACTCACATCTGCATAATGCTGCCTTCGTGAACCCTAATCCCCCTAATACTCTGGAACACCTCCAATTAATTCAATTCCAGATTTTCTGCCTCAGCCAGCAAGGTACTTGCAGAGCCATAGACTCTGCACTTCCTGGGTCGATTCTATCCTAGCTAGCCCGGAGAGAAGCAGCTGTCCTTCAGCTAACAGCCACACCTCCTTGTTTTATTGTCCTTCCTTGCTTCAATGCACATCACCACTAGAAATGCTGGAAAACGTTTGCTTTTGTCCAATTTGTAAAATCGGTTATTCCCAAGCTAATTTAGTTCGCTCCAAAGTAATTAAACTTTTGTTCATAACGACCAATATATTTTTGTAAAAACTGACCAGTAGGAAATGTACCACGATTATTCATAAGGGTGTCAACCACTCCCATGAGATCCAAAACTCTCTGAAAGGAAAATAACAGTCATATAACAGCAAGCTTCCACCCTTTAATGCGTCGTGAGTTCTAGAACTAATTTCAATGAGTATGGGAATGCTTATTAAAAGTCCCAACAGCTTTCAAAAGTGAAACAGCGTAGCCCGCTTCTTTCTTTCATCCGGTAGTACATTCTGCTCCCAGCTCCCGATTACCCGCGGCTCCCCGGCACTCCAGCGTGAGGTCTGCAGGGACCTGGGCCGCACTGAGCGGTGGGTAGCTGTGTCTGGCGGTCATCCCCAGTCACGGCTGCCGAGGATCCCCCACCCCCAACGGCCCCACAGCCTCCAAGCCCGCTCACCTAGTTCTGGGGCTGGAACGTCCTCTCCACAGCACAGCAGCCAGCCACCGTGCAGTGCGTACCAAACCCGCTCTCTCAAACCCTGAAGACGTGGCCCAGCCTGGCTTCCGGCCCGACGCCCCGCCCCTCGGCCCAGATGTCCCCGCCCCTGTTCCCGGCCCCCGCCGCAGCCAATCGCGGCGGGTAGGATGTTCTGGCCCCGCCCCATGCGCCAAGCCCCTCCCCTAGCCGTCCGCGCGCTGCTCGCGCCCGCGGAACTGCGGCTGCGGTTCGAAGCGGGCTCGGGGGCTGCTTGGCTTTGAATGAGCTGGAAGGGTGAGGCCGCGGCGGCCGAGGGAGGCCGAGGGGTTAGCACCCGGGGTGGGCAGCTGCGCCTCCCAGCCTGGACCTCGGGAGGCGGGGGTCCCCAGGGGGCGGCCGCACCGATGTCCCACCGACCACCGAGGTCACCTCCCAGCCCAGCCTCTGGAAGGCGAGGGCAGCGCCATCCCTGGGTCCTCACCCCCTCGACCCTAGGCGTCATTTTATTAAGTGACAGACCCCTCCCCCAGCTCCCTGGCTAGGCCGAGGCGGCCTTGTGCACCTGCGCGAGATGCAGCACGCCACTGCAGTCCCGGGGAGGCTGTCCTCCAAGGGGTCTGCGGAGGAGGGCTGGCGGCTGGCGGCAGGGATGACCCAGAGCCCTCCTCTCCGCTCTATCGGCATCCCTCCTCGCCGCCTCCAGCTCTGCGCAGGCCTGAAATCCAAGTGGGATTCCAGGGCCGGCCCCTGCTTTTCTCGGGATTGAGGCTGGCCTGGCCTGGGGTACAGGTGTTTGCAACCACCTGCCGCGGAACGTGTCACCCAAACACCTGTTGAAAGCTCAGACTCCTGAATGGCCAGGCCGGTCAGGGTGGGGAAGGGAGACTAGGAAATCTAGGTTTTGACGGAGCATTTTAAAAGGATGTTGTGCATACTAGATTTGGGACTCGGGAGAGAAAGCTAAACAGTTTTAAGTGTCTGTGTGTGTGCCCCTAGCTCTCTGCAAACGGTGGAGGTTCCTCCTAGAAAAGGGACCTTGGGAAATTTTCCTGGACACCAGGTGTCATTAACAAACCCACTACTTCTGGGCCTTTCCAGGTTTCCAAGCAGGTTGATTTGGAGACATGTCAGCGTCGGTAAAAGAAAGCCTTCAGCTTCAGCTGCTGGAGATGGAAATGCTGTTTTCTATGTTTCCTAACCAAGGAGAAGTAAAACTTGAAGACGTAAACGCCCTAACGAACATAAAGCGGTACCTGGAAGGCACTAGGGAGGCGCTTCCACACAACATCGAATTTGTGATCACGCTCCAAATTGAGGAGCCCAAGGTGGGTGCTTTTATTTGTTCTAAGTGTTTCTGGTGCCCACTTTTTTTGTGTATTTTTAATGGGTGTTTTGGACTCATGTATGCCTGTGAACCTTATGCATGCAGTGCCCTCGGAGGCCAGAGGAGGGCAGACCTGAAGGTACAGAAATTTGTAAGCCACCATGTGAGTACTTGGAATCGAACCTGTGCCTTCTAGAAGAGCAGCCAGTGCCCTGGACGGCTGAGCCATCTCCATCCCGAAGTGCCCAGTTTTTAACAGAAAAACGGAGTGCATCAGCTTCCTATCCAGGAGACAGACAGTTCCAAATCCATATCCCATTACTAGTTTAGAAGGAAAAGGTAGCAAACATGAGATGCTCCTTAAGTTCTTCTAAGTAACTATCCTGACTTTTACATGAACGCACGAACCTTTTTAACAAATGTGCTGACTCATTTCAGTGGAGATACCTTGCAGTGTTATCTTTGTTATTTCGTCCAGCCTCTTATCAACCCAACTGTTAGAAAACACCTTCTACATATACCATGGTTTTCACAAACCTGAATGTTTCCTGCCACAGAGGGGCTTCTCTGAAGTTAATGAATGTTTTGTTTCGATGGTACTGTCTGTGGATAGTAACTACAGATACAAAATCTAAATGTTAAATATAAACTTACCCCCACCATCTGTTCCCTTTGTTCCTAGGAATATTAGCACAGCACAGCATGGGTATAGGTACCATGTGGACAGGGCACTAGAGAACGAATGTCTTAGCTCTCCCTACTCATCCTTCATTTACCATTCCTTCAGAGCAGGTGGACTGCTTTCCCCAGACTTGATTTTTATCTCACTGATTACACACTTCAATGGAACCCTGAACTTCTCCATGGTAAATGCCGCTTCTCAGAATTAAATTCTTCCTATGTGTGGTCCTTGTTTAATGTGTGTCTCCTTCGCTAGGCTCTATTCTAAGGCAGAAATTGTGTCTTGACTTCATCCCTTCCTTATCTAGCACGGGTCACCCCCCAGGCACATGTAGGTCAGCAGTGATTAATATGTAGTGATTGGTCTGTAGCTGGTACTTGATATTCTATATGACTGTTCCTATCATATTCATACAGTCGCCATAATAAACTGGCTCGTGTGGTTTTGTGGTCATTTAAATCTGTGTGGTTTTTATTTTAAGGTGACAATTGATTTACAAGTTACCATGCCTCACAGCTACCCATACGTGGCTTTGCAGCTGTTTGGACGGTCACCTGAGCTTGACAGACAACAGCAGCTTCTTCTCAACCAAGGTCTCACTGCTTATCTAGGGACTTTTGATCCAGGTGAGCTGTGTGTCTGTGCAGCAATCCAGTGGCTGCAGGACAACAGTGCATCCTACTTCCTCACCAGAAAGCTGTCGGATGAGCCATCCACACAAGCAAAGCCAGTCAAGAACACATTCCTCAGAATGTGGATCTACAGCCACCACATATATCAGCAGGACCTAAGGAAAAAGATTTTGGAAGTGGGGAAAAGGTTAGATGTGACTGGATTTTGCATGACAGGAAAGCCTGGTATAATCTGTGTGGAGGGCTTCAAGGATCACTGTGAGGAGTTCTGGCACACAATCAGATACCCCAACTGGAAACACATTTCCTGCAAGCACGCGGAGAGCGTGGAGACGGAAGGGAGCGGTGAAGACTTGCGCCTCTTCCATTCCTTCGAAGAGTTACTCCTTGAGGCCCACGGTGACTACGGACTGAGGAATGATTATCACATGAACCTGGGCCAGTTCCTAGAGTTTCTCCGAAAACACAAAAGTGAGCATGTTTTTCAGATACTATTTGGTATTGAAAGCAAAAGTTCAGAGTCCTAGGACTCTATTAAAATATCTATGCCTGTAATTGTACTAAGTATTTATGTTAATAAAACCAAAATAAAAAGGCCAATGACTACATAGACTTCTGGGTGGAAAACCTGGCTCTAGAATTTTCTGACTGCTAACGAAGCAAACAGGCCTTTTAACTTTCTATCAGTCTAACTGTGAAGTTTCCAGGTGGCTGTGTAAAGTCACACTTGGTGATCATTTCATTATAAATTAATAAAACGATATATTTAACCAGAGAAACTTGGCTCAACAAGTCCAAAGCCAGGCTCAGAAGGTAAGAGCTCTGGCGGCTCTTCCAGAGGACGCACACACAGCAGCTCACTGCCATCTGTAACTCCAGTGCCAGTGGATCCCACACCTCCTTCTGGCCACCTCAGGCACTGGCCTCACATGTGGTGTATAGACACATGCAAGAAAACCCATACCCACCCACACACAAAAATAAAGGAATAAATGAAGTCCCAAGCCCCACAATTAGTGTCAAAAACCAGACTGTAGATATAGATTCATAAATATGAGACATACCTCAGTTTCATAACACCAGCACATAGATGGCACACCAGCTCATCTCTGGAAATGAATTCTAAATCACAGATAAACTGAGAACCAAGAGCACCTGTTTGGGTTTACTTTAAAACCCCTATCTGAAGAGTTTTAGTAAAACTAGATTCTAACAGCAACAGTGGATCACTGTAAAGTCTCAGGAGCTTCCCACCTTCATACGCACATAAACACATTAAAAGTTATTTTTAAAACAATGAAGGTAACAGCTCTTAGTCCCGACTACCATTTGGTTAAAAATGCCACTGGCAATGGTAGAAACATTCTTAATTTAGTCTTATTGGCAAAAAGCGTGTGGCTTTGTTCCACCCCAACAGTTCCCTGGGGTTTCCAACCTCTGCCCATGCATAAGTATGCACTTTGGAACACAGCAAGAGAAAGGCTCACTGAGGAGGGCACCCTACCACCTTTGGGAAAAAGTCAAACTGTACTTTCAGTGCTGAGTCTAAAGTTCCACCAGGCCTTTCAAAAGAGCTTCGTTTATTTAAACCCCTAATAAGGGGCTGCAGAGATGGTGCAGTAACCAAGAGCACTGGCCGCTCTTCCAGAGGACCTGGCTCAATTCCTAGCTACCCATATGTGGCTCACTACTGTCTGTAACTCCATTTCCAGGGGATCTGGTGCCCTCTAAGGATACCAGTCATACACGTGGGGCAAACACTCACATACATAAACTAAAAAATGGTAAAGACCTCACTCAGGAAAGTAGCTTTTCCCAATCATTTTGTTGCTAAGTATCTAACCCAAGAATTCCCAGGCATCAGGTGCCGGGTACATCTGTATACCTCCCTCTGGTCTCAGCCATCACACTCCTTTCCTGAAGAGAATTCCATCCATCCTCCTGCTGGGTCTCAGGCTGAGGACTTGGTCCATTCAGGATACCAAAGTGGCAGGACTTAGTGTCACACAGAGGAATGCCCCAGTACTCATAAAACATGGGCTGCCAATGTTGTATGCACTGAGGAACTTGGAGAAGCTTCTGATGAACCAGTATGTTCATGCCTGCTGCCTGTCTAGGATGGTAGCACTCCACGGCCTCCTCAGGTTCCCCTGTGCCTATGAGGCTGTAAAACTGGCTCCTTGTAGCTCAGTAGGAGTCTCCTCAAGGCACAAGTCACTCTGTGAAAGCTCTTGGTGATGGAAAGACCTCAGCTCCCTCCACTCACGTTTCAATCCTTTTTGTATGCCAATGGAACCCAAGCTGGGGCCTCACACCTTACTTATATATAAGGAGAGAAGAAACAGGACTTAACATCACCAAACAAGCTCTCCATGTTTGCCAAGACTGAAAACAACATGGGATAGGAATCACCTTCATACATATCTCCTTAAACTAACATTCGCAATTATTAGGCCCTATTTAAGTCCATTAACCTTTGTCCTTTGAAGTGAGATTATGTGCTATACAGTTGACTCATAGAGGATTTTTCCTATGGTTAAGTTAGCAAAAATGGCTTCTGAAATACAAGTAGCTTAAGGAGTAAAATATGGAACAAAACTAGATTATTACATGATTCAATGAGCAGAAATCATTCAAGTCTATGAACTCATAACTACCTCTGGAGTTACTTCTAAGAATTTGTTCAGTATTCTGCTTTAACATGCCCAGTATTAGCACTGACCAGGACTTCTAGGTATATGTTACCAACAGACAGTCGTTAGAGGTTCAGATTTCATATCAACATGTCTGTCTGCACGTTCGAATATACATATATAGGATCTCATTCAACACTCACTCTCGGCACACTGTTGTTGTGTTTGCCCAGCCCAACAGGAACACAAAACACCCTCTCTCATGGACACATGGCTTTGGGAAACAGCCCCTTCTGTAGGGTTCAGAGGAAGTAACTGGAATCAGCCAGCCCTGGGCAAAGGCCCTCTTGAGTTCCTGACACCAGGAGCATCTCTGGCCCCCGGGATATCCAGCTTCTCAGCACTTCCTCTGGCTGCTGATCATCTTCCTTTGCTTATGAAGGCAGACTTGGCTACTAATGACACTCTAATTTAAAATCTTTAAATGATTATTTGGGAAGAATTGTTGTTCATAACAATTAAGATCTCTGAAGTTTACTGAGTTCAGCATTTTCTAAAGTGTTTTCGTTTTTCATTCTTTATTGATATATTAAATCCTCACCTAAGAGCTGAAGACATTTGGGAGAGCGGCAGGGGGCACCTTAGCTGACAGACCGTGATGAGGGACCTTGAGGCACCATGACAAGCATGTTACCTGTGAGATTGAGGTCTCATCTAACTATGTGTGTGACACCAATGCCTCCTCAAAACTCGAAGGTGCTCTTAGGGTGCCTAGTCGAGGAATTCAAGGAGCACTTTTGATTTTTTTTTCATTTGCTTTTTCTGCAAGTGCCCTATTAGTAAAAGATCCTGAAGGGGCATCATTTTGCTCCAAAACCCAGATTTTATGCAGAATCCTAATTTATCACAGAAACTAAAGCCATTATCTCACCTTCATTAGGCCCATGTGGAAGAATTCATTTCACTGCAGTTAACTATCACCTAAGAGACCCCTCTCTGTCACATCCAGTCAAAGCTGGAGGCATCTGGATCAATCCATAAATGGGTTTAAAGAATGTGCACAAATTTTTCTCAAGTCCATCCAATAGCCAAATATGGTGGCACAGGTCTATAATCCCAGCATATGGAAGGCACAGGCAGAGACAGAAGGATTCAAATTTGAGGCCAGCCTGAGCTACATGGCCAAATGCTATCAAAAGAGTCCACCAAACCCCAAGGGCCCTCTTTTCTAGTCAGAGGAACAAAGTACACAATTGTCCTTCACTATGAAGTAGACATCCGAGTATACCAGATTGTTGTGTTTTCAGGGGATCTATTTTTCCCACTCTGGAAATGCTGTATCTTATACCAGGCATCCAGAGAACTAATGATTCCGGTATTTGAGGTCCCGTCAGCACACCATCGTCAGGAATGGGAGCACTGCTGTCCAATGGTGAGATGGTAAAGGCCCAGTATGGAATGATGTCCTGATACAGTCAGGGTTAATGTGGCCCTGGAAGAAGATGAACTGTACTGCTTACTGAGATAAGGCAAGCTGACCTAGCTGTTCTCTCCTACTGTGATAAGGGGCAGCCACACTGGCTAAATCAATGGCCACCTACTGATTAGCTAAATGTTCATGAATATACTGTCATTCTGAAAGACCCATCTGCCTCCTTCAAATACCAATGATTTGCTGAATGAAGATATACTAATAACAATTTCCTTGTTTCTTTTAAAGCTCTTAAAAGCTGAAATCTAAGCCTGGTGTGGTGGTGCATACCTTGAATCCTGGCACTAGGGAGACAGAGGTAGGATGACCTCTGTGAGTTTGAGGCCAGCCTGGTTTGAGGCAAAACAAGTTCCAGGACAGCCAGGGCTATTAACACAGAGAAGCTGGGGGGGGGGGGGGGGGAGGCTGGTACCTTCTATTTATTTATGAATCAGAGATCGAATGCAGGACTATTGTTATGGAACACAAAGATTTCCATTCTTAAATGATAAAATTGATAAAAACATATAAAATTTTGTGTTTAAAATAATTTAAGGTTGCCGGGCAGTGGTGGCTCATGCCTCTAATCCCAGCACTTGGGAGGGAGAGGCAGGTGGATCTCTGTGAGTTCAAGGATAGCCTGGGCTACAGAGTGAGTTCCAGTACAGGTTCCAAAACTACACAGAGAAACCCTGTCTCAAAAAACCAAAAAAAAAAAAAAAAAAAAAAATAAGGCGATTAGAGGGCTGGCCCAGTGTTTGGGAGTGTATATTACTCTTCCAGAGGACCCAAATTTGGTTCCCAGAACCCACACGTTAGGTGGTTTACAACTGCATATAACTGCAGCTCCTGGGGATCCCAAACTCTCTTCTGGCTTCAGCAGGCATCTGTACTCACGTGCACACACCTACACACATACACATACACAAAATTTAACAATAAAATAAGTCTAACGAAGATTAAAATACAAAGTAACCTAGTGAATGCAGGCCTGAACAAATGTCCTGGAAACACACTTATAACAGTGCTACTGGGTCCATCTTACAGGTTGTAATTCTTGAGTGTTTGTGTCCCTGACTAATCCATGTATTAATTTGTATTGACTGGGCTGTTAATGAAGTGGTTAACTGGGGACGTGCCCCTTTGTTTTTTGAGGTAGATCTCATTATGTGGCTCAGGCTAGCCTTGAACTCAGATGTGCTGAGATAACTGGAACATGACGTCTGAAGAACACATCTTCTCCTCACACCTTCCCTCTGTCTGCTTCCTGACCTGCAGGGGTGAGCAGCTCCCTTCCTCTCACCGATATCCCTGCAATCATGGCGTTTTCTCTCGCCACACTGATGAAAGCAGTCCACTGGCCCTGGGCTGACTCCCCTGAAACTGTAAACCAAATAATTCGTTCCCCTTTGATGTGCTCCCAAATTTTGTCACAGTGATTAAAGTAGACTAACAAAAGAGACTTTCCTCTCGGTGTGACACTTCGGGGTCCACTGCTATTGTCCGTGTCAAGGAGTTCCTGTGGGATTCCCATAGTTATGGTCCTGGGCTGTGGTCAGCTGGAAAGTACTCCCTACACAGCCATTTTTCTCAGGGAGCAACCATGTGGCCCTGCAAAACTTCCTCCAGGCCAAACTGATCTCACTGCACTGGGCCAGCTTGTATCAGTAACTATTTCCACCTGCCTCCCACTGACTGCTGCAAAATGCTGATTTTCGGGTTTGTTTTTTGGGTTTTGTGTTTGTTTGTCCTGGCAGTATTGGCAGGGGACTGCAGCCAGGGCCTTGTACAGTCTAGACTCACACTCTACCATCAAGGTATAACCCCAGCCCCATTTGGGCAATTCCTACTGGCCACCCTTTCAGGTTATTGATCTTTCTTCTACTAGATGATGTTAAGCCTCCAATGAATTCTTAGATATATTTCTTTTTGAAATGATACTTTCATAAGGATTTCACACAAAATTGTTTTTTCAATTCACTCCCCTCCACCAACTCCTCCTACACTCACCGCTAACTACCTCCCTACCCATCCAAACCTCCTGAGTCCCATTGGTATTGCCCAAAGACCCTCGGGTGTGGAGCCTGCTCTGGAGAGGGGTCCATCTCCCAGCGTCACACCACTGAAGAAAACTCTCTCCTTCTCCCAGGATCTTCCAATGCCAACAGGTCCTCCACTAGGGGTGGGGCTCTGTGACCACTTTCTCCACTCATGCTAGAATTTTGCCTGCCTTGAACCATTTAATTCTTTATACTGTGTTTATGATGAAACCTATTTTTTTGTTTTTCTCCTGAATTTTAATCACATTATTATAATAGTTATTTTCAAAGCCTTGTGTGATAACATAAGGCAGATCCATCAATCTATGCCAAGTTTCCCCTTCTCATTAAGGATCACACCTTTATATTTTTCTTTGTATAATTGTTCTTTGTAATTGTACACTGAACATTTTTTTCCCAAAGAGAATGGAGTATTTTTCTTCTAAACATGAGTACTTCACATCATTTCTTACAGAGTTAGGGTGGGAGGTTGTAAAATTTAAGTAGGATTTACACTGGTTCGGGGTTGGGTTACAACTTTAGCTAGTCCAAGCACTGCTTATAAAAGCAGGGTTTGTCTTGCGTGTGACTGAAGTGGCCTTTTCCCCGCATATACCAGAATGCATTTACTCACTTCCTTGGAAACACAAACAAAAACTGGGTTTGTGGCAAAGTCAATGCTACCTGTCCATCTTATCGGTTTCCTCTTGCAGCCCTGGGCCAAAAAAAAAAAAAAAAGACAGCATGCTTCTGTTCTGCAGTCATGCGGCTGAGTGCCAGCCAGCACAACGCAGAAGTCCCCGCTCCATGTTTTCTTGTCCTTTCAGTGACTCTGGAAGCCACAAAATGAAGACTACAAAATGAAATGGCTCTCTTTCCTGAGGCAATCGGCGGAAGCTAGCAGACCGCTTTTATAGTGTGAGCCTTGCAATTAGCATTGCCTCACCCACAGAGGAAAACTCTGTATTAAGGCACCCCAAAGAAGAGTCTAGTCTCAGGCTGGGCAGCTGAGGCAGCCAGAAGGAGGTTCCTGAGTAAAGGTCAGCCTGTGGCTGGTGGGAACTGACTGATCAGGGTCACGTGGGAAGTACTGCCTTGGAAACATCTGGTATCAACCCAACCAAACACCTCAATAATTTTTATATTAATTATACTTTGAACTAATATTTAGATGTACTGGTTGAATATAATATCATTAACATGAATTCCCACTCTTTATGAAGCTGCTAGGAAACAGGCATACACTGGCGGCAGTTCTGTCTAGACTGCAGTAGACTAGGGAAAGGAGAGAGAACACAAGGACAGGCAAAGGTGGACTCAGCAGACATGCCTCCTTTCTTAGAGCTCTGAGGGCTTGACAAGTGAGGTAAACTGTCAATCTCATGAGGAAACCACAGGGTACCACGGATGGGATGATATACTGTACCCAGCACATGTGCTCACTTCCTATTAAATGAAGTCCATACAGGAATAAGCAGTTATTAGAGTATTTTAAAAACTCTTATTACCTCAGAGTTCTAGACATGGATCAGAGGTTACAAGTATTTGCTGCTCTTCCAGAGGACTTCGGTTCAGTTCCCGGCCCCACATAGAGGGGGAGGTGTCACAACCACCTGTAACTCTAGCTTCAGGGGATCTGATACCCTCTGATACCCTCTTATAGCCTCTATGGACATCAGAGAAAAGAAGGGCCAAAGCACATACACACACACACACACACACACACACACACACACACACACACACACACATCAAAACTAAATCTTCTTTTTAAAATGTATAAGCCAGCCAGGCGGTGATAGCCCGTGCCTTTAATCCCAGTACTGGGGAGGCAGAGCCAGGTGGATTTCTGTGAGTTCGAGGCCAGCCTGGTCTACAGAGCAAGATCCAGGACAGGCACCAAAACTACACAGGGAAGCCCTGTCTTGAAAAACAAAACAACAACAAAGCATAAGTCAGGTGGTGGTGGAGCATACCATTCCCAGCACTTGGAAGGCAGAGGCAGATGAATCTCTGTGACTTTCAGGCCAGCTTGGTCTACAGAGTGAGTTCCAGGACAGCCAGGTCTACACACAGAAAAATTCCATCTCAAAAAACAAACAAACAACAACAAAAAACTCAAACAAAATCATAATAACTTTTCATATTATCTCCTAAAACCCAGCGTTATCATTGTAAATGGCCGTGATATCTTAAGAAAAATGACAATTATTTACAATGTTATTCATATTTTCTATGCTTTAATAAATGTTTTGCATAGGTAAATACATTCAGTTAAAACTATTTGACAACATGGAAACGGACAAGAAATAGATAGGACTTCTGAATCTTTGCCACTAACTACACAGAGAAAACTCGTAACCAAAGTTCCCATTTGAAGTCTCCACTCCTAACTCACACTTGAAAGAATCTGTGGTCTTCACCTTCAAGGAGGTCACTTTACAGAGGAGCCCTGCTTAAACACCATACAAGCTTTAAAGCATTACTTCAAAAGCAGAAGTGTCTCTAGATACACAGAATGTTCTCGAACCCGGGCTTAGGAGTTTCAAGTTGTTGCTATTCATTCCATCACCAACTTGCTCAGGAGGTTAATACAACCTGGGGACGGTTATTACTTCTCATAGAGTGGTTCTGAAATCAACATATTTTAGCATCTGATGGAAAGCTAGGCAGGGGAGGTGTAGTCACTCATGCTATGAGTTCTCGGTCACCTGAGCTAACCACAGGGACATTAGGGCAAGTGACCCTCAGGGGCCCCTAGCTTGTCTGGGGAGCATGGTCTTGCTTCTGGCACCCTTATCGTGGAGGCGGGCTCCTCGGGGGCCTTCACAAGGACTTTCCTTTCTCACTGCGCGGCTGTGCTAAAAAAAAACCCCTCCCAGTCTCTCAGCAGGGCCAGCAGCTGGGGAAAAGGGTGGGTCAGAGAGGAGGAAAAGAACTTTTGTGAGGGTTTGGGACTGAGAACAAAGCAATGAGAGCTCTCTGGGCTGTCACAATGACAAGAGTGTGAGGATATAAGGCTGCACCAGGTGTTGTAAACAGCAGTTAGCTTTCTTCGAGGTGTTGAGAGTTCAGTTGTGCAAAAGGAACAAGGCGAACGGAGGCCTGGAATAAAAGTCCTGAGAAGGATTTTCTCTAGGCAGCCAAGTAGTGTTTCTGTTCAGCTATACCTAAGTTTGTGTTTATCTTCGCTTTTTAAAAGATTTTAACAAAATGGTCAAGAAAGAACAAGAAGGCATTAATGTGATCGAGTTACACTGTGTTAATTTATTACTAGTTTGTGTCTTCCGTTAGCTTCCTACATCATCAGTGGTGAGTTTCTCAGCAGCAGGTACAATAGCTTTTCAACAGAATTTATAAAGAGAACAATTAAAACAGAAAACATAAATAACCAGAGTAAGTGAAACAAAACTGTCCAGTGTGAAGTTTATCCTAATTTATATTAATGTACTTCCACGGGTTTGATTGTTAAACTAAAATCATCTTATTCTAAGCACACTATGAATCATAGTAAAGATTCCAACCCTAAGAAATCATGAAAACTTCAAGATCTTATTGGTAAAGTTAAAAAATCTAGCTGTTGTGTTTACTGACTAACTTTGGTCTGGACTTTCTGGACTTCTTCAGGCCAAGAATAGCAATCAGGTAGGATCTGGTCATAATTAGTGCTGTACATCTGTGAGCAGACAAATTCTTCTTTGTTTTGGGGTTCAGGATAAACAGTGGCCATCCTTTCTCTGTACGCATCTGTCACAATCTAGAAACAAGGAAGGCAAGTCATTATCTTTATAAGAAGAAGGCGATATTGAACACAAAGCAAGTTTTTATCCATTTTAAAAATTAATCTATAGTTTGTACTATGTAAAAGCCACATACAAAACACAGAAGATGAAAATAAAAATGCAACTATAAATCAGATGTCTCGAGGGGGGACGAGGCTGGCATCTCAGTAGTAGGGTGGCCAGAGGAGTCCTTTTTCTCAGACAGTTGTGCCGTGCCTGCTGCTGGCTAAGGGACTGGACGCCCGCCCGCCGCGTCTCTGCGGAGCTCGCTGCCGTCATCTGGTCCGTCTTCTGGTCACAATAAGAAAGTGTCTTCCACCTCCCTTCCCTTTACACACTACTCTCTCAGCAAGTGCAACCACGCCCCACACATAGACGACAACTAGATCTTTCTGTCTAGTCACTCTATGTTTCTGTCATCTCCATCTCCACGACAGGAGTAGACATCTGGATACACAGGGGACCTCGAACCTGCAGCCCCGCACAGCAGCTCCCTGCCTGAAACCAGCTCTTCACTCTGAGTTCTCGTTTCTGTGTAGACAACAGCACCGTGTTCTAAGTACAGACTCGGGATCCAAGGCCCCTTTATTCCCTCTAATGCCCTGCTTTCTCACTTTCCATTCTAATTGTGTGCTACTTCATTTTCATTTAAATTATCAAAATAAACCTAAAATGACAACATGCTGTACAGCACATAAATAATGGAAACTAAAAAGTGATACACATCAGAACAAAATAATGAGGCTGTTTTTCCCTAAAAAACAGACACTCACACTATTAGTTGAAGTTTTTTGAAGTACTGATTTTGTAGAATATACCGTTAATCAATAAGATAAACAACATGTGAATCTTAAACAGTGCTATTTATATAAGTTTGGAATAGTGTAAACTACTGATATTTTGTATATATAAGACCTAATAATGTCTGGCTACCTTTTGACTGTTGAAACTGTGTAGTTGCTACTGACCCCTAGTGGCCAGAGGCTAAAAATGCCAACCCACCCCAGTTTAGAGAAAACTGCTAGGGTCCTTTGTGTTTTCCCACAGATGAGCTTACATGCTGGGGCCCTCACCAGTAGTGCTTCAGAAGTTAAAATATGGCTCTTAGGATGTCCCTAATCCACTTCACTTCTGTTCTTAAAAGAAAGAAAACTGGACAGCAAAAACACCAAAGATGAGCACATACAGAGAAAACACTCCAAGAGAAAACACAGCAAAAGACAGCCACCAAGTCAGAGACACAGACCTGAGAAGAAGCCAAACTTACTAACATCTTGACCTTGGGTGTGCAGCCTCCACACTAGATAGATAGACAGACAGACAGACAGACAGACAGATAGATAGATAAAATTGTTCAGTTTAAGCCACCCAGAATGTGGCACTTGGCATGTCAAACCAATACAGCCACACCATTAAAGGCAATCCCGTTCATCTGTGTTAGAGAAATTTCTCTGCCTTTAGGTTCGTGGCCAAGTCCTCCAGTTGCTCATCGTTCCCATAGCTGCTCTTGAGTTCTTTGTCCTCACTGTTTTTCCTGTTAGGTAGCTAATAAGCCATTAGCAGCTTGGAGGTTATTGGAGATGGACCCTACCTTCACGATCAGCTTTAAGCCCCACCTTCTATATGGCTGGTAAGGAAGAGGGAAAATATCAAAAGCACCCTCTTTAGGTGAAAAACCATGTGTGGTGGTATGGAGGAGAGTGGTCCCCAAAGGCTCCTATCACTCAGGAGGCAGAGATCTGTCTGGATCTCTTTGAGCTCAAGGCCACACTGGGAACAGAGCCAGGCATGGAGGCACATGACTTAAATTCCAACACTAGTTAACCATGGAGGTCTGGAGGTCTGTACAGATAGACAGAAAGTGACAGAGCTGGACAGGAAGAGGAAGTGATGTAGCTGGATGGAGAGAGCAAATGATGTAACAGAACAGAAAGGCATATAGGTGTGGGTATACAGGAAGCTGAGGATGGGTAAGGTAAGGTTGGCTTGTGACTTTTCCTATTCCTCTGATTTCTCAGGTTTTAACCCCGATGTCTGGCTCCAGGATTTTTATTTAATAAGACCACTTAGCAATTCATCTACAGAACTGTTTGGGAAGGATTAAGAAGAATGGCATTGTTAGAGGAGATGTGTCACTAAGCAGGCTTTGAGTTTTCAAGACTTGCTCATTCCTGAACCCCACAACACTAAATCTGAAAGAACAAAGAACAGCACGAAGCCAGAAGGTGAAAAGAAACACAACACACCTGAGTGAAGACACGTTAGGTGTGAGGCTAATGATCCCTTAGTGAGGCAAGGAATCAATACTTACTCCAGAAGCCCCTCCCTCACTGCAGCTACTTACAGAGATCTGACTGGGAAGGGGAACCTTTTCCTTTGGCCCTGACACTCTGGGCTCGCCCCACCCCCTCTCTCCTCTCTCTTTCTCCCCCGCCTCTCTCTGAGTACCCTCCAATACACAAACCATGTTCACCAATGCCCACTGTTGAGCTTGCCTGCTTTCTTGACTAGCTCAGAAGGCATACTCTCCTCTCTCATCCAGCCCCCACCACCCAGCAGCCACTGGGATCCGCAGCTTGCTAGTCCAGTTGTCTTTTCCTCAAACCCCAATGAAGTTGCCCTTGAGTTCCCTTTTAATTCAGAGTTTGAATCCTTTTATTTACAGGACTAATAACTTGCCAAAGGGGCCCTGTGTCCTCTGACACTATCACCTGAGTCTTCAGTCTTTCAAGATGCTCTAAGCCAGTGGTTCTCAACATGTGGGTTGCGACCCTTTTGAGGCTTGAAGGAATACCATCAGAAAACACTGATATTTATATTACAACTCGTAACAGTAGCAAAATTACGGTTATGAAGTAGCAACAAAAATAATTTTATAGTTGGGGTCACCACAACATGAGGAACTGTATTAAAGGGTCGCAGCAGTAGGAAAGTTGAGAACCACTGTTCTAAGTCAGACAGGAAGGGAGCAGGAGGTTCCAGGTGTAAACGTCACTCTAGTGGAACTCTATGAACAGCTCTATGAACAGCTACAATAAGGTGACTTGGGAGAGGCCTGACTAACGGATGGAGAAATGGACGAGCAGCCGCCATGTTTCCATCCACCTCTGAGGACAAACTGCAGCTGGTTCCCTCAGTGCTCCGTCGCCAAGTCTCAGTTCCTCAATCCTAGGAGACGAACATACATGCCAAGCAAGCATGTAAAACAGTCACAGTACGTAGCTAGCAAGGGAAGGATGGAAAAATAACAAGGCTACATGGTTTTTACCTTCACTGCGATTTTCAAGGAAACATCTCGAATTGTATTCAAAGGAGGATAGAGCCGGCCCTCTTCTAGGTGTCTATCAGACACCTGCTGAGATATGACCTTTAAAAGAGAAAGGGAATAGAAAGGTTTATACAGCACACGATTCTCTGTGGTAAGTAAGGAGACTACTAAGGGAATGCCACCTATGGGAACCACCACATGACAATGACGGTCTAACGCCCCTTCATCAACAGAAAAGCTAAGCCATGGCAATTGCTGAGATCATACCAAGAGTAAGAGAACAGAACCCAGGTTCCCGTTTGGTTCAGTTCCTTCACACTAGACCATAAGCCACTGGAACAGATGCAAAGAAAAGGGGGCTGAAGCAGTCATGGAAGGGACCCTGGAAACAGGCAGACCCACTCTTACTCCTCACTCCAAACTCATGGAGTGCAGAAGTGAGCTACGGAAACTCGCTCACTTCCACTCTAAGGACCTGAAGTTTATCCAGACCCTGGTCATCATCTTACCTGACCAACAGCCCGTCTCGCTCCCTAAGCCGCTCCCTAGCTCCACACAGTAAACCACTGCACAAGGTGGGTCAGGTCACCTCAGAGCTGGGCCTTCAACAGAAATGCGGGGGCAGAGCCAGGCAGAAAACCTTCACTGGCAACATTCTGAACAATCAATAGTCAGTCAGTAAGTCTCTCTCTCTCTCTCTCTCTCTCTCTCTCTCTCTCTCTCTCTCTCTCTCTCTCTCTCTCTTTTCTCTCTCTCAAACCCAGGGCTTTGTGCATACCAGGCAAATATTCTACCACTGAGCTACATGCCCAGCTCTGTCAGAATCTTACCTATTCTTTATTTTTACTTATTTTTCATGACTTACCAGATTACTATTATAAACTTGGGAAAAACAGGAATCGGAGATAAATTTGGGTGTGTCTTAACCCCTAAGCTTGTGACTCTGGGATTGGGAAACCTTCATTCTACAATCCCAGGTGACGGAGCAGACACTCTTTTTGAGATAGGGGCCTCACTATGTAGCTCTGACTGGTCTGCAACTAGAGAGGTACACCAGGCTGATCTTGAACTCATGGAGATCCACCTGTCTCTGTCTCATGCAGTTATTTCAAAGATATGTTTGGGTTCCACCAGCACGCCAATAGACTGCGCACAGGCGTGGGTCCACCTACAGAAGTCTCCAGAGCAGTGAGGAAACTCACAGAACCAAAGGAGGTACTAGAAGACACAGTCTGGGCTGCAGGAGAAATGTGAGCTAATCAAGCCACAGTGATAGGCTCATGGATGAGGCCAGTGAGGCGGACTTGACTGAGGGACTGAGAAGAAACAAGAAGTCACACACCCAAGGCAGGTAGGTGCCGCAGATAACATGGAGACCCCCAACATATGAAGTGGATGCTGAGACAACCCGCCCCGAACCTGGAGGGTGGAGAGCCTCTGCAGAGGCAGAGAAAGGGAATACACTGGCATTGTGGGTGGCTAAGAACTTCTGACCACCGACTACTAGACAGCACCAAGGTGGGGAGAAGCAGCAATCAACAGTACAACTAGCATTGGAGTAGTGCAACACTGTTATATAAAACGATAAGCTAGTGTGATGGTCTGAATAAGAATGACCCCCATAGGCTCAAATAGTTCCACGTTTGGTCCCCAGCTAACGAGCTGTTGGGACATTAGGAAGTGTGGACCTACTGGAGGAGCTGGAGGAGGTGCATCACTGGAAATGGGCGTTGAGATTTCAAAAGCCCATGCCACCAGGCCCAGTTCCACACCACCTCCACCACCACCACCACCACCACCACCACCACCACCACCACCACCACCACTACCTGCCTGCAGATCAGGAAGTAGCTCTCAGCTATGTTTCCAGCACATGCCTACCTGAGTACCTCCTTGCTCCCCGCCATGATGATAAATAGACTTGCCCTCTGAAACTGTAAGCAAGCTCCCAACTGAATGGTTTCTTTAGAAGAGTTGCCTTGGTCATGATCATGGTGTCTCTTCACAGCAAGAGAACAGTGACTAAGACACCTAGACTTAGAGAATATTAACTCTGATTCTGTAATAAACTCATTTAACTAATTAATTTCTTGCTTTTGTTACATAGTAGTAAAGCCAAGTTTTCCCTTGCTCCAGAGATGGTGACCAGGGTCCCAAACTTTAAACACAGCAGCATTAAATGTCCTACCACCCAAGTGGGTGTGCCCTTTCCCACAAACAGAGCAGGGGAGGAACCAGTCACTCCCACTGACAGCCTCTCCTTTCCAGAGCTCAGGCAGGGACAGCTCAAGGGATGTGTGGGTTTTCCTCATTTACAGATTTAAAGACTAGTGAGGCATGTCAGGTAACTCCCAATCTACAGACAAGATGAGAATCAAGCTGGGTGTGCTGGCACACACCTTTACCCAGCACTCAGGAGCCAGAGGCAGGCAATCTCTACAAATTTGAAGCTAGCCTGGTCTGCACAGTGAGTTACAGGCCAGCCAGTAACCCTGCCTCAGAAACAACAAGAAAACAAACAAAAAGCAAACAAGCAAAAAATCTGCCTTGAGACTGCAGAGATGGCTCAGTGACTAAGCGCTCTGGCTGCTCTTTTAGAGAGCCAGGGTTTGATCCCTAACACCCACATGGAAGCTTACAACTGTCTGTGATTCCAGTTCAGGGGACCTGACGCCCTCTTCTGGTCCATAAGCACAAAGCACATACACAGTATACTTACATACATGCAAGGAAAACACTCAAACACAGAAAATGAAAAAAAAAAAAACTTTAAAAAAACAAATCTAAATTACTACGGACACCACAGGTACTATCCTACACAGGAGACAGAACAATGGAATGGCTCACTCACTCCAGTGACAACACTTGACAAATTATGTGAAAAGCAGACCTGCCAGGCCGTTTTGTAGACAGTGACACAACTCTGTGTTATGTTTACTCTACATTCATTTCCAAGATGAAAGTCTCGGATAGAACTTAGCTCTGCTGTGTTACGGTGGAATTTTCAAATATTTGAAGAGAGCAATAGGCTCCTGACCACCCAAGTCAAATCCATGTTAGTACAAACACGACTCTGATGTGTTGCTGTATACTATACAAGCTGTGGATACTGAATTGAGCCACACTGTTGGTTACTAGCAGCAGAAGAGTTAAAAATCTCTTTATAATCAAAAAGAAGATCAGGAACAGAGACTGGAGAGATGGTTTAGTTAGTAAAATGTTGCTTGCCCAATCCTGAGAGTCGGAGCTCAGCTCCACAGCACCTGCACACGAGCCCACTGCAGTGGCCACATGACTGTAACCCGGCACCAGGGGGTCAAGGCAAGAGGCCCGCCCCTATGCTACGCCTCTGTCCCTAGCTCCCTGGCCATCCAGTCTAGCCAACTGGTGAGCTCTGGACTCAGTGGGAGAGCCTATCTCAAAATCACTGGCCTTCACACACCTGTGCACACACATGTACTCACACCTGCATAAGTACCTACACACACACTACTCACACATAAAACACTTTTTTTTTTAGGAATTCAGAGATAACCTTTCATATTTGGTCCAATCCATGAGATTTCTGGTTTCTTACGTGACTAAACTTGTATTTACATTTTATTATTTTGTATATGCGTGTTTTACGCACATGCATGTCTATGTACCACATGCGTCCATGCCTGGTGTCCTTAGAAGATGGATGATGTCAAATGCCCTGGAACTGGAGTTACAGATGGTTGTGAGGTACCGTGTGGGCTGGAAATTGAACCCAGGTCCTCTGGAAGAGTGGCCAACGCTCTTAACCACCAAGCCATCTCTCCAGAACCCTCCAACCAGTTGTTTTTTGGTTTTGTTCTGGGTTTGGTTTTATTTTTGGTTTTGCTATAATACTGAAAGTGATTAGACCTGGGCTTGTCAAACAAAGCAAGTCTAGCTGTTACTTCACTTAGCTGGTTAGCTGAACCAGACACTCCGGACAGCCTTCTCTAGGCCCTCTGGCAGTGAACATCCACAGCACTGCATCTGCTCTTCCTGCCACGCTGTGGCTGGTGCTACAGCACTCAGGAGAGTGCATGTACTGCTTCTGCTCCGTGTCAGCACTGGCTCGCTGTTACTGGCATTCACAGAAACCACATGATCTTTTAAAATCCAAAATTCTCAAGAGTAAACACCAAGTAGGAAGAGAACAGTGTCAGAGTGTTTAAATAAGAATTGCCTTGGGGCTGGGAGATGGCCCACTATGTAGGTGCTCATACACGCTGAGGACCTGACGTGGATCTCAGCACCTACAGGATGGGGGCCAAGGCTCTGCAGCATACACTTAGGATCCCAGTGCTCGAGGGGGAGACAGGGAGACTGTGCAGGTCAGCCAGCCCACCCAAATCACAAGCCCCAGGTTCAGTGTGAGACCTGTCTTAAAAAACTAGGTAGAAAACGCCCCAAATCGTACGTGTGTGGGCATGTGTGAGCATGTGTGGGTGCGTGCATGTGCACACCTGCACACACACAGGGTCTTAATTAAAAGAGAGATGAGGAGACAAGGCAAACAAGCAGGGGAGTGGAGTGTCAAATGTGAATTCTGAAGGCCCAAGGAGCAGCCGAGAGACCTTGCAGTGAGGAGAGTTCAGCTGTGCGCAGCCTGTTTTCTCTTCCTTTGGTTGGTTTTGGTGTTTCATATATAGTACAGGCTGACATGGAGCTCTCTGTGTAGCCAAGGCCTGAAGCTTGAAATCTTACACCTAGGCCTCCCAAGTGAGCCACCACACCCAAGTAACTTTTTTTCTCTTCCAAAAAGAAAAAAAAATTTTTTTTAGAATGTAGAGATCAGGGTGTCAACACGTAACTCTGGCTGGCCTGAAAGTTGCTATGCAGACCAGACTCTTGTTGAACTCACAGAGATCCACTTGGGATTAAAGCATGAGCCTTTAGTAGTGATCATTATTAGTGAATGTGAAATAAAAAGTATTTACTTGACATTGCCACTAGAGGGTGCTAGAGCTAAAGGAAGAAAACAGGCTAAGCGAATCAAGCTCACATTTGTCTTGTCCTAAAAGAAAGGGTGATATTTTTCTTTATGTAAAAACCTTACAATGTTCTTAGTAATTAGATGTCTATTTGAATTTAACAATACTTTCAAGTTAAAAGGAAACAAACCAGACACATCAGCTGTCATACTTTTAACGCTGTGAAGAAAGCATGAAGAATAAATGCTACAGCTTCCAGGCATCTGTCCCAGAGGGAGGCAGATGTGTTCTTTGATCACACAGTGACCCTGGAATCTGCCCCTGTTCTTGGGGTTCCTTCACAGTGCAGAGAGCAGCATGTTTGCTGGATACATGCTTTAAACCAATCAGGTTTCATGTGGTTCATGTTATACAATGTTTAATTTGAGAGAAATTGACAAGTTTCTCACTCATGAGTTGTATTCTGCCCAAATCCAAAACAGTTAGGGCAGGATAAGCTCTTCATGGTTTACACATATACAGCCACCCACTGTCACCATCCCGCTGAGGCTCGGGATGCTAAGGGAGCTGACAACGGCACAAGACTCCCAGGATCTTCTGCACCAGGATAATAAAGCTTTGTCTCTGAGCTGGAGCTCCATGTTCTCTGCAGTGTCTATGAAACTGGCTAACTGTTAGCCTGTAGTTGGATAAAGTCAGTTCTCCACTACACGATTCCCAGGGCTCTGTGACAGCCTGGGGGCCTTTCCTGAAATCCCAGGGGAGAACCAACGTCTCCTATCAGTAGTTCCCTATAAATATCCTCATTCCGTTTTCACTTATTTATGGGGGAGGCAGTACATGCATGCCACAACACACATGTGGAAAAAAGTCAGGGACCAAGCTGTGAGAGCTGTTTTTTCTTCTTACCATGTAAGTCCTGAACAGGTTCTCAGCTTTGGTAGCAAGCATCTTTACTCACGGAAGCATCTCAGCAGCCCTTTTACTGATCATATGAACACACAATGCCCTGTTTTCATTTCATTTCTGCTTAAACACTAGCGTGGCTTCTATTTCCTGCCCCTAAACATGAATGACAGCCACTTCTACTACACTTTGTCAACTTTAAAATGCCAGTCCTCAGGAAGGCTCACTATGGAGAGATGACACTTGTCACCATTTGGGAGAACACTTGTTTCACTGACGTCCTAAAGCCCATCTGTATCTACAGGCAATAAAAGGCCCCTTCTGTGAACGAAACCTAACAACTACTGAGAGAAATCTAGTGACTCACATGAACCTGCTCCCCACTAGAGTTCTCTACTAAGAGTTCTTTACTTGACAGACAGCTGTGACGATACATACATAAAACACTGAGTGGAGCAAATGCGGCCTCAGCACGCACCAGCCCTTCACAGTACCTCGGCAGTGGTGAGGAAGACCTTGTCAGTGATGTGTCTCAGCCCACAGGCCACCACCCCAAGAGCAACTCCAGGGAACACATAGGAGTTGTTGCCTTGGCCAGGAAAGAGAGTCCGTCCCTCTGGAAGCGTGACTGGATCAAAAGGACTGCCACTGGCAAAGATGGCGCGGCCCTGCAACACAGACAGACACACGGTCCTGAGGACGGAGAGAGCTGAGCATCTGAGAACCACTGTGCACCACTGTGCCGTGACAGAGCCGTCCGCAGGCAGCCTAGGGTGTTCGGTGCTTAACTCCTAGTGGGCCCAGGTGCTGCCCATGGGTCAGGAGGGGGTACTTGTCACTGTTCTCTGTAGTAATCTGTCCAGGAGTGGGCAAAGCACATGATTCTCTGCAGTGGTCCAACCACAGGCCCAACAACCACATTATAGAGGCTTCCAACTAGACTTCTGAAGATAAAATCAACAGGTCTCTAGAGTATTGAAAATGGTATGTTAGGTTAGAACTTAATGTTCAGCCTCAAGGTAACTGTCAATGTTTTACAATACAGAGCATTAGGCAAGATCTTAAGAAAGAGCTGAGGTCATCTATCTCTGACACACTGAAAGTTTAAAACAGAACTATAAAACTGAGCTAACATTATGCATGTGTATGGCAGGAGCCTCTACACTAACAAGGACTGTTGTGATATACAAAGACAAAATAACTAATTGCACACCTGCTTATTAGCGGCCTCCTATGTTCAAGGCACCACACTACAATTTGTTGCAAAAGGTTCTTTCCTTCCCTTGAGGATTTAAAGCTACTGAAGAATGTAAAGAAAACTCAATCTGTACATGAAATGAAGATTAAAATTACTCAGGATACTGATACCATCTCAGATAAGAGAGAGAAACCACGGAATGGCTCCTGGTTAAAAACATGTTCATTTCAGTGATGAGCTCTTGACACATTGCTTATAAAGTGGAGCTTTGAAGCTCTGGCTTGTACATACTATCACCACTTTGTGTTGTGTTTACCTCCTCTACTCTATTAGACATAAGTAAAGGATTTAGATGCATAAAACTAACTTCATTTTTGTTATAATGATATTGTCAAGTCTTGGAAAAGAGTGAAAGGCATTTGGCCAACCTATCAGTCAAATATATGGTAGTACAAACACAGTATAAAATTAACTTTTTATTTTTAAAACAGTGAAGTATTGAGCCCTGAGGATTCCATGCCAGCCTGGCTGGGTATCAGCATAGCTGCCCAGATCCTCCACCCATGGCATCAGAATCCAAACCCAAAATTTAGCTAAGCAAAAACTAAACTGTGGTTTCATCTTGTATGCTTCAATGCTCAGAAACGGCTAGTTAAAGAGAGCTTCGAACCATCCAAAGCTAAGTCCTTTCCCTTTCATTTTTATATTGAAGTCTTACTTTCCAAATCACTCAAGGAAAGTTATCACGAACACATACACAGTTGATTTATTTACTGAAGCTGAGAGGGAGAGGAGGCAGCCGCGCCTTTGGTGTGTTCATGCATCTTCCGGTTCTGATGGAGTAAGTCTGATGTCAGGAGGTGTGCTCAGCACCTTGGGCATCCTAGGCTTCCTGTACCTAACTGCCATCTGACTGCTCACCTTGGTCACCCGGTAGCACTGCTCTGCAGAACACTCTGCTTTGCTGGTTGGGTTACTCAAAGCAAAAATGATGGGCCGTTCGTTGAAGGCAGCCATATCTTTGAGAATTTGTTCTGTGAAAGCACCACCAATTGCAGCGACTCCTAAAAAGGAAAAGAAATGGAGGAGTAGGATTGTCCTTGGTTAGTTCATCCAAGAGGAGGCCCCCAGACAATGAGATAGGGCAGCAACAAAGTACAGAAAGTTCACACTGAAGTCTAGTGTTGAAACAGTGTTGCTCAAGGCCAATCATCTTCAGGGTTAAACCAACAAGAGCCTTTATAAGTCACAGGTATGACATCAGACTCACAATACAGAGTTCCTAGTCAATCATTAGGTACTCTGGTTCCAAGCATTTGTATCAGGAAATTAAACCATGACTGTATTAATCTAATACATTCTCTCTAAGCAATTTTGAGTAGACTGGTAATTGTGTCTTTATAGGCAACAGTAATAATCATCACATCCTATTGTGAAACTGAACTAACCACTTGCTGAAGGCAGAATAAAGCAGCTAATGAAGGGGAAAGGAGTGAGCTGAAGGATGCACTGTGTCAAACACACTGAAAGCTTGATGAAGTTCTTTGTGATTCCTGATCGTCATCCTCAGTATTATCAACTACTGCAAACACACTTCTAAGAATAGACTATGGTTGAAAGTAGACAGACAGACATGGGAATAGGAACACACTATAACAACTTCCTTGGAGATTTTAAGCACAGAATTTGAACACATTAAGCATTTTGTCTATGGATTTTAAAGCAGGTCTCATAGAGCTCAGGCTGAGCTCCTGTCCTGTCCTCCTGTGTCCACTTCCCAAAGCTAGGATGGGATGGTAGGGATACACAGCATGCCCAGCTGCACACTCCACACTGCACTATGCACACACAGTGTGGGAGTACCCGAGGAAGGGCGGAATGATAGGCCTTCTAGGAATCTCATTCAGAGCTCCAGGATCTCAGCGTGACTGGCATACTATGGGCATGGTTCCTCATGGATAACTAGTATACAGCGGGCATGGTTCCTCATGGATAACTAGTATACAGCGGGCATGGTTCCTCATGGATAACTAGTATACAGCGGGCATGGTTCCTCATGGATAACTAGTATACAGCGGGCATGGTTCCTCATGGATAACTAGTATACAGCGGGCATGGTTCCTCATGGATAACTACTATACAGCGGGCATGGTTCCTCATGGATAACTAGTATACAGCGGGCATGGTTCCTCATGGATAACTAGTATACAGCGGGCATGGTTCCTCATGGATAACTAGTATAGTGCAGGCATGGTTCCTCATGGATAACTAGTATAGTGCAGGCATGGTTCCTCATGGATAACTAGTATACAGCGGGCATGGTTCCTCATGGATAACTAGTATACAGCGGGCATGGTTCCTCATGGATAACTAGTATACAGCGGGCATAGTTCCTCATGGATAACTAGTATAGTGCAGGCATGGTTCCTCACGGCATAACTAGTATACAGCGGGCATGGTTCCTCATGGATAACTACTATACAGCGGGCATGGTTCCTCATGGATAACTAGTATACAGCGGGCATGGTTCCTCATGGATAACTAGTATACAGCGGGCATGGTTCCTCATGGATAACTAGTATACAGCGGGCATGGTTCCTCATGGATAACTAGTATACAGCGGGCATGGTTCCTCACGGCATAACTAGTATACAGCGGGCATGGTTCCTCACGGCATAACTAGTATACAGCGGGCATGGTTCCTCATGGATAACTAGTATACAGCGGGCATGGTTCCTCATGGATAACTAGTATACAGCGGGCATGGTTCCTCATGGATAACTAGTATACAGCGGGCATGGTTCCTCATGGATAACTAGTATACAGCGGGCATGGTTCCTCACGGCATAACTAGTATACAGCGGGCATGGTTCCTCACGGCATAACTAGTATACAGCGGGCATGGTTCCTCATGGATAACTAGTATACAGCGGGCATGGTTCCTCACGGCATAACTAGTATACAGCGGGCATGGTTCCTCATGGATAACTAGTATACAGCGGGCATGGTTCCTCATGGATAACTAGTATAGTGCAGGCATGGTTCCTCATGGATAACTAGTATACAGCGGGCATGGTTCCTCATGGATAACTAGTATACAGCGGGCATGGTTCCTCATGGATAACTAGTATACAGCGGGCATGGTTCCTCATGGATAACTAGTATACAGCGGGCATGGTTCCTCATGGATAACTACTATACAGCGGGCATGGTTCCTCATGGATAACTAGTATACAGCGGGCATGGTTCCTCATGGATAACTAGTATACAGCGGGCATGGTTCCTCATGGATAACTAGTATACAGCGGGCATGGTTCCTCATGGATAACTAGTATACAGCGGGCATGGTTCCTCATGGATAACTAGTATACAGCGGGCATGGTTCCTCATGGATAACTAGTATACAGCGGGCATGGTTCCTCATGGATAACTAGTATACAGCGGGCATGGTTCCTCATGGATAACTAGTATACAGCGGGCATGGTTCCTCATGGATAACTAGTATACAGCGGGCATGGTTCCTCATGGATAACTAGTATACAGCGGGCATGGTTCCTCATGGATAACTACTATACAGCGGGCATGGTTCCTCATGGATAACTAGTATACAGCGGGCATGGTTCCTCATGGATAACTAGTATACAGCGGGCATGGTTCCTCATGGATAACTAGTATACAGCGGGCATGGTTCCTCATGGATAACTAGTATACAGCGGGCATGGTTCCTCATGGATAACTAGTATACAGCGGGCATAGTTCCTCATGGATAACTAGTATACAGCGGGCATGGTTCCTCATGGATAACTAGTATACAGCGGGCATGGTTCCTCATGGATAACTAGTATACAGCGGGCATGGTTCCTCATGGATAACTAGTATACAGCGGGCATGGTTCCTCATGGATAACTAGTATACAGCGGGCATGGTTCCTCATGGATAACTAGTATAGTGCAGGCATGGTTCCTCATGGATAACTAGTATACAGCGGGCATGGTTCCTCATGGATAACTAGTATAGTTTTTAAAAGCAAAATAGTGCTAAACAGGCCAAATTAAAGGAAAAGGAAGAAAAAAGCATTTACCTATTAGGGCAGTTGGTTTTATCTTTTGAACGATGGCTTCTAGGTTCTTCATTTCCTCATGTTCATGGGCAAACACGGCTTTCTCTTCTGTGAGAGAAGCACGTCCCTAAGAGATGCAAATGAGAAGAGAAAGCACTGTGAAGGTGTGCGTCAGAGGCGCACCAAATACCCCCACTGCTAGCGCTCCTGCTTAGCCTCTGGCGTCCTGGCCCTGGCATCTCTTCTTGAGGCCCTCTCTACAGGCCACTGTAGTACTTCACCTGTCCCTTCACAAATCTTTACATGCAGACAGTGTTCCAGACAATGGTGACTCGGCAGTGAGCAAAACAAATCCAACAAGAGCATTGAGACACGGGCCAAGTACAGTCACTGTTATTTTACACACAAGGACACAGGTTCAGAGATCGTTAAGTGACCACTACTTACAACAGGCATTACTGGGACTGCCTTCCCACTACAGCACAGGACTGCCCTGGACAGCTCTCCAAATGCTGGATGCCAGACTGAATGCTAATGGTCAGGCCTGAAGGTGATGCAATCTCCTTGCTTTAAAGTGTGTGTGTGTGTGTGTGTGTGTGTGTGTGTGTGTGCACACGCGCACACACGTGGGGGGGGGTCATGTGTATGAGTCCAGGCACAGAGCACATGGGGAGGTCAGACAACCTTGGCTGCTGGTCTTCGCCTTCTGTCTTGTTGGAGACAGAGTCCTTCTTCATCGCTGTGCACCCCGTTAACTGGGCTGCGAGCTCCCAGGATATCTCCTGTTTCCACTTGCCATATTAGCATATCAGCTGCTGGAGTTACACCCATGTACTTTATGTGGGTTTGGGGGTTTGAACTCAGGTCCTCATGATTGTGTGGGAACCACTTTACCCACTGAATCATCTCTTCGGCTGAGATTTATTTGCTTTTAAAAGCAATATACAGAATCTTGGAAAATCTAGAACATATGACCCCCTTTCTATTTGTTTCCTTCTCTGTAAACAAGTAAAGCTGGAGCTTGTGCCTCAGCAGGTCACTGGGGGTCAAAGAAATGATGGGAACATGGAAGCACTTGGACCACTATCAGCTGGGATTAAAAAAAAAAAAAAAAAAAAAAAAAAAACTTCTGTTCAAAGAGCATATTTCTAGCCCCTTATAATTTTGGAACATTTTATGCTACTCTGCTACAAATCGCTGTTTGTGAACCACTGCTTTGCATTATAAATGTGACAGTGGACTGGGCGGCTTCCAGAAGGAAGAGTGCACCATGGGTCATTGCTGTATTCCAGGAAGTTTTTCCCGTTCTTTCTGCTCCACGCATCAACACACACTACATCTGAGACAGCATGAAAACAAGCCCCTTCATTCATTTACAATCAAATCCCACACTTCCATTCCACACCCACGGCAGTAGAGGACACTAGCAATAGGAAGCTGGATATTTCGGCCCATATTCTCATTAGTCATGTTTACTTGAAAATTATTTTGATTTCTACTTTAATCAGGAAATCCCAAATTGTTCACTTGTGTTTTATGATTAATCCTAAATCTGAAAGAACTCACTGGATAGAAACTTCTTTGGCATTGGAGACTGAGTCCTGCCTTCACACATGTGAGGAAATGGTTTAGATACTAAAAACTGTAACTGTCCAATGACTCCAAATCTTTATTCCTCTCATGAACAGACTGCTTTTCCTTATAATAAAGTAAGATAATTTTAGCAACACTGTTGCATTATACCTCCAGCCCCCATAAATTAATTTTAAACTGATTAATAGCAAGTACACACACAAATTAGTTTCTTTTGTGTTTGCAGCAAGATATTAATTGCTTTTTAATAACTTAAAAAACTATGATAGTGCTGAAAATTTCACAGTTCTTACATAATCTGAGGACCTAAGGGGCAATCTTATTGAGTGCTCTTATGCTGATCTGTTAACATCGCAGGCAGGAAATTTACTTCATTTGCATAGATCCATAACAAACATAGACAGCACATTGGCTTGGAAAGAATGAGTGGGCCTAACCACAAGGATTTAGTCATAAACTGGGAACAATAGGCATTTGGCATATCAAAGAATTTTTCACAAATGAGTTAGAGATATAAAAAATCCAATTGTTCTCTGTGCTTTCCGTCCTGTGTCTGTGCTCTCTGCTAAGTAGCTCTGCAGGTCCATCCACCAAAAGCAGACTGCACAGATGCTTTCTGCTCAATGAACCCACCCCCAATTTTAAAAATGCACTTATTACACCTAACTGGAACAGCAGAGCTTATCCGAGCCTGCATTAAATATGCTCAGAATCTGAACACAAAGTCTACCTTATAACAAATGCAACATCAAACATCAAATGGTGGGAAACAGAGTGGTTGTGTGAGTGCCATTCCGCATCTGAGTGTTGGAAGATCCTAAATGGAACCACCAAGTTGGGGGTTTCTGTTTCTCCCTTGCCTGGGTTTTTGGGCTGGAACATATGGCTTGCCCTGGTTACTAAAATGTGGGCTGGAATGACAGTTCCTGCGTCAGTCTTAAGAACCGACTGATATATCTATCCACCTGTCCCCGTGTACCACTGCCATTGCTTGGAGTCTGCCGTTGGGCCCACCCACACAGAGCAGTATGGGGCAGATGTGGGCCCAACCTGAAGGAAGTGTAGAGCCACAGGGCAAACATCAACAACGCTGTCCACTTTGACCCAAAGATGAATGAAAAGAAACCACTGCTGTGTGTCCTCAAGATATGACAACACAGCACTGGGCCACAACAGTCCTGACTCTGTATATTGCCTGTTTTAACCTAACATTAGTCCTAGTGACTTTAGGAGTTAATGGCTCCTTTCCTTGAAATGGTTTAAGAAAATGAATGCTTTTACAATCTCTCTGCCTACTCCGCTCCCTTATTAGTAGTTGGCAAATATCATCCTGCCTTATTAGAAAGAAAAAGGAAATTCTGGTCATGAAAAAAATTTTGGAATCATTAACAGTTACAGTCTTTAATATCTAAACTATTTCTGAACAATTTCTGAAAGCAGTCTGAGCTAAAATTCATGGTTAGTTTGAGTCTTACATAGTGAAATTTCCAGTAGAGATACCAGATAAATTCTGGCTTGGGAAGGCATATTTCCTGGGAATAGTAACTTTCAGCTGCAAGCATTCTAAACAAAACACGATACAATTTGGCTTACTACTCTCCACAGAAATGCATACAGTTGTGACTGTAGAAGCAAGATCCCAGCCTATGCTCTCAAGGCCCTAGAAGCCAAAGTGCTGCAGGGCTCCACACTGCTTCCAGCATAAGCTCCTCCGAGTTCAAGGTCAAACACTAAGCTGTATCCACCACTTTCCTCAGCTCTCAGCATCTGTTCAGAGTTTCTGCATTAAACTCAGCAGTCACTAAATGGATTCACTCTCACTACAAAGGGAAAGAGAATGAGGAATGAGGATAACGCAGTGGCAGTCACATGGCTCTTCTGGAAACATGTGTTCATGTTAGTCTGGCTTAGGTGGACAGAGTAGGCTTTAGAGCCTGGGCGACAAGTAACAGGCAGGTGCTGAGGAACAAACAGGTAGCAGCCACAGTATGGCCAGCTCTCCTGTTTGCTAGTGAAACGGACTCCTGGCCATGGCAGCCTTCCCTAATGCAAATCTGCACCATGAAAACTGTCCCCAAAGGTCCAAGAGAGCCTACATGCCAGGGATTTGCTCTTCAAGCTGACTCGACAGTTGAGGGAACCTGTCTGACAGCACTACCTTCTCTATCAGAGGAAACAGATTCCAATGAGCTCTAGCTATCACAATGGAGTATTATTATTATTATTATTATTATTATTATTATTAATTTGTGGGGGAGTAATGTGTGTGCTAGCTACATTATATTTGTGGAAGCCAAAAACAACTTGTGAGAATTGGTTCTCTCCTTTCACTGTCACATGGATTCTGGGGATTGAACTGGGGTCACCAGGCTTGTATTGCAAGTGGCCTTATCTGCTGAGCTATCTCATTGGCCCGTAGTTGGAGATGTTATTGAAGATATTTTATGAGCTTAAGCATGAGTGTTGGGAGAAAGAGAGGGGCTTGGAGAAAAAACATACCTGAGAGCATGATGTGGGCTTCTCCAAGAGAAATCAGACACCCAAATGTAAGTATGGCCCTCACAGCAGAGTCACAGCTGTACTAACATTAAGCATTTATACCCTTTTGGTGGCTCTTATTTCTCATCTTCTCTCTCCTTTGATAATGAGATTCTGGAGTGGTTACAGTTGCCTTGGACAGAATGATAATCTGATAAGGTAAAATGGGCAGGTGCTTGGGTTGAATATGGAGTTTAGTACATGTCTTTTTGCTATAAAAAGGGTTTCTGGTTTTTGTAAGATTCCTAGAAAACTAGTTTGCAGTTGGGACAAGGCCATGAGCAGCCATTCACTGTGCTAACATTCTTGCTTCTCCACTGGGAGAGGCCTCAGCTGGATGTCTGGGGGAGGGACTTCTCCCCCTCTGTCCCCAGGATTTCCCGTCTTCTATCCTGCCTCAGGTTCCCCCCTAGGTGAAGAGGAATGACTAACTGGTTTGGGGAATAACAGTTTTAAACGATTTATTACACCCCTACAGATACGCTTTTTAAAGGCATATGGTTTCGGAAAACTATAAATGACCATCTGACAAGGAGAAATGAACACATAACTTTGTAATCACAGATTTCTGGTAATACTGTTGAGAAAACAACCCGAGATTAATGAAAAACATTTATGTACCTAGACCCTCTAAATTACCTAGAATGTGAAGCAAATCATAAAGAGTCATAAACACTGCACTGAACATCCCCCAAACTCCTCCAGTATATAATTTTAAATAAATTTGTCACTTATCTCCATGAAAATGGAAAGATGTGTGTTTTATTGCAGACATCTTGCTTTATTAATCACAGTAACCACTGGCAGGTCTTGGCCATGGAAGCCCGAACTTGGCAGAATACACTTGAACTAGTAAGAAGTATAAATCTCCCACAGCCCAGTCCCCATGGATTTTTCCTAGTGTGACTTACAAATGCTGAGTGAACACTGAAAGACAGCCAGGAACCATGGAACAGTACATTAGCATTGCTGAAGGGGTCTGCAGGACACAAGCAGAACCAAGAGTCAAAAAAATAGTCTGCCAAGTACTTTCCACGCTTCAGAAGAAACGACAGGAATGGGGCAGCCTTGGCTACATCTGCTGATGCTGCAGCTGGTGCCTGCTACTGTCTACTTTCATGTGTCTAAAGTTGTGGCTCATCACCACCCCCCCAAATACAAACTAATTTTGACATACCCCTATGCTAGTCACTTCAGCTGTATATGGAAATAGTCTCTTTTTCCTTTTTTCCTTTGCTTTAGGCAGAGAGCAGAGTCTGGGGGCCCTTGTAAGGGCTTTCCAGGTTCTGTGTCCAAGGAATTGGATTAAGGACACACAGACATGGTAGAAATAAGACAGTTGATTATGAAAGATGGCACTTCCCAGCAAGGAATTGGGCTGGAGAGCTAGGCTCTCTCTCTCTCTCTCTCTCTCTCTCTCTCTCTCTCTCTCTCTCTCTCTCTCTCTCTCTCTCTGTATACATGTACATACATACAAACATATATACATACATTACATACATACATACAATACGTGGGCATTTTTTCTGCACATGCTGTTACATGTCACATATGGTGGGAGGGATTTCCAGTCTTTGACCCTGTTGCGGTGTGCTTTCACATGCTAACCTTTCACGTGCGCACACACTCACACATGGCCTCGCGCCCTACTTTCTTACCACACCACATTCTCCACCACCAGGAACCCTTGCTCTTTGCCTTCGCTCTTTGCAAACTGTGGGTCTCTGTTTCCTCAGAAACCCCAAATTTGGTAGCCGCCTCTCCATTTCCTATGCCCGTCTCTCCCCCTTTCTTCCTCCTGTCCCTGTGCCAAACATACTAGGGATAGCAGACGTTTCTTTGTTAGGCTGCCTCTTTAATCTCTGTTCCCTCCTTATTTTGTGTTGCTTCTTAGTACAAGAAGATACAACAACACTGAACATGCCAAAGGCACCTAAGATTTAAGATAGTAGGAAATTAACTTCACCAATAATAATTCTGCACGTTAATGTCAATAGTCAGTATTTCCTGTTTAAAAAAAAAAAACAACACATGCATATAATCAAAGACTGTTGTTCTTCTGAATACCTACAAATGCAAAGGCCATCTTCTATTTGAATTGGAAAGGAAGAAAGTAATCAAACTGGGTACTTGTTTCCAAGCTACTATACCTCAGAGTAGATAGATTGGGGATGAGGTGGCGTTTCAAGACAGGGTTTCTCTGTGCAGTCCTGGCTGGCCTAGAACTCACTCTGTAGACAGGCTTCAGACTCACAGAGATCCACATGCCTCTGCCTCACAAGTGCTGGGATTAGAAGTGTGTGCCAGGGGCATGCAGGTAGATGTTAGTTTTCAACCAGAGCAGTTATAAAATGTTAGCCACTGTTGAAGTGGTACCTTATCACTCCCAGGTTTCAGAAAGGAAAACATCACACAGCCTAGAGTTTCAAGCCCTAGACATTTCTTTTCATAAAGAAAATAATATCATCCCAACTATCATTATAGCACCTAGCATACCTTTTTTCACTATCTCTTTCTATAGGAGCGAAGTAGTTAACTGTAAACCAAAAAAATACAATGAAGTAAACTACTTAGAACAGAAGAAAATAAAGCCGAGGTAAAAATCACCTTCAGACCAGCCTCTGGTCCATGAATGTAAGTTCCTATCATACTCTCTCTAAGCACTCAGTTGGCTTATTAGTGAAAGCCCCTTAAGCAGAGGCCAAATATGGCCCTGTCTATGTTGTGGCTTTCTGCCCTCTCTGGCAACACTTGGCAGGCGTCACTGTAAGAGATGGCTCAGCTGGCAATCCTGTCTCTCACACTGTTCTCTCATCATCTGGGAAGACGTTTATATGGATTTTTAGTAAGTGCTGGCTTATTTGTACTAAAATGTATTAATTTAGGTGACTAAATTGGTATCAATTATTTCTTGCTATAAAAGGCTACATAGGGTATCATCAGTAACCAAATAACTGATCCCAACTATACTAATACTGATGTATTTATTATATTATATTATATTTATATTACTGACAACCTATAGCAAAACTCCTATTGCACATGTGGCTATAGGCAAATGGTAGGAAAGGTTACAACCAGGACATAAAAATGTAAATAGAAAGCAATAAAAACTATTTAGTCAAATTATGGTAACACTTCAAAGACAAGTCGCCATGCCTTACTCTTTAGCTTTGGTGTTTTTTAAGTCTTTAAAGTGTTAAGGAATTTCACCAAGAAAATGTTCTACTTTAAATTTTATGATTCTTTAATATATTATGAGCAAAATTATTATTGACTCTCAGAAGATATGTAAGGCTAACTAAAGATGAAAACCAGCACACAAAAGAATTGCGTAAATTTGAAAGCAGAACTAAGCTAATTTTCTAGCTTGTCTACAATTTATTAGTTTCACAATAAAAAATCAATACAGTATTTTGAACTATTTATTGGCATGAAGCATTGATTAACTGAAACTCAGTATGTCTCTTTTATATTAGTGTACAGGCTATTAAGTGTACAAAGCTTATTAAAACATAATGTCATCTTAGCAAGCACAATGTATGTACCTCTTAATTTTGGCAGGTAAAGGACATGCAGTAAAAGTTGCCAGCTGGGTCTAGCCAACAACTACAGTCATCCCAAGTACTGTGACCCATGGAACCTAGAGTCTCAGCTCTGCAGACCTGTGTTAAAATTATGCTAACAGCTATGCATGCCTGTGTGGATTCACATTATAAAGTGACAAGAAACTAGAGTCATGGATTCCCTCTAGGTGGGTTCTTGAATGTCATACATTCCTGGGACAAGATGATTTATGGAGTTGTTTTACGTGGCATCTAGCATGTGTGTAAAGGGCCCCTCGTTCCTCTCTCCAGCTCAGATCTTATCCTAATTTCAGTCCTGGATCTGCAACCACTGAAGGGACATTTCCCTGCAGACTCCGCAGGCATCCTGGGCTGGCTTGGTGTCAAGCCAGCTCACTCTTTTCCCTCCCACCTGGCTTCCAGTTCTTTTGATACCTAGCTGTCTTGGGAGTCCAGCTACCCTACTCTTCCTTCACATTGCCTAAGCCCTCAGTATGCAGCCTTTCCTCTTAGACATATATGGGATCGAGGTCCTCTCTCAAACCTCTGATAACTGTTTCTTTTTCTCACTGTACCTTCTTTCAAACCACCCCCACAATGCCATCAGGACGACTGAAAAGGAAAGCCTTCCTGCTTCCTCCTCTCACGTGCCCCGTGTCACCTGTCACCTGCCCTGTGTTCCCTTCCACTCTAACACTCAGTCTCTTACAGCAGAGAGCCCCTCATCCGTCCCTCAGCACACTGGTTCCAGGTGTGGACTATTTACATACGTGACTGTGGAGACCCTTCCGTCAGGGCTCTCCAGGACCTGTCACCATGCTTCCCTTGTAGTTTCATTTACTGGGGTTTCAGATCTCTGTGGAGACTCCACAGTAACTCCGGACTCTTACTTTTCCATTTAGCCTTAGAGACACCCATGCTTTGGGAGCCTCCGTCTCCCTTCCCTCTTCTCCACAGCAGTGAGGAGTGTCCCCCGTGTACAACGATGCCATGACAACACTTCTCTAACAGCATTCCTATTGTTCGGTAACTGGTAATTTCATTTACCCTCATGCTGTGAGCATCCTGAAATCAAGGGCCTTATTGTACACTTACTGGAATCTAGAACAATGCCTGATTAGTGGAAAATTTCATTCGGCAAACAGTATTTCCCCACTACAATATATGTGATGTGACCACAGTACACAATTGTTTACAGTCACTCTATGATTCTTGAAAGCAACAAATCTTTAAGTCAAGGCTATACTTGCTAGTTGCCTGATGGTGGTGGCACCCACTTTTAATCCCAGCACTCGGAAGGCAGAGGCAGGTGGATCTTTGTGAGTTTGGGGCCAGCCTGGTCTACAGAATGAGGTTCAGGTCATCCAGGGTTAAGTGAAACCCTATCTCAAAAAAAAAGCAACATTCAGCACTTTTAAATTAATAGCTACACATAGACTTTCTCTCCTTTTAAGGCAAAAATTGTCAATGTAGGACCATTTTAAACATTTTTTTCTAGCTTTTAAGAATTACAGTTGCTAGGAACTTGAAATATACAAAAAGATCCAACACACTAAGTTCTAGGAACAAGGGGTATGGTTCAGTGGGGTAGCATTTACCAAGGATGTGCAAAGCCCTGGGCTTGGACTCCAGCATTCTAACAACTGTAATAATAACCTTATAAAGTCAAAAGCACTTGATGTTTGTCTTCTGTATCTCTCAGACATCATATATTTAAGTCAAGTACTATATAAAACATGCGTTTTCTTTTTTCCCACTGATTGATCTAAGTCATTTCCTGCTCTTTGAAAACAGTTTTTAATGTAGTTATCATACTTGCAGCTATTCCACAATCTATATGACTATTACGTTTTGGAATGTAACAGATCACCATTATAATTAACATATGATAAAACATCACCATTGCAAATACTGTCTTCACAATATCCTCACACCTAAAACAATATAAACATACTAATTCTAGGACAGATTTCCAAGAATGGAAACCATTGGCTTGGCAATATCAACTTCCAAAAGCTCTGGATATGTGTAGGCCGACCTTCCTGAAAGTCACATTCAGATCATTTCCATGCATGCTGCAGAAGACACAGCTTAACACTGATCAGTCTTTACAAAAGGAGGTTTGTGTGAATTTTATACAAGTTTACAAGAGTGACACCCCAGTGACAGAAGTCATGCAGCAGCCAGGTCCCATACCCGTCACTACAAGGTTCTCACAATAACCGCACAAAGGAGGCCTCTGTCATTCCGACAGCCCATCTACTAAGTCCTTCTCCTCACGATCCCTTCAACTTCAAGAACTGTGGCAAAGCAGCAGGTATGTGGGTAGTTCTCTTACTCCCTCCTTCTTTCCTAACCAGCTGTGTGTGACAAACAGCTCTTCCCAAAGTGTGCTGCAGAGGTGTCTCATCTGTGCCTGCATCCAGCTGCCTCCGTGGAAAACTGAGCTAATTCTAGAGCACTGATGATCCAGAGTTGTGAGGGTCCACTCACAATGGAAGACATTCCCGAGACAGTTTTCCTCTTCATTCAGGAGCATATCAGTACATCTGAATGGCATGATCATCTGTGTTTATTAGTGCATGCGTGCATGTGTGAATGTGTGTGTGCGTGTGAATGTGTGTGTGTGTACCTACCGTCTTGGGTTTACAGGTGCACATGTATGTAACTCCAGGCATAGCTGTTTACCTGTCTATCACTTCTTTGCCTCAGACAGGTTCTCTCACTGACCTAGAACTTACCCAGTAGGTTATAGGGTTATACTAGCTGGCCCACAAGCTCCAGGGTCCCACCTATCTGGGCTTCCTCACCACTGGATTACAAGCTTGTGCCACTGAGCTTGGCTCTCTGAAATGTAGGTTTTGGGGACTGACCTCAAGTTCTTGGGCTTGCACGGTCAGCACTTGGCTGACTGACCTCCCTCGCCCATAAACGCTAACCTTTCAGAATGGCTTCTTTTTTTGTTTTGTTTTGTTTTTTTTGTTTTTCGAGACAGGGTTTCTCTGTGTAGCTTTGCGCCTTTCCTGGCTGGCCTCGAACTCACAGAGATCTGCCTGGCTCTGCCTCCCGAGTGCTGAGATTAAAGGCGTGCGCCACCAACCCCGACACAGAACGGCTTCTTAAAGGGGTAACAACAACAATGAGCGGTCTTTCAAATGGTCATTAGGACAGGCACAGGAAGTGGTCCTTTCTTACCTTAACAATTAATCCTTTTGAGTCAACCAGCCATATCTTTTTTTGGGCTTTCTCCTTTGATAAACCTTCTTTCTCCATGGCCATAACAATCAGGTGAGCAATCCCCAAGGCAGCCTGAAAAGAAAGTATAAAAATAAAGTTTTCTACACTTGTTCCACACGTCTTCTTGAGGGTAACAAACTTATCATTTTGTCCATTAGTAAGGAATTTTAAAACACTCTGCCACTGAGTTTCAGAGCTTTAGTCACAGATTCGAACGAGGAGCTCAGCAGTTTTGTCACATTTGGGTGTGCAAAATGACCACTATTTACTCCACAACACAACCATTGCGAACAGTTGGCTGGTCAGCACAGATATACCAGTGACACCCTGATTGTCGGAATATCTGATTCTAGTCACACAACCAGGACCGGCACAACACCAAACACCACATCTAACACACTCAACCGTCGGCCTGGCTCACTGGACCATCTGGCTTACTGTCAGGAAGACTCTCCTCCAGCTGAGCTTGAACACCGAAGCGAGCTCATTGGATAAGATCCCGACAGCATAAAATCGAAAGGAAATACATGTTGCCCAGCGTTTACTCACTCTCTTAATTTATGCAAAGAAAGCACTCCAAAATCTCTCCCAATATTAACGAAACCATCTTATTTGGAATTTGATGGAATCTGCGAAAATCTGTGACATGCCACAGACCTCATCTTTTCAGGAACAAACCAGGGCCCACAAGTCATCCAACCAGGATATTGTTTTTCCTGCTGAGAATCAGGAACTGACCTGTGTCATTTACCAGAAACTTGTGGAACTACAGAGGGGCTTACTAGAATGGAGCTAACATACCAGGGCTGTTAGGTAGGCTGGACTGTAATTTCAGTTTGAAAGTGAATGTTTTCATGTATTCACTTTAGCTCTAGTTCATAAGTTTAATTTCAAAATAAGCAAAATGAAAACATAGCATGTATACATTTCTACCCATGTAACAACTTGTTTTGTTCTTTTCTTTTCTTTTTTTTAAAGATTTATTTATTTATGCCAGGCGTTGGTGGCACACACCTTTAATCCCAGCACTTAGGAAGCAGAGCCAGGTGGATCTCTGTGAGTTCGAGGCCAGCCTGGTCTACAAAGCGAGTTCCAGGAAAGGCACAAAGCTACACAGGGAAACCCTGTCTCAAAAAAAAAAAAAAAAAAAAAAATTATTTATTTATTATGTGTACAGCATGTATGCCTGCAGGCCAGAAGAGGGCACCAGATCTCATCACAGATGGTTATAAGCCACCATGTAGTTGCTGGGAATTGAACTCAGGACCTCTGGAAGAGCAGTCAGTGCTCTTAACCTCTAAGCCATCTCTCCAGCCCCCGTCAACTTGTTTTCTTTATAGTCATAGTAAATTTAAATTTTTTTCTCAAAATGACTATCTAGCCATTGTATTTTCTCATTTTTGAATTGTGAGAGATTTGTAAGTTTTCTCACAAAAAATTAACATTTTTATTCCGTTTGGGAGGTGAATTGGCTTTCTTCTAAATGAGTATTGGCAATGATGTCAATAAACTATGTAATTTGGTCTTACACAGTTTCTTCCAATGATTTCAAATGTCTTGGTTATAATGTTGAATAGTTTTAATGTACTATGTATCTTTAATCCAATGATTTTCTTAAAAACAATCACAGTTGTATATGTACAGGTTGGACTGTATGTGGAGCTGTGAATACTTATGACTATGACAGTGGGCGATAGGTATTCTAACTTCAATTCATTGAGGTTGTCATATGCAACACACATTGGTAACTTGATTCTGTATCAAGCCTTAAACATGCATAACACACTCAAGGGTAATATTTGATAATTTCACAAATTTAAGCTGTTAAACTGATTTACACTTCCAAAGTCTCCTGTAATGATGTAAGATGCCTTAAAACCTGTAGAACCTTCAGTTTACACCTGTAATATACCACTACGAGAGCATTCAAGGCCTTAAGTACTGAGCTAAAGCTGGCCACGTGGTAGTCGAGACGCAGTAAGCAGTACACAGGAAGTACCTCTCCAGCTCCCTGGAACAGCACTGTCTGATCAGAGAGCTTGTTCTTGGTTATTCGAAGAGCTGCAAGGAGACCCGCAACCGCAACGGACGCTGTTCCTAAAACAAGTGATAAATATCCTTGAGCAATCCTCAGATGGATCTGCCAGAGTCTAAGCTTTTATCCCATGCCCAAATCACCACATGACAGGTTCAGAGGGACAAAAAGAGAACCGTGTGTCTGTCTCCATGCTGGCCTATGAGGCAAGACTATTAGGCTAGGGACATCAGTATTTTAAGACAGTAGCTTAAATCTTTGAAATCTTTCCTAAAAGGGGACCCTGGGACTTGCTTTGATGGTGGGTAACAGCATGGGCCTGGGTTCTGTTTGGTTCCCATTTTTGATTTTAAATTTTTAAGGCAGGGTCTCATGTAGCCCTGGCAGAACTTAAACTGCATGTGAGCAGGATGGCCTCAAACTTGCAATCATCCTGCCTCGGCCTCCTGAATATTGGGATTACAGGAATATACCACCATGCTTTGCTAGAGTTTGGATACATGTGGATTTCAGTTCACCCTGCTTACTAGCTGGAAGAATTTAGAGAAATAATTTTGTAATCTGTTTTACTCATTTGTAAAATGATTTTATTGTATGACACAGAAGAGCATTTTTTCTACCTAAATGTTCTCAAGGTTTTGAAATCCATTGTTGGTTCCCTCCACAAAGGAGGTGCACAGTAAATGCTTGCTCTGATGGGGTAGTGGCAATGGTGTTTCAGATATGTTTAGAATTTATTTTTTTGAAGACGTATTTATTTATTACATATACAGTGTTCTGTTTGCATGTATCCCTGTGTTCTCAGAAGTGGCGCCATTTTAATCACAGGACTTCACCACAGCGCAGACCAGGTACTAGCACTCTGGCTCTAAACATGACTGCACAGCTCAATCTCTTTATGGCTCATTCCTGAAATAGAACTGCAGTTTCTTGCAATGCCTTCCAGCTTCATGAACATTTTACACCTCCAAGATAACATTCTACTTTTTCAGTATCACTCAGGTGAGCAGCAAAGTCTAGACAAACTTTAAATACCTTTACCTGGTAAAATCTAGATCTGAAAAGATATAAGACCACTGCAATGTTTATGAACTGGGGAAACATTGCGAAAACCCATTGTTTTGTACGTAATTTAAAATGCAAGTCTAAAGAGCTGACGATGTGATTCAGTGCAGAATGTTTGTCTAGTGCACAAAAGGCCTGAGTTAAATCCCCCAAACCACAACAAAAGAAATCCTGTACAAAATATGGCTGATTTATATAGGAAATATGCCATGATGTCTGCCTCGTACACCATGACACGCTCATGAGAACTGCTAACAGATGACACTAGGGGGAACAGACATCCAGTTACCATATTAAGTAATTACTCACAAGCAGCGTCACACACTAGCTCTTCTTGGGTTCTTCTGATGAAAATCAGTCCAAAGTTAGATGTGAGAAATTGTAAGTTCACTTCCAACTCTGGGATCATATAATTCCAAGATATCTACTGATTGTCCCAGTTTCATAGGATTTAACTAGCTGAAAAGTTAATGTTGGAACACTACCAGCATCACTGCTGGGTGTTATTCGGGTTTTTGTTTTGTTTTTCGTGGAACTGGACACTTGGAGACAGACATATGAGGTTTTGTTGTCTAATTAAAATGTGCCATTGTCCTGTGATGATGCCAGTTCATTCTAATAAAATTCAAAATGCTTTACTGCAGACATGGATAAACAAGCAGAATGAGTCTCCTCTCACTGTACTGGAATATATACATATATATGTATATGTGTATATATATATATTCCATGCATTTCCTAGCAACATAACAGGATGTCTAGTCTTTTCGTCATAGCATCAGTTGGTAAGATCAGAAACATAGTTTAGAACTACCAAAAATTTAATGTGAAAATGACTATTTTCTTTTTAAGATTTATTTTTTCATTTTTTATGTATATGAGTGCTCTATCTGCATGTACGCCTTTATTCCAGAAGAGGGCATCAGATCCCACTATAGATGGTTGTGAGCCAACATATGGGTACTGGGAGTTGAACTCAGGGCCTCTGGAAGAGCAGTCAGTGCTCTTGACCACTGAGCCGTCTCTCCAACCTGCGAACACAATTCTTGTACACAGTTTGCAGCTACTTTAAATGTGTTTGTGGAGAAGCAAGTGCAGAAAATTAAAATTTTATAAAAACTTGTTTGTAAAATAAATCACCTAATTGTTTTAAATGTTATATTAAACTTAAATCAGACAGGGGAAGGCCTGTTCTTGGACTGCTGCTGTTAAAGAGGACCCAGTATTGTTACCACGGTACTAAAGAGACAGGCTTCCTTCAAATTCGTAAAAAGTTCCATAGGCTGTGTGTCTCCAGTAGAAATTTCCCATTCTTTCAGACTCTCAAGTTTTTAAATGATTTTTAATTGTACAATGTGCATGTGTATGTGTGTGCATCTGAGTGCAGTGCCAACAGGGGCCAGAAGATGGTGCTGCAGCGTCCAGTGTGGGTGCTGGGATTTGAAATCTGGTCCCATGTAAGAACAGCAAATGTTCCTAACTGCCGAGCCATCTCCAGCCCCCAGACTCTGAGTGTTTTGAGCCCTGACATGACAGCAGATGTCTCGCACCTGATCTTATGAGTTGTAGCTAGAATGCAAGTACTCAGATGCTGTGTGACGTTACTGTACTTACATGTACATGGTATACCCAAGACACAATGAAGTTTGTGTTTAGATTTGGATCCCAGCCTCAAAACGTCTCATTATATAAATGCAAACACATAGTCTAAAATCAGGAAAAATATGAAATTCAAAATGCTCCTGCTACCAAATACTGTGGATAAGAGCTACTCTATCCCAGCATAAATTTGCAAGTAGTATGTCTTTAAGACACACAGAAGTTTTGCTGTGGCTGTAAATCTCTCTGATCTTTTACCAAAGAATGACCTCAACTGCTGGCTAATCTTAGTTTATAGCTGGATGATGCAAAGTTCAAGGCCAGCCTGTCTCAAAAACAACAATAAAATCAGACCTTTACACTGGCACAGTAATTTGTTAAATCTACTTAAAACTAAAAATTACATTATATAATTAACAAGACCAATTTGTAATGAAATAACTATAAAATTCTCATGTGCTATTAATAGAACAGACGCCACTAGAAGTATTGAGGAAGACGGTGGGTTTACGTAGGCCAAGTTCAAGGTTAGAGCATGCAGCAGCAGTGCAGGGCATGGGAGATGCCCACAGCCTTGCATTCCAGGGCATACAGAGCAGCAGAAGCATGTGTAGGGCAGGAAGGCAGGGATGGTTCCCTGTGGAAGAGAGCAAAATGTATATACTAGTATTCCTCTCCCCTACAAACTAACGCAACAGAAAAGATTTAAAAACAAACAAACAGAGATACGGACTAGAAAGCATCAGGCACAGGGAATAATGGAGGGCAGGGAGTAATGCTATACTGAGAAAAACTAAGTGAAATCTATCTACTTGATATGGAGGACCACACACGCAATCTTCTTAACTCTAAGAATACTAACAGCAAGCAATTGCCAGCAGACAGAGCAGAATCTCAGCAGTCAGAGAACAGCTACAAAGAGAGGACAGGAAACTCCCTGGAGGAGATGGCCTAAAGCATAAAATGACTTGAAAGCAAACCTGATGTCATTTAAGATTATTTTATATTACTAGTACAGTTGGCTATGTTTTCCTTAAATCAAATAATTTTCATAAAACAGTATCTTTAAATAACACATCTGTTTCAAAAGAAAAAGAAAAAAGTCCCTTCAAGGCCAGGATGCAAAAGCACTTATCTGCATTGCAGGGCTGAAATGGTTGCATAATTGTTTTCATTGACAACATCCATGGGCCTAACAGGAAGAGCACAGGGTTCAAAAGAGAAAAGGGAAAAATGAGGAGAAAACCTGTCGTCACAGGGACTCAACTCTGGAGAGGTGCTCAGGGTGGTTTGCCCATCTCTAGTCAAACGGAAGGACTTCCTGCAGGCTTTCTCTACGAAGGAATCAGATGAATGTTTCTCAGACCTGTATTTTCCTTCCTAAGAAAGTATTATTCTGAAGTCCCTATGAGAAAATAGGCAAGCATTGTGTGTACAGGCAGCTAGGGTGGAAAGCCGTTGATTTTCCTGCCTCCACGCTGGCCAGCCTGGAGCATTCTCCAGCATCTTCAGCATGCTTCACACACTTTTCCTGACCTTGACTTGACTCCTGCATTAAATTCTAGGCTTTACTTCTGATATGCCCCAGACCCTAACCTTAAGTGCTGGTCCTGGTAGAAATTGTCACTCAAATTCCTATTTTGTTTGGTGATTTTAACCTTCTTAAACTGAATTTTGGTTCCCATTAATTCTGTATAATGGTTCTCAATCATGTGCTGCTGGTCTTAGCATCCTTATACATATTTCTGGAGAACCACAAAATGCAAAGGTATAACACACTATAGGAGACTAAGATATAGGTTTTTTCTGTTGATTTTGAAGTGCTGGGGATAGACCCAGGGCATTGTACATGATAGGCAAGTGTCCACCACTGATATACATCTCACAGCCCTCAAAAGGCTTGTTCAACCATTCACTAGAGGCTGCTAGAGACTACCTAAAAATGAACTGATGAGTGACTTATAGATAGTAGGCTGCACTGCAAAGTGTGCATGTGTGTGCATTAAAGCCACTCTATCATTATATAAGGTAGCCTAGAGTCGGGGCTGCAGCACAGTAAAACCAGACTTCCTTTCTATAGCTCACTTCTTAGTGCCTGGAAACTCTGGACTTCCTTCTGAAATCCTCTAAACACTCTACTCCAGGAAATCTGCAGCTGTCTGTGAAGTGACTCTCCAGGAACTATGCACAACGAAGAAGCAAGTGCACAAGGATGGACTTCTTAGAAAACATCAGCAACAGACCCATCAGTGGAAGAGTCCAGTCTTTATGAGAAGACATCAGGGGACTTGGTGACGGGAAGCACTTGGCTGAAATTCCCTGAGGAGACCAGAGGGAAAGAAGGTCGGGTTGCGGGGGGAAATGGGTTTGCTCTGGAATGGTTTCAGAATGAGGTAACTCTGAGATATCCAAGAAGAGCTGTTAATAAACAGACGAACATACCGCCCTGGAGTTCACAGAAATCCTAAATGCAGAAATAACCGTGCGAGCTGAATGTCAGAATATGGAATATGAGCTAAGAGAATAGTACTAAAGCGAGAGGAAAGGCCTGCAGTGCTCTGTCACAGGCTAGCTGAGCGAAGAGTGAGAGCAGCCGAGCAGGAGGAGGAAGTCAGCAGGTATGTGATGGGGCCACAGACAAGAGCAGTTCCAGAAAAGGCAACGGCAGTGCTGAGTGCTACAGAGACACCAAGACAAGGCTGAAAAACACGCACAGCAGTGGGAGGGAAGCCATCACGGTCCTCAAGTTGCTAGAACTAAGTACCTCTACCTGTTTGTCCTTAACCATAATCAAACAGGTTCCAAGACTTTCCTAGAAGGCCTAGATGTTGGGGGGGGGGGGGCAGCGAGGGACAGAAAATAAGAGCTTGAATAGAAAACCACACACAGCCAAGACAAAGGGGCACAGCCAAAGCATGTGCCTGAAATATCAACTAGAATGCAGCAGACTGTTCATATGCCAGGCTTGTGGCTCGTGTGATCTCAGCCAACAGGATGCTTAGAGTTTGAGGTCCATCTGTACAGAGTGAGACCTTGTCCCGAAAAACAGATAGTACTTACAGGAGTGGGGCTTAGAGACCATGGCCAAGGAGTATATACATTTATATCCTCAAATAATGTGCAGTCTATTTTCACAGATTTCTTTCTTTATTAAGTCATAATAGCTGGAGATTTTATCAGATTTCTGGGAGCTCATGAATATATAATATAGTACATTCTAGGGTGATTTCTCAAATGTGAAAGAGAACCAGAAATTATGACTACGATCATCCAACAAAAATCCTGTTTTTTTTTTTTTTTAAACAGGTACCTAATATCTACTGGATCTGAATAAAAAGCTATGAACTAATTTCAGATATTATTTTTCATCTATTTATCTTGTTGGATTTCTGTATATGTACCTTTTCTATATGCACAGGTACATAATTCTATAATTTCATTAAAATGATACAACAATACTGTTTAAGCTTTAATTTGTTGTTTTATTACTAAAGAATTTATAGCTCATGGTAGAAATTATTTAGTGCAGATGAGAGTTGAAGTATCTATTTTCTCACTACCTATGACAGCTTTCCAGAGATTACAAAACTTTCAGAATAGAAAATTAATTTTGAAAGTTACTGACCTCCCAAAGTTGTAAAACTATGGAAGTTTCTGATCTGAATGACAATGTATTGTCTATAACCTATCACATCCCTAACATGTGCTTTCTCAGCTCAAAGTTTCTCTCTCTCGTAATGCTTCACTGCACAAACTTGTCCTGTTGGATCCCTGTGATAATGTTCTCACCACCTGCAATGTCAGTCCTTCAGTTTATTCCCAGTGTTTTATAGTAGTCACCTCAAGTGTGCATACAGTTTTAACCTTGTTCCTCCTTTTCTGATGTGTATGGTGGGGTAGGGAACAAACACCCTGGAGCTGCATGCCAAGCTCCTGTGTGTCTTTCATGTCTAAATCACTTTGTGACATGATCTTTCTGGATATCTTCTCTGTGCCCCTTCCTACCTTTGCTCACACAGGTCACTGCATATCTCTCGTCTGACTAGAGACTACCAGTTGTTATTCTTGATCCATACATAGTGAAATGTGATTACCTTGAATATCATCGTTAAATGTGCAATACTTGTTCCGATACTTGTTCAGGAGACGAAATGCATTCAGATTGGCAAAATCTTCAAACTGAATAAGGCAATCCATGCCATATCTATGAGGCAAAAACATGCATTTTAGAAGTTAATGAAATAACATTTTAAGGAGACATTGAAACTATCCCACAGAAAAGGCACACCAATGCCTTTTAAAGCCCTGTCTAGGTTCTCAGCACAAATGTATAACACATTATCAGCAAGGACTGACATCACACTTACCACAAAAGAGGGAGTGGGTTGGTACTGTGGGATAATACCAGATGACAAAAACTCAGTCCAAAACATGATCCATATCCTCAAGGAATTTAAAACTCAGTAGAAACAAAATCTCTGAGTTAAATGAAAGGTATGTAAAATGTAATATAAAAGCTATGTATAAACAAAGGATTATAGTTATTAAGAAAACAGTGCTTCTAGCTAGACTTAGAAGTCAACTGACACATTAATGAAGCTTTAATTGACTATTATTTTCAAAGCTGAGATGCTGAGTTTATAAAACGAGGGAAAATAGAAGGAAAATAAATGAAAGGTGGAAAGAAAACAACCCTGTTGGGAAAATGTCACACTCGCTAATGGGCTGCAGTGCAGCGTGTGTGAGGCCTGACCTCCTCCTGGTCCTCCTGAACCCACTAACTCAGATGGTCCCCTCCATCCAGGCATGCCAAAAGCAGTTATAACGACAGTCTATGGGATAAATCTCTGGACTCCCTCATCCCTTTGCTTCTTCTGACCCCGAATACCACCGTACTCTAGCAAGACAGCAGATAAATCCAGCTGTACGGCTTGGCCAGGATCAGAGAAGTCCTGAGCATTTGTTTCCATGTTTGTGTGGACATTAACACAAACCCAAAGGTCTTATTCTTAATGCTATTAAGTAAAACTACTTTGTCCTGCATCACATATAAACATAGAGCTTACAGTTCTGGAGGCTCAAGTCCAAGGTTAAGGTGGCCGCAGACACTGTCCAGGAAGGACTCTCTCCTAACAGAGAGCATCTCCTTGTGTATGCTTGCATGGCAGAGGCAGCAAGCACATTCCTTTCCATTAGCCTGTTTCACATGGGCACTAATCCGTCATGATGGCTGGCCCTCAAAAGGCCCTCCTCTTCAGAGTTCCACACTGAGGATTAGTTCTAGTGTATGGATTTTGGCGGTACACAAACATTCAGATAAGACAGCTTCACCACACTTGTCTACAAGTGCTCAACCCCTTACCAGTCTCCACACCTCACTAAGAAATAGCTTTCTTCTTTATGCCTATTCTCTCTGGACCACACTCCATAAAGCTGTGACTTCCTTCATCGGCACAGTGAAAGTTCTTGCTACAGAGTACTAAACTTTGTCCTCATTTCTCACTTCTTCCTCAATGAGGATAGTTGCAAACTCCCCAACACCAGTGTCAGACCTCTGTCTCTATCCATCTCTCACTACCACCATGACTATAAGTCCATCATTCCATTGTTTTCATCCATTATATTTACTGATATACTATGTCATATATTTGTCCATAATGATCTACCTCTTAAAAACACTGTAACATTCACAAAAGAAATTGGGATTAAATCAATCTTTCCTCCCTCCCTTTCTCTGTAAAGTTTTTGTTATATACAGAGGAGGGAAGGGACCTTTGAGACCGACTGTCCTCAAGGCAGCCAGGATACCACTGGGCTCCTCTTGACTCCTGAGAGGATGTATGTGCTCCCCCATGTACTGATGAACTCAAGACTGCCTTTGGAGAGCTTGAGTAGGTCCCTGTCATACCTGACCTCTCAGATCTCATCACATACTAATTAACATGTTTGGTGAGATGCCCACTGCAGTGGCTGTACCTTACCTGGCAGGGACTGGGTCACCTGTGGCCTTGTTAAGACCCTGGCCATGGGATGGCACAAAGACCTGTCTGCTGCTCTTCAATGGCTGCTGTGGTAGAAGACTGGAGGGGTTTGTCTCATTTCAATGACGAATGAAACTTACATTGTTTTCTGATTCTTTCTGCATCTCCTTGGTCATTTTAATTCTTTCTGGGAAACTGTCTGTTCTTTGGTTCATTTTTATTACTGTCCCTTCATTTCTTGTCCTAATAAGAAGGTTCTATATTTTAAGGACAGTGTCTTCTATTATAGACACTGCAGATGGCTTTCCTAATCTCCTACACTGTGCCATTAAGTCCTTAGATGGTGCTTGTCCTAGACAGCTTTGATTGTCAACTAGATACGGTATGAGACCATCTGAGAGAAGAATCTCAATTGAGGAATTGCCTGGATTAGTGGCCTGTGGACATGTCTGTGGGGGACTGTCTTGACGGTTAATGATGTAGGACAGCACAGCTCACTGTGGGCAGCTGTAGCTCTAAGCAGCTGATATGAACTGTGTATGAAATGTGGATAAGTACAAGAAATTGTGTCCAATGACAAATAATGGCAGAAGTCCTTGCAGCCGAGGAAGTGAGGCTGACGGGTTAGATTCAAAGCAGACGAGCTCTCGGAGCAACTGTTTGGGTGCTGTAGAATATACTGCGGGTAGAGAGAAGAACAGGGTGGAGGGAGACTGGGAGAGTGGGATGAGACAGGAAGAAAACAACTGTTCTCATACATAATGGTGCTGTTCTTCAGATTCCAAGGAAGCTCTCCATGAAGTTAGGAAGTGTTAAAGAACTGAAAAGAAGCATTTCCATAGTTATAAATTGTCACTTGTGAAAATGTCAGCAGAGAAGTAAACTCTGTGGTAGCAACTAAGTACCCCAAACACAAATATCAGCCAGCAGTTACTGATGTTTGTGATGGCTCCTTTCTAATTCTCTTGTTTCTAAGGAGCCTTCAGAAACCAAAAACTGAGTGTCGTTTGGGCAATGCCCTCCTACGGCTTGCTCCTGGTGCGTCATATTCTGGGGGACGAACAGCAGCAGATGGTCTGTCATTATCTTCAGAAGAAGCAGCCTGTGGTCTGTGAGGAGGTATCAGAGCCTTCTCAAGTCTATTCCCGGATCTACTAGTTACTTGGTTTGGTGGTCTGGGGTTTGTTACAATTTCTCTGTGGTTAAATTTCTCTGTGGTTAAACGAAGTCTCTCCAGTGTGGTTTGCCTTCAGTGCTCAGGACACAGTGTATGAAGCTATAAATCTACAATGTTTCCACAGTGCAATCTGGGAATGGTCCTAGGTAGTAAATCGGTACATAGGACACCTTATCATTTTCATGTGCCTGTTTTAGAATCCTCTGGAAGATGCTACACACCCATTTTAATTTTGTGATTTTTCCTGACTGGTAGTTAGCTCTGATTTCACTCCTAGAATTTCTAAATTCATCTTGTGATACACGCATCTTGCACCATGTAATAAAAAGAAAGTCATGGAAGGGATATTTTGTTTTAGCTTAAAGCAGCCTTGCCACTATGAAATCAGAAGTGATTGAACTCTCAAGAGTTAGCTAGTTCACCTCTATATAACTGTGAAAAGATCCTACTATTTTACAATCAAGATTTGGCATGAAATAGCAGGTATAGTTTTAAAAGCTAACAAAAAATACCCTAAAACTGACATGTAAAAGTTCTGGAGCTTGTGTTCTCTGTGGCTGTGTTGAGTCTGGAAACCACCTTACTGCAGTGACTAATGGCTGTGGCCAGAACTGACTAAGCGCCAGACAGTATGGTCCACATTTCAGAGGGACTGTCTAATTTAATTCTCTCAGCAATTCAGCAAGGAAGGCACTGTCATTATGCATTTCACAGATGAAGACACTGGAGTTCTTCTTGACTAAGGACTGAGCATTTAGTGAGCTCATACTGCTCAGAGAGGTAAAGTATGGGCTGACCACTCATGTGTTATAGAATATTATTTTAAGGTATGTTACTTTTGTTTATGTTGCATTTGTTTAACTCTGTGAAGCTGTTACGGTGCCTTTCTAAAACGCCTGATTGTCTAATAAAGAGCTGAATGTCCAATGGCGAGGTAGGAGAAAGGATAGGAAGGGCTGGCAGGCAGAGAGAATTAACAGAAGGAGAAATCTGGGAGAAAAGGAAGAAGGAATGAGAAAGGAAGGAGGAGGTCACCAGGCGCCAGCTACCTAGCTACACAGCAAGCCACGGAGTAAGAAACAAAGAAAAGTATGCAGGAATAGAAAAAGATAAAGGCCCAAAGGCAAAAGCTTGACAAGACAATTTAAAGTTAAGGAAAGCTGACTAGCAACAAGCCAAGCTAAGGGCAGACATTCACAGTTAAGAGTAAGCCTCCATGAGTGATTTATTTGGGAGCTGGGTGGGAGGCGCCCAGAGTAAAGAGCAGAAGAGTGGAGAAACAACCAACGACACTCATGTGCTGAGCACGCACTCTGACACTGAGCTACAGCCTCACCACACCTCTGAACTCGAGTGTCAAAGCCCTATCATCACAGCAGCAAGGTGCCATTTGTGTGCATTCAACACACCTTGTACCCTGTGACTAGGTGTACATGGACAAACATTGGTGAAAACAGTAGTCTTTCTTTGTTCTTAAAATATTAAGAGTTCATGTAACCAACTTGACCATGCATGCTTGGATTTTCCTGAGAGGTAGGGTAAAATCATGTTTTAGGATATGTAACGGGCATGCCACCACACAGTGTCCAAGACCCACAGTACTTCATAATGGATGAATCCCTCACGGGGATTTATTCCAAATGATTCATTTTGTTAATGAATTGAGGTTTGAAGATACTTAATGAACTTAGCAGCAATTTTGCCCTTAACATGCTGACTGGAAAACAGACTTCTTAGGAGGACGAGACATACAATCAAACGATCTTAAAAGAAGTTTAGATTAAAAGCAATCAGTGGGGCTGAGAAGCTCAGTGCAGAGAGCTTCCTTAGCACGCACAGGGTCCTGGGTTTAATCACCAGCACCACAAAACTCCAAATCAGATCACAATCGGTGGCACACAGAGACCAGTAAAGGCTTTAAGTAGTGGTGACTTAGGTTTGGCCCTGGCGAGGACTCAAGAAGTGAAGGAGGAATAAGTCGGGGAGTCCCAGAGTCTGTACTAGGAGATGCTAATAACATCACACTGAAGAACTTCAGAAGATGAACAATGCTTGTTATATTTCATATTATAACAGGTCCAACGGCAGGGCTCAGCAGATAAAGGCACTTGCCACTAAGCCTGATGACCTGAGTTCAATCCCCAGAACCAGCATGAAAGGCATGAAAAGAACTGATACTTGCAAGGTGTCCACTGACCTCCACATATACGCTATGGCACATGTGCGCCCCTCCCCAAATAAGAAATAAATAAGCAAGATATAATAAAGTTAAGTTTCAGGTCATGAGTAATCTTGAGCGCTAGCACAGGTGATCTCAAATTCTCTCTGACTATGTGCATCCTTCACATCCAATACACACTAGTATGTAAGAACAGAGCCCTGTTCACTTCCTAGCAAATACACTATGAAATGCTTCTATTTCCAGCTCCCTTGTATCAGTATTATTTGACAAGTAGGTATTCCTGCCATTTTTCTTAGCATTCTTTCAACTATATTATACTGGGATTTCTTGATTTTTCTTGGTGACCATTACATCATAAAGACTAACTTGTACTTATCCATTCTGTCCTTCTTGCACCCACTTCTACTCATCAATGTAGCTCTTCTCAAGGATCGGTAATGGAATGGAATGAAGTGTTTTCCTTCCCCACTGAAAATGTGTTACATTAAATCTCAACCGAGTTCAGGCCCTAGGTGCAATGAGACCTCATCTAACTAGTTCCTGTTATTCCCCAAAAGAAACCCTCCTTCCTTTCCTTACTTGTCAACTGCCCTCTAAACAGCTTTCCTCTTAGAGCACACAGTGATAGAGAGTTTCCATGTGCAATGTGGGGCACCCAGCCACAGAGCAGGGCAAATGATTGAGAAGGGGGGTTTGGTAAGAAAGGGAGAAGAATTCCAGAGGCAGAGCAAACATGTTCAGTGTTAGAATTAACTAAATCTACAGCACAGTCTAGAAAGTGAAGTCAATTCAAGATGACTAAAAGCATAGGATTTGGAAGGAAACAAAGCAAAAATTAAGAATAGAGAGGTAAACAGGATTGGGTTTTGTTGTGCCTTTAATTTGTGTTAAAGTTCACACTTGGTCCCCAAAGGAAGGAGGAAAGCAGAAATGTGACACAATCACTCAATGTCTACACTAGGGCATCACAATCAGGGTATATGTGTATTGGAGACGGGCAAGGGTAGATGCAGGGAGTTCACTAAGGAGGTGGCTGCAGAATTCTAAGCTTCCATCTGGAAATGAGAATGTGAAAGAGAGAAATACATGGATCTGAGAAATGTTCAAAAGACAAAATGGACAATATGAGGTGAGAAGAAGTAGACAATGAGGAAGAAGAAATCAAGAACAAATTCCTAATTTCCAGCCCACAGTGTGATAGGTGAAAGCAAAAGACAGGAAACAGGTATGTAAAGAGACAGGAAGCAGGTATGTAAAGAGACAGGAAGCAGGAATATAAAGACAGGAAGAGGTATGTAAAGAGATGAAAAGCAAGAATGTAAAGAGAGAGGAAGCAGGTATGTAAAGAGAAAGGGAGCCTGATGGGAAGAAAGCCCAGTTGGTAGAGAGCTTGCTATACATGCATGACAACCTAAGGTTGATCCTCACAACCTACCTTTAAAAAACTCCAGGTTGATGGCATGTATTTGTAATCCCAGCACTGGAGACACAAACACAGATGGCTACCTGGGGCTTCCATGTCAGCTAGTTAAGTCTAACTAGTGAGACCTAACCACCAAGAGACCCTGCCTCATAAACAAGGTAGATGGCTCATGAGAAATAATTCCTGAGACTGAACTCTAGTCTCCACATGCACCCTGAACACACGCACAAGTGCCTGCACATGCACACACACATACACACGCATGTGTGCATGCACACACATAGCGCAAAGCCTCAGGTAGAAAAGGAGGCATGGTAAAAAGTTCATGAACTCAACTTTGAATATGTTGTTTTAAGCAACCTTAGAGATACGGGAGCAAAACAAACTATATGAGAGGTTAGGATGTATGAGTTCAGAGTTGTTTCAGAGCAAGAGCAGCCAGAAAATGGTGCATTCATGATCTAGCCATGAGAGGGCGTCGGAAGAAGCATATTTTCATTGGTCTAGAGATGAAGATGTTAAGAACAAGCAAGGCCAGAGCTATCTCTTGCACCTTATCACTCAGCAACTCATGTATACAAACCATTCTATATCCCAAAACAGGATAGCATTACTTTTAAGCTCTATATATGTGGGTAATTTATACAAATAGGATGGATACTGAATGACATCTAATCTGTTTTTTGTTTAGTTGGGTTTTTTTAAATTTATTTAACTTTCACTTGATGTACATTGGTGTGAAGGTGTCAGATCTCCCTGGAACTGGAGTTAGACAGTTGTGAGATACCATGTGGTTGCTGGGAATTGAACACGGGTTATCTGGAAGATCAGCCAGTGCTCTTAACTGCTGAGCCATCTCTCCAGCCTTAGTTGGGTTTTTTGTTGTTTGTTTTTTGAGACAGGGTTTCTCTGTGTAGTCCTTGCTGTCCTGGAACTCTGTAGACCAGGCTGGCCTCAAACTCAGAGATCTGCTTGACTCTGCCTCCTGAGTGCTGGTATTAAAGGCATGCACCATCACTACCTGGCTGACATCTAATTTTTATGGTGCTATTTATTAATAAGAGCTTGGGATGAGCAGTGAGATATATGTCTTTTTGTAGTGTTTTCCTCAATCCTGAGTCTTAGATGTATCCAAGGGAATACTTGAAGCACCAGCTTTGTGCTATAATATTACATGCTACACATGTGGAACAACATATTCACTCCAGTTGCCTGTTCATTTCAATTTAGACTGTTTCCAGCTTCTCATTCTATAAACAATGCTGCTGTGCAATGTCTGTTCATCGTGTCTCCTTACAGAGGAGATTCCCTGCCGCTAACTTCACCACAGTCCCATAGTGATTCATGGACAAATCTTCCTAAAGGCACCGTGTACAACTGGCTTTGGCATCCTCAGCATTTGCCACTGTCTGCCTTCACTGTCCTGGAAGTCTGGTGGCTATGAATGGTATGTGCTATCTGTGAAGCGGCAGGAAGACGCTGGGCAGCCCTGTAGATGTGCCCCGCGGTATGCCCTTCATCAGGTAACTTACTGTGGAACATATTAGACCCTTCTTTGGTTTTGAGACAGGGTGCTAGTGTCTTGAACTGATCTCAAACTCATTACACAGCAAGAATGACCTTGAATTGACCCTCCTTGCCTCCATTTCTCATGTCATGCTGCATATAAGACCCACTTCAGTATTCCAGTCCCAGCCACCTGCCTGAGGAGCCTTCAGGCAGTTGCTAAGCTCAGCAGTGGAAACAGAGCCAGTCATTCCTACCCATTGTGGAACTCATCTAAGAAGAATCGTTTTGGTCAACAAATCTCTACTATGCTGACTGAAATCTGCCCAGTTCTCTTCCCCAAATGTGCTGAAGGCCTTCCCTAGTCAACCTATACTTGCTGTTTGTTTCACAGCAGTTACCACCAGCATATCTCTTAAGGGATACTCTCAGCAGGTTTGATGAGAACACACATTGAGATCACCAGCGGCTCTGTTACAGTTTGAACCTCTGCTGTTGGAACTGCTTTGGTGGGTATCCCAGCTCTTCAGCTTGACAACAATGGGAGTTATTCAATTTCCCTATCCTTCAGTTTCATCTCTAAAGTGAAACTATTAGTACTGGACCACAGGCTTGAGAGATTCAAATACCTCTGACACATAAATATTAGTTATTGCTTGACCAGTGTGATCCTGTTATTTATCACGAGAGTTGTGATTTAAGTGTGGTAATATTTGAAACCGTGATTGAGTGACCTGTCATATTTACTGGCCATTTCCTTCTAGAAAAGTAAGATACCAAATAAAATACTCAGTGATAATAAACTGTTGCAGTGTGATTACTTTGCAGTTGCTAATCAGCATGTACTGTAAAATGTTGTGTCTCTATGGTCTGTGTTTTCTTGGGGCTTTGTTTATAAGTCTATACATAGAATTCTATACATATGTTAAAGAATTTTGACTGTAAGACTTGAGGAAGTTCTCTGGGGGCTTTAGGAAAATGCTTCGTGTAGTTTTAGCACACATAAAAATTTCAGTCTGTGCACCAGGTGGTGGTGGCGCATGCCTTTAATCCTAGAACTTGGGAGGCAGAGCCAGACCGATCTCTGTGAGTTTAAGGACAGCCTGGTCTACAGAGTGAGGTCCAGGACAGGCACTAAAACTACACAGAGAAACCCTGTGTTGGAAAAAAAAATCAGTCTGCAACAAGTGGTGGGAAGAGAAAAACCTGAACCCCATCCTGCCTTCCAAGTCCAGCAAGCTGCCACCACACATCAGCTCAGAGCACAGAAACCGCCTATTTTAGAACACATTCCTCAAGTGGGCTCATCTGCTTTTACTTACTGTGCATCCTGACCACTGCCCTTCATTCCTTCTCAGAGCTGTCAGCTAGGGAACAGGCCGGAACACAGCAGCCCCAGCCTTCTCATTAAATAAATGATCTTTCTATCTCAAGATCTTTCCCCCCAAGAACTCTTAGAAATAAGCAAAAGTTTGATATTTATGAAAGGCAAATTCTATTCTATTATTGTCCCCTGGTCAAAGTGATCTCTCTATCCTTCAATGATTAGAAATACCTGAAGAAGTGGGTCCCCAGAACTGCATGCTACCGAACATTAAGGAGGATTCTGCAAACACAAGCAATACTGACCAAATGATATTTGAAACTCTAAGCAAAAAGAAACACAATTCCCCCTCAGGACCTTTCATGTGCTAATCTAAACTGAGAATCCAGGAGAAGGGGAGGAAGGATATGTGCAAGGTCTCATTCTTCTTTAGAAAGTATCTTTCAAGTCCCAAAAGAGCTGACAAGACCCCAACCAGGCAACTGTTAAAACAGCCTACATTCTAAATTGTTCAGGAGTTTAAAATAAAGAGAATGGAACCTGGAAGTCAATTACGATTGCCTACTACTTAATAAAACAAGAATGTCACCAAAGAGCATTCATGTATCACAAAAGCAAAAGTTTTAGTTAATTTCAAAAGAATAGAAGCTGTGGTTGGGCTAAGAGGAAAAAAGTAATAGCAAAGACATCTAAGAAGGGACTCCAAACAAAACTCCAACAAAGGGCTTCTTACTCTTAATACAAATGAAGATCTCGAGAAGGAATGGCCCTGACTTGGAGACAGTCTTACCTCAGAATTCTCTTTATAGCTACAGCTCTCTTTTCAATGCTAGACTGATTACCCAGTAATGCCACAGTGCTCCACAAAATTCAGAAATGGATAATTTCGTCATCTTTGATCTTTAGTTATTTGTTCATTCATTCGCTTATTTATTTATTCATTTATTTATCTATCTATCTATCCATCTATCTATCCATCTATCTATCCATCCATCTATCCATCCATCCATCCATCCATCCATCCATCCATCCATCCATCCACCCACCCACCCACCCACCCACCCACCCACCCACCCACCCACCTATCTATCTATCTATCTATCTATCTATCTATCTATCTATCTATCTATCTGAAGTCAGAAGACAACATAAGTGTCCTGGAGACAGCCCTTCCTCCAGACCAGAAAGAGAGGGAAACTCAGCCTAGTTGCATAGAGGCTGCACTGTGTCTCCTGCAGATCAGCAGTGCCACAGTCTGCAGCATATTTGAAGCCTAGAATCTCACTCTTCCCTCACAAAAACTGTGTTGGTCACTTGAGTGGATACCAATGCCATTCTGTGGACTCCGAGGCCCAGGAAGAAGGGGAAGATTTGTACTTTCAAGGCCCACCTTAAGAAGGAACTTGGCAATGAAAGAAAATTCATCATGATCCAGGTCACATGTCAAGATATGAAACATTCCCTATTCTCCACATATGAAGCAATGCAAAGACAATCCAGAGAATGGAGAAGGTTAAATGTATATTAAAACATGGACACCAGTAAATCAACTTGACACACTAAAAGATCCTAAATATGTGGTACCCTTGATAAAACTACCAAATAAATAAGAAAATCCATAAACATTTACTTCAAAATAACAGAGAACAGTATTAGCCTTGTCATGGAATCCTAATAGATAATATTTTTTTCTGAAATATGATATGCTATTTTGAATTTTGATTTTATGGTTATTAACTTTTAAATGGGACCACTTACAAGTATTTAGAAAACAATTTATGTATGTTTTAATTGGATGCAAATATAATCTATCATGCTTTTAAACTTTACATGCGGCAGACTCTTAAGAAACTATCTGAAATAGAAAATGAAACACGGTTATTGGCACTGAGGCTGAGGAGATGTGTACTATGCTTTCAAATGCCCCATGGTACTGAAGGACAGAAGCTGTGCTTGTGCTAGCAATTGTAGGGGTGACTAGAGGGGCAATGCAGTGAGCCACTCCCTCTGTGTCCAAGGTCCACATTCAAACAATGAAAGCAAGATAAGCCTTCATCTGAAACCGCACCAACAGCCTACCGTAGAATATGGCATCTCGGGTGCATGTGCACATCATGTTTATATGCTTATAGAAAATCAATTCATGTTGTCTTTGCATACATATACTTATGGAATTAATCTCTATACACAAGCCAATTCTATAAAAGCAATGAATAGCTTCTCAGAATAAAGGCCAGATAACAAATATAAATTAGTGTCTAAAGAGAGAACTTCAAAGTATCCCTTTTATGGACACAAAAAATATAGTATGTTCTGTGAATCCAGGAAGATAAAGTGTGAGGAAACATGCCAAGTCTGAGGTTGTTTTTTTTTTTTGGGGAAGGGGGTTGCTTTTTTGGGGGGTTTTTTGGTGTTTTCCCCCCCAAGACAGGATTTCTGTGTAATAGACATGGCTGTCCTGGAACTCGATTTGTAGACCAGGCTGGCCTCGAACTCACAGAGACCCACCTGCCTCTGCCTCCTGAGTGCTGGGATTAAAGGTGTGGGCCACCACCACCTGGCTTATGAAGCATTATTTCTAAAATCGAAAAAGCTGGGTTTTTTTCTCTTGGACTCTTGACATAAAATTATCCTAATACATCTAGATAAATGATATTTTTAGTGCCGTATAAGTAAGCCACTTGGAAAAGACCCTTCAAATCAGATGATATAAACCTATTTCAGGTCATGTGTTATTATTTAAAAGGTATATGGTACCATCAATGCTGCTCCTGGTAGGTCCTTACTCTGTTACACCTTTTCCAACAGCCTAATATGTGTGCCCAGTACCTTTTCAGTTACTTGGTAAATGTCTGTGAACCTCTTGGAATCAAGAATTCAATTTTTTATAATGACATACCTAGTTAAATAGAAACTTACTTTATACTTCTTACATTTATTTATTTAAAGGAGAGGGCATCTGTGAAAGTTGGTTTTCTCCTTCTACTATGTGGGTCCTGGGGATCACCCTCAGGTCATCAGGTTTGGTGGCAAGGGCTTCTACCAAATAAGCCATCTCATTGAGCCAATGGAAACTTTAAAACTCCTTAGCTTGCTTGATGTGCTGCTATGTGGAGGTGGAGTGGGGGGTGGGGCTGTTAATCCTCTAAGAAGGAAATTAATTTCATCTTCACTGCCACCTTTCCAAAATCTAGCTTCTTCCTCCTGTGAGGCTAAAGCTGATATCCAATGAGATGACTGTATAAGAGAACACTCATTCACAAGAAAATATGCCACACTTATTACTTAAGATAAGATTTTTAAGAAAACTGAACCAAATAAGTAAAATAAGCCAAGCCACCTAGATACATATTATACTAACCATTTTGTAACACTATTTATGCTTTTATATTCGTATTTGGCTACATTAAGGCACTCTATATAATACTGACCCTGAACTACAATTGTTTTGTATACTATAAAGAACTTTCTGTCTCCTGAATCTCCCTAGCCATCCTGGCTTCAGCCTCCTGCTTAATCAGAACTAACTAATAATTGCACCATTAAAGAAAAGCAGTACCCACATGTCCATTTTAAGTCTTCCGCTCGTGGAGTAGTGCGTGGATAGTCATAGGCCAGTGACAACCACAGGTATAGCTGGCTTATGGCAGAATCACTGGAGTGTCACATGGTCTGACACAACACCACAACAAGGCAAGGGCATAGTTTGGATGATGAAACTAAAACTTGGAACAAATATAAAATTTAGAATTCAAGTCAGGATACCAGCAGAATTCTCAATCTTCATGAATTCCAGACTCCTGAATCTAGGGCCAGGGTTGCCAGTTCTGACAGGCAAAAATCCTTGAAAGTCATTGCTTGTCATACAGAAAACCCCAAACACTCAGGATGAACAGCTCTTCCCAAGCTCATGACCCACCACACTGTCTAAACTGGAAGGAAAGGTGAGCACATAGGAAAGTTAGGAGCAGAGCCCCATTGCAGGGGCCAAATGGTGGGAGCACTTCTGACTCTTACTGAACTGCAGGAGAGAGTTAAATGTTACCAATCGATCTTGCCTTCAGCCACACTTCCATGAATTAGATGTTTACTGTGGAGATCTGAAGAAAAAAGTCCCCAGGTACCTCCAGCAGAGGAAGTGGGAAGTATCCATGCTGAAAATGCTAGAACATTGTTTTCATAAGGTCTCCCCTTGGGAGACTTCTATTTATCCAAGACTATTTACTGAGGCTTTATCAAAACCTAAGCAACCTCGGGGAAGAGAAATATTCAACTGTAGCTTCCTTTAGCTCATAACATGGGCAAGGAAATATCCAGCTTAAGTCTACTAAAAGACTAAAACCTAATATAGGGAGAGCTAAACTACATAGGCCATGCTCAGCATCTCAACAGGGCTCCAGGATAATGGGAAAAAAATAGCTCAATGGCCTGCAAGCCTCACACTCTATACAAGAAATCTCAAGGAAAACCCAAAAGCAGACAGTAAGTTAGACAAAAAGAAGGGTACTGGGGGACAGTACATAACCTAACCAAGCCAGATAAGCAAAACTGTCAGCTCAAGATCAGATGTACCTCAACTCCTGACACCCCAAACCCCATGCCCAGCTTTCAACAAATCACAAAAAAAAAAAGATACAAGACATACAGTCACATGAGACAAAGCAAAACAAAAGAACTACATCTAGATGTTCAGCAATTTTGGAACAATCAGACCATGAACTTAAAATGATTATGACTCAGTTGTGAAGAGCTTAATTTGAAAAAATCAACACCATGCAGGAACATGTGGGTAACATCAGCAGATACGGAAACTCTAAGATTCAAGAGGAAATTCTGGAAATCAAAGTCATAGTGCTGAAAATTGCCTTTGATAGGCTCATCAGTAGACCAGACACAGCAGAGGAAAGAATAAGTAAGCCTGAAAAGCTGCCAGTAGACACTCTGAAAAGTGGAACACAAAGAGAAAAGGCAAGAAATAAAAGAGAACAGTCAAGACCTGTGGGGCAATCACAAAGGTGTGCCGTTTGCACATGGGAAGACAACAGAGAAAAAAAGGAACAGAGTATCTGAAGCAACAATGGCTGGGAATCTTATGAAATTAGTGACAAATACCAATCCACAGATCCAAGAAGTGCAGAAAACATAGAAAAATCAGGACACATAGCTTTTAAACTCTTAGGAAGCCATATTAAAGTGGAGCTGCAGAAGATTAAAGACGAAGAGCAAATCTTGAAAGAAGCTGTAGAGGGACTCCATCTTCTCACACAGGAAGAAGAACCGAGGTTACATGGGACTTCTTTTTTGGAATCGTGTAAGCACGAGAATAAAGATATTTAAGTGACAAGATAAAACATCCACTATTCAACAATAATTAGTTAATGCAATTATCTTTCAAAAGCACAGCATAAGTACAGACTGTCTTAGACACAGAAAACTTGAGGAAATTTACTGAAATGTTGAGAGCTTTTAAGAAGAAGGAAAACAAATAAGTAGAAGATTGAAGAGAGTGAAACTATGAAGCAGTAGTTCCCAACCTGTGGGCCATGGGGGTCAAAGAACCCATTCACAGGGTCACACACCAGACACTTACACTACAATTCATAACAGTAGCAAAGTTAAATTAATGAAGTAGCAACAAAGTAATTTATATGGTTAGGAGTCCCCCAACATGAGGAACTGTAATAAGGGGTCACGGCAGTGGGAAGGCTGAGAACCACTGGTATAAAGAGAACTGGAAAGGGAGTAAGGAAAAGTAAAATAAAATCTTTTCTTCAGTGGGCTTAATTGTGAAGTTTGTTCAAAATAACAGCAATGTATGTTGTGGATAAGTAAAATAATTGGATAAGGAACAGTTGGGAGGAATTAGGAATGAAGTTACAGGACACCTGGACTGCCTACGGAGCCATTCTGTGTTATTTGGAAGCAGTCTTGAAATAGCTATGTGTAAATTCGCTATTTATTGCCAACTCTTGGGGCAGCCACAGAACATTTTCTTAAGGAAAGTTATAATTGGTAGGCTAAGACATTTCTCTTTACCCCAATTAACTTCCTTGCCTTTCTTTCCCATAGTTTACCTAGACTTGTTTGGGGGTTTCAAAGCTTTAACCATAGTTGACTATATACCACAGATAAACCAAATATATTCAACAGAAATTGTTTGCTGGGACCCAAGCTCATGGGATACAATGGTAATAAAATAGACAAAAAAATCCTTTAGAGGATTTTTATTATATTTATGTGTGATATAAAAAGTAAATTATTGACATAGTATGGATAATCTATAATGTACAGAAAAATTTTCCTTATATAAAACATACAAAGGAAATAGTATGAGATGTACAAAGAAGCCAAAATTATACAGTGAAAAAAAGGGAAGCATCTTTAACAAATGGTGCTGGTCAAACTGGATGTTGGCATGTAGAAGAATGCAAATAGATCTGTATCTATCACCATGCACAAAACTCAAGTCCAAGTGGATCAAAGACTTCAACATAAAACCAGATGCACTGAACCTGATATAAGAGATGGTAGAGAATGCCTTGTCTCCTGTGCTTTGAACACAATGGCACAGGAGACAATTTCCTGAACAGAATACCAATCTCACAGGCACTAAGATCAACATGAATTTCCCTGGGAAAGGAAAATAGAAGAGAATCTCTGGGGTAAACTGGGGGTGGCATAGAGGGGAAGAGTAATGAAAGAGATGTCTTGATGTGGGGAGTGGGGCATTTTAGGCATTTAGGGAGAAGCCTGGTGCCAGGTAAACTCCCAAGAACCCACAAAAATGACCCCTGCTAAGACTCCTAGCAATAGTGGAGAGGGTGCCTGAACTGGCTATCTCCTGTAATCAGATTGATGACTACCCTAATTGTCATCACAGAGCCTTCATCCAGTAACTGATGGAAGCAGATGCAGAGATCCACAGCCAAACACTGGGCCAAGCTCTGGGAATCCTGTTGAAGGGAGGGAGGAAGGATTTTACAAGCCAGGGGGTCAGGGAGAACCCACAGAAACAGCTAACCTGGGCTCATAGGAACTCACAGACTCTGGACAACAGCTAAGGGAGCCTGCATGGGACCCACCTAGGCCCTCTAGGTATGTGTGACAGTTGTGTAGCTTGGTCTATTTGTGAGATTCCTAGCAGTGGGAGCAAGGGCTATCCCTAATGCTTGAGCTGGCTTTTGGGAACCTGTTCCCCATACTGGGTTGCCTCGTCCAGTCTTAATACAAGGGGAGGAGCTTAGTCCTAACTCAACTTGATATGCCAGGCTTTGTTAACACCCATGAGAAGCCTGCCCCTTTCTGAACAGAAACAGAGGAGGAGAGGTTGGGGGCGCCCAGGGGAAATAGCAGAGGAGGGGGAACAGGAGGAGAGAAGAGAGGGAAACTGCAGTTGGGATGTAAAATAAATGAAAAAAATTAATTAAGAAAAAAAGATCAACAATTAACAAATAGAAACTGAAACTGAAAAGCTTATCTAAGGCAAAGGACACTGTCAAAAGGATAGAGTGACAGCCCAGAGAAGAAAAGGTCTTCACCAACCCCCATCTGACAGAGGGCTGATATCCAAATATATAGAGAACTCAAGAAACGCGACATTAAAAAAAAACAAATAAATCAATTAAAGAATTCTCTAGACAGAGAATTGCCAATAGAGGAAACTCAAATGGCCAAGAATCACTTAAAGAAATGTTCAACATCTTAGCCACCAGGGAAATGCAAATCAAAAGAACGTTGGAATTCTATGTTACACCTGTCAGAGGGCTAAGATTAAAACCACTGAGGACAGCTCATGCTGGAGAGGACATGCAGTAGGCAGAACATGTCTGTATTGCTAGTGGGAGTGAAAACTTGTACAGCCTCTTTGAAAATCACTATGGGCAGTTTCTCAGAAAACTGGAAACTGACCTACTTCAAGACCCAGCTGTACCACTCCTGGGCATTTACCCAAAGGATGCTCCACTGTACCATAAGGACACTTGCACAACTATGTGCAGTGCAGCTTTATTCATAATAGCCAGAACCTGGAAACAACCTAGATGCTCCTCAACAAAAGAATGGATAAAGAAAATGTGGTACATATACACAGTGGAGCATTACCCAGCCATTAAAAAACAACAACGTCATGAAATTTGCAGGCAAATGGATGGAACAAGAAAAGCTCATCCTGAGTGAGGTAACCCAGACCCAGAAAGACAGACATGGTATGTACTCACTTATAAGTGAATTATTAGCCATCAAGTAAAGGAAAATGATGCTACAACCCACAGCTAAGTAACAAGGAGGGTTTGGCTGGAGCGGGGTGGGAGCAGGAGTGGGGAGAGGCAGGTACATGAATCTCACTGTGAAGGGGAAATAGAATGAACATTGCCAGTGGAAGGAGGAGGAGCCTAGAAGGGGGAAATGGGGTTGGAAATAGGAGGGAAGTGTAGTGATATTGTATTTGTACTGAAATGTGATTTTATTTGTATATTAATAAAGTTGCCTTGGGGTCAGAGCAAGCCATAGCAGAAGTTGGGTGGTGGTGGTGCAGGCCTTTAATCCCATCACTTGGGAGGCAGAGCTAGGCAGGGTCTCTGTGTGTTCAAGAATACAGCCAGCATGGCAGACACATGCCTTTAATCTCAATACCAACCATAGAAGACCTGGAGGTCTGTCTATACAGACAGGCAGTGACGAGGAGGTCATGTGGCTGGGTTTACAACCAATGAGAAAACAGAACAGAAAGTCTATACAGAAGATAGGACACAGGAAGTAAGTCTCTTATGGAGAGGAAAGACAGAGCAGCAGTGAAGAGTAAGGTTTTCAGCTCTCAGCTATTGCTCTGACCTATTGGCTTTTAACTCTGTAATTGGCTCTGTGTTTCTTATTTAACAAGACAGATACATCTACAGGGAAGAGAGCAGGAAGGGGAAATTTTGATTGGGATATAAAAACAAAAATATGTCACTAAATCAACAAAGGAATGCAAGGCAAAGCTAAGGAAGTTCTCCCTCCTGGGTCAGTTGTTCTGCCAAATTTGACTCCTGCACTCAGTGAAAAATGTCAAGCAGCGAGGGAAAGCCGACATTTAAACGAAAAACAGTTTAACATGCCGAATGAGAATTATTCTAAGTCAACTATATAACATGGAAATGAACACTTTGCACTGACTCACTACTGCGTCAAAGGCTATGGCACTGCTGCTCAGGTATTAAAAGCTATGTAGTGTTCGTGCTTCCATGGCAGCCCAGCTGGAACACTGAGAAACGGTGAGTTCCAATCCCTCTTTCCTCATCACTGTACCCTCATCTTTCCATGGAGTGAGTGATGGAGTGGCCACAGAGCATGACAACCAGAAATCTCAACTGCTGAGTGATTTTATCACTATCATGGTTTAGATCATTTCAAGCATCAAATGTTCCATCCATTTTAAACTAAAGTTTTCAGCCATCCTTCCCAGGAATTAAAAATCACAGTTGCTATTTCCAGCACTTAATAAAGGTAACTGTATCTATACTATTATCTCAACCACCACAATTCTCCTGCATACTATTTTCCCAAAATTTATGGGGCAAGAAACCAAGCTTCAAGGAAAATAAATAATTTCCTAAACTACAAATGTAGTAGATGTACCTAAGCATTGATTTAGAAGCCCAAATATCTCCTCTCACATGTCTTGAGACACGGGATCTAGAGGCTGAAAAAAAATTGCATTTCTAACATTCCTGTTCTAAGAATCAGACCTATACATTGCATCATTGCATGTCTGAGCACACATGCACATATTCACACACTGCAACAGTCCTGTGTGAGGATGAGGAACACGTAAGTTTACAAATGGAGGATTTAGAAAAAAGAGATGTTAACAATAGTAACTAGAAATACACTTGGTAGATATGTTCATGCTAACTTGAAGGCTATGTACTTTGCTCCTCTGAAACCTGGTATGTGATCTTTAAGAGCTATGGGCAACTTAGTAGATGCTCTGCAATGTCTGCTATGCTTCATGGGCACAGCAAAGGCTTTAACCAACAGTGACCCAACAACGTGGCATCCGAGAACAACTCCGTCATCACACCTTACAGCAGGTGCAGGTGGCTTCAGACAAAGATTATTTCTCCTAAATGTTGTACAACAAATTAAATGAAACCCATGGGGCAGCCAAGAGTGCAGAAGTTTTCTAAATGTTCTAAGTATCTTTGTAGTCATTCCCAATGCTTCTCAGTGACTTTTAATTTTATACACTTATAGGACAACTTTTTAAAAAACAATCCTTGGTGAACAGTTCTTTTTTATTATTATTTTTTAAATTTAGTAGCTGAACATCCTAATCCCACATAATCCAGGAAGCAGGCGGTTGAGATCTGAGGATTATTTTTACTCATTTAATTAACAAGCTTCAGAAAAATGTCCATGTGGAGGACACTGACAGTAAAGGCCATCACTCCTTTTCTAGCTAGTCTAGGAAAGAGAGACACGATAAGAAGCACAATCCCAAGACAAACTCAAACACAGACAGCCTCATATTGTGTCAAGTTTAATGTAACCTTAGCAGGGTGTACACTGTACAAGCAGGGTGTACACTATATGAGCAGTGTGTACACTATACGAGCAGGGTGTACACTATACGAGCAGTGTGTACACTATACGAGCAGTGTGTACACTATACGAGCAGTGTGTACACTATACGAGCAGTGTGTACACTATACGAGCAGTGTGTACACTATACGAGCAGTGTGTACACTATACGAGCAGGATGTACACTATACGAGCAGTGTGTACACTATACGAGCAGTGTGTACACTATACGAGCAGTGTGTACACTATACGAGCAGTGTGTACATTATACGAGCAGTGTGTACACTATACGAGCAGTGTGTACTAAATACAATACGTAGGAGAGCACTTTATTGTTTCCTAAAGGTAAGTCACATGAAAAGGCTTTTTTTTTAACATGTCAGAATTTCTCTATTCATACCTCTATTTTTAAGTTATATGTATGAAATACATCAAATCCTATCATCTAGCTCACAAACTGAGTACTTATGACATACCAGGTGACATCTAAGAAGCTATGGGTGTGGCCGTGAAGGAAAGAGGAGGTGCTCTGTTTTCATAGTGTATGGATCTACACCGAACACAAAAGGTTGAATATAAACAAATCTAGCATTGATTGGTGCAGAGAATGAAAAAAAAATGAGTTGAGAGTAACATTTTAAGCAAATTGGTCAAAGCAAGCTTCACTGAGCACAACAGATCTTTGGAAATTTCCAAGGTGGAACAGCTAGCCTAGTGAGAAACCAGGCAGAATGACACAACACGCCTTGACCTCACTTCAGCTAAAGAGAACAGCAGGCCACATTACAAAGGCAAGGAAAACAGTAACAAGGCAGGACAGCACCGGGAAGCCAGGTGGAACAGGACCTTTTGCTTTAGTACAAAGCCCGTTCTCATCCTGAAGGCGATGGTAAGGTTTGCCAAGTTCTGAGCAGAGAAATTACTCAACACAGACCCACCTTGGTCTCTGGAGGGCAACAAGTGGAGAGGTGGGGAAAACAGTTAGGAAACTACAATAATCCCAAGAAGAGAGACTAAGTAACAGGCAATGAAAACAATGGTTAAATCCTGGATATACTGAAGTCCCAAAAGCTTTGCAGATAGGCTATGTACAGAGTGGTAATTCTTATTCTGAGGAAGAGGAAGAACGGGCTATCATGTCGTGAGATGGAAAGGTGAGGCAGAAGCCGGCGCATGGGTGATACAAGAGCAGGTGGCCCAAATCAGACACATTACATATGCTTGCTCTACTACAGATTCAAGGAGAACGCCAGTAAGGAGGCTCACTACACATTCTAGAAGTGAGAGATGTCCCAGCTAGAAATCCAGACTTTAAGAGTGACAAATAAAAAGATCTCTGATTAAATGAGATCACCAAGAAGCAGAGACAAACAGTTTATATTGAGGTTTCAGGAGAAAGAAAAGGGAAAAGCCAAGAAAAGTCCAAAAGAGTACTTGGTAAGAAGTAAGGAGGGAAGTTGATGACCGAAGCCCCTGAGTGATGCACGGGTTGGGATTTAGCTCAGTGGTAAAGCGCTTGCCTAGCAAGCACAAGGCCCTGGGTTCTGTCCTCAGCTCCGGCAAAAAAATAAAAATAAAAATAAATTAAAAAAAAAAAGAGGTGAGGAGGGCATGAAATCACAAAAGAAAGTGAAGAAATTCTGCCACAAAGATGCTCAGTGTACAGTCTAGAGATTAAAGTCTTTCTTTATCTATATTCTGAGTAAGTTTTTTATTTATAATCTCAGGCATGGAATTACTAAGGTCAGGAAATAAAACTGTTGAACAGACAAATTTTTTACACTATTTATACTTCATGTGCATTGGTATTTTTGCCTGCATGTATGTCTGTGTGAGGCTGTCACATTCCCTGGAACTTGAGTGGCAGATAGTTGTGAGCTGCCATGTGGGTACTGGGGATTGAATCCGGGTCCTCTGGAAAAGCAGCCAGTGCTCTTAACCACAGTGCCATCTCTCCAGCCACAAGTAGAAAGTACTAAGGAATACTATGTGCTACACTACTAAAGATGTTAGTTAATACTGAGGTCACTTAACACGTCCTGATTCAGTCACTGTACTAGACACATGAAATGGTATCCAGATTACCCACTGTTATGCCAGGGATCACCTTAGCCACCGAGAGCCACTTCATGACAAAGCATGGCCTGTTCTTTCCCAGGATGACCTACACCCAATTACTCACTGATATGGAAGCACACAGGGTAGGCCAGTGCAGCCCAAAGAGCAGCAGCTGCAACCAGTGGCGCTCCCTGCGGGCAGTGAGTGAATGCTGTTGTACCTGTAGAACCACTCAGCCTCTCCTGCTCAAAGCCATGTCCTTTGTCTTTCTTCCCTGGGAGTTAATCTCAAAGGCACTTCTTGCAAAATCCTTAAACACTGAGTTTCAGAATATGCCTCCCACATAATCTAGTCTATGACATCTGGCACCAGGACTGGTCTGGAAAAGCAGGTGATAAGATGGGTCCTTTGACCTGTCAGCCTTTGATGGCCATAAGGATCCTGTCACTGGTAATAAATAATCCATAGCACAAGGTAGCAGTCCAACTGTTAAAATGCTCTCTTGAGGTGACCTGCTCAGTATATTAGGACAACAGAATGTTGACTGGAATGTCACTGAAGAGTTTGTGAGAAGTCACACTCAAAGGATAACAGGAAAAAAAACACAAGACTTGGGGGCAAATAACTGCCAACATGAGGGCCAAAGACTCTACTGCATCTACAAAGAGACTTTCGGATCCTGTGGTTCCTTAGGAGAAGACCCTGATGACAAGAACAGGGTGCTTAGCCAGCAATGAGCATCCAAGATTCCCACACAGGCAAATCTGCTACACCTGAGTCTTAGTAGAGTGAATGGGCTCTTACTGCAGGGGGAGGCTTGATCTCCCCAAATCTTGACTCTTCAGAGTCAACACCATTTTATGACCTCACAATAACAGTCTTCTTTCTGCTCACTGTCACTGAAGACAGAGACTTTCCCTCCAGGAGACAGTATGCACCCCTCTCATCCGCATTGATTGTTGAATATCCTCTGAACCCTCTCAGGCCTGTAAGAAGCCATGCAGGGCATGCTGGGGCTCAGAAAGGAAGAGAGCAACAGATTTAAATAGTTTGTATTAGCTAGGAACAGTACAATTGAGTTTAATTCTGGGGGTATTTGATCAACTACTGAACCCTAATGGTAGATAGTGATTTTCAGACAGTTTCTGGAGATGCAGAATTTAACAGCTGGCAAGAATTCCTAGAGATGACACAAAGTGACTATTAAGATGAATGCTAGATGCCTACCCAAACCAATGGCTCATGCTAAATGAGGCTGAGATGCCTGAAAAATTGCCATGGATAGCAAAAATGGTGATTACTAGGTTCAGAGAAAGACATTCTGGAATGTGCAAACTACACACACACACACACACACACACACACACACACACCATCCGATGACTATGTTCTATAACAATGATTAAAAAAAAAAAAAAGTACCAAAGCCACAGGGAATATGCTGATGAGAAGGCCCCACATTACTGAAAAGTTTATTCCTGGCCCTCAGGAGGCCAGGGTGGACAGAAAACAAAGTTGGTATATAACTGGCTTACTGATAAGCAGTGAGAAGTGCTCCAGGGAGAAGCCGATGGGTGCAGCTGTCATTCAGGGCAACACTAGTGTGCATGTGAGAAGGATGCGGCTATGAGAGTTAACAGAGCAGCTTTCCTAGTCTGCACTCAGTGTTTGCCATCACAAGAAATCAAAGGCAAACGGCTACACAATCGAAAGTAGTTAACACAATAAAGTTCCAATTGCTTGTGCAATTCCCAAACTAGAGCTAATCTTTTACCCAGAAGTCACTGGCAGAAGAGGCCTAGTTTCCAGAAGGCAAGACTTCGCAATACTTTGGCAAGAATACATGGCAGTCATCCCCCAGTTCTTCAGAGGGATCTACGATGCTTACTCAGGTAGCTCCACTGAGGGAAAGTGCTCAGACGCCTTGAGGACCTTGGCCAGAGTCTACAGTGATAGCTGGGGACGCCTTCATTCCCTCCCCTTCTTAGAAGCAATATGAAGGTCAGTAATAAATGGAGCCCCAACCAGGTGCTCAGAAAAGTTGGAATGATACCACAAATCTATCCTGTGAAGGATTTCTCAACTGAGATATTCTGCTTTCATGCTTCATAAGTGTGTCACACTATCCACAAGTCCTTGACCTATAAGGTAAGAGCTACCACAGAGCAAACAAAGATGGTCTGATTCCACTCCACCCACCATATGACTGCCAACATAGTAAGTTAAGAAGCCAGAATGGTTTTGGTGCTGGGGACATGGCAAAACTAGTGGCTGCTAACAATCTCAGTAACACTTAGGGTGGCCCCAAATGCTCCTACCCCTGGTGTGTGGGGTCTGTGCTGCAGTAGAGCTTCATGTCTATTTCTTCCTTCTCCTTCCTACAATCATCGGTCCCCAAAGCACTCAATACATCCCATCGCAGTCTGGTAACTCCAGCTGCAACAGCTACACCCAACTATGAATTTCAGTTATGGTTCCCTGTAACATGAACTTATCTTTGTTGCCCTAATTGGGTAGTTCTTGGTTTCATTTCTAGACAGCTTGTGAAGGGATAATATCAAAATGATATTTTTAAGTCTCTGTTATTTTTCTCTGGGAAGGGCTCAGAAATGCAACTCCTGACTTCCTCCAGATATATTCTCCTTTTCCCCATTTTTGTTTTTGAGCAGTCTCATTATATAGTGCAAGATAAACTGTAACTCAAAGCAATCCTCCTGCTTCAGTTTCCAAATTCCTAGGAGTATAGGGATGGGCAAGCATGCCTGACTATAGATGTTTTCTGCATTAAAAATTAGTGTTGAGCCTATTAATCCCCATTTTCTTTTCATATATCTTAAATAATTTTAATGATTTTATTTTGTATGCATTAATATTTATATACATTAGTGTTTTGACTGTGTAAGGGTGTCAGATCCCCCTGGAACTGGAGTTACAGACAGTTGTGAGTCACCATATGGTTACTGGGAACTGAACTCAGGACCTCTGGAAGAGCAACCAGTACTCTTAATCACTGAGCCATCTTTGCAGCCCTGTAATCCCCCATTTTAATATTAAAAATGTAAGTTTTGGTTTTTTTTGTTTGTTTGTTTGTTTTGTTTTTCGAGACAGGGTTTCTCTGTGTAGCTTTGTGCCTTTCCTGGAACTTGCTTTAGAGACCAGGCTGGCCTCAAACTCACAGAGATCTGCCTGGCTCTGCCTCCCGAGTGCTGGGATTAAAGGCGTGCGCCACCACCACCTGGCAAGTTTTTTTTATCTGATCCTGCACTGAAAAAGATCATTCCAACTTGGTTCCTATGTCAGTTTCTCCAGAAAGCTTTCCATTGTTTCCACACAGTTTTCCTCTATGCATGAACATTTAAGAGTTTACAACTTGTGCAATAAGTTGTAATATTATAACTTGTCTTCTTTAGGTAGATTTTAATTTCACAAACTGAGGGTGAGGCAAATATGTTGCAAGTTTCATTTCCTTTCTTTAGTGACTTCATGGGACTACCTAAACAATCTCTAGATTATGCTGTCATTTAGAAAGTTGATAATCACAACCTTATGTAAGATTTTAGGATAAAACACTTAAAATTACATGTGAATAATAAGTAGGAATGAATGGTATTACATAATTTTGACCTTAAAGTTTCTCAACTATTTCTATGTATAAACATAGCTTAATGTCTGATGTAGTGGGTAGCCATTCCAGCCTTGGCCTGGAAGTTCCAACCCCCATTGAGGCTTCAGTAATGGTCACGCCTACAAGGCGGGGCTGAGGGAGGATGCTGAAGACCCAGGATCAAGAGGAGAGGCTTCTCTTGGTTCCTGGACCCTGGACGCTGGAGGTAGACTGAGCAGAGTTCTCCAGAGAACACCACCAGACTGCACTATACCTTTCTCACACCCTGTTACCTATCCCTTCACTTGTAAGTTACCCCACAAAATAAACCTCCCTTTTAACTACGTGGAGTTGCCTTAATATTTCAGCCAATAGTCTGAGTAGGAAAGTAACAAACCAATCGAACTTTTAAAAGTAGTCCATTCAATGTATTTAATACTGTGCAGGCTGATGAAAAAGCGTTTTCTTCTGTTGGTTACAACTTTAACTTACAAGAAACAAAAAGGACAACTCTAGACACATGAGATCCCAGTGATAAAGTTATTTACAAACAAGTCACCAAAGTACATATGTATTTTTGAACAATAATGGTTTTATGGCTGCACACTAACAAAATGAATGACTGTTGTCTGGCATGGAAAATTCCTGAAGCTATTACTAAAATTATCACAGAATCTCTTTCTCAAGGAAAAGTTTGAAAGTCTTAGAGTGCCACAGGCCCGCAATCAAATGCTACATTATATACTATATTAGGTAAAAATACAGTAGTACATTTAATCTAGTCCTGTAGATTTAAGCAGAGATGCATAAATGTGATGGATGGCCTGGTTCTCCCTCTATTCCAGGCTCTGGGGTTGGATAGCTCACACTCAGTCCCACCTCTTCCTTCTCCTACCACAAAAGGGTCCAATATCAGCCACAAACATGAATGAAGAGCAGATTTTACGAGCAGCCAGAAAGAAGTGCAGACTGCCAAAAATGTAAAAAGGGAAAGGTTTCCTTTTTGTATTTACTGTCATTGGCCAGTTCCCTATTTCCCATCAGCATGCATTTCAGATGTGATGTGTGAGTTCAGTGCAGTACAGCCGGAGACTATCGTGTATTTCCATTGCAACAAATGATACTTCTAAAGATAAGGCTCCTTCACAAATATGAACAGAGATAGCTTTGGAGGACAGATACATGATGCTACCATTTAGCCAGGAAATGTTATGTGGGGGGGGTTGTTTTCTTTCATTCATATCAAATCTAATTATTAAACCACACACAATCGAACTTGGGAGATTTTAATAGTTATGCAGTTTGGTTTCAGACTTTGGAAATTCAACTCAAATACAGATAAAATAAAGATTACACATACTTGGAAGAAACTGCCTCCATGAATTCATCCAAAAACTCGTCATATTCAGAACCTCTCACTCTCCTCTGCCGCAGCCCAATGTACAGTGGATCTTTAAGTAACTCCTAGTGTGAAGAAAACAGTTGCCATCAAAAGAATTAGCAATGAGAAAGTCACTGACTTTTCTTTAGTCTGTTTCATCATTTCTAGAAGAAATAGAAACAAAAATAAAATCTTGTCATACTGATTCATAATTAGCCCACCGTCACTACCTACTTAATGCTTCACAGGGCCCATACTGTCCACATCAAAACAAGAAAAATAATTACTAGATGTTAAAACATTCTGGGTTAGTCTGGGGAAAAGAAAAGTAATTAAAACGTGCCAGTGGTGCTCATTATAAAAGCTCTATTCAGATTTTATAGGTGAAATTTATCACACACAGAAATAATGGTAAGTTTTAAAGATTTACAAAATCTTTTTAAATGGAAAGATAATTCTCTTCATAGATTTATTTCCATTTCCAAAAACTGAAATCTTCAAACATTTTGAGTCCTAACTTAAGCATGGTTATTTTTAGCCTCAACCAAGTTTTTTTTTTTTTAAACTGATGGACCTGGGACAGCATTATTCTGTTCAAGTATTGTCATAAATAATCCTTAACATTTTAATAAATCAATTGTTAAACTGAGATATAATATAGATAGTGTAAAACATGCCCACTAGTAGTAAAAACTCTCAGTAAATTAAGAATATCTATGAAAAAACAGAGCTAATTATCTTCAGATTCAGAACAATGAAAAAATATCTGTTGTTGTATAATATTTTGTTTGTGTTCTGACAAATAAAGCTCGCCAGGAGATCAGATGGCAGAGCTAGCCACTAGTTAACCGTAGAGACCAGGCAGTGGTGGCACATACCTCTAATCCTAGCATTTGGGAGAAGGAAGCAGGAAGATCAGCCCATCCTGGGCTACATAAGATTGATTGAACCAGTCTAAAAAGAAAGAGAGCCAGGCAGTGGTGGCTCACACCTTTAATCCCAGCACCTGGGAGGCTCGTGACTTTGATTCCAGCATTTGAGAGGCTCAAGCTTTTGATACCAGCACTAGGAAGGGAGACAGGAATGTAAAGCAGGTGGAGACAGGATCTTGCCCCCATTTGGTCTGATTTGTAGAGGTAAGAAGTTTCTAGTGGCTGCTGTTCTGCCTCTCTGATCTTTTAGCTTTCATCCTAATATCTGACGCCAGGTTTTTATTGTTAAGACTAATTTGGATCATGCTTCGATCTGTCTTTATCACTTTTCTTCATAATTAAACTAGAGATGCTAGCCATGACAATAAGGTAAGAAAAAGACAAGCATGCAGACTAGAAAGGGAAGAACTAGCACTGTGTATTTGTGCAGTATAAAATAGAAAATAGCAGTAATCTATAAAAACCCATAAATGTACATTAACTTAATATAGTCATAGGATATAAGAACAATATACAGAAATAAATGTATCTCATCATATTTGTAGCAGACAGCTGAAAAATAAAATATAACTCCACTTTATAACAGTAATCCAAACAACAAAATTCACAGGGAAATATTTATCAACATATGTGTAAGACTTGAACACTGGAAACTATAAAGCACTGATTTTGAAAACCTCTAAATGGTGTTAAGTGGTTTTCTCTGGAAAAGGAAAGGATATCTCAGAGGGCAGAATAAGAACTCACAGAGGGCAAAAGCAAAAACCTGAAAACAATGAGCTACAGAAACTCACTCTGATAAGACAAAACTGGGCCCTACGAAGGGGGCTTCATGTTCAGGAGGCTTTACTGGCCATGGACCTTCTAGAACTATAGGACTCCTAGTCTCCAGCTTTTATCAGGAATGTTGGCCATTATTCTGTCCCTGACTCATCACTGTCAGTCTGGTGTGAGAACACATGAAAAGAGCCACAGTTAACCCCAAGCCTCATCTAGAACTGATCTGGATGAGAGGACCCTAACTTCAGACCCATCCCTGTTACTGAGATGAAAACCTGATAGAGTGAGATGGAAATCTTCATATTGTGTATACATAATGTAAATAATTTATGAGTGAGAATTTAGATGGAGAAAAGCACACTTGTCCTGGCCATCCAAGCTTTCCTATCCATCCAGACCAAATTAAAGTTAACAGGGTCTAAGCATTAATAAAACAGTAATGATCTTAAGCCACTGGGTTTGGAAACACTTTGTTACAGACAAATACATTCTTTCAGGTGTGGTGATGTTAAGATAATTCAATTATTTGAATCTTTTGAAGTAAGGTTTACTTAAAGCCAATAGAAACCACAGCCAAGTGCATGCCTGTTGTCCTGGTATAATTATTAATAGCACTCTTTCTCATTGTGAAATCCCCTTGGTTTGACCAATACATCTTACCTGCAATGTACTGCTTAACAAGTAGTTAAGGTTTTTGCTCACTGGAAGCTAACATGTTAAATGACATAAATGTAAAATAAAAAGCCTGAAACCCAGGACTGTTGTAAAGCTCAGCTGTTCCTTAAGGCATAAAAACTCTTTAAACAACCCTCTGGCAGGCTTGTGGGCAGCCAAGGTTAAACTGCCAGTGTGCTACTAATGGCTGCCAATATTAAAATACTTTCTCCAAGTCTAGAATATATTTAGCCTCTGAATCTGAGATTTAGAAGAAAAACAGAAAGAAAAACAATTGAGGAAAAATGTATCCCTTTACTTTTCTCCTATTCTTTCCCACACTGATAATTGAAATACATAACATAAAGAAGTGTAATTGAGGCTGCTCCATGGGTAAGGGCATTTTCCACTAAGCCAGATGTCCTAAGTTCAATTCCAGAACTCACAGAGTAGAAGGAAAGAGCAAACGCCCACAGTCTGTCCACTCTCTCTTATAGACACACACAGACACACACACACACACACACACAGACACACACACACACACACACACACACACATAAATGCAAAAAAGAGAAAATAATTATAATAGTTGATTTTAAGATTTATGAAAAAGACAGTTTTTGAAATAAATTAGAATGCTTTATAATTTTTCAGTTATAAAATGTACTTGTCAGAAATAGTTTGTTCTATTTATCATAAAAATTTAATTAAGAAAATTAAGATATACTTGAAAAAGTAGTACATTTTTAGAGATTTGAGTGCCAAAATTTAATATATACAAAATGCAACCAGCCATGGGAGTGATAGGGATGTGGGAGGGCAGAGGTGGAGGGGACAAGTGAGAGCAAGTTACAATGTCAGACACTATGAGGACACAGTGATGGAACCTATTTCTTTGTATTCTCACCGAAACAAAACAGGAGAAAAAGGAAGGAACTGAAGATTATTCTAGTTTATAGGCTGTCACAAAAGGAAGCAACAAGAATAATGTTATTGTGAAAACCTTATTGTGACTAGCCACCCAATTCAACCTCTGATTTTCACATGGGCACCTACACAATATGCTCCCACACACATACATGGGTGCCTACACACATGTCTTACACACACATGCATGGGCACCTACACACATGTGCTCCACACATACACATGGGCACCTACATACAGGTGCTCACACACACACAAACCAAATACACACAGCACATCACACCCTATACACATGCAAAAATATAAGAATACAACAACATTACTTTTAACACTGAAGGACAAATATGGAAGTAAATAATGAAAAATAGATAGCAGGTAGATCTCTCCAATATTATGTGATAAGAACAGATAATGTTGAAAATCCAAGGCAACCAGTCCACTTGACAATTCTAAGACCCACTTTCATGAAACCATTTGTTTCTGATAACTTGTGTAATCATCAATGCAAGACTCTCATATTGTAGGTCCCAGGGATCAAGTTTCTCTATGTCCACATGATATGGAGAGCCTTGCAAAAAGGTTCAGGTGGAGACTGGAGGGTAAGAGAGCAGTCCTTTGTCTAAGAACACTGGCTGTTCTTGCAGAGGACCTGTGTCAGTTCCCAGAACCCACATGGCTCACAACCATCTCTAACTCCAATTCCAGGGGATCTGACACCTACTTCTAACATCATGGATGTCAGGCATGTATGTGGTACAAACACATTCATGTAAACAAAATATTCATAAGAATAAAGGCCCAGGTTTAAAACTGTTCAAATTATTATGTAAGTATTTCACAGTTTCCATTCCTCTTCAATAACTCCTAGAATTTTCAAGATACACCATAGATCTTGTTGATTTTACTGAATTCCTTATGTAATCTCAGCTTGTTTTAAAATATACAAAAATTAAAATAAAATCTTAATATCAATATATACATAGAATTTTAAAATATGTTAGGTTTGATTAGTCATTTCTATTAGTACTGAAAAAGAATGCCAGTCGGTGGTGGCGCACGCCTTTAATCCCAGCACTCGGGAGGCAGAGCCAGGCAGATCTTTGTGAGTTCAAGGCCAGCCTGGGCTACCAAGTGAGTTCCAGGAAAGGCGCAAAGCTACACAGAGAAACCCTGTCTCGGAAAAAAAAAAAAAAAAAAAAAAGAAAAGAAAAGAAAGAAAGAAAAAGAAAAAATAAGAGAAGCCACATTTTAAATCAAAATATTTCCCTGGATAAAGGTTAAATAAGCATTCATGCATAGGAGCCAAATATGATTTTGCTTGTACATGATAAAAAAAAGCATAACAGATGTTTAAATTACTGATGAAATTCTTCTAAAATATTACTGTGGAAGTAAGAAAAGTTTAACTCCAAATCATCTACCACAGACCCAATATAGACTTTTAGAATAGTAAGGTTGTAAGCTGATTCAAGTTAATAAGACCTATGGAATTATTTCCTGTACAATGTAAAGATAAAAATTAGAAAGAAATTATGGTATCTTAGAGTAATTCATGTGCTTCAAATAACAATGGCATCAATATTTATCAAAGAATTTGAGACCTCTAAGGCAGATAAACATATTATAAAGATGAGAAAAGCACAAAAAAAGTGATTTCCTTATAAAAGTTGGGGGCAGAGTCTAGGGGAATGGGGTAACCTAGAAAAAAAATGAATGAATTTTATGAAGTTCATGAAATACAATACAATCTCAAAATGCAGAACTGGGCACCACTTTTTAAAACAACTAGCTGCTTTATACACTCAACGTTTACCTCATTTTCTGTTCCCACATCCAAAATGACAGGTAAACACTGTTGTGGATTCACCCCTCCACACGCTGTGTACAGGGCCAGTTTACCCACAGGGATGCCCATCCCATTACAACCAAGGTCTCCCAAGCCAAGAATACGCTCTCCATCAGTCACCACAATAGCCTAAAAGAAAAAAAAAAAAAAGACAAAAAGTTCATCTTCTTTCCTGCTCTCTAGTCCTGAAGGTAATAAATGCCCTGCAATGAAACACTGAGCTACAAGAAAATCTAAATTAAATATACAAAAACTGTATGCAATCATAGTCATTAGGAAAGAAGGGGGATAAGAAATAGGCTTGATCTATATATGTTGAGCATTATATAGTTATATGTATGATTAATTATATTATTGTAAAAAGAAGAGAAGGTGTGAAATAGAAATTCAAACAACCCAAATAACTTATTCTTCAAAGGAGAAGGCAAATGGGAAATTAGAGCTCATACTGCAAACCAAACACATAGGGCGGCTGTCAGTAGCCAGTGCCCCTCAGTGCAATGATGGAGCGTCCATAATGAGGTGTTGCAGAAGTGCCAGGCAGACGGGAAAGCCACACCTCTGCTCCGAGAGGCTCTGACCTTGTACTCCCAGAAGTACCTGACACTGTACTGTTACCTCCAGAGCATGCCCAGTACAGTCTGCTACACTAACTACCTGGTGACCTTTCCCTAGAACTGACGAATCTTGCTTAGCTTATTTCTACTTAGAATAACAATGAACCATACATGTTACTCATGTGGGGGAGTTACTTTACAGAATTTAAGATCATCATTAAAATTAATGCATTCAATGCCTTCATTCTATGATTCATGGCCACAATATAAGTTAAAACAAATATAATATATTAGAAAACCTAAAATTCTTCACTCAAAATATCCATGGAATAACAATGAACTTAAGCTTCTATTTCTTATTTTATTTTCAATTCACTTATTGTATGTGTTTGGATGTTTCGCCTGCTTGTATGCCTGTGTATCATAGGCATGCTTGATGCCCACAGAGGGCAGAAAAAGGCACTGGATTCCCTTGGACTGGATGTTTGTGGGCGCTGGGAATCAGCCTGGGGTGGAGAAGAGCAGCCAGTACTTATAACTGCTGAGCCTCATTCCAGCCCCTCTTTCTTAGTTTAAAAATAAACTAGCACATGTGCTTTTCAGAGTGGCTCTCTCTGCTCACTACTGTGATCCCAGCATCTGGTACAACATTTAACACTCAGTAAACAGCTAATAAATAGTAGTAATCTAGATATATCCACGGGTATAGAAAGTGAAATCATGATATATAAAGAAAGAACTTACCACAGCACTTGTATTTCAAATTCTAAAAAAAAAGTAGCTACCGTTCCTATCCTTAGAAAGTCGTAGTGTTTTAGTAGGGTCTTAATCATGCTCCTTTCCCTTCTCCTACTTTATAGATCATGAAGTGGAAAATCAGAAAACTAAACTTCCTTGCCTAGATGAGCCACCTAGGCAGTCCCAAGGAACCAGAACCATGGAGCTTTTTCCACCATGCTGTAAGGTCACATGGGCTTTAAAATGTACTGCTGAGACCTGCTGCTTTAATTTTTTTGTGCACTGTAAAATACACCTATTGGAAAATTGCTTTAAAGTAAATATATTTAAGGAGAGGTGAAATTTCTTTTGCATATTCCACATATTCCATCTTCAAAAACTCTTCCCTGTGAAATTGTAAGGAATCACAACTTCCCCTAAATGCAATTGGTCAATATATTCATGCTCTTACAGAGATGGTAACCACACACCATTAGTTCAATGCAGTTCTAATTTACAGAAATATATATCTATATTATTGAGCACTATAACCTTTTTAAGGTTATGGCCATTTCTCAGTGTCCAAATAATTCTGGTGTGTATTTAATGGACATTGTTTATTTAATGTGCTGCCACAGACAGAGGGACTTGTATGCACAGCTGATGATACAAATGCTCATGAATGAAGTTCTCAACATGGGGAACCCAGATGGCCTGCCTATACTTAGAAATGTTTTAGTGCAGTATTCTGCAAAGATAGTGACTTTATCATATACATTATCTATAATCCGAGTAATGCTTTCCAGGTCATTAAAAGCATTGAAACCATATAATTTTCAACAGTTTCAATTTTTTGAAAAGGAGGTTTTAAACACTGTCATTTACTCAATAGCACATCTGTGTTAAATGAAGTGTTTTTTTTAATTTGTTTGTTTGTTTGTTTTTCGAGACAGGGTTTCTCTGCAGCTTTGGAGCCTGTCCTGGACTAGCTCTGTAGACCAGGCTGGCCTCAAACTCACAGAGATCTGCCTGCCTCTGCCTCCCGAGTGCTGGGATTAAAGGCGTGTGCCACCACTGCCCGGCTTAAATTTTTTTAAGAGCATTTTGTTGTTGTTATACTTAACTGTTACTTCCTAGGCTGATCTCCCATCTAGTACCATCACCTAATTATGAAGGGATATATCTAGAAAATTATAATTACAATCATATATTGAAACATTTTTTAAATTTTGAAATATTTATATCTTAGCTTAGTTTATGCCTTACTGGAAATATTTCAACATCAAAAAGTCCTAACAGGGAAAAAATAAAATCTGTGATAAAATATCTTGAGAAAGAGCATCTATACTACCATGCACTTTACATTTTGTCTAATAAACTGCCTCTCTTACATGTGTGTTCAACTACACAGTAGAGACCATATCTTACTCTTCAGTATGCTATCCCAATCAAGCACTGACTTATTTAGTGTCCTGTGCCAAATACTATCCTAAGCTTTTAAAGGGATACAGGGCTTTGAAGGTCCATAGATAAAGGTAGACTATTAACAAAGTCAACCGCAGAGATCAGCTAGTGCTGATGAAGAGCAGGAAGCAGGGCAACTGTCTATGGCCTGGCTGGTAGGATGGCAAAGTACTGATTAGAACTCCACTCCAGAACTATTTCCTGAACCACTGATAATTCTCAAAATCCTCTCCAAATTTCTGGTAACAGTAAATATCAAGCCAAGGAAATGGCTCTGTTGGTAAGCACTGGCCACAGAAGCCTGATCAGAGTTCAGATCCCATAACCAAGGTTGTGGAATGAATGCACCCACACTTACTTTAAATTTAATTAACTCACAGCTTCTTAAGGTCCTAAGGATAAAAGGATTGATTTAATAGATTTCTTCTGCCTACCCTGAACTTGGTAGATCATTAGACACAAAAATACAATAAAGGAGTTTGCTTAAAAAATAATATGCCCTACATGTTCAACACATGTATATGTATATGTTTAGATACATATAATGACTTGATAAAGAATAAAACACTAAGAAATTAGAAATGACAGGAAAACAGTATCTAAATAGCTTTACAGTAAAATTAAATACTGCAGAGAGATCAGAGTACTAGTTAGGTGATAGCCACTGACAATGATGCTCGCAGCGGTGAGAATGTGACTGTGGCACATGCCATGGGACAGAGAGGACAGCAAACTACCTCAGTGCAGTCACCCATAGCTTACCTTGACAACGTCTTCTGGCCATGCATTAAGAACTGAAGCAATATGCCCTTTGTCATGGATACTGATAAAGAGGCCTCTGGAAAGAAAAAAAAAAAGTTTTAATTTACTTCAAAACTGTCAAATGACTATGAACATTAGTAAAAAACATAAATCTATAACTATACCTCCATTTTTATTACATTACTGAAAAGACATTTCCTTAACTAATGGCAGAAATCCTTAAGTAGGAGGCTGGGGACATAGCTCGATTGGCGGAGTGCCTGTTTGTCATGCATGAAGCCCTGGTCTTGATCTCAAACATTGCACAAAACTGGACATGGCACTGGGGGACCAGGGCGGGGGTAGAAACAGATGGGTCCCTGAAGCTCATTGGCCAGTCACCCTAGCCAAATCGGTGAGCTTTAGACTCAATCAAAGACTTTTCTTAAAGGGTAAAATAAAGAGTAATTAAGGAAGATTACCAAAATTGACCTGTGGACCCAGGAAGTATGTGTAGACATGTGCACACATATAAGTATGCACATACCCAAACAAAAATATACATACAACACACTAATAAAAAAACATAATTTTAGTTGGAAGAGATAGCTCAGTAGTTAGAGCATGAACTATTCATGCAGGGGACCCACATTCAGTTCCCAGCACCCATGTCAGGCAACTCACAACTGCCTGTAACTCCAGCTCCATGGGGATATTATGCCCTCTTCTGGCCTCTGAAAGCACCTGCATTCATGTGCACATTCCCAGACACAGACACACTAATAAACATATAATTAAAACAGAAAACAAAAACTTAGAAGTTTCTGTTCCACTCACAAATCCAGTTAGTCTGTAACTAAACACAGAACATGTAAGAGTCTGGTGAAACAATATAAGGACACAGTGTGCTTCACTCGCTTCTTCCCATGACGTGAGGGTGCAAAGATGCACCAGAGGCTGGAGTGACTATGGCTGCACACTGTCCCTGGGGTGCTCACCTAGCCACCGGACTGCTGTTTGTACCTCTGCCATCCAACCCAACTGGAGCCTTAAAAACATTCACCTCACTCAGTTTCCTGTGGAAGTTTAACAAGTAGCTTCACACAAGCTTCACACATTAAAATACTAAAATGGGGGGATGCTTTGTCGCCATTTAAACTTTTTTGCTTTAGAATTATTATTACTCAAAACAGAGACCATACACAAGTACAACTTAATGACCAAGGAAAGCATCGTCCTACATAACATCTATTTATACAATGAGGATCTTGCCAGCTATCTAGAAGTCATCTGTTTACACACACACACACACACACACACACACACACACACACACACACACACCCTCTTCCCCCCAAATACAACTGTCCTCTTGGCTTTTATGGTATTGTTTACTTTTGAATTAATTTATAAAGGTTATGTGTGTGTGTGTGTGTGTGTGTGTGTGTGTGTGCGCGCGTGCGCACACACACGCGCACATGTGCATACATGTGGGTGTATATGCATACATGGACATGTAGGTACAGGTAAACACATATTTAGGTGTGCGTGTGGAAGCCAGAAGACAACCTCAGGTACCTTGCCTTACATACTAGCCACTTTTTTTTAAAGACAGGCTCTCTTACCAGCCTACCAAATAGAGTAGTTTGGCTGGCCAGTGGACATAGATATCCCAGCATTACTAGAATCACAGGCACATGCCACCATGTCTGGCCTATATGGGTACTAAGGCTCAAACTCAGGCCCTAGTGCTTACACAGCTAACATTTTACAGAGTTATTTCCCTACACCCTACAACCAATTTTTTTAATCACAGAAATCATAAAACAAATCCAGACATATATTAGACTGATTTATTAAGTAATCAAAAATTATAACATGGTTGGCTAAAAATATTAATTAAAATATACTATACTTGTGCATGAAATTTTCAAAGAATAAAAAAGTTAAGTTTATACCAAATTATATCCTTTCCTGGTTTTCTTATTGTCTCATGTGAAGTTGCTGTGTCCCTAAATGGTAAGAAGCTCCTAATAAGCTACATGCATTTTTAGATCTGACTGACCCAGTGCAATCAACAGAAAGGGTATCAGTAAAGAACTGGGAAAATAAAATGAGCTATTTGGGCCTAAGTAAGAAATTTGTATTAAATTGTATAAGATGTTCTTGGCAATATACCATTAAATTATATTTCTTTGGAGACTGTTTGCTGGCCAAGATTTTCAAATAATAATGTTCTCCTGAAACAGAATCATTCAAAACAAAGAACAAAGAATGATATTAAAATTAACACCAATTAAATATCAAGATTTATTATGCACAGATCTGTGTTCAACTACTATGGAAGAGCCATTTGGCTACCCATGATCTACCGCACTATGTAGAGATTCATTTACAGAAAAAATGCTTCCTCTAGGAAGGAGCTCAGTAAGCCAAAGGTCTGTAATGTCCTACCAAAGCCAAGCATTTTAGGAGTTATTTGTAATCCTTTCAGGAATGTTCCCATGATTAGAAATCTGAGATATCCAAAAGGATTTTTGCACATCAGTAACTCATACTGCCTGGCATACAATCTGAATATGAAACATTAAACCTATGGGGGGGGGAGAAAAGAGGGAGAGAGAGAGGGAAGCAGGAAGGGAGGGAGGGAGGGAGGGAGGGAGGGAGAAAGAGAGAGAGAAAGAGAGAGAGAGAGAGAGAGAGAGAGAGAGAAGTTATATAATGAAAGTTTAGATAAGAAATACGTTTATCTACATTTTAAAATGAATACAACTGAAGTGGGAACATTTTCTGGGAATTAAACCAGAGCCTCATGCATGCTGTGCTAACTCCCTACGCCTGAGCTACATCCCAGCCTTCAACTCTTGCTATCTCTGTTCTTACTGACCAATCTGCTCAAAATCCCTGAGTTCTGTTCAAAGCTAAACAGGCCAACTAAAGATGCTCAGAGTTCGATAACTAGTTCATGTCGGAATGAGGCAATTTTAAAATGAAGATCATTTTTCATAACCTCTAACACTACATATTTTACTCTCATCACATTTGGAAGACAAGATGATATTCTCCATGTTGTTGGCTGATATCCCCATGTAAATGCACATCAAACTGGAATTCACTTCATAACATGCAACTTTCTATTTTAATGAGACTTACATTTTCTTTTGGAAACAAGTTTCTATGCCTGCTCCTGAGCCAGTGAAGGAGGCAACAATTCTGCAATTTTCTATTATAATTCCTTCTTGCATTTGTTATTTCTAGAAATCATAAAGTTATACTCCATTTTCCACAAAATGTGAACAAACACTAGAAAGCCTTGAGAGTTAACCAAAGTTGAGTCCTACATCAGGCCCCTGATTGATGGAGAAAGCAGTACAGACCGTCTAGACCTGAAATGGTTTGTTACAGTTTTTGGACTTTGTGACAGTAGGGAGGCAGTACACACTCTAAGAGCCCCAGTCTGAACTGGGCCTTTGACTGATTCCTGGACTAGTGACATATGATGGAACAGCTCTTTGATGAGCTGGGCAGCTGTAGAGCCATCGCTCCCAGCCAGCCACAGTTTCAGGAGCAATATGCCACTGTGCATTGTGAGGCTAAGCGAGGATGGTTAGGTTCACTAAATGCATCTTTCTCTTTCTGAATGCTGGAGATGGGCCCAAGGGCCTCTTATGTGCTATTAAGCAATCTACCACTGAGCCACATCCTCAATGCCATGAATGCCTTTTTTCACTTATCACTTTAAACTTAAAATGGATTTAGCAGGGCTAAATCACTGAGGATCATCTGTACTTAAGGAAGCTAAGTTTGGATAAAATGTAGGCCTGTAAAAACCAAGAGATACAACAGGATAAAGATGCAAAGCCAAGTCTAGAGTTGAAAGTACTAGAAGAAATGATTAAATGACAAAGAAAAGAAGGCCAAGGGAAAAGCATTAAAAGTTAGCAGCACACAGGAAAAGACTGGGCTGATTAAGGAGTCCTCATGAATATAGTGGACTTACAGGGAGGCGAGCCAACACAACAGAAGCTAAAGAAAATTCAGAGGAAAACTGACCATGGTGACACACACCTACAACCAGACAGACAGCTTGTCATGAGTTCAAGGAGAGCCTGGGCTACATAGCAAAAGCCACAACATGAGACCCTGTCTCAAAACCATCTTTTAAAAAAGATGACATCAAGAGGAAAATGTTGAGAAGGTATGACCAATACAATCCTATCTCACAGTAAATGTTTCAAGAATTTAAAGTATACTACAAAGAATCATTTTTTTCCTGAACCACAACAAAATCATGCTTCATCACTACCAATTAGTTAATGCATTTCCAACAAAGAAGACATTCTTCAAAACCATACTCAGGAAATCAAGACTGATTCATCACCGCCACATGGTCTTCAGACATCAGCATTTCACTAACTGTCCCGATAATAAAAAGAGCCCACTTCCAAATCCAGCCTAACATTCGTGTCTCTTTAGTCTCCTCCACCTGGAGGACCCTTCCTTAGTCTTTGCTTAACTCTCCTAGTCTTAATCTTTCCAAGTTCCAAGTGAGTTTTTAATTACGTGCATGTGCATGTCTGAGGGTAAACATGTACATGTGAGTGTGGTGCCCATGAAGGCCAGGGGTGCTGGATCCCCCTGGAGCTGGAATTCCAAGCAGCTGTAAGCCTCCTGAGTGGGTAATGAACTGAACTTGGGTCCTCAGGAAAAGTAGTACTCACTTTTAACTGCTAAACCATCTCTGCAACCCTACAAAAGTGTTTTTTAAACTTTCTTTTTATTTTATTCTTTGTGTCTTTCATATCAGGCATCTCCATCCCATTCGTTTCCCGTCCCTTCATATCTGCCCTCTGCCTTTGCAACACCCCCGAGCCCAAATAAAATAAAATAAAATTCAAGAGAAGAAAAAGGAAATGGGGGCAGAGAGGAAAAATCTCATTGCCTAGCAAGCACAAGGCTCTGGGTTTGATCCTCAGCTCCAAAAAAAAAGAAAAAAGAAAAGGGAAAATCTCATCATGGAGGCTGTAGTGTGACCCAGTGAGTCATGAAGTGAATCCACATATCTTTACTTGCAAGTGTTCACTGCAAAGACTCATTGGTCTGGTTTGAGGCCTCTGGTTTCTGTTACACTATCTATGATGGGACCTCACTGGAACTCCTCTTGGATATACTGTTGTTGCCCCATGTCCTGGAGATCTTGAAGCTTTGGATCTGCAGGACTGGCCCCTTTACGTGCTCCAGAATGCTGTGTATATCGCTCTGTGTAAATAAAGTTCTGATTGGCCAGTGGCCAGGCAGGAAGTATAGGCGGGACAAGAGAGAAGAGAATTCTGGGAAGTAGAAGGCTAGAGAGACACCGCCAGCCGCCACCATGAAAAGCAACATGTAAAGACACCGGTAAGCCACAAGCCATGTGGCAAAGTATAGACTAACAGAAATGGGTTAATTTAAGATAGAAGAAACAGATAACAAGTAGCCTGCCACAGCCATACAGTTTCTAAACAATGTAAGTTTCTGTGTGCTTTCTTGGTTGGGTCTGAGCGACTGTGGGACTGGCGGGTAAGAGAGATTTGTCCTGACTGGGCCAGGCAGGAAAACTCTAACTACACCAGAAGATCACAGATGTGGTAGATGTTAGGATGGGCCAACTCATAAGCCTGGTTCTGGGCCTGGGTGGTTGCAGGGTTGGTCAGCCGACCAGTTCTCTTCCATCCTCACCACCAGGGTGAACTCTCCAGCACTGCCCTGGGGAGTTCACCCTTTGCAGTGATGAATAAGGGGTGGGGCTGGTTCTGCTGCTTCCACACCCTCAGGGTTGGATCTCCCACACCAACACCGTGAGGGCCAGCTCTACTGTGTTGCCCAGGCAAGGTGCAGGGTCCACTCTTCTGAGTACTGCAGCTGGTGAGGGGCAGGGACGGCTCTCCCACTCTTACGAACTCAGGGCCTGCTTCCCTATCTGCCACAGGCAAGCAAGGAGGGTGCGGGGAGACATCTCTCTGCTGCCCACGCCACCATATGGCAGATGAGGGGTAGAGCCAGATCTCCCACACTTATGTTCTCCAGACAATAGGGTCAGCTGTACTGTGCTGCCCAGGCGGGGAGCAGGGCCCTTTCCTGCGTGCTGCAGCTGGTGAGGGGTTGGGTCAGGCCCCCACCCGCCACAGGTAATGAAGGGCGAGGGGAGGAGGACATCTTTTCCTCACCCATGCCACTACATGGCAGAATAGAGGGGCACAACCGCTCTCCCCTTCTCACCCCGTCAGGGTCAGCTCGCCCACGCCCCTCCTTCACCCCCAACAGGGTCAGCACTATTGTGCCGCCCAGGTGAGATGTACAACCTTTTCTACCAAGTGTTGCAGCCAATGCAGGGTGGCCAACTCTGTACAGCCCTATCCTCTCAGCTTCAGGTGGTATCAGGAGCCGTGGATATTATCACAGACCACAGCCGCATCAGGGCCACAACCCACACACGGGCCTGACAGCAGCTCAGGCCCAGACATCACATGGCCCTGGGTGGCAATCAAACCATCCACCCCAGCCCGCTTCTGCTCTCACCTCCTCAGATATGCCTCTGTCCACAGGACATGAACCTTTCTGTCTCTCTCTTTCTCTCTCCCATACCACACCATACTTTTGCTCACCATGATAGTGTCTGACTGCTTGGCACCACTTGGCGCTGGCCAGCCTGTGCTTTCTCCTCGGAGCCTGGGAAGACAGTCCCAGGCCTGAGTGTGGATCTCCTTGTCTGGCTCAGTCCATCATCACAAGTGTGCTCTTATAACATGTGCCCTATCCTGAGACTGTGCGATGCTACACTGTGACTAGATTCTGAATTCACACATCTTCAGAAGACCATCATAGAAACATATGGCTTTTAATGATCAGTGACACCATTCTCAATTTGTCATTACCAAGAATACTCATTCTGATCACTAGATTAATGTGAAATTATTTGGGCTGTTTTACCCCAGAATCACTCTTTTTTCTTTTGGTAAATAACATGCATTTTGTGAACTAACTCTTTGAAATTATAAATTTGCTGTTTCTTCAATTAGCAATTTATTCTTGTCCATATGGGCTTACGGTTTAGTATTTATTCAGTAGGGTTAAACTTGTTACAAATATAATACATTCAATGCCCAAATGTTTCCAGTCGTGTCTAGTGGGAGTATTCAATTTGGCTTCTAGGTCCATTTTGTAGGGTGGAGGATGTTGTTGAGATGAGGTATGGCTATCTATATTGCTCAGACTGTTCTTGAGTTCATGGCTCTCTGCCATCAATCCTTAACTCTTTCTGTTTCTCTTTCCATCATACGCTTTCTGAGAACCTCAAAATTCTTATCAAGCCATCTGCCCTCTCTTTCCTCTCCTGCACGGCTTTGTCTCACAAAAGTACTCACCCATGTATATCAGAGACATCTACACCTTCTAGTCTCTACTCTCACCAAAGTCTCACAACTCAACCTGCCTTCTTCAAGTGCCTCTAGTGGCTCTTGGACCCTCCACAAAAGCTACTGTTTATCTTTGTCCCTCACATCTCTATCATTTCATTAGATTAGCATGCAGCATGCATTTAGTTCAAACAGAAACAGGGACTTTACTATCCTGGTCCTCACAAATGTCCTTCAAGCTGAGCCTATTGTTTCATTATAGTACTAGCAAGTGCCCACGTCTCTGTCCTCCAGTCCCATTAGCCTGATGCCATCCCCCTTGCTACCACAGTGTCCCTTGGACTCCTTTGTTCCTGTTCACCCTCAAATGCCTCAAGCTTCTTTCTCTCTGATGAACAGCTAAGGCCTCAGGAACCCTTGCTTTGCTCCAGCCCTGGGACTCTCTTTCACAGCTCACTTTATCTGAGCTTCTGCTACTTTGGATGCTTCGCCTCTGGCTTTATCTCCCAGTTTGGGACCCATCCTTGCTCTTGGCATTTGATCAACAGATTCAGCCTGAGAACCACGTACTTTCTAACTTTGGGTGATTTTTCAAGGATCCATGTGGGCAGCCTTCCAGTACCTCCAGCTCCTCCTTACTGCCAGACCAGCTCCCAATCGCTCACCACAGGCTGTGCAAGTGTCGGCTGCTCTTGCAAACATTTTCTGACTCACATTCTCAAGCTGAGTTTAGAATACCAGTGTAATTCCATAGAAGCCCACTGTTTCTCTACTATAGTACCTAACATACTCTCACAAAAATGTTCACTTCCTAGAATGTTTTCCAACTAGATTACAAAACTCTTTTGTGTTTCTTACAAAAATAAAAGAAATTGAATAATGGAGAGAATAAAAGAAACGAGGCTAGAAAGGTATGTCACTAGGGGTAGGTCTTGAAGTTTCAAAAGCCTATGCCAGGCCCAGTCTCTGCCTCTGCCAACTTGTGGATCAGATGTAAGCTCTCAGCTACTACTCCAGCACAATGCCTACCTGCCTGCTGCCATGTTTCCCACCATGATGATAATGGACTGACCACCCTCTTACTGGGTAAGCAACCCTCCAATTAAATGCTTGATTTTATGAGCTGCCTTGGTCATGGTGTCTCTTCACAGGAACAGAAAAGTGACTAAAGCATCTAGAGAATAACAAACCATTTTCTTAAAAATCACTTTTGGCCTAATCTCATCACTTGAGAGGTAGAATGATTACCATAAGTTTGAGTCCAGTCAGGGTGACATCGCAAGACCTCATTTTAAACAAAACAAAAGAAAACAATTCAAAGCAACAAAGGAAACACTAGCATTATCAAGATGCTACTTATTTAAAAAGAAAACTGACATTTGGAAATAGGTAATGGAGGCAATAGGAAATCTGCCTTTCTCTAACATCTTCAAGGACCAGGACTAGCTAGAACCATTATTCCTTTGTTTATTTATTTATTTTTTTTGTAGTGGTGGTGAGAATCTTGCAGCCAGACTGACTAGCAGTCAGAATGCTTCTTTACTGATATAGAATTAAGTAAGCATGGATAGATAGAACCATTATTTTTAAAGTATCAATCAAGAAAAAAATTCTTAGATAAAATATAAGTAACTCAGGCTTGCATTTGGAAAACCTGCTAGTTGTTAGAATGGATAAATTGAGGAAGGTGTGTTTGTGCGTTCCTGTAACACTGTAGTTAAGGAAGCAACTAACATATCCATGTCTTCTCCAGCTGGTTCTACTTCTGTTCTTACACTCTGTATGGTGAGAGAAAAGGCACAATAGAGTCTGTGTTTGAAATCTGCAGGAGAAAAACAGTCAGTACTCACTTTGCAGTCAGTCCATTGGGTAACTAACACTGTGTTGCCTTTGAACTCCTTTTCGGTCCAACTGACGGTGGCCAGGGCACTAGCAGTATCTAGTAAGACACACTGAAGTACAGGGCTGGAGAGATGGCTCAGGGGATCAGAGCACTTGCTGCTCTTGCAGAGGGTCAGTTCCCAGCACCCACCTAGTGGCTCACAACTGTCTATAACTCCAGTTCCAGATCTGATACTCTCCTTCTGATCTCTACAGTATATATACAGTACACTTACATACATGCAGACAGAACACCTAATACACATAAAAACAGGTCCATTAAAAACACATACTGAAATTCTCAAGTATGACAGCATAGTAAAAAAAATAAAATTAAAATACCCACAGCTATGAGGCAGTAGCTAAAAATGAGACAAGAAAAATATTGAGAAATAGCTGCATGTAGTAGACACCTACACAAATAAACAATTGTGTAAGAACAACTACTTGTAAATCACCCATCCTTCACTTCTTGTTGAGTCCCCAAATCTACCAAAAGAGCATAATTACTTAGTACCACTATGAGGCTGATAGCTTAGGTTTCCTTCCAAAAATTGCAAGTAATAAGGAAGTACAGAAAAAAAAGTAACTCTCATTTTCCAGGGAAAGTACATACATCTTATCTAACATTTATTGGCAATGAAATATAAAACAGCACTCTTTCAGTTACTTGATGGCTGTGGAATGTGGGTCCTATGGATGGCCAATACAAACTATGAACTGGGGACAAGACAGGAAGTCACAGAGACGCTCAATGATAGAAGTGAGGCGGTTTCCATCCCAGAATTGCCACTGACTTGTATGCAAAAAAAGCCAAAGGCTGTCCAGATAAGAAAGGACAGGGAGAAAAGGCCACAGTAGAATTCAATTACATTAGAGCTAGAGCTCTTTACTTATTACTCTTAGGATTTGCCCAATGTTCACATGAAACCTAACCACACTGGCCAGCGGCTTTAAGTTCCAAATCTCTAAAACAAATGTAGCAACTTTCACTGGTCCTGTGCCCTGCTATAAGCTGCCTAAGTTTACACTTACATTCTCATTCCTAAGACAAACAGCAAGCATCCTCAGAGAGCAAGTGCTTCATAGCTGAAGCTTTGTTTTCAGGGTCCTTTCAAATTCTAGAGGACACAAACCTGACAGTGTTAACCCTGGACCTTTATTTAGAAACTTCCTTTTGCTGGTCTTTGCTTTGTGACTGTGTTCCTCAGATAGTTGATCTAAACTCAACACTAAATGATCAAACCATTCCATCAGTAAGTCTCGCTGCCCTTTCTAATGTTTTAGACAACTGACAGAAATCCATGTACATAATGGAGACATGACAGAAATCCATAATAATTATGGAGACATGACAGAAATCCATGATAATTATGGAGACATGACAGAAATCCATGATAATTATGGAGACATGACAGAAATCCATGTACATAATGGAGACATGACAGAAATCCATGATAATTATGGAGACATGACAGAAATCCATGATAATTATGGAGACATGACAGAAATCCATGATAATTATGGAGACATGACAGAAATCCATGTACATAATGGAGACATGACAGAAATCCATGTACATAATGGAGACATGACAGAAATCCATGATAATTATGGAGACATGACAGAAATCCATGTACATAATGGAGACATGACAGAAATCCATGTACATAATGGAGACATGACAGAAATCCATGATAATTATGGAGACATGACAGAAATCCATGTCCATAATGGAGACATGACAGAAATCCATGATAATTATGGAGACATGATAGAAATCCATGATAATTATGGAGACATGACAGAAATTCATGATAATTATGGAGACATGACAGAAATCCATGATAATTATGGAGACATGATAGAAATCCATGATAATTATGGAGACAGGCCCTTATTAACCCAAATGGAAAAGTCTTGGTTTGGTTTTAGTTGCATTTTGTTTGTTTTTTGTTTCTGTATTTTCCTTCTTAGAGAAAAGAAATTTCATCTACAGAAAAAAAGGGGCTAAGGAGCCCAGCAATATATTAAACACAAATCACATAAATAGACTTGATGACCTTTTTGGTGAGGCCACTTTTCCAAAGGATTCCTGAGGGTCATTGCTATTGTTGACTGACCACTCCAATCCCACTCCATAAACCAACTGACCATCCTTGCTCAGATTCGGGTGACTCCTTCAAAAATTCAAATCTGTGCTGTCACTAAGAATCCATCAGCAGTTTTTTGTTTTCATTGTAAGTACAGCCGAAGTGAGAAGAGACCTCTGAGGAGCCCACCGTATCACAATGGATAACTCCAAACCCACCTCACAGAGATGAACCTGGTTAAACTCAGTGGTCACAGGACAAAACCAAAAGACATTAATGTGGGAAAGGGATTTGGGGTGGGAAGTGTAAAAGGGTGGGGGGGAGACGAGAGAGTGTGAGGTTACAACAATCAGAATGTACTGTGTATGAAATTGTCAAACAGAAAATGTCAGAATTCTGAAAGTAGGTTACGTCTCCTACATGAGTCTGAGTCTGGGTAGTGTCTCTAGCTGCCCTGAACATGGCAGCAGCAACCGTATTATCTTGGAAGTACTGAGGGCATACTTCATCTTTCTGCTCTAAGAACACCTATGGATTTACTAGTATCTTGGGAATGTTTTCTATAATGACTATGTGTGTGTGTGAGTGTGTGTGAGAAAGGGGCTAGACGGAGGGAGATGGAGAGAGGAAAGAGTCAGGGAAGGGAGAGAGAGAGGTAAGGGAGTGTGTATGTAAGAGGGGAACAGGGAGTAGGGGTGGGGGTGAGAGAGGTAAGAGTGTGTAGAGGGAGGAGGAAGGGGAGGAGGTAAGAGTGTGTGTGAGAGAGGCAGGGGGAAGGAAAGAGAGATAAGAGTGAGTGTGAGTGTGTGTGAGAGAGGGGGGAAGGGAGGGAAATAGGGAGGTAAGAATATGTGTGGGCATTGTGTGTATGTGTGTGTATGCACACCCATGTGCACGCTCATTGTTGGGGGAGCTGCCAGCATACAGCATACATGAAGAGGTCAGAGGACCTTCAGGAGTGGGTCCTCATCTTTCCACCTTGCTCAAGATAAAGTGTTTTGTTTTTTTTTTTTCTTTTTCTTTTTCTTTCTTTTTTTTTTTTTGCGTTGCTTAGGCCAGGCTAGCCCCCACAAGAACTTCTGGTAATTCTTCTCCCTTAGCTTGCCATCTCCCCATAGGAGTGCACTCAGATTCCATACACTAGTGCCGTCTGTGTACACGAGTGCCGTCTGTGTACATGAGTGCCGTCTGTTTACACGAGTGTTATCTGTGTATACCAGTGCTGTCTGTCCATGAGTGTGGCTTTTACATGAGTTCTGGGGTCCAAACTGCTGGGCTTGTGTGGCAAGTGCTTTTACCCACTGAGCCATCTCTCCAGCCCAATAATGAAGTTTATAAAATATAATTTGTATTTGAATAGTTTCTAAAAGCCTTCTGGCCCTAAAAATATGATTTAATTCTGGCTGATAGTTCATGATGCTCCTATTTCCTTACATTTTACTAACTATATTTTATCATCACAAGTAATTATGCTCCAGTTATAACTACTATTGTCATAGTGCTAAACTCAGATTCAATACTTAGAAAAGTAAATTCTGTTTAGTAACAAGATTTGGCCAGGCGGTGGTGGTGCACGCCTTTAATCCCAGCACTCGGGAGGCAGAGGCAGGCGGATCTCTGTGAGTTCGAGGCCAGCCTGGGCTACCAAGTGAGTTCCAGGAAAGGCTCCAAAGATACACAGAGAAACCCTGTCTCGAAAAACCAAAAAAATAAAATAAATAAAAAGAAAAGAAAAATTATTTGACATTTGGGAACTGTAGGTTTATCTAAACTTCAGGTACATAATTTTCTAAGTTCTATAACACACCTCCCATGGAAAGGCAGCTTCAGGAGGATTCTTTTATGTAAATGGAGTAACAACACTCATTTTACAGGAGAGGAAACTGAAAACCAGGGGATCTGTGGTATAAGAAACCCAAGATCACAGAGCTAATGAGAAGCACAGCAGGGTCTCAAGCCAAGCCTTTTCAGGTCTAAAGCACACAGCATTCGGTAATGTTTATTCATGTCTACCTGCTAAATGAAGGCAATGCTAGTTCCAGTGCACTCAAGGGTACAGGGGAAGGATGAGCCACTACCACTCAAGACAGCAAGGTCAACACACAGATTGACAAGAAAAAACAAACAACAACAACAACAAAACCATTTGGTTACCACATGTCATGTTGTGCAGACTGGGAAGTCCCCAGGTTGTCTGGGGTAGGGTGAGGTGGCACTCAACTTGGTGTGGACAATGGGGGTGGAGATTATAATGACAACAGGAAGGTAGGCCAGGGGTCCAGATGACAGAAACCCTTCAAAGTCACACTAAGGAGCTTGGCTTTCTGTCATGGGGCAGAGAATCAGTCATTCAGTAATTTCAGTCTAGGGAATAACAAGTAGATTTGCCTTTTTGAGGGAATTACTCACTTTGATAGGATGAAGATGCCGTGAGTCAGGGAAGAAATGAGAAGGGCCTAATTTAAAAGACTAGCAACAGGGGTAACGAGACTGATGGCACAGACAAGAGACAAACTTGACAAGACACAGAACAGAAAAAGGGTGGGGAGATAGGACGGCTTCCAGTATTGAGGGGACCACAAAGACATACTGCACTGGACAATTAGGACCTCCGAGTCGCTCAGCTTAGGGATGTTGGGTTGGGTCGGGTAGCTGTAGGTCACTGTGTCCCATGTAAGAGGAGCTACTAAACAGCTGAAAATATGAGTGGTAACCATAGGGAGGGATGGCGTAGAGACGCTGACTTGGAAGTTCTCCGGTTACAAGTCAGTAAAAGAATGTACAGCATAGAAACCATGACCCTGAAGAAAAACCTGCAGAACACTGCCCTGACATTTTAGTAGGTGGAGTGGATCACAGACATCGTTGTATGGATTAAGAAAGAAATATATTTTATGGACATGGGATATATATTAGACTTAGCTCATGGAAATGAAATGTTGAGCCACTTAATTCATAAGGGACATGGAGAGGAGTATGTGAGATGCAGAGGATAAGGCTACAGTATTTACATTCTTCTGACCACAGGATGGTGAGCCAAAAACACAGCTGGAGCAAAACGCCGCAGCAGAAGGTTCAGAAGGCGGCTACAGTGCTCCACACCCATATTAATAATATTTGAATTTAAAAATAGGTGCACAGAAATGAAGTGAAAAAGATTTGGTGTCAGGATAACACATGGACTAGCTGACTCTCCCTTGGTGGGGAGGGTGGGGAGGTTGGCTCAGGATGTGTGTGTGGTGAAGAAAGGAGAAGACCACAAGGGGAGGGGCTTGAGTTGCAAACCCTATGAGCTGTACTAAGTCTGCAAGCTCAGACTTCTGAAGTCCAGCAGAGCCTCTTACCTGCAGAGATGCACTCGGAGTGTAACACACTAGTGCTACACATCCGTGTCATCTTACCTACTTATCGGCCGCTACAATAGAACTAAAGACTGTCAACAAATTGCCAATGTTGGCAACTGTGCCAGTTTGTAGTCCCGCCTGATTTCCTTACTCCAGAGCCTAAGCGGATTAAGTCCATTCAAAGTGATTAGGCCATGATGAAAGGGAGTCAGCTCTGCAAATCTTACTGGTCTTTCTAGTCTACCCCAGCCTTCTGTCCATATGGGAGGCAGAGTAATCATCGAAAATCCAAGGCTATCGTCCCCTTTCCAATAGCTCGGTAGCTTCGAATGGACAGAACTACAAAGAAAGTACACCACAACCCAGCCTTTGCCTCATTTCTCACCATGCCACCCTGCCCCACGCCAGAACTTCTGACTAGACAATGTGCTCGGCCTCAGCCCCTCTTGTTTTCTTTTGCATTTTACAAACTATCACCTTATGCTGCATGCATAGCCTCAGTATCGTCTCAGAGACACAGCCCTAGCTGCGTCATACGAGGGAATCCCCTGTTACTGGGACTGTCCCACTCACTGCCTTTATAACACACCCTGCACTCGTGTGCCTCCGTGTTCTCACGAGCATTATATGTTAATTCATGTACTGGATGTAAAGTATCTTTATGTACTTAATGTTTAGTAAAGTGCCTAATGTGAAGGCTCATAGAATTTCTGGTACAGGAAAGGAAAGAAGAAATAATGAACCCAAGACACACAAAACATTTCTGAAGTAGTGGAGGAGCTGGGAAGAAACAGTAAGATTGTTAGATAATGTTCTATCACAATTCATAAAACTGGGTTTAAACATCAAATTACTGTCATTAAAGGTTATACACTTTAGAACCTGAAACAGGGCTGGAGAGATGGCTCAGTGGGCAAAATTCTCACTGCAGGCTGACAACCTGAGTTCCATCCCCAGATCCATGTGTGAAAGTTGAGAACCAACTCATACACGTTGTCATCTGGTGCCCATATACACAGTGGCACATGTATGCATGTGCATGCCCCAAACACACACACACACACACACACACACACACACACACACACACACACACACAAATGCTATACAATCAGTAAATGTGAAAAATTAAAGGAGGAGTCACAGCAGAGCAACACTTTGACATGCCTACTAGAATTACTCTTTGGGGAGGCAACGTACGATAAACACTGTATTTCACAGAAAAAGGTTTATTAACACATGCATTGTTTTAACTTTTGAAAACAGGTAGTTAAGGAAATTTCAAAAAGCTTCTCTGAAGAACTCAGACCCAAGGTAGAACACTGTCCAAAAGCAGAGATTCAACATTGTTTGGGGAACATATGATAACTAATTTCATGTGTCAAGTTGGCTAGCACCATTCTAGATGTATGTACAAAGGTCATTTGTTTGCTTGTCTGTTTTTGAGACAGGGTCTCTCTACATAAACCTGGCTGTCCTAGAACTTACAATGTAGACCAGGCTGGCCTTGAACTCACAGAGATCTACCTGCTGGATTAAAGTGTGCACTACCAGCTATGATGGTCATTTTTAAGTAAGATTAACATTTCCTATGAAGGTTTTAAATTACTCCCCAAATACTGGGTCATTCCAAGGGGGTTAAAGTCCTGCTGGAAAAGAACCACTACCCCTGAGGAGGAGGAACTTCTGCCATAGGATGATTTCAGGCTTCATACTGCCGTAGGACCTGCCCTTCCTGGCTTTCAGCCTGGACCCAGGAGCTCTGGTGCAGCCGCTGCCTCACGGGACTTGGGAGGGAGAGGCAGGCAGATCTCTGAGTTCGAGGGCAGCCTGGACTTCTGAGTGAGTTCCAGGAAAAAGCACCAAAACTACACAGAGAAATCCTGTCTCAAAAAAACAAAAAAACAAAAAAGGCAAGAAAGTGAAGGAAGGCTATTCCAGTGTCAGTTAGAAAAGCTCTGGTAAGTACCGTATCTCTGCAAGAACTTCCATCCGGCAAAAGTATCCTGTCTCCGACACAAACGGCAGGGCAGGACTAACTAAACTTGGGCCATAGGCTTGCATCTCTGTATGGGCCAGCTCACTCTAAGATGACCAGTTTCAAACACTGTCACTGCTGGAGTGACTTCTCTGGACACAGCCCAATCTGCCAGAGACCCACCAAACACGTGGTTATCTAATCAATGTAATATTCCAGGCATGAGAAGGTGATACAAAGTGATCTAAGAGTAAATGCCTCTTTTCATTTTTTTACTTTCAGTAATGAAGACTAAGGTTTATAATTCTCATTTAAAATACTTGCATTCCTGTAAATGGGAAAGTAACCAAAGGTGTATGTTTTCATGCATACCACCTGAGACCAAACCTGGCAAACTATTTCTGAGTTCTCCATATGTCAAATGTAAACTGAAACCCAAACACCTGGAAGTACCACACAGGCTGTAGCAAAATTATTTTTGGATCTGAAACGTCTATTTCCACTCAAGTTTTCCACATGTGAAGTCTGTAGATGGGAGGGGCTCAATGAGCAGTTACTCTATATTTCTAAAGGCTTTTACAGTAGAAGATAACTTTCACTGCCTGTCCAGAGAGATTTATATGTCTATGCATAAATTTGGCCAACCCTTAGATCTTGATGTAAAGAACTGATGCTTGAATCATGTCTACATTTTTTCCATTCTCCACATTTTTCCTACTTAAGGCAATGCTTCAGAAAAAAAAAATACTTTGGAATTCTAAACTCCTCTGGGCACACACTGAATTCCTGGTACTTATGATACAGAAGACTCAACCTCACCCCTATTTAGTACAAACCACAGGTACATTTTCATAAATGCAGCATTTGTCCTACTTAGGAAAAGAATAATTTGAACTTATAATTCCAGAGGTCATCACCACCTCCATCTCCAGTGTCAATAACAATCAGCTTTTTCTAAGTAATTGTCCCCAAATCCACTGAAGTGACAGAAACTACCGAGCTCAGACATTCTCATTTGTTTCATAGCTTTGAAGAACATCCGCTGTGATGCTCTCTTTCTTAAAACACCATCAGTGCCAATTCTGAGCTGATTTTCAAGGTGATGAAACAAATGAATGGGAGCCTAAACTGTAGAACCTGTAGAGATAAAACTCAAAGGTGTTACTAAAGTGAATGGCAAAAGTTTATTAACATCTAACAATAAATAACTCCTCTGAAAGCATTAAAAATGTAATCAGTGATTTGATGTTTAAAAGATTTCTAAAGTTTACAGATTAAGTGTGAGGTGTAAAGTTATCATACTTCCTGGTTCTAAAAAGTCACCTTAATATGTCTAATTTTTTTTTTTTTTTTTGAGACAGGCTCTCACTATGTCATTCTTGCTGTGGGCACTGGATTGCCTGAAGGTTCGCATTTTGATGTCTCAGTAATAAGTAGGATAGTGTTAAACTAAAGTGGCTGTAAGACACTGAGGTCTGTGCACTGCTAAATGTAACTGCTTACATCTCAATCCCGACGTTATGGCATGAAAAGGCAGGGCCTTTCAGATGGGATCGGGTCCTGGAGCCTATAAGACCACATCAGTACCTGTAGGTGCCTATATGAAGAGGTTCTCAGAGTGCTTTATGGCATGAAAACATAACAAGTAACCAGACAGTGGTCCACAGCCCAGAAGACAGCCCTTTCCAGAACCCAACCATGCTGACCCTGAGCTCAGGCTCCCCAGACTCCAGGAGTAGGAAAAATAAGCCTCTCTTAGGAACAGGTCACTCCATTTATAGTTTGTTACAGCATCTGATCTGACTAGGACAATATCAAGGAGTTATTTCAAAGATTGAGCATGTAGCTTGCACATTATTCAAACTGGCCAGGAAACCATATGTACCTTTCCATAAACAATATGTGCTTACTTTATTTATAATAAGCTAATGAGATTCTGAAGTAGTTCTAACTTAAGTAAATTTAGTATCATATACCTATATGGTACATCATTTAAACAATATGAAAGTTCCTACTCAATTAACTATTCATTTCATGGTTAATACAGTTAATACAATATATTCCCCACTATGGAACAGAAGCATTATTTGTTTGAAGGAATGTTAGCCTCAGGGGTGTGTTGTGGAATATTAGTTGAAGATGAATATTTATGCTATGGAATATTTGTTTAATGATGCAAGGATGTGTTGCATTCTTTTATGTTGCATTTGTTTAACTCTGTGAAGCTGTCTGTCTAAAGTATCTGATTGGTATAGTAAAAAGCTGATTGGCCAGTGGCTAGGCAGGAGACAGAAACAGATGAGGCTGCCAGGCAGAGGGAGGGAGGGAGGAAAGGGAGGGAGGGAAGGAAGGAAGGAAGGAAGGGAGGGAGGGAGGGAGGGAGGGAGGGAGGGAGGGAGGGAGGGAAGAAGGCGAGGAGGGAGAAAAGAAGGAGGAGGCGAGGGCACCCACTAGGGCCAGCCACCCGGCCACCCGGCCACCCAGCCACCCAGCCACCCAGCCAGCCATGGAGTAAGAAGGAAAGAAAGGTTTATAGAATAGAGAAAGGTAAAAGCCTAGAGGCAAAAGGTAGACAGGATAATTTAAATTAACAAGTGCTGGCTAAAAATAAGCCAAGCTAAGGCCAGGTGTTCATAACTAAGACTGAGTCTCTGTGTGTGTTTATTTGGGAGCTGGGTGGCGGGCCTCCAAAGAGTAAGGAGTAAAAAAAAAAACAAAAAACCACTGGGCGGTGGTGGCACACACCTGTAATCCCAGCACTTGGGAGGCAGAGCCAGGCAGATCTCTGTGAGGCCAGTCTGGGCTACAGAGTGAGTTCCAGGAAAGGCGCAATGCTACACAGGGAAACCCTGTGTCAGGAAACAAACAAACAAACAAACAAAAGCCAACTATGTGAAGCTAGACTATCCACCTAGGTAGAGCAAGAGAAAGCTAAAACAGACAAAACCGGCTCCTTTAAGAATCTCGGCCTTACAGCAGAGCACTTAAACCGCCCTCTACATAGAAACAAACCACAACAACCACAACAACAACAACAACAACAACAACAACAACAACACCTGAAGTAAAAAATGCCTGCCACAGTGCAGGGCACTGGCATTCCAGATCCAGGGGTTGAATGCAGTTCTTGCTCACTTACCTCCAACCAGACTGCAAGCTTTAGGCTCGGGCTTGACTTTCAGGGACCAAGAATCAGCTAGGACCAACTACAAGGATGCTTTTTGGGTTTTTTTTGTTTTTTGTTTTTTCCGGGGCAGGGTTTCTGTGTAGCCCTGGTTATCCTGGAACTCACTCTGTAGACCAGGCTGTCCTCAAACTCAGAGATCCACCTGCCTCAGCCTCCCAAGTGCTGAGATTAAAGATGTGTGCTACCACTGGCTTTAGCTTCTTTTCTTATTGCTATTTCACAAGTCAAGTTTTAATTAAAGCAGACAGACACTCTTTTCTTGAGATTCTGGACATTCAGAGTGTATTTTCACTTAAGGAAACAACCTTTAGATTCATAAATGTAAACATCTCTGTTTCAAACTCAGGTCATAGTGGTGTCTATATTTACCAGATATACTTCCTCAGATCAAATTAAGAAAGTGGTTTAATGACTGCTCCAAGATGTTTGGGGATCCTGATGGAAACAGGTGTATAAACACTAAAGGTAGCAAAAGGCATTTTGATATTTTACTGTGGTTCATCTTAAGAGTTCCTTGTATACATTAAGAACTTTCCAGATGGCCAGGCATGTTGTCACATGTCTTTAATCCCAGCACTTGAGAGGCAGAGGCAGATGGATTTCTTGAAGTTCCAGGCTAGCTTGTTCTACAGAGTTCTGGGATAGCCAGAGCTACACAGACCCTGTCTCAACCCCCCACTTCCCCATAGGAGTTTCCCACGCGGAGTTGAAGGTGGAAGAGCAAATGCAAGGCCCTAGGTTCAACCTTCAGTACGGAAAAAAAAGATTTTTCTAGGCAAAAATAAAGCAAAACCTAGAAATCTTACTAACTGAATCTCTTCAACAATCAGCTTTGATACTCTTTATCATTGTCAAAATTAAAACAGATATAATCTGTGTAGCATAAATAATGTTCAAACTAAAACATTAGAAGCTTTACAGTCAAAATTCTATTTTTTAAAAAAGAAAAGCAATAGATTGAGAAGATGTTCCAGAGAACACCCATCCCTTCCTTGGAAGTATTAGCAGTTGATAGCTACTGGAGGAGTGTTATGCACCAGCTTCCTGAAAATAAAACCTCCCATTTTGGAAAGAAGTTTCTTAGGACACTGGATGTTCACTGGGGAGATGAAACAAGGTGTGCTAAGGGAGTTGAAGCATTCCATCCTACAGCAAGTGAACAATGGCTTCAGGAAGTTCCCCAAACTGACCAGATCCACTAGGCCAATCCCTTTCCAAGCACATGTAAGCAGTAAGGACTGCTGGAGACTTGCTCAAACACCCCAAGCTGCCTGGACGAAGAAAAGACAAACTGAACTACCTGGAAAGGATACTCCCCAATCTGCTAAGCTGCAGATTTCCAGCTTTCATGCTTTGTCACCCATGCTGGGTTGGTTTGGTAATGCAGGCGCCTTTGAGTCATTTCTGCTCCTGTAAGTAACCCCAATCAAATTCACTGGTTCATGAAGTTGGACTCTGGTGACATCTGAACTTTGGTATGTCATCAGCTCCCTATCTGGGGTGAGTAGACATTGATTCATATCTCCCAAGGTACAATGTCACACCCATGTACAACTAGACAGCATTAACTGGATTATCAAAAGTTGGAGGGTCATGAAATCTGGAGTGAGATGGAAGGAATAAGAAAGTTCAAGAAGTTGAGGGTGGATATGATTATATTTCATTATATACATGTGTGAAACTCTCAGAAATAAAGACAAATTATAATAAAAATATTAGAATCTTTGAATATAACATCTACTAAGCTCCCAATCCATACATTTAACTGACTTCTAGATCTGCCTATTTGGATGTCCAAAAGACACTTAAAACTTTTTTTTCTTTTGCAGACATATGCTACTATTGTAAAGCTGGTGAATAATACCCTCCATCAATTTGGCGTCAAAAATCCTGGGAGTAGCTGGGCAGTGGTGGTAAACACCTTTAATCCCAGTACGCAAGAGGCAGAGGCAGGCAGATCTCTGTGAGTTTGTGACCAGCCTGGTCTACAGAGCAAGTTCCAGGACAGGCTCCAAAGCTACACAGAAAAACCCTGTCTCGAAAAACCTAAAAAAAAAAAAAAGTCCTGGGAATTGTTATAATACTATTAACAATAACCACCATTGAGGAATAGCTACGTTGTGTTAAAGATTATTCCAGCTGTATCATTCTTCTTATGCCCAGTCCCCACCCACCAAAAACTCACAAAATAGGTATTATTCTAAGGAACTATGAAGCTATGAAGCCAAAAATTCTATTTAATTGCACTATGGCTTTCTCCACCTAATTTGAGCACTGACCATTGTTTTCACCTTGACTTTTGGTGACCCAGCAGTACTAATCTGCTCATCTTGGGAAATGTTTGTTGTGCTTTTTAAACTGTTTTCAATAATCTGTATTAGCTCCTCCTGTTTGCCAAAATCAGATCAGTGACTCGCCACCTAAAGACGAGCAGTGAAAAAGGTATGCATTCAGGCTGTCTACACTTAGTCAAAATTCTTTGTTCCCATAGATTGATTCATTGGAGTTGCATTCCTTCAGGATCAATTATTTACGAGGATCCATCTGTTAAAATAATATGCTTAAACAGCAGGGGAAAATGGTGCATCATCATTACTTAACATTTTCTCTAAGAGTGCATGAACAGGATACTCCTGAGTTACTGTTTCAGTGAGATAGCAGAAAGGGCACATTAAACGAGCCAGCCAGGCACTGGACCTACTCAGCAGGACTGCAAGAATAAATTGTAATAATGATCTTTTGGGCCCAGTGTGGTGGTGCATGCCTATAACCCCAGCTCCACAGCTGATGGTAGCTTAGGGAAACAAAGGCTGGACTGGGATATACAGAGAGCCCTTGTCTCAAAAAACATTTCCCTCTCTAGAACCTTATAACCTGGTTATAACTAAACAAATATTAGGGTACTAGCAAAAGGGATCAAAATTACCTTGACAGAACATTAAAAATATCAAAAATAAGAACATGGTTATCAAAAATATAGTATAATGAGATGTAGCTAAAAAGTACTAAAAACGACCAAGCTTTGGGGGGAATGCGTTTTGAAAATGCAGGAGGCAGGGACTGAAGAGATGACTTTGGCACGATGCTGAAGAGCACTGGCTGCTCTTGCAGAGAACCCACTTTGGTTCCCAGCACCCACATGACTTCTCACAGCCAACTGTAACTCTACTTCCAGAGGATCTGATGCTCTCTCTGGCCTCCACAGGCAGGAGACATGCATCAAAACACTCATATATATAAAATTAATATCTAACATTTTAAGTTTAAAATGTATAGTAAGTAGAAATACTTCCAAAGAAACTTTTTAAGTCTGCTTTATACGCTGTGTTATTAATTTGTGTGACGCTTTCTGAAACGTTTTATAAGATGTATTAGTGAGTAATTCAGGTGACACAGGAGCTCAGCAGAATGGAGACACAGAGAGCTGTCTCTGCCATCTGCGTAAAGGTTAGCCACAACTAAGTGTGCTGTGATAAGCAGACAGACACCAAATACGCCGAGTTCTACAGGACCTGAAGCACTGTGGGCATATGGAAATAAGATGGCTTAAGCAACCCCAACAACATTCTGAAAAATGATTACCCATGACATCCTGAAATCCAACACAAAGTATCCATGCCAAAGAGAAGAAATTCCTCATGAAACCCATAAATGCATATTGCAGCTTTTCCCCTTAGCAATCATTAGGAATAGGATTATTAATGTAAGAATTGATCTGGGAAGCTGGGGACACAGCTTAGCTGATAGAGTGCTTGCCTAGCAAACACATGGCTCTGGATCATATCCTTAGCACCCCATAAACCAGGTGTGGTGGCACACGCCTGTGACCCCAGAAAGTGGAGGCAGAAGAATCCTATGCTCTCCTCAAATTCCGAGGGCATCAGGCATGCGTGTGGTGCACATACCACATACAGGCAAAACATATATATAAAATAGAACAAGTGAATCTCTAAACAAAAATCTAAGGCAGATAAATGACAAGAAGTATATGAATATGTATTTAACATTACTAATCATTGATGAAATGCAAATTAAACCCACAGTCAACTATCACTTGACATCTGTGAAAATGGATATCCTCGAAATGATGAGAGACATTCTGTCTGGGTATGAATGAAAAGGAAATTACCCAATGATGGAAGCAAGGGAAATTAGTACAGCCAGTATAGAAAACAGTGTGGAGGTTCCTCCAATTGCAAAGCAAAACTTCTATCAATCTCACTACTGTGTATGGATCCAAAGAAAAATGACATCTGTAAGTCCGTCAAACAGATACAGAAGACACAAGATACAGACTCAAACTCAACGTCTGTAACAAATGAATGAATGAAGATACACACACAATGGGACACCATTTGGCCTTAAGAAGGAGGGTACCCTGTCACTGTAAAGCCCTGGGTGAACGTGGGGCACAGTGTATTAAGTGAAAGAGCCAAACACAGAAAGGTGTGCACTGCGTGGAGTCTCACTAATGTGTGTGATCTCAAACGGTCAAGCAGCACAGATAACAGAACAGCAGTTAGCATGGGCTAGAGGACGTGATGCAGGTTAGCAGAGGCTTGTCCAACAATGCAGAATCTTGATTACATAAGGAGTCTTAGAGACCCGCTATGGACCAGTGAAAACGTATTTTTCACTACTTAAATACTTAAGATTTAAGCATGAGTGTATATATGAACATGGATGCAGTTGCCCTGCCCAAAGAAGCCAGAAGAGAGTGTTGAATCCCCAGAACTGAAGTAAGGGACAGTTGTGAGATGCCCAGTGTGGGTCTGGGAACTGAACTCAACCCCAGGTCCTTTACAAGGGCAGTATGAGCTATTCACCACTGAGCCAGCTCTTGATTCTCCAACATATTATATTCTTGAAATTACTAAGAGACTGGCTTCAGTGTTCTTGTCAAAAATCACTGATAATATATACTTTAGTTAGCTTGAATAATTGCCAAATAAAATTGATAATATACACATGAATTCGCTCCATTTAGCCATTTCCCGATTTCTCCATTTTCTGTATGATAAACTAATACAACTCATGCCAATTACAAAATAAAAAAAAATTACAAAAAAAATACAAATTGCACTAAAATAAAAGTTTACATACCTTGGCTTCCGAAATGCCAAACTGTATTGCTGGCATGCGAGACCCACAGTGGGAGTATAAACGATAGGCATGAATTTCTCAATATCAGACATCAGCACACTGTAAAAGAGCTTCTCATTTCTGTCTTGCAGATCCATCAACAGAAGGTACCTGTGGAAATTGGACACAATTAGATCTACATCCAACAGTCAAAATCCAATAGTAAATATGGCTATTAGAATTCCAATTTCAAGCAAGTATAAAGTACATCTTTAGTCAAATAGAAAACATGCATAATTTTTGCTGGTTGTTTTTTTACTCTTTTGGGGGGCCCGCCACCCAGCTCCCAAATAAATCACACAAAGGTTTATTCTTAATTATAAATGCCTGGACTTAACTTGGCTTGTTTGTAGCCAGCTTTCCTTAACTTAAATTATCCCATATAACTTTTGCCTCTGGGCTTTTCTTGTTCTCTTACTTTTGTAAATCTTATTCTTATTCCATGGCTTGCTGTATAGCTGGGTGCTGGCCCCTGGAGTCCTCCTTCTTCCCTGGCTACTTCTTTTTTCTTATATATATTCTCTCTGCCTGGCAGCCCTGCCTGTCCTTTCTCCAGCCTTGCTATTGGCTGTTCAGTTCTTTATTAGACTATCAGGAGTTTTAGACAGGCAAAGTAACACAGCTTCATAGAGTAAAACAAATGCAACATAAAAGTAATATACCTTAAAATAACATTCCCACACATAATCAAGCCAGGCATGGTGGCATGCACCTCTTGGGCAACTCAGGCAGGACCAAACTTGAGGACAGCTTGAGTTAGTTACACAGTGAGACCCTGTCTTTAAAAAACAATAGTGACCATTCTTAGAAATATCCTTCAGTGGGCTGGGGAGATGGCTTGATGGGGAAAGTGTCTGAGGTGCAAACAGGAGGACCTGAGTTTGGATCTCTGACATCAGTGCAAAACACGCTTGGGTTGCAGGCACAAAGATCCCCAGATCTCACTAGCCAGCCAGGTTAGTCAATCAGTGTGCTCAGGGTTCAGTGAGAGATCCTGTCTCAAAAAATAAAGTGGAATACCAGAGAGAAATATATATGTCAACTCCTGACCTTTACAAGTTCAAGCATATGCATGCACACAGACACACACAGGTGCACACATACACAAATGTATGCATACAAAAAAACTCATCATCTCAAAGAATGAGGAAACCCAAATTGGATTTCTACCATTCAAACATCACTACTATTATGAAATAATATAATTTTGTTCAGTACATGGAAAGAGGTAGTCCTTATTTTATAATTCAAGAGATGAAAATATCACAGGAGAGTTTTGGTTGTGAGCCTAGCCTTTAACGGCTGAGCCATCTCTCCAGCCCTCAAGGAGAATTTAACTGCTAACTTAAGCCAACTAATGGCCCTTCTTTGCTTCCTTCTCTTCCCTTCCTTCCTTTCTTTAGACAGTCTCACTATGCAGTCCTTGGGGGGAGGGGGCCTAGAACTCACTATATAGAGTAGGCTGACACAGAACTTACAGAGTTCCACCTGCCTTTGCCTCCTGAGTGTTGGGATTAAATAAATGTACCCACACACCCAGCTTTTAATGGCCTTTCTCTGTGTAAAGGCATTTCTTGTCTAGTTATCTCTCTATGAATAACCCTTTTTGCATTACCAATAACTTCCATAAAATTCAAACTGCTTTGTATAACTGAAAAGTCTTGAAAATCTGTGTTCACTAACATAGCAAGGCCCTATGCATACTGATCTCTGGTGTGGGCTAGAGATCACTTAAGTGTGTGATTGTGTGCAGAAAGTTCAATCTCCAATGTGCCGACTGGAACAGCGCTGGGAAATTCAAGAGGTGACATTAGCACAAGGCAGGTCACTGGGAAAACTGTCCTCAGAAGGGATTAACACAGTTCCCATGAGCATTTCCTTCCAAGGAAACTTACTTGATTAGATGGCCGCCCCTTCCTGCCATCAGATACTGTCCTGCCGTGCTGTAGATAGAAACTCATGCCCAGCTAGGAAGCACTACCAAGGCCCAGACTGTTCAGGACTGAAAGTCTGCGTCACTCCCCGAGAAGAAGGCAGTTATAAACACCAGTAATGACCAATGATCAATTTTAGAAATGAGGGCAGAAATTTTCTTGGACATTTCTTCCTTCTTTTGTTAAGAATATTCATGTTTACATATAAATAGGTAATATATTAAATAAGAATGGGCAGATATCATTTCTCTTGGAAAAAATATTTTGAGAAAGGTAAACTGAGAATAGATTATAAAAATATTTCACTCAAATGTTCCTAAAAATAGTAAATGCTTTGAAAAAAAAAATCACTGTATTTGCGAACAAATACTCCTAAAGTTAACTATCCATTCCAAATCATGCAAATAGCTCAACTTTTTTCTACAAAAAGCAACAGGAAAGAGTGTTTCCTATGAGAAATATGCTCATAAATGTGTTACCTGTCGAAGTCAGAGTTCAGACGCTCGAAATTCTTAACTACTCTAAGGACCTGGATCTCCTGACTGATGAAGGAAGGCGGCAACAAACCATGGATGTTCAGCTGTTGTCTCTCCTCCAGAGTAAACGCCAAGTCCTAGGAAGAAAAGGGAGAAGACGATTTGCAGAGAACAGACAAACAGCACACACACACACACACACACACACACGCACACGCACACGCACACACACGCACACACACACACACACACACAGACTCTGGGGAGGCAGGGTCTAGCTGCTGAAAGCACAGCCAGCCAACTGTGCACTAACCATCTGCCTCCTTAGCTACAGATACGAAGGTGAGAGCAGAGAACGGACAGGAACTAACTACCGAAAGGCACGAAAAGCAGAGGCCTGGAAGACAGAGAGCTCAGCCTGTAAAGTGTCTGCGGTGCCAACGTGAGGAACTGAGCTATGAGGCCCAGCTCTCACATAAAAGCCTGGCCTGGCAGCACATGTCTGGAACCCTGGCACTAGGGGAGGGGAGACATGCGGACCTCCTGCTGGCTAGCCAATCAGTGAGCTCCAATGTCAGTGAGAGACCAATGTCAAAAAATAAGGTTGAAAGTGATCAAGAAATACCTAGTCTATCTCTAGCCTCCACATTTGCATGTACACACATGTGCACATAAATCCACATACACAAACACACATGTACATATGGTATATACACCACATACATGTGTACACAAAAAATGAAAGATACAACCATTAATGTCAGAAAATATAAAAATGAATAGTTACCTATTTTTAAATGTGACTAGAAGTAGGTCAGCTGACACCTGCTATGCTTCCAGCTGTGAACTAGGTCAGGAAATAAACTGCATGATTCTCAGGGACCTGTTCCAACCCTCCATCTCAGGTTATCTCCTACTATCCTTATGCAATCCTGGTTACACTCATTTCTTCCCAAGCCCAAATGCAGCACATTTTTATTCTTCATGCATGGCATCTTTATCAAGAATGTTCTTCTTGACACCACACACTTCGGACATAAGACCTGGTATACTCAAGCTTGATCTGACTTGAAAGCCTCCTACCTGAGGACTAGCTTTTATAGTATTGGAAGGCACTATGCAAGCTTCCAAGAGACGGAGCAACCAATAGTCCTACCCAGCTGTAACACTTACAAATCACAACAGTGACACCATCATGGCAAGATATCCCTAAGGGTGCAGTAGCACTCACATACCTTGTTAGTAACCAACAGCTCTGTAATTGGATTCGAGGCCCACTTAACTGAAGGGAAATCATTCCTGATGCTAGAAATCAAGACAACTATCAGGGCTAGCAAGGTAATGGATCTTCTAGAACCTATAACTGCCACTTTCCTAAAACACGATACTTCCTAATTGCATTCTTAATATTTATCATTCTACCCACAGGTAAGTGTACTTCTTACCATCTGTCAGACACTTTGCTTTGTAACAGATGGAGACCTTTACAGAAACCAGTCAAAATGCAGGAAACAAGTGATTACAGAGTGCCCAGCCCCAATGGGGACACGTGTATAACCCAATTCCTGCAACTAAGGTCCAGAGAACCATGGGAAACAGAGAGGAAAGATGGTAAGAGCCAGGGGACCAGGAAATAGGCTGTGAGATTTTTGTCTCCTAAAATGACAAGGAAGTTTCATTCATGATACCTCAACTGCCCTAAGAAGTACATCACCAACAGACATGCTAATACAGCAGGGGAAATCTCACATGGCTCCACCCATGAACAAAGAACCACAGGCACCTAAGGAAGGTCGAGAGGAGGAGAAATACTCTTCCCCAGGGATGAGACCCTAACTGGCTATCCAATATCCAATGTCAGCCCTGAAATCATACAGATACAAGTAACGCTAAATGGACCGAGCAGGTTGTATGTATATATTTAAGCATGGGTGTGGGGTGGAGGAGAGACAGACAGACACACACACATACAATTTTTAAAAAGTCATGATTCTGAGAGGGAATGAGGAAGGATGAGAAGGGAGAAATTTATGTGATTACATTCTAACTTTTAGAAAATGTCCTTCTGGCTGGGCAGTGGTGGCATAGGCCTTTAATCCCAGCACTCAGGAGGCAAGGGCAGGCAGATCTATCTCTGTGAATTCAAGGCCAGCCTGGTCTACAAAGTGTTCCAGGACAGCCAGGGCTATTACAAAGAGAAACTGGTATTGAAAAAAACAAAACAAGCAAACAAACCAACACCCCCACCTCGAAAAAAGAAAGAAAGAGAAAGTCCTTTTTACCTGCTTCTCCTTTCAAGACTGACCCCAAGTGTTTGATCCTCTCTAAAGTGTTTCTAGACTCACCACCTCTGCTACTATTCCCTTGTTAAATGATCTGTTTACATAAACATAGGCGTATAAGGCAACAGTAACTGTAAAAGAACTCAAGACTAAGCAAATAAAATAGAAATAAGGGTTGATACAAAATGGACCTAAAAGATTTGTTAGAATACACTATGGGAAGTCAAAGCAAAGAGGCCCAGCAGTCATTAATAACAAGAATAACCTGGCAGACTGGGATGAGGAATCCTCTCTAGAAGATTCCTGATGGAGATACTGAATCCTAAGAAGCTTCTATTCCAAGACTGGGCTGCTGTTTCTTTGGGCCCATTATTAAGTGTTGACATGGCATGATGGCTGGCTGGCTAGCTGCCCTTATGAATAGTATGAGACTAGAATAAAAGAAACCTCAGAGAACCAGTATGATCCTTCTGCCATGTGAGGACACAAGATGGCTGTCTGTGAAGCAGGAATTGGATCCCCTACCAGATACTGACTATAGTGTGTTAATGTGGGGCTTCCCAGCAGCCTTTAGAAATGCAAAAATACACACCTTGTATTTAAAAAACCCAGTCCATAGTATTTTACCATTACAGCCCAATAAAACTAAGTAAGATTTGTACCTTGAGATACTACTGTTTCTTGACAGTCCAGATGGACAGGAACACATTCACTAAATATATGAACGGCTCTGCAGCCGTTCCCTCTGTCCCTGAATGTTCATACTACGAGGAATAATGACTCTTGAATCCTGCCATAATAAGACCTCAACTTACTGCATACACAAAACATTTTACATATTTAATTTTAGAAACACTAACGTTTTTTACAACTATAAAATGCTATTCAGGAAACTGATTAGAATATTCATTCTGATAAAATTATTTTTAAACTTAAAGCAATCAAAAAGGGACATTTGTGCAAGAATCATCTATAAGATGGAAGAGTGTATATTCATATATATGTGTGTGTGTTGTGTGTGTGTGTGTGTTTGTACGAAACAGAAGAGAAACTTGGACTCTTTCAAACTAGAAAATGAAAGGGAGGGAGGGAGGAAGGGAGGGAGGGAGAAATGAGAGAATGTTAGGCAAACAAAAAAAAAAAAACAAATAAATACAAATGTTATAGAGAAACAGTGGAGCACTAGATGTTATACACTGTGACAACGTGCCTGCAAAAATACCAACCAAATATGGTCTTCTGAGAAAACAGCTTATGGTCAGAAGCACTAACATACACTTCTTCGTTCAAGTAACAGTGGCACTTCACCGTCTTCACTCAGCTAGTCAGGCCTTTTACTTATGTCCCCCCCATCTGGTCTGATGGAACAGACCTCTATGCAGTATACCATATACCATGTAAATGGGAATGCCATCTGGAAATCTCTCCATAGTCTTTGATGTTTAGTAACTGCAGACTCCTACACTGTTCGCCAAATTTTCACAGACGCACTAAAGCACCAACTCATCTGTTTCAAAAAACTAATCATTAGGCCTTAGAAATCTGGGGAAATGGGCCAAGTTTAAAAGGGGGAAAAAGATCCCATTATTGAGTTCATATCATTTCACGGCCGTTTAGGAGGTGGGGAAAAAAATCAGTGACTAAGGAAACTTAAATCTTAGAATCCATGAAACTTTTAGGATGATATATGATTTTATTTAACCATAGCTTTTATTTACCATATTACTAGAGACATCGTTTTAGACAATTTTATAGAAACTGATAAACAAGTCAGCCCTGTCCAAAACCTGGCAGTGAGATGTTTCAAAGAAGTTGTATGTTCATGTCACCCTGCATGGCCTGCACAAAACTGATGGCTTCGGAGCGTACATCCAGGGTCCAACCTGCATATGACTTCTGTCAAATGTGTCATGGAGTTGAGAGGGTTAAACATGCACACACAGATCGGGTTTCCAGGCACCTGCAGTGCCCCCTCTCAGAGGTCCCTCACACTCAGTCCAATCTGAGTTCCCACCCCTTCCTTGTTCTTTTTCTCCTTCCGCCTTCAAGACTCTTGCACTGGACTTCTGGACAGCAGAAGGGCACTCTGTTCCACTGCCAAGGGCAGCACACCAAACAACTCTGCTACTCCACTTCTAACTCCACACAGCTTCCCGAGAAAACAAGCCTCTCATGCAGAAGTCAGAAGTGAATTGCTAGCCCCAGGGGCTTGTGTTAGAAGTCTATGCACAAACACAACCACTCGGGAACTGCAGCAGGCATCTGTTGATTCAGCAGAAACTTATCAGAAAACAAATGCATTTTATTCTCTTCAATGACCGCCTTTAACGTTCCCAGAGAACTTGTATGGTTTGGATTCACTTGTCTCAGAATTATCACTAAAACTAAACCAAGCAATTTTAAAACTTTTAACTCACTAGAGATCTTGAGCCAGATAACCTACACAGGACACTAACTGTGAAACAGACTTACTGATATGCTTAAGACAACTGTAATAAGAGGGTGGAAATGGCTATGTTTGTTTATCTAGTGTCTAGAATACTACTTGACACTTAATGGGTAATCCACGAATTGAGAATTAACTATTTTCTGTAACTAGACACTATTTTCACTTTCACAGAGAAGAAATATTAGAAACCACAAAAGCGAGTGAGAGGCAACAATCACAAAGATACTGATTACCTAACAGTATTTCAAGTGCTCAATGGAGAAGACCGTGAGGTGCCTCCATACCCCGCAGGACTCCTCACACACTCACGACAACAAGATGCCGCCACACCCTGCAGTGTCCATCACACACTCACGAAGACAGGTAGAGTGTCTCTGTCCACTCGGGTACTCATTGCACACTCTCTGCTCCAAAGGAGACAGCTACTGACACATGAATGCAAATTAATCTCAGATGCATTGGGTCAAGTGAAAGAAACCAGACTACTCACAGGACGTTCTGGAGAAGCAGGGGCCACATGTGGAGAAGGGCTCCAGCCAAGGGGAGAGACAGAGTGTTTTGAGGTGACAGACCGCTTTTGTGGTGCTGACTGCGTAGCACTGGATACTGACAAAAGCAATAGAACTAGTCACCAAAGAATGCGCAGGATGCTCACGATACCAATTCTCTTAGGCTCTCGTCAATTCGGCAGATAATCTTCTTAGTTAAAATGAAGAAATACAGTAAGAAGGACTAAAAGTGTGTTTATGTATTGTTAAACATAGTAAAAGGGACTAAAAGCACATTATTGATATAGTTCACTTTCAAATTTTAAGGTATCATTTTTGTCTAAATGAGATGTCTTTGACTCCTTTTTCATAGTCTGTTGTTTAAACCTTAAATAAGCTAAATCTATATAAATGATTTAATGTTACTGCAAATAATGTGACAAATCAATCTTTAAAAATATTTCTTTGTATTTAAAATATTTTAGAATTTTGGAAAACTTTATTGCCATACATATATGAGGGGAACTTATATTATTTTAAATCAAATAAATAAAACTGAAGCTAGCTACATGCCTGTAATTTCAGCATGAGGGAAGCTGAAGACAGGATGATTGTAAGGCCAAGGCTTGCTGAAGCTACATAACATGACCCTGTCTCAACAAGTATACATTTTTAAAAGGTTAAATTGAGCTTGAATTTTTATTGTCATAGTTTGAATTTGTCAATGTAGTTATATACGTATTTTACATCTACAAAAAGAGAAGCATTCTTCCCCCACAGCTTTTAGAGTGCCCAAAATTATTATTTAAATAACCTGTTTTTATAATTAAAACAAAGTATTATTTATATCTTCCTGGTGGTATGCCATCTTATTTCTCGTGTCTCCATGTTGTATGTGTGTATGTGTGTGCACAGGCATGTGCATGAACAGAGGCCCACACCGACTATCTTAGCTGCTCTCTGCCTTTCTGAGACAGGGTCTCTCAGTGAACCTGGAACTCATCAAGTCAGCTAGGCTGCCTGGCCAACGAGCTCCATAGATCTTCCTGTCTCCATTTCCAACCAGTGCTGGACTTAGACATGCACCACTCTGCTCGCCATTTTACATGGGTGCTGGGAACAAATTTATCAGACTTGTACAGTGGGCACTTGGTTCAACACCTCTCCTGTCTATTTTTTAATTTTTTGGGGAGTACTGATTAAGGATTTAGAGTCCAGGCATGGTAACATGTACCTATAATTCCAACACTCCATAGAGTAGAGTGGAGTTCAAGGGCAGACCTAGGTGTGGCGGTGTGTGACTTTCCAGGCAGAGAAGGCAGATCTCTGCGACTTCAAGGTCAACCTGGTCTACATAGTGAGTTCTGTCTAGTCCAAGTAGGGACGCATAGTGATATCCTGCCTTAAAAAAAATAAATAAAAATGAAAAATGTTCAAAGCCAGTCTGAACTACACAGACTTGGTCTCAAAAAAAAGGAAAAAAAAAATTTTTTGCATTAATCTTTTAAAGTAAAGTCTAGCCTAACCAGCAAGTTCCAGATCAATATAAGAGGCTGTGTCTCATGTGTATTTGACAGTTACTTTATTGCAGCAGATTTAGCTTTCGTGTGTAAATGATGCCTGTGAGTTGTGTGGAACTGGCTTTTGCCTGTCGTTACTATTCAAGCCAATTGGGTTGGTGTTCACTGTATTTCAGCTATTTATTGGTTCTTTAGATGGGGAAGTTTAAATGTCAAAGTTTCCTCTTCACCCTATGACTTAATATTTCCTTGCATTTGTTAAAGGCCAAAAGCAGACAAAAGTGATACTGAATGTATGCTACAATAGTACATTATGAAAAGAGCAAAAGTCACACAGGTTGATCACTTTGCGCTTCGTAGAGAAGGTAGGCAGAGGGGCATGGCAGAACCTTCTTGTCTTCTGTCTTGATAATATCAGATGACTGTCTCTAATCTGAGGAATCTCAATTTAAATGGCATTTAAAATAGAGATCCATCTCAGTGTTTACCCCACTGTATTTTGGAGACAGATGAGACCTCCCAATGACAGGCTTTGTTGTTGTATTACCTGAATATTTTGCATATAATGTATGATATGCAGAATTTTAATTTATTTTTAGTTCCTAGAGTTAAGGTAGCTTCACTATTATTTCACATTCCTTTTTCTTTTTAAATAACCAGATTTGCTTTGCAAAGACCTAGGGTTGGAAGTAAGTTAGTAGCTTTCCTTAGAATAAAGAGAACCAGAAAATGTTATTTAAGAGTTAGGAGCACTTTCCCTAGTTTTGTTAGCTGTGTATGGCCTTAATAATCAGTCTCTTGGCTTAAATGTTTGCTGGTTTTACTTTGACACAGCTGAACAGCACTGGGATACAGTTTCTGATGTTTGTGTTGGCAATATATATTAACCATTAAGAGTATCAATTCTGGCTTTTTATGGAAAAGATAAAAATCAAACAGTATATTCCTTTTGAGAGTTTTTAATATATAAATGTATAAATATAATATATGATGTATTTCTTCTAATTTTTTATATTTCCTTACAATTTGGTGGGTATTAATCTAACTTTAGACTCTTTGGCATATACTACGTAGCTAGTCTGGGCTTTCAAGATGCATGGACATTTCAGTTTTTATTAGCTGAATGAGGACATTTAGAATTCTCTTTTAAAAGTGACCTGATTACTAAATAACTTAACGTTTATTTTTAAACTAACAATTTGTTATGTCTTATTAGGCAGAAATACAGGTGAGGCTCAGATGTCTGTGAGCTGTGGGCCAAGTATTGTGTTTTCAGTTCTATAGCACAGAACACTGATTAGTAATGTAAAGAGACATCCACATTGATGTTCTGTTTTTCTTTTCTCAGCTGATTCAGGTGTCCCTTGAGTGACATCTCTTAAATGTTGGGGGAGTGAGGTGTCAGAACCAGTTGTCTGGCTTCTGTTTTGTCCGAACCTTAGACTTGTCCCTGTTAAAACTATCCCCTCACCCCTCCCAAAAATGGTGTGGCACATACTCATGCATAATCTGTTAAAATGAACTTCTTTGTTTTCAACATTGCCAAGGTGCTATGGGAAATTGAAATTACAAAAATAGAAAAAAAAATAAAATTATCAAAAAGCAAAAAAAAAAAAAAAAAAAAAAGAGGCTGTGTCTCAAAAAGAGGTGGGATGGCTCCTCAGGGACAACACCTGAAGTTGTCCTCTGGCTTCCATATATATGCACAAACAAATGCATACACACACTCATACACACATATAAATAAAATCTTGAGCCAGGCCTAGTCATACACACCAACACCTCAAACCAGTAAGGTATCTAAAAACAAGCAAATAAAGACTTACTTTAAACTGCACAAAAATGTCAGCATCTTAAGTATATTATCTTGGTCCAATGTGTCCGACATATCTTATATCCCATATTTTAAAATGTATTCCATATAATCAGTTTTGTTGGTAGTATCACGTGCAGTGTTTAAATGGTGGTTTAAGGTATATGCACGTCAACAAACTGTAAAGGGGCCTTTGGCATAAAACATGTCAAGAACTGCTAAAGAGAACTAGCTTCAGATTTTAAGGCCCATGTACCTCTGACATAAACCCAGAAATTCCATGGGCAGCTTCCTCCACAAGGCCATAGCTGACAAGTGTAGAGATGTTTCTGGCTTACGTTTGCTACTTTATTGAGCTTGTGAAGCTTGCTGCACTGGTCAGAATTCCTCAGAAATGCCATACATACACACATCTGCATAGACACATATATATGAGATTTACTAATTATAAGAGAAGTATAATTGACTTCTCTTACCTCTAGCAAGCTACAGACCCAGGGGAGTCAGTGTTGTGATATCAGGCCTGAAAAGCCCTAAGTGCAAGGTCCTTGAAGTACTAATCTTTCGGTTTTGAGTTTATGGGAAAAGAAAACAAAAACCAAAAAACACCTGACATCCCAGCTCAAAAACAGGCAGAAGGACCTCCTTACTTGGTGTTTTTATTCCAGTCAGGCCTTCAACTGATTAAATGAGGTTCACCCGCACCAGAAAGGAGAATCTGTTTTACTCAATACAAAGGTTAATCTCATCCAGAGACACCCTCTAAAACACCCCTAAGAAACTGACCGACCAAATGTGTGGGCAGGCCCCCTGTGACACACACAGTTCACAGTCACTCTCAGCTAGTATTCCCAACAAGTTACAATGAATTCATGCTTACAGTACCCGTGTCAGTTATATTTTGCTGCTGGGATAAAGTGCCATGACATTAAGAAACCCGGGAAGGACAATTTTATCTTATCTTCCATCTAAAGGCCAAGGCAGGAACTCAAGGTAAGCACCTGGGGCAGGAACTGAAGAAGAAGCCATTCAGGAACACTGTTCATGGGTTTGCTTCCTGGGCTTGCTCAGTTACCTTACAGATGCCACACCCAGAAGCAATTCCCGACCTGAGGCTCTCTCAGGTATGTCAAATTAACAACCAAGATCAGCCATTACAAATGATTAAAAACAAGTACTAGAAATGAATAACACAATAACTGAAAATTTTCACCGGATGGGTTCAAGAACAGAAATGAAACAGAGTGGGAAGAGTCAGGGATGTTCATGATGGATCATTACAAATGAACCAACCTGATAAAGTTATGAAATAAAACACTAGCAGGCCTTTTATTCTGCATTTAGCATTTACATCATCAGTCTGAAAAGGAGAGAATGCTGGAGTTGGCTCAGCTGACACAGTGCTTGTCATGCAAGCCAAAGAAACTCATTTCACATCCCCAGCACTCAAGCAAAAGCCAGGTATGGTGTCAGGCTTTTTTAATTTTCACTCTGGGGAGGTAAAGGCAGGCATCCCTGGAGTTCACTGGTCAGCCTAACTAGCCTAACTAGATCTCCAGGCTCAAAGACCGACTCTACTCAGAGAATAAAATGAAGAGCAGATGAAGAAGACATCCACCATAGCTGTTTGGCCTTTCCACATCTGCGTGTGTGCAAGTTTACACAGATATACACACCAAAAAGAGGAGAAAAGAAAAAAAGACTTGAAAAATATTCTAAAATTTATGAAAATGTTTTAAAAAGATGTAAGATTACACAATCACGAAGTTTAACAAAGCTAAGAACAGTAACAAAAATTCTAATTGCAAAAGCATTTATATTCAAGATTTTGAAAATGAAAAACAAGCACCACCATTAAGATATCCAAAGAAGTGATACACATATACATAATTACTCAAGTGACTACAGCTTTCTCATCACAACCAAGGTAGACCAGAAAAAAGGGGACAATGCTTGTAAATACTGAGGAAGAGAACTGGCAACAGGTAATTCCATACACAGTGAAAATGTGTTTCAGAAATCAAAGTGAAATAAGGGCATCCCCAAAGAAAGGAAAAGCAAGATAGCTGGTCTCCTTCTGACCTAGTCTAAAAAAAACAAAAACAAAAACAAAAAAACTCTTGAGATGGAAGGGAAATGTCTCCTGGTATTGGGTAGCTGTTTGAGCCATGCCTGAAGCACCACCCTGGTGAGGCAGCTGTAGCTGCCTATGACCTTGAGTTACTGGCCTCTGGGGCATGGCCACCAAGGACCGTTAAGGCCTGGGATACATGTACACTGGCCCTCTTCTTGGCTACCTCATGGTTCTGGATGCTGAAATCTTGGGCCAAGACATTCAGTGTGGGACATAGCTCAGCTTTCCCAGACCCTATGATAAATCTCCTGTGGTTGTGAGTTTACTCCCAAATAAATTCCTTTGATCATGAAATAGACAATGTGGATTAATCCCAATTTATTTCAAAGAATATGATAGGCATTGAAGAAACTCCATATGGAGTTTGCTTTCCTTATGGCAAAAGTTAACCATTTGGGCAAGAAACTGTTCTTGCCTGGACTGCTTGACAAAATATTGCATCAACTGAACATGCAGGACCCATGGAAAAAATGACCACTAAATTTTGCCAAAACAAGTCAAAATGGTCCTTCAGGTTCCTGCTTTGCAGAGGAGACTGCCAGACATTCTGCAGGACACAGGGAGAAGCAAATGAGAAACTCTAGACCTACAGGCTGAAGATGGATGCCCCAACGTCACAGAGGAACTTTGGGTGACTATCCAAGCAGCCAGCTATCTCTATCATTCTAGATTTTTGGAGGTTGTTTACAATGCTCTTGCTGTTTACTTAGGTAATATTATGTTCTTCTGGGGTCTTTGACATAGTTGAAATCTAGATAGTTATAATTATAATTTCCTTGGTTATGATAAAAGATAAATTAGATATGAAACTTTAGACTCACAAATATAGGATAAATGATAAAATATTTTCTTTAATTTTGCCAAATACAAATAGACTAGATATTATAACTGTAATTCTTTGCTTAATAACTGTTATATATAATTTTACTATATTAAAGTTAAAACCTTCCTTTTTTATTAGATGGCAAAGGGGAAGTGCTGGGGGATGTCTTTCTGTATGATGTGAATATATTTTGTTCCCATTGGTTAATAAATAAGCCGCTTTGGCCTATGGCAAGGCAGCTTAGAGGCAGGTGGGAAATCCAATGAGGGAAACAGGAAGGAGAAAGGTGGAGTGAGGGAGATGCCAGCCTGCCATCCTAGGAACAACATGTAATGGGACGCAGGTAAAACCACGGAACACATGGCAAAATTAATAGTTATGTGTTGAGTTAAACTATAAGAACCAGCTAGCAAGAGGCCTGCCAAAGACCATACAGTTGATAATTAATATTAAGCCTCTGAATGATTATTTTATAAGCAGGTGAGGAACTGTGGGGCCAGGTAGGACCTGAGAAAATTTATACCTATATCTCCTGAGGACAATTTGGGGCATCAGCAATCAAAGAACGGAAGCTGTAAATATCTGGGAACTGTATCAGTCTCTTCTCCCTCCTAAACTCTTCAAAATATGTATGGGAATTTAAAAGGACATAACATTTTATCTTCTGCATCGTACACAGAGATGTGAACTGATGCAATACATACAAATACAGTGGTAACAGAGAAATGTAATGAGACCCACACGTCGGTAATAGTGGCACATTCCAAATGAGTTATAAAATCTTAATGTTACGTAGACTATAAAAGAGCATTATTTCAGAACTAATAAAAGAAAATGACTATGCAAAGAGTATGATCAAAGACTTTTAAATAGACTAAAACACAATTATAAATATTAAAACAATGGAAAAGGAGAAATCAGGTTAAAATCGGAGAACAGACATCTAATAAAATGTTAGACATAAATCCAAATGTAACAATTACATTAAGTGTAAATGATCTAAACACACAAATTAAAAGACACTGTTAGAAACTGACAATGACTGACTAGATCAGCACTGCTTCTCACTTGTGTGATTTTGTCAGGATTTAAGAACTGTCACTCCACATGGCAGCATTTCTAGCTATAGGTTATAACTTGACAGTTGTGGATCCCTTAAAGCCAGCAATACCATCATGTCACATGTTAGTTCTCAAAGAAGGAATAACTGTTTTCCATTTTCCTGATCGATAAACTGAATTTTTCTGATGATTTGGAAAAACATAAATTGCCTGAGAAATTTGAGAATGGAATTTGTCTGATATATCCTGCACTATGAAGTATAAAGTTTTCTATTTCAAGATATAAGGTGTGAGATTTCTCCTATATGTCATATAGTGACTTTTTATTTTTTAAATTTAAAAGACAAAATTTAGTTTTAATAATTTTAAATTAGAAAATAAAAATCGCATGTATTTATTATGTATGTTTGGGGAAGTATATACACTGTAGAATGGATAACTTTAATTAACATATGCGTTACTCCCACATACTTTGTGATAAGAACACAGAATTTAGGAAGGTTTTTTTAATATGAAGGTGGTTGTGTGTTACTTGATTTATACTCATAACTATTATAACTCATCATTATAAAGAATCCTTTCTCTCACATTTTGTTTTTTATAGGGGGTGGGGTTGCTAGTTGATTTTTTTGGTCTTTGATTTTGGAGAATATTTTAGGTGGGGCCTCACTGTCTGATCCAGGTTGATGTACAACTCACCATGCAGTTCAGGTGATCTCAAGTTCAAAATCCTCCTGCTTCCACCGTCAGGTAATTTTTCAGAACATGAGCTTCTGTCTGATAGAGGATCTTCACCCATATTTCTTGTTTGTATTTTTCCATCCCATTACTTGGCCTTTCTATAACACTTGTTCTAGATATGTCTTTGAGACAGTGCATCATGCAGCCCAGGCTGGCTTCAAACTCAATATGCAGCCAAGGATGACCTTATACTTCCAATCCTCCTGCCTTTACCTCCTGGGTACTGGGCTTATAGGCCTACGACACACCACCATGCCCAGATTAGGCCATACAGGAAATCAAACCCAATATTTTGTTCAAGCTAGGAATGCACTCTCCCAACTGAGCTATATCCCCAGCTCTGTTCTGGAAAGTTCTTCTGCACAGTGCAGTTTGCTTGAGCTTTGTCAAATAGTCAAAACAAGTTTTATTAATGCAACTTACTTATATTCACTGATCTGACCAATATGTTTGATCATGATTCTATTATTACATTTACTACAGGTCCTAAAAATAAGGTATTAGACCTTCAACTAGTAAAAAGTTTAAAGGCAAGCAGAAGGATGATCATTCTAAGGTTTAATTTCACTTAAGCTAATGGCCCAAATCATGAACTTAGTATTAAGCTCACTAACCAGACCTATCAATACAGTAACAATCATCCTCATCTCAAAATTATTGATTTATCATGATATGGTAGTCTGTGCCAGTCATCCCAACTACCCGGGAGACTGAAGCAAAGGAATCAACTAAATTCAAGGCAAGCCTGGGCAATTTATAAATGCAAGACCTTGCCTCCAAATAAAGGGGAATTGGGGAGGAATATAGTTAGATCAGTGGCAAAGTTCTTTCCAAACATATACAAGACCCTGGGCTCATTGCCCAGTGTTGAAAAGAAAGTAAGATTTTATAAGCCGTCTGATAAAATGTATGACTTTGACATATGCCCAGAAAAACTGAACGGCCAAGGCTGAACCAGAGTCCCATAGGTAACACTGAGGGCAAAGAAAAGAGTTACTCTGTAACAATGTTCCTTAATACCCTTCTAAGAGCTCCACTTAACAAGACAAAGCAGAAGACTATGAGACATTAACTGATTGCTAGCTTCCTTTTTTTCTCAAATCAAAGTAACATTCTACCAGAGTGTACTAAACACAAGTAAAAGTATTATATGATGAAATTTCTTCAATGACATAAGTGTATTAGATGGTCAGGGCTGCCAAAATAAAGTACAGTACCACAAGCAGGGTTGTGTAAACAAAATTCATTTATTTCTCACAGTTGTGAAAGCTGGCAGGCTTGAGACCTACCTATCACCAGGGCTGGTTTCCTCCTGACATTTCTCTCCTATTCTACAGACAGCTTCTGATCCACAAACTATCAACGCCTCCCTGTGTCCTCATAGGTCTGTCCTTTACCTCGAAATTGGTGCTGGGAGTTATAATTTCAATGTAAGAATTTTGGAATAATGTAATTCACTGCATATAAAGACATTTCTAATGTGTGTGCATTATTTTATAATACAGATGTACTGTGTCACAATCAAGTTGGAAAATACCTTTGAAGACTCTGAATAAATTAAAAATATTGTAATCGTTCATTAAGGGGCTTACTCCTTCAGATTCCTGGGAATATTCACAATGGAATCACGATCGTGAACACACAAGCACTCTTGCTGGTGTTCTTAACCAGTAAAAATAAATAAATAGATAGATAAATGATGTCTGTGACCTTTCAGTATAAAAGCTCTAGAACTTCTAGTTCCATGTTTTTCTGAAAACATTTTTTATTGTTTTACTCCAAGGTTATCAGCTGAGCCTACTGAGGACTAAAGATAAGCTGTCTTCTATCTTCAAAGGCAAAGGTTCCAGGTATCTGCAAACAGGGGATCGGTGGTTGACTTAGATATATTACAAGTCCACCTCCACAGCCTCAGGAAAAATGGTGACTTTTTATATTCTCTCTATTATTGAAAACAATTATCATTTGTCTTAAACCACATTGCTTTCTGCTCCTAATCATAGGATGTGTTTCTCTCTCTCTTTTCCTTATAACACACCAAAGTAGGTCTTGATAAGCTGGGAAGCAAACAGCCATGAATCATTTCTCAGAAATTCACCTTTTAAATTTCAAAGTTAATAATGCAGTCCAAATTGTACTTTTATGAGAAATCATCACTAGCTATAATTGGAACAAAATGCCTAAAACATCTAAAAGGGGTAGCATTTGGAGACTCATAGGAACAATTACATATAACAAAGTTATCAAATAGTGTTTTCCAACCACTGCATAAACAAAATGAGAAATAAGAATTATTTTATTGTACATGCAATTTTAATTTTTGTACAGCAGTTTATAAAACATGATTATTGGCCACAAAAAATTTCTGAAAACATAGAAACCAAGCCATCTAAATCAGAAGCTATCCTGGAAATAATAAATTCCTGGAAATAATAAATTTAAAATTAGACATATATATGTATATGTATATATGTGTGTATATATATATATATATACCTATATATATATAGGTATGTTTGTGATAGGCATGGATAAACATCTTAAAATAGTTCAGGCTGCAGGGTATGGTGGTTCACACCTGCAACTGTAGTACTCAGCTGAGGCAGGAGGATTGCTTTGAGTTCAAGGCCAGCCTGGGATACACCAAGAGAGATCCTGCCTCAAAAAGTGTGTGTGTGTGTGTGTGTGTGTGTGTGTATGTGTGTGTGTGAGAGAGAGAGAGACAGAGAGAGACAGAGAGAGAGATTCATAAAGATAGCAAATCCCCTTAGTTTAAGGCTGATGTACTTCCCAAACAGCTATGATGAAAACAGTTTGAAGTGATACATATTTGATTAGCAAGTAATAAGGTTTAGAATTCTGAAGATCTTGTCTCTCTGGGTTTTTTTTTTTTTTTTCACTTCATGTCTACTGTTAATTTTGATTTTACCAATTTTTAACTCGATTATCCACAAGTCGTTACAATTTCACAGATTGTAAAGTTTAAGCCAAATTCTAACATTTCTGACTATCTTCTGTAATACAATAACAGATTCAAATGAACTTTGGACTTCAGTGTAAATGTGCATTAATTAGATAGCTACATTTGTGAGTATATTGTCTTAGGATAATGCCAGAACTAACACTTTGGAAGCTACCTGCAATTGGTGGAGTGGTGGCTAATGCCTTTAATCTGAGCACTTAGAAGGCAGAGCAGGCAGATCTCTATGAGTTCAAGGTCAACCTAGTCTGCATAGTAAATTCCATCCAGACCAGCCAAAGCTACACAATCAGACCTTCACTAAATAAATAATGACAAAGTAATAAATACAAAATAATGTGGGACAACTGAGTGTATAAGTGTAAGCATTAAATAATGACAGTGGGAATAAGATAATTAGGAAAGGCTTCCCTAGGGAAATAATTACAAGAGTCAATTAGTATCACTTTAATTCTAGGAATTATACAACAAAAATGGAAAGAAGAAAATCATCAAATATATTTTAAGCTAAAGGCTCAGTTTGGGAGTTAATTAGACAAACCTGGGATAAGTAGTAAAACGATAATTATACTTTAACATAACAGAAATTACAATATAAAAACTTGAGTAAAAGATGGGGCAAGTGAATAAAATGTTACCTAATGGAGATGGTGTGTGTGTCGGGGGGGGGGGGGGGGGGGGGGGGGGGAGTGTCTAGTGGTGAGCCACCTGATGGGGTTCTGGTAACTGAACTCAGGTCCTCTGCAAGAACAGCAAGGACTCTTAACCACTGAGCCATTTCCCCAGCCCCACGAGAAGTTTTCATCCAGACCTATATGTAAGGAAATAGTACTAACAAAGTGTACCTTAGCCACCCAAAGGGAGCGTCATAAAATTCTTCTTTAATGTGGTTAAATGAGTCTTTCTCCAACCAGGCGACAGCCCAGGCCAGGCTATTAGGAAATATTTAGAGAGTTAAGATTAGCATCCCTTTGCAGTCAGATCATCTCAAAATAAAAAATAAAAACTGAATTAAATTAAAAATCCTGTCCTGCTAATGAAGGCAGGGGAGTCTTGAGTGTGTGGCAGATGAGGAAAAGCCCAGTTACCTGCTTTCAATGATGTTACTTCCATGAGGCACAGTACTGACCCTAAGGCTGAATAAGTAAAATTCACTTGATTGATTGCCCCAGGATGACCCAGATTTTTAATCCAATTTCATACAATACAGAGAAAATGTGTGAACACATTAATTCTACACGTTTCTACCTTTAGTGCAAGATCTCTGTGATGGTGTTATCTGTCCTGAAGTTGGTGCCAGCTGTTACAGGACGGGAGATTCCAGAGTGAAGAATACCTTTGCTAAGGAATGGTCTGGCCTGTCTACCCACTCTTACAAACATTTCAACCTTGACTTAAGAAAATCAAACAGGTTATACTACTCATGTGATCTTGTCAAGGCAGCCCATAATTTCATCACAAATTAGGGCAGGCAGGTAACACGTGAACTACCGAATGGTTTTGTCACACCAAAGTTTACCTTTGTTCTAGTGAAAATAGACCAGGACCTACAGAATAATAAAGGAAGGGGAAAAATCCAACTGGAAATTAAACTTATTTTGAGGGAAAAATAAGTAGAAAAACTTTAAAAATTTTATACTATTTAACTATACATAGTAAATAATCAAAGATTTGTAAAAGTCACCACAAAATAACTGGAAACTCAAACTGGCTATAATGTATGAGATAATCAGACATCTTTAAGTTAATAATAATGATCAACAAGTTATCGACCACACAACTGGAGGGAAATGATGAGATCCACTTCTTAATGAAAAGGGGGGTTCACTAAAGTGATAACCCAAACGACTAAACAGGCATCCATGCCGACACTCAGGTCATGCACCATGTACTGAATAAATAGGAAATGCTAGACACACACACACACACACACACACACACACACACACACACACAGAGAGAGAGAGAGAGAGAGAGAGAGAGAGAGACAGAGAGACCCCAATCTAAAGCCACAGTGTAAAATAAGACCTAGTTATTTACAAAAGCAAAGTGATTGTTTCTACAATGTCTTCAAGATTTAGGAGAGATCTTGGGGATGGGATGGAGGGCATACACTGAATTTCCTTTCAATAAAAAAAAAAAAAAGAGGAAGGGTTAGAGAAAAAATAATAATAATAACTTCTCCAAAGCTAAAATTTAGAAAGAAAAAAATAAATACAATAAATGGCTTTACTACAGGCTCATGTAAATTTTCCCACCTAGGCAGGCACGCAAGGTCCAAGGGCGGCCGCCCACCCATGCATCCTTAGACTCTTAACCCTGTCACCCCAGAAACCGAGAGGCCCTGGATCCCCAACCTCATCGATGGGGAGACCCCAGGCACTCAGAACCCATGTCTGTTCAGTAGGGACCAGTAGGGTCACCTGTCTCCACAGCAGCCTCCGGCCACTGCCAGGTGCTGTCACCTGGACAAGGATGGCCCGCCCGCCGCGGCTGCCCGCCCGCCCGCCGCCCGCCGCCCTCACGGACACCGCTGGCTTCCCACACTGGTCCACACTTCCCTCCCCGGGTTGGGCTCCTGGTTCTCGGGAGACGGGCAGACAAAGAAAAGTCCGGGGCGGGCACAAGTTCCATCTTGCCCGGGGGTCCCCCCGCCCCGCCTGGATGCTGAGGGGGCGCGGGCGCCGGCTCCTCCGCCGTGGCCTCCGCGGACGTCCCCTCGGTGGGACGCAGGTCCCCGCGGCCCAGGGGCGGGAGGGCGGGCGGGCGCCGGGGGGCACCGGGGGGCACCGGGGGACTCTGGGGGCGGCTCTCCGGCGGGGCGGCTCTCCGGCGGGGCGGCGGGCTCACCTTGTTGAGATGCGGGTCCCGCGTCAGCAGGTAGCCGCGCTGGTGGGTGTGGCGGCGGCGGGGGTTTCGGGGCTCCATGGCCGTGGGCACGGTGGCGGGACGGGCGCGGAGTGAGTGCGGCGGGCGGCGGCCGCGCGAGGGAAGGCCCCGCGGCCGGGGGCGGGCGGGGGTGGCGAGAGGGGGTGGCGAGGCGGGAGGAGCCCGCGCCTAAGCCGCCGCCGCCGCCGCGGCCGGGCGGCCCGCGAGAAGCGCTGAGTCACGGCGGCATCGGCCGAGCGGCCGTGCGAGGGGGCGGGGGCGGGGCGCCGGCGGGGCTGGCGGGCGAGCGGGCCGGCGAGCGATCCACCCGGGCCCGGCCCGACGGGCGAGGGGCGGGCCGCCTGGCTCCCTCCGCGCGGTCCACTGTCCTCCCCTAACCCCACCGTCCTGGATGCCAGCCATGCCCCGGGGCCTGCTGCAGGACGGCACGAACTTTGGCCCAGCAAGCCCAGGCCTCGATGGCACCGGTGGGGCGAGAGAGCGACTCCTCGCCCGGTATCTAATGGGAGATTTTTTTTCTTTTATCGGAGTGTGATAAGAGGAAAGGTGTTTAAGAGTGCTCAGGTCCAGAGAACAGCTCTCCCGAGCTTAAGGACCATTTTTCCTGAGTGTTCTGGAAACCAAGATGGTAATTTTGCAAGACTGGGGTTTCTTCTTGGAGGAAAGAGGGTCAGCATACAAGGTGTTGCCAGGATTGAAATCCTGTGGTTGACTCCTTGATGTTTATACTAGAAGATTCAAGGACTGGAGAAGTTGTCCCCGATCTCACCCTGACAAAAAGGAATGTCTGATTAAAAAAGCAAAGCAAAACAAAGCAAGAACAAAGCAGCCTTCAGACACCAAAGCCCTCCTCGGCCCCTTTCCAGTTAAGTAGATGGCCAGGTTCTGTGGTCTTCACCTAGACACTGCAGGAAAGTGTGTGGGTTGTGCCATTATACCAATGAAACAGACTGTTGTTTTCATTTCTATTTATTTTACTTGACCTATCAGTACAGCGATAGCTTCTGGGCTATGCTTGAATACAAAAGTTTCCTTGACCTGGTTTTAACACTGGATAGAATCGGTTGTTTTATAGAGAACATTATATTAGCATCGCAGAATTCTTCAAAAACATGTCTTGCCTTTAAGTACATCTTTCATTGTGAATTTTATAATCCATGAATAATTAACCTCATAACATCTGAGAAGAAGGTTACTTTACAAAGCTCACTCTCCTAAATTAGAGGAGGTGCTTTACAATCAGGGTGCTTTGTGTGAGCCAAAAACAGTTTAACAGCAGTCCTCAAAGATGCTTAAGGGGGAACAAAGTAAAACAGTCAGTATAATGAAGCTATTATGACATAAATTCAGAGATGTTACGTGTCCATTCCTGTTTCTGGGACTTAAGGTCTATAGCCAGGAACACTGATATAGAATAATCCACACAGAGCATAGGGCCTCTTCCTCTAAGCCAACACTACAAAGGGTTAAAAACACAACTCCAGGATAGGTAAATTTCATATCTGTTACTTGTATGTTTACTTTTCCTGTGACAGTTCCAGTCATCTTGAATGGTTAGCAGCCCAAGGAACTATTCTGTACATCCACACGCACTTCCAAAAAACACTCAGAACCTGTTTCCCACATGTTAACAAGAACAGCAAACTTTTCACTCTTTCTGTAAAATTAGATTTTATTGCCAAAAAAAAGTAAAAAAAAAAAAAAAACCCAGCAAAAATTCCTTTGCCTTCACTTACCCTGTAAGAAACTGAGGTTTGCAATGCCACTCTGGACATAATTGATAATGTTAAGAATGTTAAAAATAAGCACTGAAGAGATAGCTTAGTAGTTAAAAGTACTTGATGCTCTTGGAGAGGACCTGAGTTCAGTTCCCAAGGCCCAAGTGGTGTGGCTTACAGCTATCTGTAACTCCAGCCCCTCTCACACTGCATGCGGCGCACATCCATCCACGCAGGCAAACACTGTGTGCATAAAATAAATCACAAAAAGAATAAAAAGTGTCAAAAGTAGAGGCTGGCAGTGTGACTCCTCGGTAAAGCGCTTGTAGCATAACTGAGTCCCTAGTCTGCCCTCCAGTATGTTAATTTATTCCTTAATGTATTCAAAATACATTCAGAATGTTTGCTGAACACTCGCCATACACTAAACCTCAGGCTGGCTTACCTGCACACAAACGTAAGTTTGAGGGGACAATGAATAGACAAGAAAAGATGTTAGAAAATCACAACATCTAAACTATGAAAAAAGTAGACTGTATTTTAGCAATTCACAACATGAAGTCTCATTTTAAAATATGCTTTTAATTATTTTTCTCTAACATGGGATGTTTTCTATTTAAGTACTTGAAAACATCTCTAAATGGTGGAAGCATTTTCTCAGGAGTAACTACAAGAGAATACCCATAATGCCTCACTTTACATGTATATGACAAATATGTCCTCCACTGAGGTAGCCCTGGAAATATCCCATCAACATAGAATGGGAAACTACTCACGTAGACATGTGATAGCTGACATGCTTGTCCAAAATGCATTAAAACAGCTAGTTCAGAATCTGCACTCTGTAGTCAGATTTCCTTGGCTTGTTCTAGCATACTTCTCCCGAATTTGTGTGCCCTTGACAGTTTAGTAACCTGCCTGCCTCCCATCGGATGGTTTACTTTCTTCAATAATAAGAACTATGTATTTGTCAACTGAAAAGAAATCAGGCATATTGCTCTAGTTGCCTAATTTTACCTTTTTTTTTTTTTGAGACACTCGATAAATACCCCCCAAGTATTGGGATTACAGGTGTATACCACCATGTCTGGCTTCTAAACTTGTTTTAGGAATACAAATTTTAGTTACAATTTTAGGAGTTAGAGGTCTTCATGTTACAAAGCTGGATTAACTGACTTTATAAGGTTAAGTAGTAACCTTGTGTGATTGATAGTATTGTGCTCAATTCTTCCATTTGTATTAAATGCTCTTTCATAATAAAAAGTGGTTTTTGAAATTGTTTTTGCTTGCACCCTATTCTTTTTTTTTTTTTTAATTGGGAGAAGAGATGTTTGAAAACAGATCTATGGAAGGATTTTTGTTTGGGTTTGTTTTGGTTTGGTTTTAGTGGCTATCACATAGCTTCCCAGAGACGTAATTTATCTCTCTAGGTCTAAGGTCAGCTAGGAAGTGTATGCTAAAGTTTGCCTCCTCTGGCTTGAAGAAGAGGAGGGCTGTTCAGTCTGCAGGCCTGAGAAAGTATGTTCCTCTCCAATGTGGAAAAGCACACAGAGTATCCCAATAGCGTACAGGACATACTTTATAATTGCTCTGTTACGTATTACCTCAAGAGTTAAACAACAACAATCACTGCATGCTCTCCTGTGGTTTCTGTGCATGCCTGATTGGAGAATAGTCTGGTTTCTTAGTACTGGCCCTCTGTTTCTCACATGCCCACAATAAGAGGAGTTGACACGTCCATAGAATCTCAGTTCTTCAGAAAGCAGTATTTCTTGAGGCAGGAATTCCTCAAGCCAGCCTAGGGAACAGAGAGAGAGAGAGAGAGAGAGAGAGAGAGAGAGAGAGAGAGAGAGAAGAAGAAGAAGAAGAAGAAGAAGAAGAAGAAGAAGAAGAAGAAGAAGAAGAGAGAGAGAAGAGGGAAATAGCCTTGGAATAAAGCTTGTCTGCCTGGCAATTGGGGCCTTTCCGGTTACACACACATATGCCCTGTTTCTTTCTGTATCTGTCTTCAGAGAGTCTCAGGGTCTCTTCATATGTGACTCTTCGTTATTGGCTGATTTGAGGTCCTCAAGCATTAACAAACAATTGACATGGAACCTAGCCTGTATGCATGCAGGGCAAGTATTCCAGAGTCCAGGCTAGACAGTGCTTTTCCTCCGGATAACCTAGCCTCGGAAGTCACATATTGTCAGTTCTCTTTTAATGCAAACAGTCACATAAAGCTGTCCCCATGGGAGGAATGCCAAAGCCACATTGTAAGAAGAGCTTGTTTGCTGGGAAAGCCGATGAAGCAGCTTTGAAAACACTGTCTTCCATTCTGATCTATGGAGCACTGTTGCCTGTTCCCATCACTAGCTCACCTAGTATGTGTAGTGGATGATAGATAGGTTTCACATAGATTACAGACAAGAATATAAAATGTGTATAAGTAACAAGTTGAGAAGAACTTAGTTCAGTAAAGTAATTTAAAGAGTGCATATATCAAGGCTGGTAGAATGCCAGAGCTTGTGAGGACCCGAGTCAATCCCTAAAAGCCAGGCTTGGAGCATGCACTTGTAATCCTAGCATTGTAGCAGCAGAAATGAGTGGCCCCCTGGGCTCCCTAGGCAGCTTAGCTTAGCCCAATCAAGTTCCAGGTCACTGAGAGATCTTGTCTTAACAAGGTGGATAGCTCCTGAAGAACAACAAATGAGGTGACCTCTGGCCTCCACACATGTGCACATGTGTACATATGAATACATGCACAAAGTATACATTCCGGTTCAGTTCAGTTCAGACCTGAAACCTTATGGTTATTTTCAGTATATCTGTTGCCATAGTTACTGCTGATAACTCTGTCTAGAAAGAGGTTATAAAATGCCTTCCAAATTGCTTTCATTGCGGATTAGTGAGACGTATTTTCTTTACAGTTTTTGAAACATAGAAATCTTTTTAAAAATCTGTTAAAATTCAGCCAGAGTGTTAAATTACCCACAATAAACCATTCTGCAATGTACCTTAAGTATCATGGTTAGATCACCAAGTTACATTGGTTTCACAGAAGGTTAACAAGGAGCCATGAAATAATTACATATTTGAGACAGGCCAGCCTGTTCTACAAAGAGAATTCCAAGACAGTCAAAGCTACAGAGAGAAACCCTGTCTGGGAAAAAAAAATTACATATTTAAAACAGGTCTGGGCCTGTTGAAACCATGTATTACTTAGCTGTAATAACAGAATAATGATTAATAACATTAAAAATAAGCCAAAAACTGAATAATAATGGATAGAGAACTTTTTTAATTTAGAAAAATATGCTCCAAGACTGCTAAAAGTATATTTTGCCGGGCTGTGGGGGGTGGCACATGCCTTTAATCCCAGGACTTGAAAGGCAGAGCCAGGAGGATCTCTGTTAGTTCGAGGCCAGCCTGGTCTATGGAGCAAGATCCAGGATAGGCAACAAAACTACACAGAGAAACCCTGTCTCGAAAAAAAAAAAAAAGAAAAGAAAAGAGAGAGAGTATATTTCATTTTATAATTTTACTATGTTTGAGATTTACCATAAAGGGCACATATAATTTCATATGTAGGAAAAGTATTTTAAAATGTTTGTAGCATACTTGGAGTTGGGGTGTGTGATCAGTGCATTATTCTGTAAGGTTTTGGGGATCCCACAGTCTTTCCTCCTTCATTCCTGAGATGGTTGAGGTTGTGGGTCAGCAGTCTATTTCATCAGCATCATGGACAGTGAAAACTCCTGACAGCTTGCCAGCAGGCACTAAACCATAATAATATGCCAGTCTAAGATGGGCCAGATCCATTTCATAATTCCTTACTGTGCCAAACACCTGTGCAGATCCACCCAGCTCCCCTTACTCTGAAATAGCTAGATTAAAAACAAACACGAGTGATCTAAAGATAAAAAATTGAAGTTAAAGAGCTTTATGGAAATGTCAAACTTTTAAAAATAAATAATATAGATCAAATTTACCATTTAACCCTGATTCATCTAAATTATCATCTAGTTTAATTAATTAATATACAACCGGTGTTCAAATACAACATGATGTTAATCTCTAATCATTTTATGTAGATTTTTACTTCTTGGTATCTATATATTCTGAACATCTTAATGTTAGAGAAAGCCTACATATGATTTATTTTCAAATTGAGGTTTGATTTAAAAAAAACTTGTTAAAGGAATGAGAGGCAAGTTACTACTTTTAAATTGGCATTTACTTTGAACACCATATTGAACTATTTGCATTCTTATTTCAAGAAATTTTTTTAAATAATCAGGAAAAAAATGCTCAGGGAAAAAGAGCCTTAGTAAGTTATTTGATTGAGTTTGAATAATCTTAGTAGACAGAATATTGTTTCTTTTGGAAGCCAACTCATAACATAAACTTCATTAACTCCGAGCCCAGGAGCTATATCCAGTGGTTAGCATCCAGGGGCCCACCAGAAACACAAGTAAGCCAGTATTAAGTACCAGCTCTCCCTCGGCAATGCCATCAAAAATTGGCTTTCAGATGGAGTCCTAAGCAGACACTGCTGATGTAAGCGCAGAGCTCCAGACTTTCTGGGAGAGCAGTGTGTTGAGGAAGATTGTGTTGGGAGAGTTATACAAGAGATTCATTCATGGAAGATGGAGACCTGAGAGAAAGCATGTAGGCCAAAGGAGAAATGAGGAGTGTTAAAATAAATTTTGCCATCGTGAAAACTGCAGGATCAAGCTATTCTGGAGACACACTAGATTTCTGAAGGGAAACTTAGAAATCTTTAAACAGGGGCAAAAAATAAAAAGTCAATTTTAATTGGTGAGAAAGTTATTAAGGTTTTTTTGTTTTTTTGTTTGTTTGTTTTGTGTGTGTGTGTGTGTGTGTGTGTGTGTGTGTGTGTGTGTGGTTTTGAAATAACCAGGCTTGGGTCCTTGTTTCACTTAGGCTTTGAAGACTTCCCAAGAAGCCTGGAATTTATACAGATAGAGGAATCTTTACCTTAATTGTTTATAGCCAGCCTGTTTATACTGAGATTTGAAGATATGATTTCTTTGCTAGAGCCCAGTGCCAGAAAAACTGAAGTCAGTAATCACCTGCCCTGAGCTCCCCAATCCCTCACCCACCCCACCCACCAGGCTGTTTACCTTCTGTGGTTAATGGAAAGGGAAAGTTCCCAGTACATTCCCCTCTCCTTCACAGTGGAAGCTGCTCGATCATGTGGATAATCAGGCTGACAGAACCAAGACCAGTACATCTCCACCATGGCCTTACAGTGACAGGAACTGAGTTTTATCACGTGCTCCAGCCTCCACCCTCCACAGACACTGAAGAGTTCCACCGACCCCCCAATGCGCGCGCGCACACACACACACACACACACACACACACACACACACACACTGTTCTTGCATCTCTTTCCTTTCTTTGTATTTTAACACATAACCCCAATACAAGGGGGCAGTGTGTGTGTGTGTGTGTGTGTGTGTGTGTGTGTGTGTAAACAAAAAGACTATGTTGAGCCAGAAAGAGAAGAAGCTTCCAGAACACAGGCAAAGTGAGGGCCCAAAGTATAAAAATATTGTGTTAAAAGTCCTCAAATTCTTAAAAATCAGCTCCGTAACAGTTCTAGGCTTGCCAGAGAAAACTTGAAGATTTTACAGGTCAGGGATGGGAATGGCGGCGCGTACCTTTGATCTCAACATTCAGGAGGCAGGGGCCCATAGATCTCTACAAGTTCTAGGCCAAGCTGGTCTACATATGAATTCCAGGCTAGCCAGGGCTTCATGAGACCATGCCTCACAAATTATTTGTTTGTTTGTTTGTTTGTTTGTTTATTTATTTATTAAAAATAAAAAGGTTTTCTGGTCAAGTCCTACAGACTTTAATTCATACTTTGATTTGTCACTGCCTATCTACAGGAAATTGATAGGTAACTACTTTAAAGTAAATGTAACCTAAGACCAATATCAATGCTGGACATTGTTAGACAAGGTTTTCATGGTAATCTTCCTATAGTGCCTGTGGAAGAGGTCCTATGCCTAACTCATGAGGTAAACTAGATGTGGACATTTCTTTATAAGTAGATAGACCTGCAGAGACCCAAAAGAAAAAGGAAATAGGCAATAAAGGCACATGACTTCCCTGGCAGTTTCTGGGCAAAGAGCAGTAGACAGGGACAGCATAGTACTTGAGTTCTTATACTTAATGGTCCTGTCTCTACATCTACCCTGCTCCCAGGCCTCTCCCCCTTGTGACAATAATACATACTGATTTCTCCAGAAATTGATGCCTTTAAACCTCAAACACATCATCAAGTTGTTCTTTCCCCCAGTGATCCCATTGACTTGGATTTAAATTCCTTTTCTTTGGTAGTCCTGCTAAGACTTTGGAGCCTATACTTTCTTACAGAAGGAAGAACCCTCGAGTTACACTACAAGTTGAAATGTCCCCCAGACTCCGTTTAGAAATAAACGAATCCTCTACCCAACCCCAGTTAGTTCACAGCCGTTAGCAATTGCAGTGGCTGTAGATGGAGATTTATTTTGGTAATCGTAACTGTTCTCCTCGGACATCTCCGCCTCTCCCCACCCCAGCCATTTAATACCGTCACCAAATCTTTAGTTTACATAAGACATTGCTAGTGTTTCTCTCTCTTCAACTGACTACATTGAAACTGAGTGGGATGCTATAAGGAAAAATTTAGGGAAGAAAAAGGTTGTTAGAAGGGCTGGAGAGGTGTCCTGGTGGGTAAAATGCTTAACTGACAGGACCCCTTAAGACTGGGAGGAGCAGGTACCCAGCAGTTACCTGCTGCCTCACTAGGGGCGGGGCTTCAGGGTCAAGCACAGACAACTACCCCTACACTGCTCTTGTAGAGGACACTAATTCCACCCAGGTCAGATGACTCACAACCAGCTCTAGCCCCAGCTCCAGGGGATCCAATGCCTCAGGCCTTGGCAGTCACCAGCATACATATGCACAGACCCACACACATATGCCTAATTTACAAAAAGAAGAAGAAATCCTTTTAGAAGTTCAAAAATAAATTTTTTAAAAAAGCATTGTTTAGCCAAGAAATTAAACTTTTAAAAATATTTACTTTTAATTACGTGTGCCATGCAAGCATGAGGACCGAAATTGGGATCCCCAAAAACCCACATAATTGCCAAGTGAGTAAAGGAGCCCTCATGAAATTCCATCCGAGGAAGATGGAAACAGGAGCTGCAAAGCAAGCTGGCTAGCAAGACTAGCCTCACCGAAGAGCTCTAGGTTTGATTAAAAGACCCTGCCTGAATGTGTAAAGAGGATAGTTCCCAACAGCAACCTCAGATAATATAGAATACAGTTTCTTTATATCATATTATATTATGCAATAGCTCTCCTCATACAAATAAGTTACAACTAAGAGCTCTTACATTGTTTTCTAAAAATAATGAAAGCACATATACACACTACCCAATTCTTTTCAAAATTTCTCCTTCCCAGCCTAGGTCAGAGATTTGCAAGCACATATTTTTGGGTATGTAGTCGATGTCAACATTTGACGTATGTGCACATCTTTCTATATTAAAGTTAAGAGTTATCATGAGAGTCTCAAAAAAGCAAGAATCCATTTCCTAGGCAATAAGAACGCGGGCACTGAATTGTCAGGGCTTCGGGAACTTCCATCATAGAGCCAAAATACTAAAAGGTAAAGCAAAATTTACTGAATTTGCCTTCAAATCATCTGTTTCATCAGTGCAACTAGCATAGGACTCTCATTTAGTAAGTAAATGTTTACTGAGTTTCTACTAAGTGCTACTCACCATCCTAGGTGATGGGAACATATGTCCTAGCCTCAGAAAGCTCCCATTTCTGGGAGGAGGAGAATAAAATACAGGTAGTAATAGGTATGAAGTGTAAGTTGTGAAGAAAATAACTATGATAATGTATTTTAAATCTTTGGAGCAGTAATTGAAATATACAGTTAACCTTAAATTATCCCTTCTGATCTTGCACAAAACCTTTTAACATGAGCAAAGTACACTTTGTTCAGTACAGTAAATATTTATTAAGCACCTAATATGGGCTTGTCACGGTGCTCCATGCTGGGGAAAGGCACAGATAAGCATGTTGCTGTTGGGATTTTATTGGCAGGGCTTAGAGACTTAATCGTTTTCTGCAGGAATCCCAGGACTAGGTTTGGGGTTTTCCCATCTCTGGTAGCTCTAAGATAGGACTGTCTTTTTGTTTTAAATGCATATTCATGTTTTTTCTACATGTAAGTCTGTGCATCATCTGTGTACCTAGTGCCCATGCATGTCAAAAAAAAAAAAAAAAAAAAAAAAAGGACATTGAATCTCCTGTCCCCTGGAACTGGAGCTACAGACAGTTGTTAGTCACCACATAGATGTGGGATTTGAACCAGGGACCCCTTCAAGAACAACAAATGCTCTTAACTGCTAAACTGGTTCTCTGGTCCCAAGGTGAACCTGTCTCTATTGCATGTGTCTCTTTTCTACTTTATGATGAACTCATTGAAAGAAAAATCTAAATTTCTGGTGCTATGAGAGTTCAGTGATTGTTGACCTGTTTGTGCAGATAGGCTACCCAAAGAGACCAGGCATGCCCCAGTGTGTTCGCTACCTTCAAGATTAAATAGCAAGAATCTTCCTCTCTTTAGGTCTAGGGTTAGTTACTTTACCCATTGCTTTGACAAAATCCTGGCAGAAGCAATTTAGGCAAGTGGGAGTACTTTGGTTCACAGTGTGAGGTATACTTTATCATGATGGAGAAAGTCCAGAGGCAGGATCATGAGGCAACTGGTCACACTGAATCATCTGCAATCAGGAGGCAGAAAGCAATGAATTCGATGAAGGCTGGTGCTCAGCTGGCTTGGTCCTTCTATCCACGTTTAGGGCCCATGCAATACTTCTATCCACATTCAGGGCCCATGCAATACTTCTATCCACATTTAGGGCCCATGCAATACTTCTATCCACATTCAGGGCCCATGCAATACTTCTATCCACATTTAGGGACTGTCTTCTCACCATAACCAAAGCAGTCTAGAAACATTCTTACACATGTCCCCAGTGGTTGTCTCCTTGGTGATTGTATATGTGGCTTTTTCTTAGCCATCACATAGATTCTGTCAAGTTGACAACATTATAACCACCAAAGGTCTCCATGGGAATCCAAAGATGTTGATTTCAGATCTGTTATATTGCAAGAGAGACCATGTCCATTCTTTGGAAGGAAAACAACTTAATGTTTTGTCAGCCAAGAATCGTTCTTCTCAAAATCTCTCCCTCTTCCCTGACCTGAGTATTTGCCAGCCAGCCACCCCCACCATGCTCTAGTTTGCCACCCCCCCAAGACCACCCCTGCCGTGCTCCAGTTCTGCCCTTGTTCTGAGGTCACCCATGGAGATTTGGGAAATGGAGACAAAAGGACTCTTACTAATGTCTTGACCCTTGCTTTTGCCTCCTTTGCTGGCAAATTTTAGGGAAAAAAAAAAAAAAACAGGTTAAGTTTTAAACTGTATCTTAGTCTCTCACCCACTCATTCTCCAAAGAAATAGAAGGACTGATAAAAATTAAAACTGATGCAAGTGTCCCAAGGCCAATGTGTTCTTGGTTTTACTTCATCCAAATCATTATATCATGTAACATTTCCCTTCTGAACAAGGACTAATTCTCTGCCCACACTCACTGACATTTGGCTGTGGTGGAGGAGGGGAGTGTTCTCAATTTCTCTCAAAGGCAAATGCTTTCCCACACTTAGAAATGCATCCTTGGTCCTCAGAGTGTTTGTTTTATGCCAAGAGTCAAAGTTTTCATTCAAAACACTCTTGGTTAGTTCTTAAAGCAGATCATCGAATAGAAAAGAATATTATATTTTTATACTGACTCAAATAATCCTAATTTCTATAAATTCCTAAGAAAAGGTATCTTGAAGGAGAAGTTCAGTCTCATGCTTTTTGAGAATACAGTGAGTACAAGGTTGTATATCAAACACTTCCATCTTTCTATATAATTATGAGGCTAACATAATATATTAATTGTAGTGGGTAGCCATTCCAGCCTTGGCCTGGAAGCTGCAACCCCCACTGAGGCTTCGGTAATGGTCACGCCTACAAGGCAGGGCTGAGAGAGGATGCTGAAGACCCAGGATCCAAAGGAGAGGGATCTCTTGATGCCCAGACCCTGGACACTGGAGGTAGACCGAGCAGAGTTCTCCAGAGAACACCGCCAGACTGCGCCATACCTTTGCCAGACCCTACAACCTACCTATCCCTTCATTTGTAAGTTACGTCACAAAATAAACCTCCCTTTTAACTATGTGGAGTGGTCTTAATAATTTCACCAATATCTAAGATGACTATAGTTAACATGTTACTACTAGCCAGATAGAAGTGGATTTAAATTAGCAGTCCCAATAGGAGATTAACGGGTCTGATTGAGCCCAGAATAAAGTTGCTAATAGAATGATTTTACTGTCTTTACTCTTTTTTTCCTTGATAGAGATACTTTGAAAAGCACAGGGGTGTTCACCTATAACAGTGTAGCTTTTTATGAGAAAATTGTGTGTGTGTGCGTGTGTGTGTGTGTGTGTGTGTGTGTGTGTGTGTGTGTGTGTGTGTTCTATGTGTGTTTGTGTACGCATGGTGTGATTCTTCTTCAGGAATGAGAAGCAAACTTGGGGCCTTCTACATTCTAGGTAAGTGCTTTACTTAAACAAAACAAAACAAAAACAAAAACAAAAAAACCTGTATTGTTAGCCCTATTTGTTGAGTATTCCCAAGGCTTTAGAATAACTTTGTAATTTTTTGGGTTGCCCATTTCACAGTCATATAAAATGGTAACCAAACTTATGAATGAACTGAGACTGATCAAATAGCTAGTACAGTAGAGGAAAACATCAAATTCAAAACTTCCCATGGACTGATTGAAACTAGTGTGATACATTGAAACAAAAGTGGAGAGAAAGCTGTGCTCAGGAAACAAATGTGTCCATAGAGCAGTTCATGTGGAAAACACCAGGCCCCTTTAGCTGATGACAAGTTACTTGGCATTGGTCTACAATCTATACTAAACTCACATCCCATTAGTTAAGAATGGAATCCAGATAAAGAGACATGTGCTGTCACTCTATTCTGTGTGGCTAGAGCTTCATCTATTGTTTTCAATAAAGGATGTGCTCAAAGATAGTATTGATAAAATGGGAATCTTCCTAGTTGAAATTTTTTGTTAAAATTGTGTTATATAAGAAATAACAGGGGGTTGAGGATTTAGCTCAGTGGTAGAGCGCTTGCCTAGCAAGTGCAAGGCCCTGGGTTCGAGCCTCAGCTCCAAAAAAGAAAGAAAGAACAGGTGTGGTGGCTCATGCCTTTAATCCCAGCACTTGGGAGGCAGAGACAATGGATCACTGTGAGTTTGAGGCCAGTTGGTCTACAGCATGAGTTCCAGGTCAGCCAGGGCTGTTACGGAGATAAACCCTGTCTTAAAAAATCACAAAAAAAGGAAGGAAGGAAGGAAGGAAGGAAGGAAGGAAGGAAGGAAGGAAGGAAGGAAGGATGAACAAATCAGAGGGATATTCGGCTTGAAGAATAAATTCAAAGAGGATCTTTGAGAGACAAATTACTAAACGGTCTTATTAATTAAAAACAAACAAACAAACAACCCAGAGCCAGATGTTGGGGTGAAAACCGAGAGATCAGAGGAACAGGACAAGCCACAGCCAACCTCACCTTACCGATTCCTCAGCCTCCAAAGAGACCTCCTTCCTGTCTACCCACACCTTTATGCCTTTCTATTCTGCCATCTCACTTCCTCTCTCAGCCCAGCTACATTCCTTCCTGTCTGTCTGTACAGACCTCCAGACCTCTATGGTTAGTGCTGGGATTAAAGGCGTGTACCACCACACCTGGCTCTGTTCCCTGATGAATGATGTCACTCTGTATGCTGTGAATGTGTTGCTCTCATTGATTGATCAATAAAATGCTGATTGGCCAGTAGCCAGGCAGGAAGTATAGGTGGGACAAGCAGATGTGCAGAATTCTGGGAAAAAGAAGGCTGAGTCAGGAGTTGCCAGCCAGACACAGAGGAAGCAAGATGTGAAGGCAGAACTGAGAAAAGGTACCAAGCCACTGGCTAAACATAAATAAAATTTATGGGTTAATTTAAGTGTAAGAGCTAGTCAGTAATAAGCTTGAGCTAATGGCCAGACAGTTCATAAATAATATAAGCCTCTATGTGTTTACTTGGGTCCAAGCAGCTGTGGGACTGACAGGTGAGAGAGATTTGTCCTGACCATGGGCCAGGTAGGACACAGGAAAACTCCAACTACAGTTCTCAATGTGGCCTTGAACTTACAGAGATCCAGATGGTAGGATTAAAGACATGTACTACCACTGCCTGACTTCTATGTTTAATATAGTGGCTGGCTTTTTCCTCTGATCTCCAGATAAGCTTTATTAGGGTGCACAATATATTGGGGGACACATTACATCACATTTCCCTTTTTTTTTTGTCTAAAATAAAAAAAAAGTTATAACTGCTTGGCCATTAACTCAGGCTTATTACTGACTAGCTCTTACACTTAAATTAACCCATAATTCTTATCTGTATTTAGCCAGTGGCTTGGTACCTTTTCTCAGTTCTGCCTTCACATCTTGCTTCCTCTGTGTCTGGCTGGCAACTCCTGACTCTGACCTTCCTCTTCCCAGAATTCCTTTAGTCTGCTCATCCCTCCTATACTTCCTGCCTGACTACTGGCCCATCAGCGTTTTATTAAACCAGTGTGCAAGAGCATTATCCCACAGCATTTCCCCTTTTCTGTCTAATCAAAAAGGAAGGTTTTAACTTTAACATAGTAAAATTACATATAATAGAACAGTTATCAAGCAGGAATTATAATTACAATACCTAGTCTATTTGTATTTGGCAAAATTAAAGAAAATACTGTATCATCTATCCTATATTTGTGAGTTTAAAGTTTTATATCTAATTTATCTTTTATCACAACTAAGGAAAATTATAATTATCACTATGTAGTCTTCAACTCCATCCAAGAACCCAGAAGCATATAATTTTACCTAAGTACACAAGAAATTCATCTTACAGGTCTTATTAGCTCTCTTCACCACTTTGAAAGACTCTGGGGGATGGCAGTCTATAGAACATAATGAAGACCAAAGGCTGGAACTGTCATTAGCAGCAGCAGCAGCAGCAGCAGCAGCAGCAGGCCTGACTCAGACCTTACCCTGCTTTACTCTTCTTCACTATAGACACCTTATCTATTCACTTAACTTTTCTCCTGTAAACTTCACTCACTTATTGTCTGTTGACTTGTTCTTCTCATCAGACCATAATTTTCCCAAGAGTAAGTTCCCATCTGTCTTATTCATAGTGCCATAAATAGTCTCCCTATAAATATTTATTGAATGAAATAATTTATAGGGAGGCACATTTGATGTTAATAGGAAAAGACATTTCTTTCTGTGTAGAGAGAGGAAGCTATCAAGCATTGAACATATTTTACATGAATTAGTTTTATCTTCTTATAGTTTGTCATCAGCTCTTTGGAGCACTTTTATGGCAGAAAAGGCAAGGAAGACAAGGCAGGGGGAAGGTAAATAACTCTTGCTGGAGTTCATGAAGCTAGAATGTGAATGTTAATCCATCCTGTGTCCATCGCCAGTGGACTTTCTGCTACGCCATAAATGGACGAGGGGATTTGTGATGATAAATGTTCCCATTATGATTAGACAGCAAGCCAAAACTAGCTCGTCATCCATAGGGTGCTAAGTTATGCTAAGGAACACATTCTTGAATTGAGAGGGATGTTGGACAAGATCCAAGTCTAAGGCTGTGATTCCATGACAGAAGCAGCCCACACATGATAGGAACAGCCAAAATGTCTTTTTTTTTTTAAGTATCAACATGGTAGAATCAAGACCAGACTTGCATCTGCTCCAAACTCCTAAATCAGAAAGAGCAATTTGTTCAAAATGAGTCTTTCACTTAGACATTCTGGTCAAGTTATAAAAAATTTTACCATCTCTCAGGGCAAATGATTACTGCACAGTTCCCCAAATGACCTCTGAGATGGAACTTATAAATACAAGTGAAAATGCATAATTGCATTTAACAGCAGAGCCAGGGCCAAATTAGAAGAAAGGGATGGCATAGTCCCTGAGAGACACCAGTTCTGTGTCCATAGCTAGAAACTGGAATTCCTGCAGACTGCAGTTACAGCTCCATCGAAGGACAGCTAGTTGCACTGTGCCAATAACCTGAGATTTTGCTCAAACACGGTTGCCAAAACTGTTCTCTTTCCTCTCTTATACATGCTGTTTTGCTTCCCCCCACTCTGTGTCCCACTTTCTCCGATACATAGCTCCCTGCCAGAGAAGAGTTCATCTTTTTTAAAACATGTAATTTATAAAGCCATATCTTTACAGCAAAGAATCCCTGGGGTATACCCCTTTAAAAAAAAAACTGATATAAAGATTTTATAAGGTTTTCATAAAGGCTTTTGTTTGTTTTAATTCTTCTAAGAGAAAGATTGCATTAACAGCCTCTTCTAATGCTGGATTATTACTAAATGTCTTGAGAATAACCCAAATGCTTACAATTTCTAACTCCAAGATTTGGCATATTTGTCTGAGTTAATATAAAGAAAGTGATCATTTCCAAGATTAAATAACTCCCTGCAGATCACAAACCAGCCAGACTCTGAGCCTTTAACAGTGAGAAACAGTAACACTCTGCTGCTGGGACACCCACACCACCCAGTCCCTGATGTTATGTTCTAGACGTTGGAAACTGCCAGGGCTCATTGTGGGCCTAGAAGGCCTTTGAAAAGGAATCAGTATTTCTCAGCACCTATGTTTTTAACTAGGCATTCTGCTAGGAATATTTGTTCATATACTTTCAAATCAGTTAATGGTGTCTTTAGTTTCTTTTCCTATGGTGGTGACAAAAATCACTCAAAGGAAAAGGATTCATTTTAGCAGTTCAAGGGTACAATCCATCCTGACAGAGAAGGCAAGGCAGCAGGAGCTTGAAACAGCTGGTCACACAGTGTCCACCATCAGGCAGTGGAGAATGATGAATACTTTTATTCAGTTCATGTTGTCCTCATATAGCCTAGGATCCAGTCCAGGATAATACCTCTCACTTTTCAGGTCAGCCTCTCCACCTCATTTCACCTCATCACAATAATCCCTAACAAGTATGTCCAGTGGCTGTGCCTGGAGGCTTAGCTCCTAGATGCTTCTAGATCCTGTCAAGCTGACAGGTTATACTAACTACCACTATACAATGGTTCTCAACCCATGGGTTGTGACCCCTTTGGGAGTGAATGACCTTTACCCAGGGGACACCTAAGACCATTAGAAAACACAGATATTTACATTACGATTCATAACAGTAGCAAACTTGCAGTTATGAAGTAGCAACATAAATAATTTTATGGTTGGGCATCATCCCAACACAAGGAACTGTATTAAAGAGTCACAGCATTAAGGTTGAGAATCATGGACTTATATATAGTGTCCACAAACCTCACTAATAATTTTTCTTTGAGGAATGATCCAGATCATAGGCATTACATTTGGTAGCAACAGTTTTCCTGCAGATACAATGATGGTTGTATAACTTTGGAGGCTATCTTGAAGCAATAGGCTAGCCACTGGACACATTTTTAATTAGTAGCCACCTGTGGCTAGTGGCTGTGGGGCTGGGAAGTAAAAGTTATAAAGCAGTTCCATCATTTGCAGAATGTCCTAATGGACAGTGCTGCCTGGAGGTTTGAATAACCAGATCAGAGGATATTTGCACTGGAGAGAGCCAGAGTGGAGTTGGATGGGCTATATGATGGTTAGACTGAGCGACAAGAACTTCAATATTAAACAATCTATTCTGTAATCAGTGACCATGACAGACTTAAGATACCCTGTTTGGGGGAAAGCTAAAAACCATTTATACAGCTTTCTTCCAAGTTCCCAACTTCTCTTGAGTATTTTCTTTAGAAATCTTGTAAATTCTTTCTCTTCTTTGAGCTATATGAAACTCTTCTTAAAAAGGCATTTGCCAATTTTACAATCTAGTCATATCTTCCTCTTGGGCCTGGGAGTCATCCCTTTGAAATGCAGTCATCAAAAGAGACCTCTCTGTCCCTAAGTTCTTGTGGGAGAAGAGGGTTCAGCTTCAGTGGGCACCTTGTTCCAGGTAGTAAAGCTACCTCATGTTGTGAAGATGTGACAGCTAGAGTCTTCATTTGTAGAGGGCCAGTTAGCAAACAGACGTCTGTGATTTATCCAAATGTCTCACAATACTTTCATTTTTTTTTTTCCAGCTTTCCTCAGCCCTAAGAAGGAAAAAGAGCCCGAGTCCTTCTGACTTGTTCCCCTCTGCTATAAGGGCTTTAAGTAAGATATTCCTCATCTGTTTAACTTTGGAAGAAGTCTTGCCTTCTACCAGTTTTCAGAAAAAGAAAATAGCAAATCAAGATAATATACTTTTAGTTCATACTGAAAAGAAGCTTTAAAATCTGTTTCTTTAATTCTTTAGGGGAGACACTGGAAATGGAACCCAGGATCTTGAGCATAATAAGCATACACCCTTCCACCAAGCCACCTTTCAGTCCTCTAACTTATCCTTAAGAGAAATGATCTACAGGGGTAATTAGATGTTAATATGTCAAACGTAGTAATGGCAAAATCAGACCGTTTAATTTCTAGCGTTGGAAGAAACAGAGTTACAATGTCACACAGCTCTACTTGGCACCTTTAGCTAACACTCATACTACTGTCCCATTTAATGGCTCTATTGTGAAAACGTGGGGAAGGGAAGCCACCTTCCTCTATAATGTGATTTTCCTCTAACTGAATGCAGAAGGCTCCAGCTCTGGTCACTGGGGGGGGGGGGGTCCTTCCAGCAATGTTACCATTGCTTCCCAGACCCAGCAAGACCATGCCCAGGCCGAAGCTAGACTCCTAGATCTTCCTAGACTTTTATTCTCAGCAGACCTCAGGGAGTTGATTACTCTGTCTTGCCTTGCAGCTCCTTCTCAGTGTTTATCTAAGTCCAACCACTATTAATAAAAGAATCCTTTCTTCTCATAGAGCAAATAGAGAGACAGTTCTCTGGGGTCATTTTCTTTCCCAGGAGATTTACCTCTGTTACCACCTGAGTGCCAGAAAGAATAAAAACTATTGGCTCTCATTCCGTTTTTAATTCTTTGTCCAAGCACTTTTTTAGGGGCATATTTTAAAAAGATGGTTCTTGGGGTGGGGACTGGGAGGATACAGGAAGAATCACAGACTTTGAGTAGGTTTACAAATCATACATGGATGTTGTAATGAGTCATTCTCTGTCCCACCAGCTCCCAAATAATGACATGGAGACTTCTTATTAATTATGAAAGGTCAGCCTATAGCTTAGGCTTGTTTCTAACTAACTCTTACACCTTAAATTAACCCATTTATATTAATCTACATTCTGCCATGTGACTTGTGGCTTTTACCTCTCCTCCTGCAAGTCCTGCTTCCTCTGCATCTGGCTGGTGACTCCCCCTTTCTTCTTCCTAGAGCTCTCTCTGTCCAGAAGTCTGCCTATATCTCCTGCCTAGCTATTGGCCGTTTAGTTTTTTATTAAACCAATTACAGTGACAGATCTTTACACAGTGTAATCACCTATCTCACAACATTTACTCCTTTTTGTCTAAATAAAAAGGAAAGGGTTTTAACTCTAACATAGTAAAATAATATAGAATAAGAACAATTATCACGTAAGAATTACATTTACAATGTCCAGTCCATTTGCATTTGGCAATTTCAGAGAAAACACTCTATTGTTTATTCTATCTTGCTGAATTTAAAGTTTTATACCTGAACCATTTCCTATCATAACTTGTGTTACCATCTTAAAACTATCTTTTTAGACCTCAAAGCATTTTTTTAGATAAACAATCTAAGCTTTTATGTTTCTCAACCTTTTATACCTCTTTTGTGAGTTTCTTTTTTGAATTTGGTAACTATAACTATCTTGTCATCAACTCCATCAGAGACCCAAGAAGGATATTATATTACCTGAGTAAACAGGAAGTGCAGAGCAAGAAACTTTCAAAAATGATAGAGACATCTGGCTGCCTGGACAGTCACCCCAGGGTTCCTCTGCACATTGGGGCATCCATCTTTGGCCTACAGGCCTAAAAATCTGACAGACTTTTCTGTGAAGCAGGAATTTTGAAGGACTGCCCTACCTTGTCTTGGCAAAGTCCAGCAGTTGCCTTCCTTTGTGTCCTGCTTGTCTAGTTTGTACAGCATTCTAATCAGCAGTTGAGTCAAGGGCAGTTTCTTTGCCTAGTGGCTAACTTTGCCACAAATGAAAGCAGACTCCATATAGATGTCTGTAATCCTCCTTTGGAGTAAATTGATGCTGCCAGGAGTAGATATGTCTCACCATCATGAAAAGCCTTATGTTATTAAAACATTTTAGATGCCATATTCTGTAGGTTTTTGAAGTGTTTGAAAACCAGCTATCTATTTAAAATATATCTTTGTTTGACCTTGAAAATATACCTAACATGACTTTAAGTTGGATTGTTATAGATGACTAACTACTAACCTGTCTTTCTTTATTATCCTAAATAGCTTTCAAGGACTAAAACTTTACATTACATTTTTAAATGAGTTGCATAGATGCAATACCTTAAGCAAAAGTAGAAACATATATACAGTATAACAAAAATAATCTTAAATTTGTATCAATATATAAAAATCCATACCAATGTAAAATAGTTTAGACTAGCAGTTGCTCAAAAGTAGACTCAACAATTCACCCTTTTATCTCATCGTTTCTATACTATATCCCCCTTTTTCTCTTCAGAAAGAGAACCCTAAATCTAATGTTTAGCTTTTGTCCTGACCATGACCAGTAACAATTTGTAACCATCCACCCTAAGTGATGAAAAACATCCATAATCCACTGAACCACCAAAAACTACCCACCTCACCTCTTGAGAATGTGGGCAATGTGTTCTCTAGACGGTTCCCTGTTGTCTTTGGGTGACAGCAATTATAAGGAGCCTGAGAAAATTGAGATAATGGTCAAGCTAGCTGTATCATTTGCCATCCAGTCTCTGTGTAATGAGAAAGTGCAGGGCTTGTTTGAAGTCCTGGTGAGCGTCGTGTGTGAAGCTGGACAATCTCAGCTAGCAGCTTTGAAGATATTCTGGGTGTAGAATTCTGAAGAAACCTCAGCAGAGGCATTCTGTGAGGCTGGATCACCTGAGCTACTTGTCTTTATTGATATCTAACCCCCATTTTTTTTTCTGAAAAAACACAAAGGTAACATATATATTTGCATCAACACAAGTATGGAATGTGTGGTGTGTACTAGTCGGCTAAAGATTTTTTGTTTTATGTTTGAGCAGGTGAAAGGTATCTGTTAACTTTATAAGTCTGTTTGGACTGTATAACCAAACTGTAATTTAAACTTCTATCCATGCCATATGAAAGGATGACATATAGCCAGAAAGATTATCATGTCTCATCTCATCTCAGAGCTGTTTCCACATAGAGAGATCAGCTTATACATCTTCTGTCTTCTAGTTTTTCTTTTGCTCCCTTTTTAATGTTTGTAGCCAAGATTTTTAGGAGGTCTCCCCCGTCAAATCTAATCCCAATTAACTTTGATGGACTCCATAGCTTTAAAAACAAAGACTTTCCCCCCAATACAACACATTGCTTCCATTCTGAAGCCAAGACATCCCTAAAGTATCTAGGCTGGTTTAATTCAGCAGTCCCTTCCATAATCCAATGTCTGTCAGCAGCTGCTGTTAGCTTATCAGCATTCAAAAAAATTCAGGGTCAACAAAACACCATACAGGATCCAGACACCCTGTGTATTTCTCATCTTTATGTGGCTTTTTAAAAATATTACTAACTCTTCAAAGACTTTACTTCATTGTTTTTTCTCTCTCTCTTTTCTTTTCTTTTGTTTTTTTGAGACAGGGTTTCTCTGTGTAGTTTTGGTGCCTGCCCTGGATCTTGCTCTGTAGACCAGACTGGCCTCGAACTCACAGAGGTCCCCTTGGCTTTGTCTTCTGCGTGCTGGGATTAAAGTTGTGCGCCACCACCACCCAGCTACTTCATTATTTTTAAACTATTTTTCAATGACTGTCTATATTCATTTTCTTTTATTTCTTTAGCATGTAAGCACATTTTAAAACATACTGTACCTTTTTAGAGGTTTGTGTGTGTGTGTGTGTGTGTGTGTGTGTATGTGCTGGACCTGGCTTTACTAAGAACCTACAGCATTCTCTGACCACATGAGACAAATCTTAAACTGCTGTGTCAGCTGGTGTGTGGCTCAGCTTAGTGCATGAAGCTGGTGGCTGGCTTCAGCCTGCAGGCTGCAGCTGGCAGCCCAGCCTCTGTATGCTATTGAGCACTAGCCCACCTGAGAAACTGCAGGTCTAGGACACCACATCTGGCTCCTTGTCCAGAACTTTTCTTAGCTTTCTCAGGTCCTATGTTTGGATATTGGAGCTCCACTTTGGGTGACATATTGTAGCAGGCTTTCATGGACCCCCAGCCCCCCAATTATGACATGAAGACTTCTTACTAATTAAGAAAGCTCAGCTTATATCTTAGACTTGTTTCTAACTAGCTCTTATAACTTAAATGAACACATTTATATTGATCTACATTCTGCCATGTGGCTTGTGGCTTTTACCTCTCCTTCTGCATGCCCTGCTGCCTCTGCATCTGGCTGGTGACTCCTCCTTTCTCCTTTTCAGAGCTCTCTCTGTCTGGAAGTCCTGCCTATACCTCCTGCCTAGCTATTGGCCATTTAGTTTTTTATTAAACTAATTACAGTGACAGATCTTTATACAGTCTAATCAAATATCTTGCAACAGGATATAATTTATAAATTTCTGGTGCTTTATACATTTCAGAAAATTCTCATGTCAATTTATTAATACTGCCAACAGTTGTAGAATATATGTCCTATTCATATAATGTTGATTGTATGTTATATTACTGTATGCCCTATTTCATCAAAACTAAACATAACACTTGGAAGCATAAAGAAATGTCAACCCATGCTGTCCTTGCTTGTGTATTTGGATGCCATAGTCATTTCACCACCTAACTAAAACTACTTCCAACAAGCTCTTCCACTGTTCCTTTGTGGGAATCATCTCCTGCTTATCTATTCAGAATGCCATAAGCAACTGAGTTTGATGACCACACCTTCCTTTGGTTTCCAAAGACATTATACTCATCACTCATTGGTTTCTCTCTTGCCTAACATGTTTTTCCTGTAAGGACCTGGCTTCTATTGTATCAGAGTTTCTCAAAAAGCAGGAAGGAGAGAGAAGGGCCAGGAAAGAAATAGATAGACTGTGTCACTCAGCTGAAACTGGAAGCACAGGACTTGCTAGCTGATTGCTGTCATGAGAAGCATTTTTAAAATTCTGTGTTCCTATGAGGGTCACTCAAGAAGAGTGGATCTAAAAGTATGTCTCTCTCTTTCTAATCATCGGAGGGAACATATTGCTCTGCTGAGTGACTGTAGGGGAGACCTAAAGATGAGAGTATCTATATCAAAGTACAGCTGGTGGTAACGAACGAGCCAGGCAGATGTTCCTTCCCACTGGAGCTGAAGGCAGATGATCAAATTGTGTTTTCAAAGATCTCGGTGCTAATTATACTGTTGGTAGTGCTTAATATAACTGCAGTATGATTATCATAATGATGTATGCATGTATGTATCCAAGAAAATTTTCACTTGGATTCAACATCTATCCTCATTTTTATAAAAAATTGGCAATTAAATTTGTCACAGAAAAAATATAGTTGAATGTTTAATTTTTAAACACTTATTGTATGTGTATGAATGTTTTGTCTACATGTCTATATATGTACCATGTGCATGCCTGGTGCCAGTAGAGGTCAGAAAAAGGCATCAGATCCCCAGAACTTCAGTCATGGATGGTTGTGAACAACCAAGAACAATAAGCCAGCCCTAAATGAATGTTTATAGGAATATTCTTACTTTTTTATCATCTACTACTATGAAGATTTCTCACAATTGGTACTCACATATATAATTATAAAATATTGATTTAAAGCATAATCTGATATTAATAATCTTAACTATTATAAAATTCAGTATTCAACACTTCCTACTTTGTATTTATTTTTTCATTATGGTTTTAGAATATAAAAGAAATACTGTAGAAGGAATTCCATCTCCTTAAAGAGAAACATTATTGACATCTTAACCCTGGCCTTACTTCAGACTAAGGCCTTCTCTAGAAATGGGGTCATTAAGATAAGGTCATACTAGAATAGAGGGGACCCTTAATCTAACAGGACTTGTACCTTATAAATGCCACAGCCATGTGACAATAGAGAACACATGGGAAGAACCCAGTGTGGCCACTAAAGCAAAAAGTGACATTGGAGGGCTGTAACCCATTTCTACAACCCAAGATATGCCCCAGGTCACCAGCAAATAGCAAAAGCAGCAATGAGGTGAAGGATTAGCCTGCCGGTTTCTAAGATGACATGGTCCTGCTACTACATTTGTGTTAGATTCCTGCCCTCCACAGCCATGAGACAGTGTTTCTGTTGTTTTCAATCACACTGATTGTAGTGCATTGTTCCGTTAACCTAGGAAACTGACACAGAAAATAATGAAAGCTTGGCCTGAGCCCCATGTGGACACCCTAAATCTCTCCCAAGTCACCTGTTGTGTATTGTGAGATGTAAAGAGTTGGAAGTATGGCCCTTCACCTACCCTGAGAACACGATGTTTCCTAGAAACGTTTGTTCTTGTTTACCAACCCTTCTCAAACTCAACCCATTCTTGCTGGGTAATCAAACTTCAAATTTGTGTCTCCAAATTCAGGTGTGTTTTTCCCCCAAGCCCCAGACCCTGTAGCCAGCTGCCTGCTACTTTGGGAGGTGCCATAGTCTGGCACCTGCATGATGCAAATGAGCTAACTAAAGGAATTTTGAGTGTCTTGAATTCATGTTGTCAAGAAGGATTTGGATGTCATCCCAGCACTGTGGAGGCAGAGAAGTAGGAGGATCCTGTGTTCCAGACCAGCTTTGAACAAACAAACCCAAAACCAAGGTCTGAGAATGTAATTCATTGTTGCACAGCAGCACCTGCCTAGAGTGCACAAGCTCTGGGCTTGGTTCCCAGCACAGGAAGGAAAGGAGGAAGGTGGGAAGGGAGGGAGGGAGGAAGGGAGGGAGGGAGGGAGGGAGGGAGGAGGGGAGGAAGGTCGGATGAATTATCAAAGTCTAGGCATTGCTTCATTATTTTCTTCTGATTTTAGACAGAGCTCTACCCTGCGTCTATCTTCTGTCAAAGCAAAGAAAATGTGAAGAACATTCCAGAGGAGTATCGTCTCTGAGGAGGCTGAAATACCGACTAACTGTGGTACAGTCTGTGGGAATTCTCCCACCCTGCCACAGAGCCAAGCATGCTGTGCCCAGTGCCCAAGCTAGCTCTTGTTGTTAAAGTGAAAACTAACCATTAGGCCCTCATTAAAGTGACAAGAGAGGCTTTATATAAGCTAGGACAAGGGGAAGAGACACAAAGGCAAATAGGCAGGGACAAGGGCCCAAGGCTTTACCCACGTTTGTGTGTGCTAAGGGAAAGCACGGAGAGGAAGCAATGAGAGTTTGCTCAATGTGTGCCTGTGGCTGGCACTTATCAGTTAGGCCCCTAATCTCCCACAGAGACTGAGTGGGGTGAAGCCATCTTTCTTGGTGATTACATTTCAAAGGGATGGTTCCCAGGTCCTTGAGAAAGAAACTCCCCGGAATGCAGAAAATAAATCTCAAAGAGAAAATAAATTTATAACTGCAAGTTTTATAACAAAAATGCTTTAAGAAAAAAGAGGTCACGGCCCTTCTTCCCCCAGGTTTGTAGCTGGACCGAGGAGTACATTCTTTGAACAGTATTGAGCTTTCTTCAACAGCATTTTAAGGAGTCTGGGGTGGTCACACGAAGTACACAGCCTTGAACTGACAGAAACAAGGTTAGTGTTTACTCAGCTTCTTCAGGGTTGCAGCTGCAAGGAGTAAGGCAACCGTTTTCTGCTCAGTTCTTAGGCCAAGGTTGCTCAGAGGAGTCTCGCAGTTAACCAAGGAGGGATGCTGTCAGGACCATCTTTGGAATGGACAAGACAGTCCTCCCATCACATGGGGCTTACCAAAGAACGAAGGGAAGCCTGTATGGTGGTTGCAGACCTATAATCCTGCAACCAGGCAGCTGAGATGAAATGATTGTGTGTCAAGGCTCCATAGAGAGAGAATCTCTCATAGAATAAAATAGAGAAAAGAGCAGGGCCTGACATACGCGTTTGGAATCCCGGGAAGCTGAGGTAGGAGGGTCAGGGGTTGTGAGCTACACAGTTAGTTCACGGGCAGCCTGGTTTAATTAGTAAGACTTTGTTTCAACTCCAACACCCAGAGAGACAGGGGAGGAAGAGGTGGAGATGTGGGAAGGGAAAGAAAACAGGAAAGAAATGCTTGATTTATTCTTTTACTGCCAAGAGGCAGGAACTGTAGCTTACATTAGGGGATTGTGGTGGATTAAAGGAGAAATGCCCCCATAGGCTTCCGTATCTGAACTCTGGATCCCCAGTTGCTGGTGCTGTTTAGGGGAGTTTGGTCTTGCTGGAGGAAGTGTGTGACTGGGGGTGGCTTTGAGAGCGTAAAGCCTGGAGCCGCCTCCAGTTGGCTCTCTCCTCTGCATCCATTCATTTGAAGATGGGTGCTCTCCTGCCCCTGTGTCTATTCCTGCTGCTTGCAGCTGCACTTCCGCGGTGATGGACTTTGACCCCTCTGGAACCATAAGCCCAGATAAATTCTTCTTCTATATGTTGCTTTTGGTCACGGTATTTTGTCACAGGAACAGAAAAGTAACTAACACAGGTACCAACAGGATTTCTTGTGGAGAAACTAATGATGAGGCTTCTGCTGTACCTCTGGGACTGCATCCTCCACCAGCAAATGGACTGTGAGCTTTCTTTACAGTATCCTACCTCAGAAAAACAAACAAACAGACAACCTGCTTTGCTTGCTCTATGAACTAAGAACTCTTACAGGCACAGGACAGGGGTAAACACACTTGTCTGTCTGTAGAAGATAATGTACATTCTGACAAAGGGGACATAGTCAGCAAATGAGGTCATCTCAGAATGGTTTTTGTAGTTGTTGTTGTTGTTTGTTTGTTTTTCAAGACAGGATTTCTCTGTGTAACAGTCCTGGCTGTCCTGGAACTTGCTTTGGAGAGCAGGCTGGTCTTGAATTCACTGAGACCCACCCACCTCTGCCTCACAAGTGCTGGGACTAAAGGCATGAGCCACCACCGCCCGGCATCTTGGAATACTTTATGGAAAATTCCTACAAAATAAAGCAGATGGGGAGATGTGATAGAGAGTGATGGATGGGGTAGAGGGTCTGTGGAAGTCAGAGACGGTCTCTGAACAGGTAACTGACTCAAAGAGAAGTACCTTCCAGGCAGAGGGCACACTCATAGATAAAAGAAATATAATTGGGGGAGCCTTTCCGTTGGGTTTAATGGTGGTGTAACTCTCAGAGGTATAAAGGTATATACTCATTTCTTGAATCAGCTTGCTGCCCATGCTAATAGAAGCAGTGTGGTGTGGTGTGGTGTGAAGGTAGAGGGCAGAGGCATGAGCCTTTCCTCCTGGTATATTCCTGCCTTATTCACAGAAGTTGTAAATGTAATGACTCCCAGTTGCCACTCTCTCTGGACACAGGAAGATGGAACAGAAGAGCTCCCACAGCCCATCTGAAGCCATGCTGCCTTGCGTCACTAATGATTGCGATTATAGTCAGTCTCTCATGGCCCATTCCCAAGAAGTGTTGGCTGGGCCTGTTGCAGCCAGTAGCAAACTGGTTTGTTGATGCCCAAACTCCATTCTCTCACACTCAGATAAACTCTGCAGGTGAGATTGTGTACTATCCTGCAGCAAGGTAAGCTACTCTAGAATTCAGGCTGTCCTTAGACATAATCATTTGGAAAGGTGTCACGTTAATTTAGTGCTTAGCTGCAGGGGGAGTCACACCCTTCAGTTTCTGCTGTAGCCTTATCACTATTGTAGTTTCTTTCATAAACAATACTGTGCCCTCGAAGATTAACAAGCATTGGGGGGAATTACAATGAAACATTTTGCTTTTGATTCATTTCTTTATCTTTGTAGGAGGATGGTATATGGGTGCATGCACATGACTGTGTGTATGTACAGGCATGCATGTGTCTTATCATACACAAAACATTCTGGACTAATCCTTGTGGTAATTTGAATATACCTGGCCCCCATAAACTCATAGAGAATGGCACTATTAGGAGGTGTGGCTTTGTTGGAGTAAGTATGGCCTTGTTGGAGGAAGTATGTCACTATGGGGGTGGGCTTTGAGGTCTCATATATGCCCAAGCCACACCCAGTGCCTCAGTCTACTTCCTGTTGCTGTCTGATCTAGATGTAGCCAGCACCATGTCTGCCTGCATGTCTCTGTGCTCCCTGCCATGATGATGGATTGAACTTCTGAACTATAAGCGAGCCACCTCAATTAAATGTGTTTGGTTTTTTTTTTGTTTGTTTGTTTTGTTTTGTTTGTAAGAATTGCCATGGTCATGGTGTCTCTTCACAGCAGTAGAAATCCTAACCAAGATAGTCCTTGTCTTCAACATTTTTTGAGACATCATCTCTTGTTTACCACTGCATATCCCAGACTAGCCAGTTCATGAGCTTATGGGGATCCCCCCTGTATCTGGTGCGCATCTTACCGAGGAGCACTAAGATTACAGATGCAAGCTATCACATCCAGCTTTATGTGGGCTCTGGGGGTGAAGATTCAGGTTCTCACTCTGCTGCATTAAGTGTTTTGACCTCCATGCCTCCTCCTTAGCCCATGTTTCTTATCCTTGAGGTAACTGGATGAAATGATTATTTTCTTCAAGCTTTAACTCTTCCATTTATTTTAAATGAACACTGTTTATTTTGTCTTACAGAAGCTAGCTCAGTGGTCATCTAGGCTTGCTTGAATATTTCTAGTGATCTAGAATTTTCAACTCCAGGATAACCTCTAAAGTAACACAGTGCTTTGGAACTGTTGTATCCCTGGTGTGCTCAGCAGTGATGGATATTTATAAGACTAAACATGAACTCACAAGGCTTGAACCAGGTAAGTAGACTTAGATATTATTCCTTTTTAAAAAGACTACAATATTGGAGACATCAGCTATGTAAACCTCAAACCTCACATTCATCATGTACAAGTTGTGGCTGAAATAGTCACATGGACTTCAATAGGTACTTACTGTAGTATAACATTCAGCTGCTGGGGATGTCTTTCTGTATGCTGTGAATAGATGTTGTTCCCATTGGTCTATAAAGAAGCTGCTTTGGCCTATGGCAAGGCAGCTTAGAGGCAGGCAGAATATCCAAGGAGAGAGACAGGAAAAAAGAAAGGCGGAGTATGAAGAGAGATGCCAGCCTGCCACCCAAAGAACAACATGGCAGCAGACCGGAAAAGCCATGGAGCACATGGCAAAACATAGATGAATAGAAATGGGTTAATTTGAGATATAAGGGCTAGCTAGCAAGAGGCCTGCCATATACCATATAGTTTGTAAGTAATATTAAGCCTTTGAATGATTATTTTATAGGTGGCTGAGGGACCCAGGGGGCTGGGCAGAGGAATGTGGAACCATGGGGGCCGGGGGAGGCCAGAGAAACTTTCAACTACATTCAGCCATACTGATCAGCAGTTAAGTGCTAGCAAGATGCAGTGTTTTTGACATATTTAATGACTTCTCCCTTACAACTAACTCCTCATGACTCCCTCTCAGCGCCAGAAGAAATACAATCTACAGTTTCTGTTGCTTCAAAAGGGTGACTTCAAGTAAAACAATGCTTCAAAGTTCAAATTCTTCCAGAAAGATCTGGAATGCATAAATGACCCAGTTCCTTTGTATCCTGCCTCTATTCTGAATTCATAAAAGTTCTATGAAGTAAGGGGTAGGAAGTGTTTAGCTGTTGCCTGGGCCCTGCCTACCCTGACCCCCACTGAGAAGCTCTGTCAGCAAGGTTTATAAGAAGAAGCTGAGACAGGTGGTGGTGGTACATGCCTTTACCCCCAGCACTCAGGAGGCAGAGCCAGGTGGATCTCTGTGAGTTCGAGGCCAGCCTGTTCTACAGAGTAAGATGTAGGAAAGGCACCAAACTACACAGAGAAACCCTGTCTCAAAACACCAAAAAAAAAAAAAAAAAAAAGAGCTGGGATCTAATTTGCACCTCTTTAACTAAGCCTTGCACTCTGAAGCCAAGCTTGGCAGAAGAAAGTCTTTTTCTAACCACAGAAACACTGTTGTGATGGGTGGTGCCCTGACTCGGAGGTGAGGCTTCATCTAAGGCTAGGGGAACTTGAGAGGGACCTAGATGGATTGATCTGGATAAAAACGCCCTTTGTATTGTATTGTATGATCCCTTCTCACAGTCTTGGCAATCAGTGGCTTCTGTAGAAAATTCCCCAGGCCACCACCATACTCTAGGAAAGAGGAGCCTCAGACAATGAAGGAACGAATTATTAAGCCGAAGGTCAGAAGGAACTCACTGGAGAACTTATGCAGTCGAACAAGATCAGGGAGAGGAAGTGAGTTTTCTCTGACTGAGAATGGTCCAAACACAACTCTGAATACTAAAAGATCTGGGGAGGCCTTTAGACCGAGGTTTAGGGTATGGTGTAGGAATCTCACAGTTGACAGTATAGAAAGCTGATCACTCTTGAGGACTGGCTTGGTACAACACTGAAGAAGACACCAGAGTGTAACAGGAATGGAAGCCCTTGAGAGGACAAGGAATTTTGGCAGTACTCTTCTCTGGTATAAGAATGACACACAGGCATTCAAGTAAAATCATAGAAAGAACAAGACACCATGGATTAGACACTCCTTTATTCTATGTCAAGATTTATTCATTGCCTATTTCTGTAATTAATTTTTTGGGAAGTATGTTCATTACTATGACTTGTACTTAAAATGGTGCACCTTTATTAATGGCAGTTTCTGTGAGTAGGGAATCTTAGTAGGCTTGTCTCTGTTTGGGGTCTTATGAGGCTGTAATCAAAGAATGGCCTGGTGCTGTGACCTCACCTGATGTCATCCACTTCCAAGTTCAATCACATTGTTGGGAGATTTGATTTCTCTGAAGTTGTTCACCTAAGGCCTCATTTGCTTGCTGACTGTTGAGTGGAGCCTACCCTCAGCTCAGAGGCTACCTACCTTCCCTGGCATTGGAGGGGGCTCACAAACATGTTGGTTGCCTCCTCTGAATCAGTAAGAGAGAAACATGTGACAGCCATGTGCATGTAATCAACTATATATAACCATACATATCTCATCACTCCGGTCAAGAGGTAAATTACAGGTTGTGCCTGCAGTCAATGGGAAGTGAGAACAGAAGCCCTGAGGCTCAGGTGGCTGGGGCTTCAGGGAACACCTTAGCTGTCTGCATGAAGCATAAATGCTCTTCTTACAATCAAACCTCAGAGAGTGTGGAGGGGGAAATACTGAACTGGCCTACTTTAATAATACATGACATTTCCCCAGCAGGTGAGAACTTGAGATAAAGTCTGATAGACAGAAAGATTGGTCCACACTTGTAATCCCAGCAGTTAGGGAAGAGGAAACAGGACAATCCCAAGTCTGAGACCAGCCTGGGATATGCTGCAAGATCTTATATTGATAAGTAAATTTAAAATGTGATATAGAAAAAGATCAAATTACATTTTGTTTGACCCTAGTATGTGACTTAAATTTTCCCTTAGCTTTAAGAACTATGATATTTATTTATTTAAACAGGGCCTTACCCTAAAGCTTTGAATCACTTTGAAACCATGACTGTCCTGCCTCAGTCTCCCTGCTCAGAATACAGGTGTGAGCCACCCTGCTCAACAAAAGAGGTACCTTTATGTTAGCTCAAGTATCTCTCCACTCGAATCTCTACTCAGGAGTCATATTTCTACACATTAGTGCCTCAGAAATACAATTTATCTTCCTCTAACTGTTGTCTAAATATTTTAATATGAAAATGCTATACTTCACATTTTCTCCAGGTGAACTTTTATAGGTTTGCTAATCATTTCAAACACAAAATGACACTAGACCCCCCCATCACAGCTACTGCTATTTATAGTGCTTAACTATATTTACTGCTCTCCAATATTAGTTTGCCAAAGCTGGGTTTTGAATTTTTAAAATTAATTTATAATTAATGTATGTGTGTGTGAGGTGAGTGTGTGTACGTGTGTGTGTGTGTGTGTGTGTGTGTGTGTGTGTGTGTGTGTTCACATGTGCATGTCATGGTACACATGCACAAGTCAGAGTCCAGCATTTGGGAGCTGGTTCTCTCTTTCCACCATAGCGTATGGATATTGAACTCAGGTTGTCAGGCTCCCATGGCAAGTGCTTTTTCTGCTGAGCCATATTGCCAGCTCTGGGTGTTTTACACGGAGCCCTAAACTCCTGAACACTTTTAAATCAATGGATATCACTTACAAACAAACAAAACTCAGCATACCACAGCAACAACTCTGAGATGTCCTAGAACCTATTTTCGTTATTTCAATGAATTTCTGTTTCATTTTGAGTTTCGCCATCTCTTTTTAACTCTCCATAAAGGCTAACCGTTACTGTCAGTAGGAAAAGCCATTTAGTAAAGCATCTATATTTATAAGTTTGAGTTAATTAAAAACAAATGCGCCAGCATCTTCTGTCTCCTTAGAGAAGGTTACAGCATGTTCCTAGGATGCCAAAAACATGGAAAATGGCACAAGAGTCAGCAAAATCCAAAAGGAAATCAACTCCCCCTGAATGAACAATAATTGGCTGCAAGCGTTTTGCATTTCCCTCTTCCTTGTTGCAGCGACTTGTGGTTTCTGGGGGTGTCAGGGAGAAGTGCATGTCAGGCAGCACGGTCCTGGCGTTGGTGCTGTGACTCGGTACACTGACAACCTCTACCAGTGCAACTGCCTTTCCAGATTTCCCCGTTTCCTCGGTCATTTATAAACTGGCTTCCTGCTGCCATTGCTCTGGGTAGGAGTAACTGGATGAAGATCATTATGATCCTGAACGTGGGGTTCCTATAGAAAACTGCAAAAGGGTAGCAATGACCCTGGGCTGCTCTGTCACCAACCCTAAAGTGTAATGTCTACTTCAAAATGTTAGTCGTCATGGCTTCGTTGGGGCAAAGTTGGGGAAGAGATCAACAGTTAGAGGGGGTCATTCTTGCTTCTCCAGCGTATCTGGGCAACCAAACACTGAGAGAGAACACACAGCACAGTTACATCAGCGAAATTCATTGGGCAAATGCTTTCCTGTTTAGGAAAGTGAAACGGTGGAATTTTAAATTTTTCCACTTGCTGACTGGGTATGGTGGTGCACATGTGCAGTCTCGGGTTTTGGGGAAGCTGAGGCAGGAGGATTGAAAGTTCAAGGGCTGACTGGGCTGTTGAGTGAATTCATGGACAGCTTGGGCAATCTGAGCAAGACTGTCTCAAAACTAAATTTTTTAAAAGGACTGAGCTCATTCATAACTCACCAATAGTAGGGCACACACACCTAGTGTGTGCCAGGCCCTGGGTTCAATCTCAAGCACTGAAAATGAGAATTCCTCTTGAATCCCATCATTATCATCCAGCTCTCCACTTGTTTCCTGTTGGTTGCCCTTTCAAAGCTATTTTTGTTGGTTTATCTCATGTGTGCGTGTGTGTGTGTGTGTGTGTGTGTGTGTGTGTGTGTGTGTGTGTGGTGTGTGTGTGTGTGTTCTGCATTCGTGTGCAGAGGAGATGTTGAGTGTCCATCCCCTCTATTTCTCCCTACCTTAGTCCTTTAAGATGGGGTCCCTCACTGAATCTGAAGCTAAATTGGCAGCTGTAAAACCACGCTGACGCTGCTGTCTCTACCCTCGACACAACTAGGGTGAAAGGCAGAAACAGCCACATCCAGCTTTTTTACATGTGTCCTGGGGATTTGAACTCAGGTCCTAATGCTTCCATAGCAAGTATCTTACTGATAATCCCATCTCCCCAACTCCTGTTTATCTGTTTTTATTGTGACAAAATATACTTGACACACACTTGTCATCTTAGTCACTGTTTCTTTTTGAGAGGGGGTCTCATGTATTCCTGGCTGGCCTTGAACTTGCTAAGTAGCTCTGATTGACCTTGAAGTCTTGCTTCTCTGGCCTCTTCCCCCCGAATGCTAGAATTGGCACTGCCTGTCACCATACCCGGTACATTTGATGCTGGGGATCCAGTGCAGAGCTTTAGGAATGCGAGGCAAGCACTCTACCAACTGAGCTACATTCCCAGCTCTTGGTTGCTTTACACTATCCAGTTCAGAGTAGTAAGCACACTCACATTGTTGCATCTCCAGTCTCTGCACCACTTCTCAATCTTGCATCCCATCATATTCTCCACTCCCACCTCGCCCCCACCCCTCCAGCTTCAGCAACCTCCACTCTGTCTTTATAAACGTTGCTTTTCTGAGGACCTCATGTGGGTGTAACCATATAATATTTTTCTCTGTGTTATTGGCTTATTTCACTTAGAAAGTGTTTGTATATGCTTCCTGGGTGTTTATGAGCAATTTGGCTTGGGATTCTCACCAGGGACAGACAGCATGACCCTTTGGGGAAGGAGGTAAGAGTTTGTGTTGTTATGATAAGCATGGCTGTTACCAGCATCAATGGCCAGGTACCAGGGAGGCAGCACAGCCTTCATAGTGCAGGTTGGTCCCACAGGGCAAAGGATTGCCCTGCTCAGACAGCAGTAATGAAGGTGGCAGAAATTGCATGTTGGAAACCTCTTGTCTGTAAAATAAGCATCTGGGCTAGATGGATTACAACTTTCCTCCAAGCTCTCAGAATCTTGTGTTCTGTCACTTCCTTTACAATGACTTAGAAGCATTGTGTTGCTGTTCCCCCACCTCTTTAATTACAGCTTTTGTAAGCCCAAATCATTTTCATTTAGACAACCCAGTGGAACCAGTCCCAGAGATTAACCATAAACCCATATCACTCCTTGTTAAATACAACTTGTCTGCTCAGGTTAAAATTCAAAGGGCTCTTTAGTCAATCATGAGGCTGATAAATAAAGCAATCTGGAAGCAGTCAGCAAAGGCTTTCACTCTAGTAATTAAAGGCCACCATTGTGAGGTCAGATTTTAGCTAAAGTGGTTCTCCCTTACTCTCACATCTAGCTGAAGAACTTTCTGGGTTAGCATAAGAACATGGACATTGGAGGAAATGTGGTTCTCTTGCAGCCACTTTCCACTGTCTGTAAAGAGAAAGCCCCACACTGGACATGTAGGGAGTCATTAGTAGGGCTGGCAGAACCCGATAACATGGTTGCACCCATGGAGGAACTGGATAAGCACACTCTTCTTGTGTGTGTGGCATAACCATCAAAAAGGTAAACCTGAGCCCATTGCTTCTTACAGCATTGTACCTCTCTCAGGATAAAGAAGAGTTTGCATTGAAAATGTGAACTCCTGGATGAAAGGCAGTATCCACTCATACAGTGTAATTGTGATTTTCATGGAGCTGTCCTTGACATAATATACTACAGGTTCCAAAGTTAAGAAAATTAAGAGCTGGAGAGATGGCTCAGTCCTTGCTGCTTGAGCATGAAGGTCTGAGCTCAGACCCTCTGCACACACATAAAAAGACAGGTATGAAGCTGAGGCCATTGTTGAAGAGAACATTTACATAGCTCATTGAACCTGGGGAGATTGAACTGGTTCCTGAGCTTTCACTCCTTGTCTTAGTCAGGGTTTCTATTGCTGTGAAGAGACACCATGACCATGGCAACTCCAATAAAGGAAAATATTTCACTGTGGTGGCTCACTTACAGTTCAGAGGTTCAGTCCATTATCATCATGGTGGGACATAGTGGCACACAGGCAGACATAGTACTGGAGAAGGAGCTGAGAGTTCTACATCTTGCAGGCAACAGGAAGTGGTCTCACTGTCACACTGAGGGAAGCTTGAGCAAAAGAGATCTCAAAGCCCACCTCCACAGTGACATACTTCCTCCAACAAGGCCATACTTACTCCGGCAAGGCCACACCTTGTAATAGTGCCACTCCCGATGGGGGCTGTTTTCTTTCAAACCACCACATTCTATTCCCTGGCCTACAAAGGCTTTAGCCATATCATAATGCAAAAATGCATTCAGTCCAGTCAAAAGTCTCATAGTCTATCACAGTCTCAACAATGTTTTAAGTTCCAAAGTTCAACGTCTCTTCTGAGATCATGCAATCTCTTAACTATAATCCCCTATAAAATCAAAATTAAAAACAGACCACATACTTCCAAAATATAATGGCACAGGATATACATTACTATTTCAAAGCATAGGGAAGGGAACATAGTGAGGAAATACTGGACCAAAGCAAGACTGAAAACCAGCTGGGCAAACTCCAAACTCTGCATCTCCATGTCTGATGTCAAAGTACTCTTCAGATCTCCAGCTCCATTCAGCTTTGTGACTGCAGCATACTGTTTTCTCTTGAGCTGGTCCCACTCCTGTTAGCAGCTTTCCTTGGTAGGTACCCCACAACTCTGGCATCTCTGATATTTTGGGGTCTCCAAGGTAATCCAGGCTTCAACTTCACATCCTCATGCACTGGCTTCTCTAGGCCTCCATTAAGGCACAGCCCTGACACATGCCTGGCCTCTGCAGCTTTCCTTAGTCTGGGAGCAGATTCCATAGTCCCTTTCTTCCATCCTTAACTCCAGAACCATGTGGTCAAAGCTGCCAATTTCTGCCGCTTATTGGAGCTGGAACATGATCCCTTGTTCAGTTACATCTTTACCAACGTTCTGTTTTAATGGTTATACCAGGCTGGCCTCAAACTCAGAGATCTACCAGCCTCTTCCTTTTGAGTGCTGGGATGAAAAGAGATTATCACCACACTTGATTCTAAAAAAATTTTTTTAAATTCCTTTTCACAAATTGGAAACTTATCTGGGTGGGATCTTGCCATGAGGTTACCACTCCCTTTATTCAGTTTCTTAATTTGTTTATCTCCTTGCTCAGTTTGCTCCTTTTCATTATAATTTTCATTATAAATCTTCATTAGAGTTACCACACAACAGAGTCTGTACTAGGCTGTTTGGAGATTTCCTCTGCTAATGGTATGAATCCCAAACTCTTCACTTTAGCCTCAAGAATACTTTTTGGACAAAGGTAAAAAGGAGCCACATTCTTCACCAAAAAAAAAAAAAAAAAAAAAAAAAAAAAAAAAAAAAAAAAAACCAAACACAAGACTGGTCTCTAGGCTACATACATACTAACATTCTTCTCCTCTGAAACTTCTTGAGCCAGGCACCCACAGTTCAAATCACACTCAGTACCACTGTCTTTCACGTTCCTAGTAGCATGGCCCATTAAGCAGTACTTAAAGCATTCCACTGCTTTCCTAATCCAGACCCCCAAAGTTCATATTATTCCAAATAAAAACATGGTCAGGCCTATCACAGCAATACCCCAGTTTCTGATACCAATTTCTGTCTTAGGGTTTCTATTTCTGTGAAGAGACACCATGATCATGGTAACTCTTATAAAGGAAAACATTTAATTGGGATGGCTCACTTACAGTTCAGAAGCTCAGTCCATTACCATCATGGTGGGACATGATGGCATGCAGGCAGACATGGTGCTGGAGAAGTTGCTGCAGGCAACAGGAAATGTTCTCAGTGTCTCACTGAGGGAAGTTTAAGCAAAATACCTCAAAGCCTGCCTCCACAGTGACATACTTCCTTCAACAAGGCTACACCTACTTCAACAAGGCTGCACCTCCTAAAAGTACCTCCCCTTTTGGGGGCCATTCTCTTTCAAACCACACACCCCTACTGACTAGTTTTTGTGGTACTGGAAGGTACTATGAATGTCACCAGAGGAGACCAACCCAGCTACAAACCCTGTGATCTATAATCATATCCCGCCTGCATGACACACTGGTGTGGTAGGGGCACAAAAGTTGTGGAAGTAACCAACCATTATCTGATTGGATTTAAGGCCCACTCCCTAGATGGAACCAATACCTGACACTCCTTGGGTGGCCAAGAACCTAAGATTAGATAGGCTGTGGACCTAAGAGAAAACCAAATACTATTGTCCTGCAAAAGGAACACAGCAGTAAAAGGACTCCTAATGACATTCGGCTATACCCATAGATCGGCATCTTGTTCAGCCATCCCCAGAGAAGTCTCCTCCTGCAATGGATGGGAAGAAGTACACAGACTCAGAAATGGACAATGTGCAGAGAGTGAGAAACTTTGAAACACTCAGTCCTAAATGGGATATCTCTATCAAACCCTTCCCCTCAGGGCTCAGGGAGCTACAGGGAAAGGGGGATGAAAAGAACGTAAGAGCCAGAGGGGATGGATGACATCAAGGACACAGTGTATCATATACAACAGGACAGGACGGGTGTACAATGAATTCACAGAGACTATGATGGCACACACAGGGCCTGCACAGGTTCAAGTCACACAGGGTCCTAGTGCTGGGAAGTAGATGTGAGCTCCTATCCTAACCAAGAAGCCATCTCAATCTGATAACTTCTTGCAAAGGAAAATTTAGTTTTCTCCAATGGAGTCTCACTGGGTACATACACCACAGTTAAGGGTAGGTCCCATGCCCAACAGTAGATGACCCATACAAAACAAACCCAGTGGTATTTTTGGAGATGTTTTGGTTTCATGTTGCTTTGTTGGGGTACTTTAAAAGATTTTTTTTTTATTATTGCATTTTATGTGCACGTTTTCCCTGCTTGTATTTCTGTGTGCCATGTATGTGCCTTGTGCCTGTAGAGGCCAGGAGAAGGCATCTGATACCCTCAAACTGGAGGTATAGATGGTGTGAACTACCATATGGGTGCTGGGAATCGAACTTGGGTCCTCTGGAAGAACATCCAGTGCTCTTAACTATTAAGCCATCACTCCAGCATTCTGTTTGGGCATTTTTTATATTACTAATTTTTTGCTTGTATATTACAGCTTCCAATTGTATATTTTTATGGGTTTTGTTTTTATGTGACTGTGTGTGCATGTATATCTTGTGGGGTTTTTTTTGTTTTTGTTTTTGTTTTTGTTTTTGGATAGGTGGGGAAGTGGCAAGGATCTGGGAGGAAAGGAGTGAGGGCATGATCAGAATATGTTGCATGAAAAAATATTTTTAATTAAAATAAAAGTGAAAAAAAAAAAAAAAACAGGTGTAGCATTGTGTACCCAGAACTGTGAGGTGAAGAGAAGAGTATCTTAGGACCTTGCTGGTCATCAGACCTTACCCAATTGCTGACCTTCAGTGAGAGACTTTGTCTCACAAGACAAGGTGGGAAAGACCTTCATAAGAACAGCATCCAGTATAACCACCCATCCTCACACCACCAAATTCAAGAGTTAAAAACTCAGTTAAAGAAAACAGTCCTCTTGATCAGTACAGTAGAGGAGAAAGAAACTCCTAAGGATTCTGTTTCCCAGGATTATTATCCTGTGTAGCAATACCTGGCAGTGCACAAGCCAAACTATCCTCCAGCTTCAGGATTAATGGTGTAGAGCAGTGGTTCTCAACCTTCCTAACACTGAGATGCTTTAACACAGTTCCTCATGTTGTGGTGACCCCCAGCCATAAAATTATTTTGTTGCTACTTCATAACTGTAGCTTTGCTACTCTTAAGAATCTTAATGTAAACATCTGATATGCCACCCCAAAGGAGTTGCGACCCACAAGTTGCGAACTGCTGGTGTAGATAAAAAGCAGTTCATTTCCATAGTTGGCGATTGTAAACTTCCTCTGTTCACAGCTGTTAGGGGCTGGCTACTGAGCTAAGTCAACACCAGAGCCACTGTGATGGACAAGACTGCAGCTCTGCCTGGGCCTTGGGCTCTGCATCAATGAACAGCATAGCAACGGTGGCTCTCATAGAGTCCTGATAACAGAACAAAGGTGGTCTTTCATGAAGTGATTGGAACAGTATTGCATTTGAAAAAGTGGCAGTTACAGATTATAAATGCATATCTTAAGATTGTATTTTAACATAAAATGCATAAACACACCTGATTTGTCAGCCCCTTCTTAAAATCTTTTCTTTGAATCTGCTCTTTTCTGCAGGGGACTCTAGGACCACACTTCTGTATAATTGCAATCTATAATTGGTTTGTTATTGTATCTGCTTTAGGGTGTTTGTGGTGGTAGGAATCCATGCCAGGGCCCTGAACATGTTAGGTAAGCATTCTATCACAGCACCATAATCCCAGCCCTTCAGTTTCTTTAGAGAACATTGAGAATTAAAGGTATATGTATGAGACAATCCTGGCCCAAAGCCTTGGCCCCTTACTGCTTTCTAGTCTTTTATAGGTGCCAGCTGTTTTGACAATTTTTAAATCATTCCAAATAATCTGGTTTGGTTTTCACAAGGACAGTAACTTTTCTGTTTTCACATCCATGTTTATATTTATCCTAGTTAAATCAGTTTAAATTTCACAATTATAATAACATGTTGAGCTTGAACAAGTCTAGCAATCTGCGCTGACTCTTGATAAGCTTGCTGCTCAACATGTGGGAACAGCTGTGTGGGTGGCTCAGGAGCTGTCATTGGTGTCTGTGCCTTTTTCAGAGAAAATGGGGTGCACCCGCCACTCTGAAGAGCAGGTTAAGTGGAGGTATTTAAGTAGCTAGCTATTATGGACTGAGTGATATGGCCTCACAAAATTTATTCATAGCAAGAAATCCACTGTGCTGGGTGCTGCCAGTCACTTCTGGGCTTGGTGGCACACATCTGTAATCCAAGCATACAGGAAATAGAGGCAAAAGGGTGAGGAGATCCAGTCCAGCATTGGCTGTTGGAGATATTTTAACCAAACCAAGTACCAGCTCTGAATTTTGAAGGTTGAGGATTTTGTGATGCAGCTTTTCCAGAAGAGTATGTTCTGGGACACTATTTCAAATAGCATACATTATAGAGAATGTTAAGCTCTGTCATTAGAGTACATAATGGCAGACTATGTTCTCCTAAGTCTGAGCATTTTCACTGAGTTTAGTACTTACAAAGTGCCAAGCAACATGCTTTCCTGGGGACACCAGGAAAACCATTCATATCTAGAACAAAATTTCTCCTTTAAAATATCTGCAAAAAAGTTTTGATGAACTTCAACTATGAGTGGGATGCAGTGTAAAAATTTGAAACATCCTTATCTGATGGATTGTAGCCGATCTGTTTTGAATGAGAAGTTAAGTAAACAGATACTCAGAACTGCTAGAGCATGTCCTTTATTTCTTATCTTTGAGCAATAAGTGCTCTGTTCATCTACTGATGCTAATGATGAATGCCAGAGCGAGCTGTATTAGTGCTATGGATCATTAACCATCTTCATCTTATGATCAAAAATAACACCTTAAAATGACTTTTCCATTGCTGTGACAAAATCCCCAGCAACAGCAGCAAAGGGAGAGAAGATGTCTTGGCTCACAGTTTGAGGTTACAGTTCACAATGGCAAGACAGGCATGGCTGAGGTGTGGAAGGTATCTGCAGTCATGAAGCAGAGAAGTGAACACTCATGTTCCACTTACTCCTTTTCATACATCCCAGGCCCCACCCGTGGCTAAGGATGACTATATTTCAGGGTGAGTCTTCCCTCTATTAAACCTCTTTGGAAATTCCATAGCAAATACAGCAAAAGGCTTCCCTTCTAGATAATTCTGAACCACATCCGCTTGACAGCCATGATTAACCATCACATACATGTTCAAATCCTCAACTTCACTGTGGCTAGGACATACTTAAGGAATGAAACCATAAGGCTGGGTCCCTAACTCTACTAGATTAGTGTCCTTATAAGAGTCCTTATATGAGTGCCCTCCAAAGAACCCACTCTACCTTGACTGAACATGGAAGATGCTCTCTGCAAGCCACTAAGACAGCCTGCTATGGAACCAGAACATTCTTCCAGATTTTGATGAAGGGCTTCTAGCCTCCAGAATACAGTTGTGTTGTTAAGACCACCCAGTCTAAAATTTTTGTTATGGCCCAAAGTGACTGATACACTATGCATTTTTTCTAAATATTTAGTACTATGCCTTTGGATCTGAGGAACATTTAGCAGCAAAATTTATCTGGGTTAAAACAAGCCTACTACTATTTCTGGAAAACTGGCTTTCAGGTAGATCCAAACCAAGTGGATTCTAAATGATAGCTCATTTCAATATTATTTCAATAAACATTGAACATATTTACACGTCTTGTTCTAGTAATGAATTATGAACAATTATGAGTTATTAAATCAGTATCTGAGTTTCTCACTAAATAACAATATAATCTCAGATAGTCTTCTATAGATTAGATAGCTTCCTCCTTACATCTTTTAAAAAGAGCCTCATGGGATTATCACAACTATGGGTAACCTGTGGTAGCTAGAAGAATACTTAAAAACTATTAATCTACTGAACACTGTACCTTTTGGATTTTATCACAGGGCCAAGAGCAAAGCAAAGCAAAATAATACCTATTACTGATACATTTTATGCACAAGAGCCCTTGGCTACATCAAGGAGACCTTAATGAAAACACATGTCATGGAATTATTTCTCAAGTTCTGCTCTCAGCTGTGGTTTCATCATGGCACTAAGCAAACCCTTTACTGAGCACAATCCCCACGCATGCACAGACTTGCATCATATCTGTGTGTCATGAGCCCAAGCCACAGCAATCAAAGGGAACCGAGCTACCCCAGGCAGTCTGCCCACGACCTCTCATAAAGTCTCTCTTCCCTGTTGCTTTCCAAACAAAGTTTAGACACGTTACCAGAAAGGGGGTAGATATTTCCTTAAGAATCTAGTTTAAAGGGGGAGGGGCTTTAGTTAGGGAGGGAGGAGATAAATACAGAAAAAGGGAGGAGGGTAAAATAACAACATGAATGCCTGAAAAAGTCATAATGATCACACTATTAACTATCTGCCTAAAAATACCTATAATACATGTCAGTCATTGTATAAATATACATATGTAGCTCAAATGAAAATTGCCCATCTAGACTCACAATACTCCCCCATAAAGCAAAAGACCATTAATAAACCCCCACAATACTAAGAATAAGAAGCCCTCTTTTGAGCTGTTGGTCAGAGTTGTTCAAAAGACCTCCCCCCAAACCTTACAGGCTAGTGCTATTGCCCTTAGTTGTACCCCTAAACCCAGAGATGGAAGATAAGTTCTGATTGCTGAAGGCACTATGCACTTCAAGCATAGGGCCCAAAGGTCCCTGAGCTGAAACGGACCTGAAAGCCTCCTCCCCAAGGACTAGCTTTCATGGCACCAGAAGGCACTGTGCAAGCTTCCAAAGGAGGGAAGCAGCCAATAGTCCTACCCAACTATGATACCTATGGACCACAACAATCAGCATAGCACGATAACCCTAAGGCTGTAGCACACATGCCTTGGCAGTAACCAACAACTCTCTAATTGAACTGAAGACCTGCTCAACAAGAGGGAAATTCATGCTTGTTACTGGAAACCTGGCAGACTATCCAAGGCCAGTGAAGCCATGGATCTTGGAGGAGAGAAAACCCTAAACCAATAACCCCTCACAATACTCTAAACATTTGTCATTATACCCACAGATATACCACAGATAAGTGTAGTCTTCACCCCTCACCAAGGAAATTTCTCTTTGCAACAGAGACCATCATAGAAAACCACAACCAATCAAAATGCAGAGTTGTGGACCTCAATCCCAACTGATACATCTACAAGCAACTCTTGTACCTAAGGCTCAGGGGACATTGTGGATGAGGGGGTAAAAAGATTGTAAGAGGCAGAGGATCAGGGAATTTGCTGAGATTGTGTCTCCTTGTAGTGTCAGGGACCACATCCACAAAGTCTCACCAGCAGGACTGTCTAAACATGACCTGAACAAGGACAGCAATTGTGGTGATATTTTATTTGTGCTCTAACAAATAAAGCTTGCCTGGGGATCTAAGGACAAAGCCAGCCACTATATTAAACATAGAGATCAGGTAGTGGTAGCATACTCCTTTAATCCTAGCATTTGGGAGGTAGAGGTTCATCCAGATCTCTGTGAGTTCAAGGCCACCCTGGGAACAGAGCCAGGTATGGTGGCACACTCCTTTAATCCCAGCACTAGTTAACCATAGAGGTCTGAAGGTCTGTATAGACAGACAGGAAGTGATAGACCCGGGCAGAAAGAGGAAGTAAGATGGCAGAGCACAGAAAGGTATATAAGGTGTGAGTATATAGGAAGTATCTCTGTTGGGCTGAGGATTTCCTAGTGGTAAGAACTTGTAGCTGGCTTGTTCTATCCCTTTGATCATTCAGCTTTCACCCCAATATCTGGCTCCAGGATTTTTGTTATAAAACATCCATTTAGAAATTTGTGATACAAACAACATATTGCTGAAGTGGATGGGGGAAAGCCCCCAAGGCCTCAATCCTACACAAAGAGCTACAGGCAACTCAGGAATGCTGAGAAGGGGGGGGCAGTTTTCCCCAGGGACAAGCACACCACTTGGCTATGTAATACAAAATGATCAGCACTGAAAACACATACATACCAGTAACAATAGACAGACTGGAGAATCATGGGTGAAATAAGTCTCTATCCATAAATGCCCAGGCTCTAGTCCTCAGTTGTAGCAACAGACAATGAACTGTCTTCCACATTCCTTGTTTACTAACTATAGTTGGTTTTTAAATCATGAAAATGCATTAGATTTTGTCAAATTCTTTTCTGCATTTACTAATATGAGCATATGATTTTTCTCCTTTAGCCTATTGAGTTAATAGAATATGTTAATTGACTGTCAAATGTTGGACCTGTCTTGTATACTTGGACTTAATGCCACTGGGTTAGAGTGAAGTACACTGATCTATATAAATTACCTTGATAAGCATTTCAAAAATGATGTGCATAAAGGAATATATGATTTTATAATAGAATAGGAAAAGTATAAATTTATATGGGCTGTAAAAACAGACAAATATAAAAATGAGAATGATCTGAACTGAAGTGTTTTGTTGCTGTGGGTAACATTTCTTTTCTCTCTCTCTCTCTCTCTCTCTCTCTCTCTCTCTCGTCTACTGAACTAAGTTAAGCATTTTTAACATTGTTGAAACTTCTTTAAAATATCAATGGTAAATAGCCCCTGCATTTAAAAAAGCTCTTTGTAATTCCCTAAAAATGTGTTTCTGTTTTAAACTCTATTTCTGGTTTTTAGCATAAAGGTCAAAATTCCATCCAATAAAACTGTTCTTGCTAACATCAGAAATACTTCTCTGAATTGTGCTGATTTTTTTCCTTATTGACTTTTAAAATATGTAGTTAAATACATAATTCTAACCTCCCCTCCCCAGTGTTCTAATGTTTGTGGCATACTAAGCATTAGGGGAGAATGAAACTTTGAGGTTAGAGACTGCCATTTACCACGACTGTCTATTACCCCATACATTTACTTTTTACTTATTTAATAGCAAAGAGAGAATGATTAATGATTTATTTCAAATTTCATATGTGCATCAAAATATAGCAACACAACGAACTTTAACAAATCCTAAAGTTTCAGTGTCTGAATGTATTATAACACAGCGCACATACCCAGTCACAGCAGAATCCTATGCAGACGTGGAGGGTCAGCCAGAGAAAACATCCATTTCTTGGGATTCTTTGTAGACAAGACCAGCTCTGTCTGTTGGCTCTCTACCATCTAAAAGTCTACTGTGATCTTAAAATAACAATAAGATCTCCCCCATCACAAAACCAAATCAATAGTTTGCAAAGACTAATAGAAAAGTATGATGAATATTAACTGTTATAGTTTACCTTTTTATGCAGCATATATTTTTTAATTACTGAGAAATATGAAATTTTGTAGAGAAAAGTTTGTTCTTTGCATGAGTATAATGAGTACATATCTTTTTTATGCTGTTAAATTATATATATTTATACACACATACATATATATGTATACACACACACACACACACACACACACACACACTCAAACACACACAGTGTTGATTTACAAACACCCAAGTGGAAGATTGTTTTCTGGCGTCTATTGCTTGTGCTTCATGTGCAGAGTCCAAAATAATTTCCTTTAAACATACAAAAGAAAAAGGAAATAGAAATACCTGAACTTTCGCCTATTAACTAGGGACACATCTTTCCTGGCAACCACTTAGATTTTAGATTTTAGAATGATTAAACAAGGCTAGAAGTTTCTGAATCTGAGTTGCTCTTTTACTGAAGCACTCTGAAAAGCACTTTTTTAAGGAAGAAAGACTGTGTTTTCCATAATGTTCTTAATTAACAAAGCTCAAAAGCAAACATCTACATCTAGAAATCTCCAAAAGATACTATTTTGGTTTTTCAGGATCAGTTATTTTTGACGTTATTGGGGAGCCTGGTATTTTAAATGAATAACCAGGAAAGAGTGGAACTCAGAGGCAAAACAGGTTCAGGAAAAGAGCTTTCTGGAAAGGTTCCTCATGAAAAGGGGGCAGGGATGGGGAGAAATAGGGTGCATGTAGAAAGAGATTTAGTTCAAGAAAATGATTTGTGCAAATTAGGTGGCTGACAAACCCCAGATCTTCAGGGTAGTTCAGCCAAGTGCTGCAGTTGAAAGGCAATCACTTGGCAGGATTCTTTCTTCCTTCAAGGTGGTCAGAAATGTTCTCTTAAGGTCATAAGTTGATGGATGAGGCCCATCACATCATGAAGAACACACATTAACCAAAGTATACTAACTTAGATGTTTACTTACTTTAAAAGCCACTTTGAGCAACTATATGGATTGTGGTGTAGGCAAGTAGATATATAAGAGTAATAATCAATAACCAGAGAAGCATTTTCTTAGGCCTAGGGAAGAGCTGAGGATCCCAGAGCAAAGTGACAGGGGAGGAGGGGGATGGTCAAGGGCACAGGGAGAGAGGCTAGACTTCGGGAGAAGGACTGGGCAAGATGAGATGCGGAGGAAAAGCTAAAACATTCTGTTAGTGAGACGTGGCCATTTGTTGGAGGGGAGGCCAGGCCTGATAGAGACTACAAGCATGCCATGGGGTTAAGGATAGGATGATGCTCAAGGATTGACGGAAATATCAGGGAGGAACAGCATTCAGAATAAACTACAGTATTTCCAGAAGTGTTGACGGTGTGTCCTAGTGACTTTTCCTGCTGAAGTGTTAAACACCAGGACCAAAAGCAAGTTGGTGGGGGTAAGGGTTTATTTGGCTTAAAGGTTCTGGCTCATCACTGAGGGAAGTTAAGAACCTGAGGCAGGAACTGAAGCAGAGACCACGGAGAAATTCCTCTTCCTGGCTTCCATGGGTTGCTCAGTCTGGATGTGTCTCTTTGGTTGTTTTTTGTTTTTGTTTGTTTGTTTTGTTTTGTTTTTATGCAGGACTGTTTTTCCCAGGGGTGGCACTACCCAAGTGAACTGGACCCTCCACATCAATCATTAATCAAGAAAACATGCCCACAGACATGCTCAAGAGGCTAATATGATGAAGGGAATTCCTAAGTTGTGGTTCGCTCTTCCCAGGTGACTCCGGTTTGTGTCAAGTTAACAAAGAGTAACCGGCACAGGGTGGAAAAAAGACAAGAAATATTGAGCCTAAGTCGGTTCTCCAGCACCCTCCACTCCCCACACCCATACACCTTGATCTCTAAATAGGACAGTCAGGGAGTTATATTAGCTGGAATCTGAATCCCATGGAGCAGTTCACTGACCCACTGTGTGCTTGACCCTCAGGGAATGTGCTTAAGCTTCCACAGCCTCCTCCCTTAGGAAGAATAAATAAAACCATCTGGTAGAAAGTGTCTGGGGGACAGAGGGGGACCACTCAGCCTGGGGTGGTTTGGGGCCCTGGAGGGACATTTGATGATGTTAAGAGTGTTGACTTTGGTTGCCATAGCCATATTGGAGGACAAAAGTGCTCTCTATGATGAGCAGTCAACTCACCCGGAAGAATTAGCCAGCTCAACATGCCAGGGCCTGCGGCATCCTAAGCACACATTCAATGTTGACTTTTATCTGTATGTGAACCATGGGAAGCAAACTGAACAGAGCTTTTCTAAGTCCCAACCTCTGAAGGCCTGTGCTGGAAAGTGTTAGAAAGGCTTTACTGTTTGACAAAGATAAAGTGTAACCTGGAGACAAAAAAAGGGGGGGAAGAATCGCTCTCTACTCAGAAGTTCATACAAAACTGAAATACAAATAAATAAAAAATAATAACTAAAGTTGGCCTACTCAGTACTCTGAAAAGCTTGGGGTTGGGACAAAATTGAGGTTTGTTTGTTTGTTTGTTTGTTTGTTTGAGACAGGGTCTCACTACGTAGCTCAGACTGACCTAGAACTTGCCATATAGACTCGGTTTATCTCAGATCCACAGAGATCCAGCTGCCTCTGCCTCCTGAGTGCTGGGAACAAAGGTGTGCACCACCACACCTAGCAGAATTTAGTTCTAATGTACCATACCCTACAAGCCAGCTTTTGAGGGAAAACTTCAATATTTATGTTGATAATTATTCTTCTATATATCCCTAACACATTTTAAAAATAGAGAAGTAAGCAAATTGGGTGGTTGAGTTTTATCTAGCCTTAGGTGGGATTTCTTGTTTAAAAATAAAACAAAAACACCACATGGTGTTCAACTTGGGTGCCCACCGGCCAGCCTTCCCCAAGGTGTTTAATATCTCCTTGCTCCAGAAGCACGGATACTAACAGAATGTACACATATTAAGGAGATTTTAGGTCCTTCAAAGAGATTTGGCCATATTTGTGTCAGAAGTTCAAATCATTTCTGTTAAATTTGATGGGAATGGGAGGGGATGGAGGCTCTATAAATACACTATCCTAATATGGCACTTAGTCATGTCATACCTATGCCCACAGTTGATCCTTGTCTTTTATTACAGCCTGAGAAACAAACTTACAAAAGCTTACATAACCTTGACTTTTATTGATCCAATTAAATGTGACCAGGGCATTTGAAAACACTTCGATTTGGAAGGTAAGTTTTAGAGGAAGAAGTGAACAAAGAGAGGAGAGGTGAGCCCTGGAGTCACCTCTATGGACTGTACCTCAGAACCCCTTTCCTGACTTCAAGCCGGTGATCAGCCTAGAAGGAGCTGAGGCACCATGGTCGTTGGAGTGGAAAGAGAAGTTAAGGAGAAAAACGGACCAGGTGCTGCTGCTGTACACTTTTAATCCCAGCACATGGGAGGCAGAGGCAGGCAGATCTCTGAGTTCCAGGACAGCCTGGTCTACATACAGAGTGAGTTCCAGGACAGCCAGGGCTACACAGAGAACCCCTGTCTAAAAAAAAACCAAAACCAAACCAAACCAAACCAAAAAACATAAAGCACGGGGGGGGGGGGGGGGGGGGGGGGGTGTAAAAAGGTGGCCCAGATCACCGCGTGAGCAGGGCAATGATTCAGAGAGCACTAAAGACATCTGCCATTTGTGAGGAGCCCATGGTAGAGCTGGTATCATGAGGGTATTCTTTTATTTGAGCCTAATAACAGCCCTCCAGGCCTGAGATTATCATCCCCATATTCTCTCTGCCCTTTTTTTGAGACAGGGTCTCAGCTCGTAGACCAGGCTGGCCTCCAATGCAACAGAAATCCACCTACCTCTGCCTCCTGAGTGTTGGGATTAAAGGTGTGCACCACCACATCTGGCTTTGTTCCACTTTCCAAGTAAGGGAAGTCAAACCGAGAAATTAATAACTAAATCTGGCCGTCTGATATGTAACTAGAACAGGATTAGAACTAATACGAGGAATGCTGGTCTCACTCAGCCCTTCTCCAGTCCCTCCTCCTCCTCCCCAGTTCTCCCCACCCTCCTCTCCTCCTTTCTCTCTCGGTCTCCACCTTTCAGTAGCTGTTTGGGTTTCACATGCCCTGGCTCTAACCCAGAGCACCAGGCATGCCAGCCTGGCATCCCACCCCAGGTTCACCCCTCAGTCAGTGTGCTTTATTTTCATGCACCTCTATTTCACACACTGCAGGAGTTTTACACCAATGTCAGTTGAAGAAGTCTGCAGTGTGTGACAATTAAAATGACTGGAATCCTTAAAACTCCATGCGACAGTCTCCCACATCTTTTCGTGGTTATGCACACATGTGCAATTTCACAAGTACAGTCCTAGGAGTTCTATAAAAATTCAAAGACTTTCTAAAATACAGTACAGATGTTTTTGCTTCCCTTTTCCTTCTTTCTTCTATTAAGGTCCCATATTT